>NC_059381.1:9154388-9798138 GCF_019703515.2 Myxocyprinus asiaticus
GTGATCAGATCACCCGAGACGCATATAATACCAGGTTTAAACAGGGTCTACATGTCATTACATTAACATTTATTCTTTAAGCAATCTTATTCTTATTATTCTTATAATGCTTTTATACAAAGTGATGTACAAATGAAAATAATGTAAGAAAGACATGGCAAAATATTTTTCTTACTGAGTATTTCTGTCTAAGTTTCCCATAAAAATATCTAAACATACTTAAAACAAGAAAAAATTACTTGAGAAACAGGATGGCATAAGATAATACAGCTTGTTTTTAAAGAAATCTAAAAAAATGTTGTTGGGTTTTATGCTTAAAACAAGAAAAAAAAAAAACAATTTGCCAATGGGGTAAGATTGGGGTTTTCCCTTTTAATCAAGTTTTTTCTTACCCTATTGTTGTGAGCATAAACTTACTACATAGTGCTAGATTTCTCTGAAAACAAAAAAAGAATATTTGATGTCATGCTGCTTCTCAAGTACATTAAGCTTGTTTTAAGAATGTTTAGATATTTTTACTGAGAAACGAGGCAAAAATACTCGGTAAGAAAATGATTTTTTGCAGTGAAGCAATTTATCCAAGGGAGAACACATAACAAGTAGTACCATTTGCTCAATTTCCATAATTACGATAGTAGGGATGTCCCAATGAGCATTACGTGCCTTGTTTGTAGCAGATGACAGTGATCAGAGCGCTAATTCACTTTTTAGCGCGAGGCACATACAGACTACAGAAATCGCAAGAATGTTTTTTTATTTAATAGAGGTATCGGTTATGGTATTGATATTGGTGATATTGGCCTTGAGAGTACTTAGTATCAGATCAAATATAAAATACAGCCCATCCCTAATGTTTGTGTGAAGGAGCTTAGTATTAGCTTTGTATTAACTTGTAACAGCCAAATATATTTGTAATTATGCAAAAATGAAAATAAAAAGGACCCAAAGCGAGTTGCATTCACAAAACATGTTGTGAGTGAACCACACTGCTTTTGATGATGGCCAACATGCTGCCAAACATCTACAGTGGAAAAAAGTAATACTAGTTTGGAATAATATGAGAGTGAGTACATGATGACAGAATTTTCATTTCTGGGTGAACTGTCCCTTTAAGGTAAACACTGACCTGCCGATTAGTAAAAAGGAGTAGTTGTGCAAACCCTAGTGCAAACATGAGTGTCTGAGGCAGGAGAGATGAGCACAGCCCAGACAGGAAGTCAGCCTGCCTTCTCTGTTGGAAACATTGAGCATTATGGCTGCTCTCCTAAAATCCTGCACGCGCACACACAGACACACAGACACACACACACACACACACACACAGACACACACACACACACACACACACACACACAAAGCAAAGGCCCTTGCGGCTGCTACATGCTGATACCCATGTTCCTCTCTCTTTTAAAAAGAGGACAGCTAAGCTGCTGAGTGTGAGAAGGCCCATGGTAGAAAGCATTTCCACAATCCTCATTACTCGTAATATTTATCAGTTTGGCAGAGCAACTCCGAGAACCTTCTACGTTATCTCTCTCTCTCCATGAAAAAGTAGGGCTGCAAAGCTTAAATTTCAAACAGGAAGGAATGTTTTTGTAAATTCAATGCCCTTGGGCAGGGCGTCCAAGGTAGTATAAGGATTGAGCATTAGCTTTAAATCAGAGAGCCGTTTGCATAGACAGGGCTGCCTTCTAATTTGCCTCCTAAAAGCAGCATGTTTTTTTGCCAGCCGAAGTTATCAACGTTATCAAAGCCCGGGACATCATTACAAAGCCATAAAGCTCTGTGAAGAACAATGATGTAGTCTGCTATCGGCAGACAGGCCAAAATAAGACTGACTCGACTATGATCTCCAGGGAAAACAGAACCTGAAGAAAACAAAACCTGAAAACACAATCTACATTGGAAGTAGCTTTCTTAGAAAATCAACCAAGTAAAAGTGCATTGTCTCTATAACAATTTCTTAAAGGTAAAGATTGTAATTTCTGCACCAAATGAAATTGCTAAAATATTGCAAATAATTTTCAAACTGATTTCACAAACACTCCTACTGTACTCTCCTTTCCCCATCTTCCATTGTTCAAGCAAACAGGTAGTCCTGCCCCAAACTCACATCATTGGTTTAGCCAGAAGTTGACATGTTGGATAGCGCAAAATAAAAGAGCAATATTTTTACTGTGTTAAAGACCCACAGTGTTTACACTTTTTGGTAAGTCAACCTATGAAAAGTATACATTAAACTGGGATCTTAAATTATGAATGAATTTGCATGAGACAAACCATAAATAAAGAGTTATTAGCTTTAAATTATTTGACTACATCTGTCATATATAGAAAATTTATATTATTGAAATAAAGCACTGAAATTGAAACAATTTTACAAAATCATTGCTTCCAACGTCACAACTCGGCATCTTGGGTATCATCTAAATTTCAGAGTTTCCTACTGGTAAATACAACTTTGCTTGGTCATTAGTATGCTCAGAACTCGTAATTATGATATTTCCTACTCCACTTGGTTCCACTTGTCCTGAAAGAACAAAGATTGTTTGAGAGCCGCAGCTCAAAAGAAATCTCAAACCCTCTAGCGCTGCACTGGTGGACGCCACGGACAAAGCATCTTGAATAGGGTAAAGATAGGGCGGTGTTTGTGGTGGATTCATCTGAGATTTTATACTGTGATTTAAAACCTTTGCTAATAAGCTTTTCCATGCTGGGAATGGGCTGGTGGGGTGAAGAAGGGTGATCTCTGGGGCCATTAAATTGCAAATGAGTGATGATGTGCTAGAGAGACTCCCCCCAGATGACGACCCAGTGCTGCAGACATGAGGGCCTCTCTTATGCCTCAGCCAACACCAGACCCAGGTGGGCCTGATGGATGCACTGCCAGAAGCTGTGCAGGGTGTCTAGTTTCCCCGCACTTCCTCTCTCCAGTCCTGACCATTTCCCAGTTTAAAGGGATAGTTCACCCAAAAATCCTCTCATCATTTACTCACCCTCATGCCATCCCAGATGTATATGACTTTCTTCCTTCTGCAGAACAAAAATTAAGATTTTTATACAAATGTCTCAGCTCTGTAGGTCCTTACAATGCAAGTGAATGGTGCCAACATTTTGAAACTCCAAAAATCACATAAAGGCAGCATAAAAGTAATCCATATCTTTAGAAGTGATATGGAAGGTGTGGGTGAGAAACAGATCAAGTCCATTTTTGTTAGAAATTCTTCTCCCTTCTAAAAATTTTAATTTGTGTTCTGCTGCAGAAAGAAAGTCATACATATCCGGGATGGTATAAGGGTGAGTAAATGATGAGAGAATTTACATTTTTGGGTGAACTATTACTTTAAGGTTTTGATTCTGTTGCATAGCTCAAACTGTATGTTTAAACTAGGGATGTGTGCTACGACTAATTTGACTGTCGTTTAAATGGAAGTTTTGTAACCGACTAGTCGACTAGTCTAAAGAGAAACCAACCTTCAGAAAACAGTAAAAAAAATGTGTGTTTATGCGACCCATTTAAAATACTTAATCTATTCCAAATCCGATGCTAAATTCCACTGAAAAGGGGCATTTATCTGCGAAAATCCTTTTTTTTATAATCAAGGAACAAGTTGAAATTTCTGGCTACAAATGCTGTTCATTGAACTTAACTTGCACCGAAAGCAGTACGTAGAACACTCAATGTATGAAAAATGCCATGTGGGAACTTCTGTGATTAAATTAAATAAAAACTGACAATTTACAATGATTTACGGAAAAGAATCTTATAGAAACTGAGAAACGATACTGAGAAACGAAATAAAACTTACCAACTCTACTGAAGTTTAAAGAGACACTATTACATCTTCATCTCAAGGCTCCAACTAACAAGTTGTGTGACAAGGAAGGATTGTGAAACCTGTCTAATGATACACTCTTTAGAAAACTTGATGGCTAAATAAATAGCGCATTAAAAACATTGCAATATTCACAATGCTACTTAATTGTATATCGCCCCCAAAATCATCACAAATATACCATGAAAATGCCATTGTTCATTGAACATGCAGTATCTACATATGTGCGGGTGGGCTCATCTTAGCTCTGGACTGACTGCGAACCTGCATTAGAAGGTCATTCTACATTCGAAGCCATGATGGCCACAAAATAGTGCTTAAATCTTTAAAAATGTCACCTATAAATTACTGCAAAGGACAGAGGGGTCAAAGCCCAGCGTGGAAACCAGCCAAGAGCCATCTATCTGCAGTGAGGGTGACATCTGTCTCAGGGAGTCCCCTGCTCTCTCTGTCTCACCCCTCCCTTTCTCTATTTTATTCACCCCCCCACCTCCTCGTCCATCTTTATCGTGCTCTCTTGAAATTAAGGTCCCCCCACTAAACCCAAACATATTAAAATTCAAGAGCGAATGATATGTTGCACATATTTTGATGCTGGGGCTTCTAAAGCATCCAGGCTTTTCATGGCATCATTTTCAGCGCAGGTTTAATGCCCAATTTTGGGCATGAAATACCGATTTTCTGTCCTCCCACACTTTAAACCAACACGAAGCCTTTCACAGTATGGTTTAAATCTATCCTGCAACTTTCAGAATTACGTCCTTGAGTTTAGTCTCAGCAGCTTTGCTCTGACCTCAACGCTCCTCAGAAAAGACAAGAAATATATAACTTATTCATATATTGCTCAAATTCCCAAAACAAACCTTAAAGGGATTGTTCCTTTTTACTTCTCTCATAATTTACTCACAAATGGAAATGTTAGGCAGAATGTTGGCCTTGGTTACCATTCACTTCCATTGCATTTTTTTCCATATAATGAGAGTGAATGGTGACTGAGGCTGTCATTGTGCTTAACATATCCTTTTTTTCATTAAATCGAAGAAAGTACTGTATGTCATACAGGTTTGGAACCATATTACACTAAGTAAATGACAAAGTGTTCGGTTTTGGGTGAACTATCTCTTTAAAAGGTGCCTGCAATAGCTCGGTGACTCTCACCTTGATTTTACAAGCTCCATGTACTTTTAATTCAGGGAATGAAATGAAAAGTGAGAGCACCTGACAAAATGAGTCTTAGTGATTCTGAGTAACATCATTTTTTATACAGCCACGATGATGGAAATCTGTCAGAGGATTAGTGAAGGTTTGACTTGACCCTGAACCTCATAACATTGCATTTTTTGTTCCTGACAAGACAAGACTGAAAGACAAACAACTTTAATTTCTAAACAGTCTGCATGCTTTCCATTGGTTTGTTTTTGTCATTTTAACCCAGTCTGGCCTTAAAGGGATATTTCACCCACAAATGAAAATACTGTCATCATGTTTGTCCTAGTCCATAATTTTTTTTCAAAAGGAACACAAAAGGAAACATTCTGACGAATGTTCATGCTGCCCTTGTTCATACAACTTGTATGATCTTGAATGGTAACCAAAAACCGTCAAGCTCCAAACAGGACAAAAAAAACATAAAAGTAGTCCATATGACTCATGCACTATATTTCAAGTTTTCTGAAGCCATATGATAGCTTTGCTTGAAGAACAGACTGAAATGTATTATCCACTTAAAATCTTGATTGAAAGCCATGTTAACTCATGGTGAATGGAAAAGAGCAGCTAGGACATTCTGCTATAAATATACCTCTTTTTCTTTTCCAAGGAAGAAAGTATGTCATACATGTTTTGAAAGACATGAGGGAGATTAAATGGTAGCAATTTAACATTTTTAGGGTGAACTATTCTTTTAAGATTGCTGCTGGTTAACCATAATAAGCCTTTAAGGTACAAAGAATCTAAGCCATAAAATTACATCGCTAGTAGTTCAGTTGATCTTTAACAAATTTGAACCCAAACGCGTTTTAGTCCAATAAATATCATGACATTAAAATCCTATTTACGTGCAAAACACTGAGTGGGAAAAAATACTAATGAGGATTTATTTGTTAACAATGCCTCAATAAAAATCTTGAATAACCCATGAATAACAAATAGGCTGTTTCAGTAGACGTCAAGCTAATTATAATCTCATAATGGTTTAATGGGGGGTTGTTACAGATTCATTACATGTTTTTCTTGGGGTACTTGAGCATCGTCAAATCGTCAAAAAGATGTGTGATCTTCACTGACAGGAACAGGAACAACATTCTTACATCAAAGAACACCGAGAATCTGTGAAAACTAGATATGCACTCATATACAATCTTATTTGCATTATCAGCTAACATTAAAATGTATACGTATACACTTATATATGTACAGCATATACAGTTGTGCTCAAAAGTTTGCATACCCTGGCAGAAATTGTGAAATTTTGCCATTGATTTTGAAAATATGACTGATCATGCAAAAAAAACTGTCTTTTATTTAAGGATAGTGATCATATGAAGCCATTTATTATCACATAGTTGTTTGGCTCCTTTTTAAATCATAATGATAACAGAAATCACCCAAATGGCCCTGATCAAAAATAAAAATATATCCAAAGCCTTGAAAATGCAAGTTAGTACTGTTCAATCACTTATTAAGAAGTGGAAAATTCAGGGATCTCTTGATACCAAGCCAAGGTCAGGTAGACCAAGAAAGATTTCAGCCACAACTGCCAGAAGAATTGTTTGGGAGACAAAGCAAAACCTACAGGTAACCTCAGGAGAAATACAGGCTGCTCTGGAAAAAGACAGTGTGGTTGTTTCAAGGAGCACAATACTTGTTGACCCCTCTCCAAACATAGCGCTTATGATTGTGACCATAAAGCTCAATTTTGGTCTCGTCACTCCAAATTTCAGTGTGCCAGAAGCTGTGAGGCGTGTCAAGGTGTTGTCGGGCATATTGTAATCAGGCTTTTTTGTGGCATTGGCTTCTTTCTTGCAACTCGACCATGCAGCTCATTTTTGTTCAAGTATCGTCGTATTGTGCTCCTTGAAACAACCACACCGTCTTTTTCCAGAGCAGCCTGTATTTCTCCTGAGGTTACCTGTGGGTTTTTCTTTGTATCCCAAACAATTCTTCTGGTAGTTGTGGCTGAAATCTTTCTTGGTCTACCTGACCTTGGCTTGGTATCAAGAGATCCCTGAATTTTCCACTTCTTAATAAGTGATTGAACAGTACTGACTGGCATTTTCAAGGCTTTGGATATATTTTTATATCCTTTTCCATCTTTATAAAGTTCCATTACCTTGTTACACAGGTCTTTTGACAGTTCTTTTCTGCTCCCCATGGCTCAGTATCTAGCCTGCTCAGTGCATCCACGTGAGAGCTAACAAACTCATTGACTCTTTATACACAGACACTAATTGCAATTTAAAATGGCACAGGTGTGGGAAATTAACCTTTAATTGCCATTTAAACTTGTGTGTGTCACCTTGTGTGTCTGTAACAAGGCCAAACATTCAAGGGTATGTAAACTTTTGATCAGGGGCATTTGGGTGATTTCTGTTACCATTATGATTTAAAAAGGAGCCAAACAACTATGTGATAATAAATGGCTTCATATGATCACTATCCTTAAATAAAAGACAGTTTTTTTGCATGATCAGTCATATTTTCAAAATCAATGCCAAAATTTCACAATTTCTGCCGGGGTATGCAAACTTTTGAGCACAACTGTATGTTTCTTGTATACACTAATACACTATCTTATCTGCACTCTCAGCTTACTTTAAACACTATACATGTATGTATTGTATGTATGCATGTTGGCCGATATCATATCTACATTCTGATCAGCTTTGACTGCTCTTCACAGTACAGATGAAGTGTATCCTCCCTGCTCCGACCTCACATATCCCACAATGCTCTCCTACATACCTGCTTCTCATATCCTCTATCCACATATCCTGTATGTTACAACAAACCCTGCATGATAAAACTCCATATACCTCAGCACAATATGGTACATTAGCATAGGTATGGGAAATCCTTGTACTGAAGCTGTGCCTGTACAGCATTCCCCAGTGGTAAGTCTTCTCAATAATAAAAAAATACAAATGGATTGCTGTTCTGACATCTAGAACACAAAACAGTAGCTTTTAATGCAATATTGCTCTCGTCGAAAAAGACAATTTATGCTTAATATAGTTATTTTATTCAACTATGCAGTATAGTGATGGAACAAAATGTAAATATAAAACATAAAATGTTCCTGGATACCACACACGCTTAAATAACACACACAGGCTATTTTTTCACACAACGGTGGGTGTGTTGTGTAAAGTGAAGACCCAATACTGTGCATTCTGCAATGCATAAATGGAAACTCAAATAATATTATACTTCTGGTGAATCCAAAACAAGTGTAAGAGTGTGTAAGCTATACCTAGGAACAAATTTGCGGACAAAAATACAGAATGGTTAGACTGATTCGAGCTGACAGAAAGGCTATGGTAACTCAGGTAAACACTCTGTAAAATTGTAGTGAGCAGAATAGCATCTCAGAATGCACAACATGTCGAACTTTGAGGTGGGTGGGCTACAACAGCAGAAGACCATGTCAGGCACTTTATTAGGACCATAGTGTTCCTAATAAAGTGCTCAGTGAGTGTATATATATATATATATATATATATATATATATATATATATATATATATATATATATATATATATAATCTTTTTATTTTAAAAATTCTTTAGTAATTACTTAGCTTTATATAAAATAATATAATAAATAATGTCCCCATTTAGACTGATAAACGTGTGTGGTTATTGCCTACCTTGTGGGGACCAATGGTAAACAGTACAGATATGCCCAAAACCAAATACCTTGTTACGAGGCATAGAAATTATAAATGTAAGAGAGTTACATAATAAAATTAGTTTGAGACACTTCCGGTTTAAGCCACGCCTACATCCGGTTCTATCCGAATACAGAAACAGATACAAATAATTTTGGCATAGTAACAAATACAAATACAGATACAGATAATGATTTTGCTGCACACCCCTAGTAAAAAGCTTAATAAACAAACTAAATAATGTTTGAATTAAAATCTAAAAATGCAGGAAAGTTTGCGTGAGGGTTAGGAGATAGAAAAAAATAAAATAATAATTAGCTCAGTATAAAAACAATAGAAAGTCCCCACCATGATAGAAAAACAAGAATGTACGTGCATAAGAGAAAATTTGCACAGGAGTTGGTCTCATTGCTGAAAAAACAACAGCTACTTTAACAACCAGGTTTCACAGACGTTTTGCAGCTTTTATGTAGCCCAATTTACAGACCACAACCAGATAAAAAAGGCACATGGATGGTTAACAAAACACGGTCCCCTCTGTTCCTTTCTTAATGACTTGCTCTCTTTTTCTCTTTCTTTGTGCTTGTCTACACCAAAAAGTGATTAAAATGTTGCTGGAAATCAGTCCATACAATGAAAATGATCTAAGCTATTACCTAGGCTTTTGTCTCCTTTTAACGCTCTACCTCTCCATTCTCTCCGCACTCTGCTAATTAACGGAGTTTGAATACAGCATCATTAGACTAACAAACAGGTAACGAACTGAACACTTCACATAAAGCAAAAAAGAATTTAAAATGATGTGAAGGGCTCACAAAAGAGCACTGGTGCATTTTTAACTAGATGGATGCTGTGTAGAATCAGTGATCATTAGAAGTTAAATGACAATTATAATGCAGTTTATTGGTGGTTTATTTGAAAAAATCTACAGGAAAATAGGCTTATATTTTGTATTAAAGAAGCTTATTGTTTTAGTTAAACTGGTAGAGCATGGCACTAGCTGTTGATGCTGAATGCACTGTATGTCTGTTAAATGCATACATGTAAAGAGAATAAAACTATAGTATAAATGTAGTTTATATATTTATATTGAATAAATGGATTGGACAAGGATCCATGTTTTCTTTCACAAGTAAACATATGGTTGGCATAAATTTTTTTCAGTAGTGATAAAATACAGGTAGAAAACTTTTCACAATAGAAATATACAGGAAATCCTGCAGAGAAGCTGTTTATGGAGAAAAGTTTTTCAGGATAAAACCAAAGCATTCAAATTGACAGCTCTGTTTTCTCGCTGAATTATGGGCACTATGACACCTATTCCTGCACTTGCCTAGACAGCAGTGCACACACCGCTCCTAAACTCATTAAATATTTAACACACCACACACCCCAACAACGCTTAGATGATGCAACTAGTTTGAAAACAGAAACTATTAATTTAGCTAGTGTTGTTGTCACAATGCTGCAAGGTTTCTGAGGTTCTTAAATCAAAATGGTAATTCAAAGTCCTGGCGAGATAAAAACCGCTGTGCTGTGGGGGGTGGGGGGTCATCAGAAGCGTTTATATGAAATTACAGCTAAACCTTATAAAATTTTTAAGGCTGAACCCAGTTGCCCTGCCCTGCTCTTCGAATCATGCTATTTAAATATATGAAAACACAACAAGGCCATTAACTCGCACATAAATCTTGCAGGATGGAATTTTAGGAAGCTGTGCAGCGTAGCATATTTGCATACTTTTCAATTTAGAGAGTAAATCGCCTCCGCCAAACATTATTACTTCCAATTTTAAAGTTCACATGCCCTAACACAACACAGTTATCTGACAGAGAGTGATGGTAGATAGTGGAGGAATTCATGAGATGAGTGTTTTGGGATTAGGTGTTCACATAAACACGTCTGCATGCGGTCTGAGAAACTGAGATGAGTTTTTAAGTGCCTCGAGGTACGAGAGAATAGTTAAGTTCTGGCCCAGTTCACACAGCACAACAGGGTCACAGTAGTTAATAAGGGCCACGGGAAGGTCAGGCCTGCCAGACAGGTCTTCTATCCTCTACAATTCCGAACCTGCAGCCAGCACACACTTCTTCTCCTCTGGTCTCTTTCATGGGCAAGTCATTGCTCACCTTGAGTAACTATCTCTCCTCTTGACGGCTGACCTCTGTGACAATTCCCTAAAAAAATAACACTGACGAAAAATTACACAGTGCTGCCACCCTCTCGACTGTCTGACTGAAAAATGGGCCTGCATATTTACATGCATGTTAGTGCCACCATAGCTACTTACATTCCAATGCAGGCATGCTGCATATTGAGAGGCGAGAGAGAGGGCAACCTCTGGCCAGCTGCGACGTCCAAGGTGACACGTCGACTAACTTATATACAAAACGCATTGATCATGTAGCACTGTGGTAGAAACTGCATTCGAAGTGGGAGCTTGCTGGCAGGGATGAGCGATCAGAGACTAGAGGCTTGAGAGGATTTGGGATGGGCCGAGGCTCAGAACATCTGCTGATCCAAACGAGGTGGGGATGGGGGAAAAAAAAGAGAAACGCTGTGTGTGCAGATGATGCAACAGCAATGCAATGGTGAGTCCACGACGCGAGCTGAATTAACACCAAGCCGCAGGAGAAAAAACCCCAGCTTTTCTCTTTCTCCGGCAAGGACATCCAATTGTCTTTCAGAAAAATCCTGCCCAGAAACTCAGTTTTATCCAACCGAATTTTGCCCCCTTAATGCGGTCTCTCGACATGAAAACATTCGCACTGTTAAATTTTTTAACGAGGGCTTGTTTGGACCATCAAAACCCATCTAGCAAATATAGAACACCCAAGACATGGATATTTTGAAGCTACGAACACTATCATAATAACAGCCTGATCTCATGAAAATTACATGACTGTGGTGGCATTTTTGCAAAATGATATTATGTGGTTCATCATGGACACCTGCAGGATTTCATCTGAGGGGTACGCACAGAAATCTGACTAAAGGATAGCTACCCTTATTTGTAGGGGGGTCTGTGGGCATGCTCCCCCAGGAGGATTTTTTTGTTTTTGTTTTTTTTGCAAAAACAACAATAAGCGTTCAATTCTGGAGACTTTGAGAGAAGCATTTATTAATTTTCTCGAGTATGTGTAGCACTGGCTAAAGCTTAAAAGACAGCAGCTGTGGCTCGTGCATTTTAAGTCTAGGCCTTCAGTGAGATTCATGCCATTAAGAAAATAGTTTCACAATGAATAAGATGCTGTATGCCCATCATACATTACGTGGCAGTCAACTAATAATACCAATTGACATTTTAAAAACACGTCTATGCACGAAAGCCAGAGCCAAGGAGGTCTAATACCAAGAAAAAGCTTTCTAACAATATTTGTGATTTAAACTTTGCTTGCAATAAATTTTGTTTCGTCAGGGTACACGGTTACTTTTCAAAACTTGATCCAACACTGAATGCTCAAGCAGCCTAATTTACACTTAGGAAACTCCTGATGTTGCTATAACAATGCAAAAAGCACTTACCAATTTGTTTGATGTGAAAATCAGTCCTTTCCTATTTAATTAATCAATCGCACGATAAGGCAGAACATCTTAGGTTTGTAAATCCATAAAGATCTCTTTCTCAACGGCAACAACAGCAATGACAGCCGACTCATCAGCAAGATCTCACGCTCTTCGCTTTCAAATTACGTCTATCACTTAAAGTGTGATTGCATCACTCAAGGCCAGCTAGAAGGCCTGGACTGGTCCTAAAGACCACACCCACAAGAACAAATAAATCAATCTGATTGGCTGATGAATCTGACAATCTGACTTTGGATGCCTATTCACTGCAGTGTTGAGGGATTCTGTGGAAATTCTGAAGGCCTGACGGGGTGGAGCTCAGACTCACGCGCTGCTTCGGCTAAGGAGGCTTTGGGCATGCGATATGTGAAACAGTTGTCACAATTTGCTTGTAAGCATCGAGGAATAAATTCTGATTGGATAATTTTTTTTTGTTTTTTGCTATTCGTTTGTAGATTAATTAGGAGTTGAAAGCGATTGAAAATACATAGCCAAAAAGGTCAATGAGAATGAAAAGATGAAAAAATATTTATTTATTAGGCATGTTACGCCAGCAGAGAAGGCTTTGCTGGCCCTGAGAAATCGGCACTGAAAGACAGTAACCATTCAGAGCAAACACTAAATGCTAAAAACATAGTAAAAGTGACCTAGTGTTCAAAAACATCAATTTAGCAAATATTTATGGAAAACCGCAAAAACACATTCGGTGTGAACAGCCCCTTATTCTCATGAAACAACAATTTTACATCTCAAAAAGGCAGCATTTTGTTTCAGTTGATTGTAGGTAAATATCTACTTTATCCAGCTCTGTTTGTTCAGTGTTCGTAAATATGCCTATACTGTTTTACTGTGTGAGAAACAAACGGTCTGAACGAATTGTACTGAATCACAAATCGATTCAGACTGTAATGCAAGCCCATTTGGCCAATTCAATGAAAAGAACCAACTCAAAAGAATGGATTATTCACAAATCGTGCATTGCTAGTTCTTTTAAACAGTCAAACAAATATAGGACACACTTCATGAGTGCTGAAATATTCTCAGAGAAAATGTTTCTCAGGTCAGTTGGAGCACTCATTGTATGCACAGTGCGTAAACCTGTACAGCTGCAGGCGTATCGCGGTTCATTGCACATATAACGGCAGTTCAGAGTTGAAATGTCCACTGTGTGACGCTAAAAGCAAGTTAGATTGTCTCCCAAACTTATAAGGCTTTTTAATTAAATGCCCTACCCAAAACCTTAAACCTAAACCTAACCGATAGTGTCAGAAAAAGCAAACGTGAGATGAAAAACGCAATTACATCATTTTGTGGTGCTTCAATGAAATGTGTCGACTTGTGTGCTATTTAGGACTCGTATCCCAGTCCTTCGTGTCGCAGGTGCAAAGCTCTATCAGTTAAGCTACCTTGCAATTTCAATGCACAGGAACAAGCTTATAAATGTAATTGGTTATGTAATGCAAATGTTATAATATACCGCCTTACAAGTTATGCACTGTAGTAAAAGTGTATGGATGTTATAAGATAGCATTGTGGGCAAAAAGTAAGCATTTATAAACTGATAACCTGCCGTTTTACTCATGATCTGTGTAAAAGTGAATAAAAGTCGTTGTTGTGGCCCCTCTAGTGTTCATTTCACCAGGAAACTGTTGCGATACGTACAACGAGCTGCGTAAAAATAATTTAGAAACATTTTTGGTATAGTAACGTCATTCTATGAGGCCAGATTGCATAATAAACAGACTGTTTGTTAACCCTCAAATGCTAGGAGGAAAGAACAAGCAAGATTAGAATCCTAACTGTCTCCACTTCCTGCATTTGGGGGAGATAGATGTTTAGTGTATGGCTGAAATCTCCCCCACGCTAAAAGGCGTGCGAGTAGAAGGCGCTACGGTTCTCGGTGTGATTCCTGCAGCTGCTTGAGACCGATACAAATGGCCTCTATTAGCTGTGCTGAGTCATGCAGAGAAGCCAAATGAAAGTACCGGAGAACGGAGGACTCTGAAACCCCCCCCAGCTCAGGCCTGCCCCCATACCCAGTCCAACTCTACCTTTTTGTCTCTTTTGATTAGTCTGCTTAAAACAGAGGCCTTTTTGTGTGCTAAACTCTCTTTCTGTTTGTTTTCATCCATCTTTCTCTTCCTAACATTCTCTTTCTCAAGCTTTCCCAATCTCAATCATTCAGCCAGGCTTACACCAGTCTCGTCTTTCTCACTTTCTCACCCTTCTCCAAAGACACGGGAGTCTAAAGACTAGATAACTGATGTACAGAATCATTACTCTGGCTGTTTAGACATGAGGATAAATGGAGCTCCCCCTGCTCAATGTCTCATTAGAGTCCAAACGTAAAACGCACTGTGCCTTACTCAGACATTGTCTGTGTTCAAGATACATACTCAAAATCAAGTGTATGCCGGCACACCACGTCTGCATATCAAAAAGCGAGCAGAAAAGTAGACCATATGAGAATAATGACTATCAAAAACAGACGATGTGAACTCGGCAGCACAGTGCGAAAAATATAGAGCATCTCCTCCTACGTGCTTCTTTATAGCATCAAACACGTTCCCTCTCCACCTACACTCATCACAGCTTCAAACGCTCACGCTTCCCAACGATGGTCGCTTCTGGTGTTTACCTGCTCAGCGCAAAATCATTTTCTTGACAATTTTAGAAACTGCTTAAAAAATGAGCAAGCAATTAAAGGGAAAGTTCACCCCAAAAATGAAAATTCTGTTATTCCAAACCCATTTGGCAATGTCAGGGGGAATGTTAGCCTCAGTCACCATTTGCTTTCAATGCATCTTTTTTTCCATACAATGAAAGTGAACATCTCCTTTTGCGTTCCACCAAAGTAAATAAGTCATATGAGTTTGGAACAACATGAGAGTAAGATAGTTGTGTGAACTATCCCTTTAGTGCTTGTATAATTCCAAGATTTGTATTTTGGATGCGATCTTGAAATCCTACACCAGGGCTGTAACCACAATATATATTGATGGGGACAAGTCCTCTCCAATAATCAGATATGGCCAGATTGAGACAGCATAAAAAGAAAAAAAGATGACTGAAACAGGTGAATTGCTAGCAATGCAGACACAGTGTTTGTCTTGTACTGTGTGAACTTAAAATAAAAACATATCTTTTAAAACCAAAAATGATCAAATTTTGGGCCTTTATTGCATTTAATGTTTTTAGTCAGGACCAAAGAGTATCACTGTTTTTATTACTTCAACTGTGACCCCCCACCCTTCAAAATGTCTTGGTCTCTCCCAACGTTCAAGACATGGTTACGGCCTTGTCCTACACTAGCTTGCCAAACTGCTGTCTTACATGGCAACATTGCAATCCAAAAAATCATCCGCAAAGAAGGAGCAACCATTTTTTTAAAGGCACTAATATTTGCAGTTTAAGCTAGTGTTTGTCTTGAGATTTTGCCATTTCCATTATCCCAAGACATTTTACAGTACCAAGCAGCGAGCCAAAAGACCTGCTCTTAAGACCTCAACTCAGCACGAAGTGTAATGCTGAATCTCAAATGAAGTGTGTACGCATGTATACGTGTGTTTTGTGTGCTTGTGTGTGGGTGGGTAAGCGAGTGAATAAATGGATGACAAAACCGCTTCCAGCCTGTGAATGGAAAGAGAAATCTAGTAAGCGGGAGAGCAGAGACGTTGAAGAGATGCAGCAGGCTGGAGGAGGTGATAACGTGTGAAGAGAGGAAGTGGGAGTAGGTGGAGAAGGATAAAGAGCCAAGATGAAGAACTTTCCATAATGACATTGACAACAATGTTGATGATTGTTTTGAAAAGGAGGACAGAAGAACTGTTGGAATGGTACCAGTTCACCCCCAAATAAAAATTCTGTTTTCTTTTACTCTCCCTCATGTTGTTCCGAACCCCGCTTGACGACATTTTTGCAATATGACATTATGTGGTTCCTTACATATATCGCAGTAGTATATGCTCTATTGAGTTTAAACAGTAACCTAACAAAAAATGCAACTGCTGAAGCAACCACAACATTTTCTGGTGCTTTTAATTGTGCTCATGCTCTCTAGATACCGCGATCCTTTACATTGCAAGCGCAACGCTCTATCAGTTGAGCTGCTGTGCAAGCTTGAATAATAAGCTTGTAAATGTTGTTGGTTATGTAATGCAAACATTAAAATGTATCGCCTTACAAGTCATGCACTTTAGTAAAAGTGTTTTGATGTTATATTATAGCATTGTGTGAGGAATAGGGCGAAAATTATGTGCTTATGAACTGATAATCTGCCATTTTACTGATAATTTGTGTGCAAGCGAATAAAATCATTGCTGCTGTAGCGCCTCTAGTGTTTATTTCACCATGAAACTGCCGCTATTGGTACAACGAGCCACGTAGAAGTCATTTTGTAAAAATGTAGGCATAGTAACGTGATTCTATGAGACCAGGTTGTCAATATTCAATATACATTCTCATTGTACTGACAAACACATGCAATGAAAGTGAATGGCAACTGTGGCTACCATTCTGCCTAACACCTCCTTTTGTGTTTCATGGAAGCAAGAAAGTCATATAGGAAAGTCATCAGTGCAACCAATGAGAGCTCCATAGCAGGCAGGCCTCAGCTGACTGCAGGGCATGGAGAGGACAGCATTGCTGCCAAAGCTAAATGGATATTGAGAGACACTAATGCCAGTGCCTATGAATTGGGGGTTTTGGAGAGGGAGTGAACCAGTACCAGCTCAGTAGTAACACGGAGACGACCAGGCCTAATGGCCACGCCAATGAACATGAGCCCTGCTCCAGGCAGTGGGAGGATGGGTAAAAGGGCCCATATATTGCTGAAAGTAGACAGTTCCTAGAATCAGCCAGCACGGCTCCCCATAGTTCACGAGCAACATGATTAACCACCGGACGGGGAGTACTCCAGCGGTGCTATTAATAAAAGATAACCTACTACCCTCCCCAGACCCGCTCCTCAAAGCCACATTTTTGCTCAGCACATACGCTCTGCAGCTTTGTTTTCAACAACGGAGGGACCACATCCCTCAGGCTGAGGTAAGCAGCTCTTCCACTGACTCCTAGGAATAGATGGGGAAATTAGCCACTGATGTGACCCTAAAGCCAAACAACATCCTCAGGGTCTGGGATCAATTAGATAAGCCTGTGAAATAATGACACCCCTGGGAAGATCATCCTAGGGAGACCACCTTGGACTCCCAGTTGAGCGTTTCAGAAATTGATCCTTCCGAATACACCACAGGTAAACGGTTACAGCAGTAATTACCACACTGCAGGAGTGAGCAAGTGCATAAACAAGGCACAGTTGTGGTCGCACCTAACCGGAGACGTGAGCTGCTGCATATGACACCAACTGGCAAGGAGAAGATAAGCGGGAGGTAATTATAGTTCAGTTGCTGTTACTGCTGGAACATACCACACACCAGAATGCTATTGTGTGAAGTGTCATCATAAATGTATATTTTATCATGAGGCAATGGAATAGGAACAATTGCAGCTACACAACCCTAATTAAGAGGATACCTATAAGATGTCACACCCTTTCACTAGGGATTCTATCCATGCTCATTATTTTCTCCTTGTCATCTGTCATTGTCTTGAAGACATTTACCTTTGACTCTTTGAATGGATGTTGGTTAGACAAAGGCTTAAAATAAAGTAAGATTGAATAAACTTGTTACAGATACGCGATTATGTGTTTTTCGGTTTGAGAATTGCGATTACAGTACAAAGACAAACGTTAAAGAGAGTCTGATTTCGAGAGAAAACAAATTGGGGGAAAATGTTTACAGGAGCTCATACACCAGTGCACGCACACACACATAGTACTACCCTCGAACTAGACTCAATGGAAAATTTTGGATGTGATGTCTAACAAAGTAATGGAGCTAAATGGACCTCAAGCCCAGTAATCACAGAATGTTTTCTTAGTGTATGTTTCACATTTTGTTATTTATTTATTTATTTTTTGAGAACCAACTCCTAACACTCTATGAACGTTCTTTTTGGGGGTTATTTTTTATTACCATAACCTGAACATTGCTGGGAGGTTTTTGTGTGTCAACCTAATAAGAACTTAGATAGAACGTATGCTCATGTTGCAGTATTTAGAGGTTAAGGTAACGTTAGGGGAACCATTATACACAACCTTAAACGTCCTATTTCTGTAAAAAAAAAAAAAAAAAAAAACTTTCCTGGCTATCCACAAATAACCTTAAAGCTATGTTCTGGGAACGTTCAGGGAACCAAACATTGTTAGTTGGGTAGAAGAGCAATGACTGAGTGAATTATTCCGTAAAAAAATTACATTCCTTAAAAAATAAAAAAAATAAAAAATAAATAAAAATGCATATATATATATATATATATATATATATATATATATATATATATATATATATATATATATATATATTTAAACAGTGTTGAATCCAAGTCTATCGTTCGTATCCTCCGATGCTGTGACGGAAACGGCGAGCGTAACGAAATAGAGACATTATAGCGACAGCGTGACAGGAGACGAGCGGGAAAAGCAAACATACCTTTGTGCATGCCAGTGAAGCGGTCTTTCAGCACGGTGAGCTCATAGATCTTGCCAAATTCCTCAAAGAGCGGCCGGAGGTCCTTCTCGTCAAGGTTGCGCGGTATCTGTCCGATGAACAGTTTGATGGCATCGTGGTCCTTCATGGGAATGGTTGCGCAGCTCGCGGGACTGTGCGCGTGGCTTATTCCGTTCACGAGCCCGTTCGTACTGGCCGCTCCTCCGTGAACCGTGCTGCCGTCCACCTGTCCGTTTGTTAAAGTTGCCATCTTCTCTGAGAGGAGTTTCGTAGCAGCGGTCGATCGAGCAAAAACAATCTTCCGTAGTGTTTTACGATGACGTGCGCGAGACTTGACACGCGTCCTACTCTCGAGCCCAAAATGTACAGATAGAAACACGTAGTACCATTGAACACAAGTCAAATATAAAAAGCTTCGAGGTTCGTTAGTCCAGGCGGAGGCGTGTTTCCTTGTACGCGTGCCCTTCTACTCAATAATTCATTCATTCATTTATATATATATATAATAAAAGGAAGAGAGAGAGACCGAGAGCTCGCGCTTTCTACTCACACCTCCGTTCCCCTCGCCCCTAGCTGCTTCTAGCTACCCTTTTATTTTTTGCATTGAGAAGTCGGTATGGGTGTCCTCCCGGTTTAAACAGACAGGGCTAGCTCAAACGCGCTACGTGCAATGGGGAGGTTAGAGGAGGAGAAGCAGCTCCCTGGATCTCGCTGTTGGTGTCAGTCGACGCTCTCTCTCCCCCTCTCCCATAGTTATACAGTAACATGGTATGCTCCGCCGAAGCAGAGGAACTATAAATAAAGAAAATATCACAATTTGCACAGGTCTATGCACCCTGCCTTATGAATGACGCACCACGAGTTTAGACGTGTATATAGTGGCAATCAATGTTTTATTAAAAAAAGTGTAGTAATCACTGTTATGCATTGTCCTTTTAATGCAGTCGTTTGTGCATAACGATCACATATATGTCCTCATATGTCATTTCTCCCGAGAGCATCAAATGAGATTCGGTTTAAATGCACAGAGGAGGAACTAATGCGCGCGTGGACAGCACCAGTGCTGAAACCCACGAACAATGCACAGGCAAAAGCAGCCTTGTGCATGTAATCTCGCCGGAATAAATTATTTAAATCTTTAATTTAGATCATGCAAAACGACTAAATTCAAGCAACGGGGAATAGTGTATCTCCTGGAATGAGAAACGATGGCTCTCTTCAAACGCACGAGCCGTGTTGGAGAAAGAGGACTGTGAGCTCCTCCGCGCGGTGTGCACGAGCAGAGAGAATCTTTCAAATCCCTGCCCTGCAGCTCACGGACGACAAATGTTCGGATGTGTGTGTTCAGGAATGGGGTTTATACACATATAATCGAGTGTATGAAGAGCAGAAATGTGAAATAAATAAATAAATAAATAAATAAATGCCTCTGGTTGTTCTTAAGGAGGAACTTTTTAATAGCTGACATAAGATGTTTGAAGTAAAGGCAAATTTGAGAGAGATTATTTAATCAGATTTCTTCACTTAGGCCTTACAGTATGTAGACTTCCATCATGTCTTTTGATTTCAACTGATTAAAATGTTGTTGCAAATGATTATTACAGAAAATATCATAGCTTGCTCCTACAATACAAATAAACTCTCTTGCTTCACTAGAAAGTAAAAACTAAAACAAAGTGTCTCTTCAATTTAAAAACAAAAACTGATCAAGGTGTCTACACACCTTGTGTAAGTCTTCTGCTCTTTCTGATCAGGAACAACAACATTTTGGAGGTAATGGAGACTCCTTGGAGTTTTTGAGTGATGCCTTCAAACATCTAACGTGAGCCCAGAACGCCTCTAAAATCCCACACTTATCCACGATTTGAACCGCTGTTGACAGTCTAAATGCGTACGCACAAGTGCAGATGTTGCATGCAAGCCTTCAATTTCCACACCAGAGCACAAAACCACAGCGTTTTTCATGCTGACAATGGCACACCACTGTTGAGCCCAAAGCACCTGCTCATAATGATGGGAAATTGTAGGCTGCCACAGAGTTCCTGCTGAGAACGAGGCCCAAGGAGAACAACAGGCGTACATGTGTTCAGCAGGTATAGAGGTGCTCAGGCAAACTCAAAATGGAGAAAAATGTCAACAAGCCACTTTAGATGAGTTCTTCTCAAGGCTTTGCAATGCCCAGTTGTGTGACTGTTTAGAAGAATGATAAGAGCTACAATGAATTCAATTAACTGCATACTTGAGGCACCATTTGGGGTTTCTCAGCTGCCACACCGGCCAAACCCTATGGAGATCCTTCAGACATCCTTTCAGTACTCTAAGATATTTACTCTTGGTTCCTGTAAGAACTTTACAGACTGTCAGTGGTTCCTTCAGTAACCCCAACATAAGACAAAGGCTTTGAGGATCCTGAAATACTGTATAAAGGGTAGACTGTGGCTAATTGTTACACTTTTACTCCAGTGAATATTTTTCAGGGTAGGTTTATTTTTGAAAGTAAATTTTTGTATATATTCCTTAGCTACAAAAAAGCACCTGGACTATCTTGACCCAATAGTAGGGCACGTTGTCAATCTATGTGGGATAAATTGTCACAATGCAAACTGCAACCTTCACAACTTGAACTGCTACTAAACCAATGAATTTGGTTTCATGTGAACACAATTATGAGGCTCATTACGTTCATGAAACACCAAAAATGGAATAGGTAACATAAAATAATCAGCCAACACATACCGCAATTGATCAAATTGGATCAATTACAATACAAAACAAGCTACTGGACTATCTTGCTTCAGTAGTGGGGCATGTTGTCACACTATATGGGGTAAGTTGTTACAATTCAACCAGCCACTAAACCAATGGCTTTGGTTACATGTGAGCATTAATGAGGAACAAAACCCTCTTTTCAGCCGGTAAGGCGGATGAGGAACACAAAATGGTGCCTCGAGTATATTTACATTTTTACAGTAAGAAAGATAATTCAAAAAATGGCTAATACATCATGTGGCTTCACTTATAAATACTAAAGCATTTATAGAGCCTAGTAGCTTTGGTTTCTATATTGCATCTCTTAAAGGAATATTCCAGGTTTAATACATGTTATGCCTAATCAACAGCATTTGCGCATAATGATTATTACAGCATAAAATAATTGTTTATTTTATTTTAAAATAGCAAAAACTGAGGTTACAGTGAGGCACTTACAATAGAAGTGAATGGGGCCAAATTTTGGAGGGTTTAAAGGCAGAAATGTGAAGCTTTTAATTTGATAAAAAACCTTACATTAATTCTTCTGTTAATACATGTGTATTATTTGAGCTGTAAAGTTGTTTAAATCTTAATTTTTATGGTCATTTTAGAGTTGACAGCATTACGTAAAATTGGACATAACTTTACACAGAAAAGGTTTGTAAGCAATTTTATCACATTAAAATCATGTTAACACGCATGTTGTTTACATCCTGTGGCTTTTGTTTTGAAACAGTGAGTATTTTAACATTTACAGATTGGCCCCATTCACTTCCATTGTAAGTGCCTCACTGTAACCCAGATTTTTGCTTTTTTAAACAAAAGGTCAAAATTATTATTTTTTTGTTAATCAACATTATGCCACAAATGCTTTTATTTGAGCTTAACTTGTATTGAACCCTGAATATTCCTTGAACGTTTCATTTACTTTGACAAAAGGTAAAATAGATACAGTAAATATTACAACACACCATTATTTTGTATGTATTTGGGCTGAAGGATACATTTTACACACTCCAATGCAGCATTAAAAAGGAAATGAGATACACTCCGTGGCCCTCTAACCTACCACACTTAGAGGCTGTAATGGCCTGTTAATGTCATTTCGAACTGTCAGTATATGCCAGCCCAGCCGAGTCAGTTCGCTTGCTTTGGCAGTGCACCGTGCCCGGTTCTGCAAGCATACCCTTGGGGCCACGCTGCCCAAGATCATGCCTGACTCGCCTTGAGCCATATTTTTAATACAAGGGAAATGTGTTAGCACAAATTATTGTAATAATGTTCTGTGCAACGATTATATAAGTTATGCTGCCATTATTGCTCCCAACGGTCTTTCTTTTGCCCTTGTCTCGTCTCTTTTGCTGTTTTCAATGTGCCACAAGCTGGCCCAAATGAAAAGCTTCTGATGAGCACGTTCATCGACGTGATAATAATAATCATATGCAATTAACGGGTAATTTACGGACCGATTGGTCTACGGAGGGTGCCACATAGGTTGCTGGGAGTGCGGTTTGATGTGGTTCAAATGAATCTGAAGAGGGAACCGTAATTCTCCAATATAAATTTTAACCGAGGAGTGGTCTCAAGAGGAGACATATTAAGTCTCGCGTCATCATCCTAAAATTTGATCTCAGCATGTGGATATGCGAATGAGCTTTACAATCAAATCACAATCATACAGATTTTTTTTTGCTCCAGGAAATAAATAATAAATTCAAATGTTATTTTCTTCGACAGCAGGCCTGCTGCTAAAAATAAGCACTGTCGCTTGGGCATAGCCACTGAAATGACAGTAAGCCGCTGTCCATGGTGCTGAAACATTCTCTCGGTGGCACTCCTAGTCAAAACGTCAAGCTATCTTGGTTGGTCTATGTCTATGTTTATGATGACCAACCCTCTCTAAAAATAGATTTACTTTTGAGAGATTGGTATAATATCAGATTGAAAGTAACAAAACCGGGCACCTCTCAATCTAAACTCTTTGCCAATAGAGTGCACCAGAATAAAAGTATGCCCTTGGAACATTACTTTGAATCAAATCCTGTTCCAGTAGTGTAATTTTTGAGGAAGGCAAATAAACGAGTGGCAAATGAAATTCTTGCAGGGCAGCTTGCACAAATAGATTCATAATGTGCACCAGCCGCCATAAAATACGTTGTGGTTCCGATATTACCTGTTCTGCATATTAATGTCACTCCTAACCTGTCCTTCATCCAGGACAAAGTTCTAAATCTCAGGGAGCCTTGAGCCTTGGAGGCGCTTCATCATCTGAGTGTAATTTAGGAGGACGAGCAGGGAAAGGGCAGAGGAGCGCAGATCTCCAAAAAACCTTTGACAGAGTGGGGCTATGTGAAAAAGATGCCAAGTTGAGCTAATTGGAACCGATAGATGTGAGGAAGCAGCAGGAAAATTGGGGACATGACTCAGGTCACATGCAGACAAATAAAACAACAAAAGCAAACAAGCCGTATAAGAAGGAGATAATTATCAGACCCAAGGAGACTACTGCACATGCCAGTCTGAGAAACTTTTTAGAAAGACACTCTTGCGCACAATTAAAATCTGTAAATTTAACAGCTATATATTGGAAAAGGATCTAATTTTACTAACAAGAAAAGCACTGGTTAGATCAACACCAGGGGACACATTTAGGGAGGAAATAAAGGCATGGATAGGTGGAGGTTTTCACTTTAATTATTGTTTACTCTTGAGGAGCTGCTTATCTTGTGAGTGGTGAGTTTTCTGTGTCAGAGGGGAGCTGCTGGTTGTTAGTGTGGTATTGAAGACAGATTAGTGCTTTAACACTTGACACAGTTAGGCCTTTCTTTCCAACTTAAATCCCAAACTCTCGGCTGGCTCTTGGCTTCATTACCACAACACTGTTGAAGAGGATACAGCATTATAACAACATTATCCCTATTCAGAAGACATGCAAATATGTCTCAAAGGAAAAGACAAAAATACCAGTGACCTAAGCCACAGTTTTTAAAGTAATATTGTTAAAGGGTTTGTTCTTTCTCTCTGCCTTGAAACACAAATGGAGAGGTTAAACAGATTGGATGTTAAAATAAATATATAAATAATATAAAATATAAAAATAAAACAAATAAATAAATAACAGCACCATAATGAAGATCTGAAATCTCATTCTAAATCGCCTTTAGATAAAAATAAAAAAGGCACCTTGATGCATCGTGTCAGGTTTAATGTCATTGATGCCAAAAAGCTATTGATTCTTGGGTGTTGTAAAAGAATGCAACATTCTAGAAGATGCTGGATAGAGAATGAGATAGGAGAGCTCTAGCAGAGTGGAAGATTTTCTGTGAATAAAAACCCACATTTCTGTTTTTCTTACACAAAGCTATCAGATGGCCTCAGAAGACTCAGAATATAAAGCATAAGTCATAAGGACTACTTTAATAGTTCTTTTATAATGTTTTTGTGTGTGTGTGTGTGTGTGTGTGTTTTGACTTTGTATCTCTTAATTGTGACTTTTTACCTCATAATTAAGGATTAGTACCCATCTCATTATTATGATTAAGTATCTCATAATTTTGACCTTTCTATCTCATATTTATGAATTAGTATTTCATTATTATGACTTTTTTTTTTTTTATCTCAAAATTATTTACTTGTATCCCATAATTTAGATTTATCATAGCAATGTTTTTTATGTGGTGGAAATGGGCTTCCATATTGAAATCTTGTTATAATACATACTAGTAAATTCCATCAAATGTAAATACCTTCTTACTTTAACCCACCAGAAAATGAGAAAGAAAGAGAGAGAGAGAGAGAGAGAGAGAGAGAGAGAGAGAGAGAGAGAGAGAGAGAGAGAGAGAGAGAGAGAGGGAGAGATCATGTGAGAGAGGTTCTCACCTGCATGTGGCTTCTAACTTCTCTCCATGTCAGTCCCATCTCTTTAATCAGTGGTTTGGAATCCAGTGACCTCTGACCCCTCGGCTGTCTCACAGCACCTGTGCCACAGCAAGATGTGACAACTCGCTGTCATGTCAGCTCCACTCCGCACTTCTACAGTGACTGTGGTTTCTGGCCTCACACAGCCCCAGATTGCTCCCTGGGGAGGGTGTTAGAGAGGTGGCCAAAGCCACCTGCCACTGCCCTACAGCAATGGAAGCTGCGTGGTGAGGCCTGGGGCTCGGCATGACTGCTTAAAACAAGAGAGGAAATACAACATGGTGCTGCCAAAGACCATTTCAGTAGAGGAGAGAGAAAGGGAAAGACAGAGAAAGAAATTAAATGACTTTACTGTTGCAACGAGTGACAATGTTGGCTACTTCAAAGTGAAAAAGCGCCTATGGAGACAGCAAAGTCACTCAGGACCAATCTTCCTTCTGCTAAACCAGGTGCAAGCAATTACATGAAATGATTGGACAACCAGTCAGTCTCAAATACTCCAAAGGCACCATAAACTTCCTATCGTGTGTTTATGTTTCAGATGCTGTTACTGGGCAACAACCACTCCAAAGGGAGAGAAAGGTGACAATGGTAAAAGCTTTGACATGCTTTATGGGGTGTTTCTGTGGAAATAGCCAGCCTGTCAGCTGCTACAAAAAGGCATAAACAACCTGTTGTACATTTTAACTGTTGTATTCTTTAAAAAGACCCAGGGGGAATTCTAAAATACTGCCGCTAAGCTAAATGTCTTTGAGTCTTTCAGGGACCCTTTGTTAGAGCCATATACATTCATTTTGAGTAGAGTATGCAACAGAATACACAGTTATAGAGAGTTTTAGACTAGAGACGGGACAATGTAATCTGCACAGAGGTCCATTAACTGCAAATAAGAGTCAGCTACAGTATGCTACAGGTACCTGCAAAAATAAATAAAGTATCCTCTGCTTTTTGCAGACTGCATTGCATACTAAAGAAATACGCTTCTCAAGGCATTACAGTTATTTCACCACAGGTAAGTGGTGTTCAATGGAGCCCCATAGAGGAGAGGACAGGGAGGGAATTTATTTTCTAAAATAGTTTTGTGTTCCCTCACAAGTTTTACAATCTCTCTCAAAAAGTTTTGTATTCCCTCACAATACGTTTTGCATTCCCTGGCAATTTTTTTTTGTTTTTTTGGGGGTTCCCTCAAAATAGCATTGTACATCCCTAAATAAAATTTAATTTATAGGAACCATACTGTATTTCTACTATGGTATTTATAGTAAAACCACAAATCTTACCATGGTTTTACTACAGTAATCATATTTTAACCATGATATTCATGGTAAAACCATAGTAATACAGGAAAACCAAAACTATGGTAATAAAAATCATAATCATTCTGCCGAAAAACATTATTAACAAACATTAATAATGAAACTCACATTGAGCTATTTTTTACAGCGGCTGTTTAGAAGTGTCATTTGAGAGACCCGTAAAAAGCAACTGGTTGGTAACTCTCAGCTCAAGTTGACTGATTTTTTACAATAACATAGACATGCAAAACTAAATGAATATCCTTTAGTTTTTAGATTAACAACTGTTAAATGAATAGTGGAAAAAAATGTAATAAGTCTTCACATGCATTTTGCCATATCATGAAAGTGTATAGTGACAAAAAAAGGACATAAAAAACCATAAAACCACAGTAAAATTAATTGATACAATTAATGTACAACATTCCAAGCCTTGTGAAGCCATATGATCACTTTTGTGTGATGAGCAGATCCACATTTATTTAGATCGTTATTCACTGTAAAGGTGCGGTCACATTTACCTTCACATGGTGAAATTCGGCAGGCGAAAAACAGTCAATGGGAATCCATGCGATGGACTTCCGGTGGCGAAGAATATTCCCTTGCGGATTTCACGTGAAGTTAAGATTTGGTGAACACTGACCAATAGGAATTTGCTTGGTTTGGCAGTCACCTCTGTGTGGGTGGTTCTTCCTATACAGCTATACTGAATATTCACAATGGACAAGGATTTCATTTTAGCGACGAGTTTCTTTTTAACATCACTCTCACAGAATATAAAATGCAGCAATAAAAAAGGGAGGCTGCTTGGAAATTAGTTTTGCTGGTTTCACATGCGCTCAACTTCCACCCATGTCTTCTTCGCCCACGGAATTTCGCAGTGCAACAGTAAATATTATTGATAAGCTAAGTATGTGGCGAATAAGGTCAGACGTCATGACATTTGGTCACGAGATAAACAAGAACCAATGACATTTGATATTACTGACGTCCAAACTACTATGAGACCAAGAGCATGGATTAAATAAATAGGGCCACTTTTGATTTAATATTAACTTTAAGTGTCTTTTGAAATGGGGCACAAATACTTAAAACTAAAGCTAATGGAGAATGGTACATTTAAAAAAATGTAAGAATAGTTTTAGTCTCAAATCATACCTTACACACTATTCAGCTCTTTTATCCTGCTGTGCCTTAAATATACTGTGACATGGTGTGTTCTTTGTGCCTAGTGAAAGCATGTCAGGTACTTTTGGCTCCAGTTGAACAATCAGACAATACGACAACGCGCAATGTCACTTGCCAAGTTAATGTGGCACAAGCCAGAGGAAATGAGGTCAATTAGATGTCCAACCTCACCAGGCTTTCCACACCTGCACGCAAGGCACTTAAGCAGCATTTCAAAGACCTCTACTGGATTACAAGAGAAAATGTTTGTGTCTGCGGCCATCCAACCCATCGTCTCATCTGACATGGGCCGTGTCTTCGGTATTGGCACGTTTTCATCTTGCTTTGCTCTATGGAGAATGCCGAATAACTTCAACGCCATTGTCTAATGATGGGGCTGAGATGCTGTATGCACATGCTGTATATTTAGAGCTGGCCCCAGGGTACTCTTTAGGATGTTAACGTCCACTGACCCTGACTCGACCTTCTCTCTGGCACCCTGCTGACCCATTAGACTTGGCTTTGCTTCTTAAAAGCATTGTTACAGAGAGCACTGTCCCTAGACATCAACATACCTAAATGATTCGTGGGAGGGGGAGAGAGAGAGGTATACGGTGTCATTTTAGACATAAACAGAGAACATATTCAAATAGTTGAAGTAGTATTCAAGTAGTATTCTGTATATATACAGAAGGTCTATATGGGGGCAGTGGTGGCTCAGCAGTTAAGGCTCTGGGTTACTGATCAAAATGTTGGGGGTTCAAGCCCCAGCATGGCAAAATGCCACTGTTGGGCCCTTGAGCAAGGCCCTTGACCCTATCTGCTCCAGGGGTGCCATAGCATGGCTGACCCTGCACTCTGACCCGAGCTTAGCTGGGATATGTGAATAAAAAAGAATTTCACTGTATATGTGCAAACGTATAATGTGTGATAAATAAAATTATTAATTATTATAAATTATGTATATGGTAATTTATATATTTTAGGTGCTGTAACTGGGTCACCATTTTTAATCACTCTTTTGCAGTTCACTTAAAGGGAGAGTTAACCCCCCTCTAAAAATAATAAATTATACATCCCCATGTCATTCCAAACCTGTTTGTCTTTCTTTCTTCCATGAAACCACAAAAGGAGATGTTAGGCACAATGCTAGCCTCAGTCACCATTCACATTCATTTTATGTAAAAAAAAATTGCAATGAAAGTAAATGGTGACTTGAGTCTTCCTAACATTCTTCCTAACATCTCCTTTTGTGTTCCACGGAAGCAAGAACTAGAAGTCATACTAGTTTGGAACAACAAGAGGATGAGTAAAGAATGACAGAATTTGGGGTAAGTTATCCCTTTAATAAGTTCTGCAGTCTAACCAAGGGGTTCTATAAACAAAAATAAAACAAAATTCCAAAAAGACAAACAAAAGAGCACGGACCAAGACAAGACAATATGGCATAACAACAAGAATGCACAAAAAACAATTCAGTCTATTTTGCTTCCTTAAATACTTAAAATTCTAAATAGTGTTGACATCACAAATAACAACTCTTTTTTAATGCAATCTTTAGTCAGAACACAATATTGCTTTACCTATGTGCAAATGGGTCTGAGAGCTTCTGTGTGTGTCAGGATAAAAAGTGAAACAGAGCAGCGTGCTCCCACACCCCCTCCTCCCACTCCACCCTTCAATTCGTCACAGCCATGATCTTTAGCTTTATTAGCATGATAATAGGGAATGATGAGATAGCTGGCATCAAATGCCAGCCGCCCAAGAGATGGCAGCGAAGTGCAGCCCGCCCCGATACACACACAAACACACACACCCACACACACACACACACACACACACACACACACACACACACACACACACTGTCCCAACCCTGGGACTCATATTAAAAGCATAGATGCACATTTGAAGTACACACACACTGCCAGAAAGAGCTCTTTCATCACAGTTCCTCAAGGAGCATCAGCTAGATATCTTTTAACTGGTTTTCACTGTCGTATTAAGTCACTGCAACTAGTTCAAAGCCTAGCACTGCTAACGCTCACTTCTGTTAGAGGATCTGCTGACATTTTAAAAGTTTGGGTTTAAGTAAAGCGGATGGTGGATGTTTATAATGTGATGCATCACATATCAAATTAATCATGGAAACTGAAAAATGAAATTAAACATATCTAAGAGGCAATTTTTTTTGTTACGGTTCTGATGCTAAATGCATATTCAAGCAATTACTTTTAAAGGGATAGTTCAGCCAAAAATTAAAGTTCTGTTATTATTTACTCACTCTCATGTTTTCCAAACACACATAACTTTCTTTCTTCAATGGAAAACAGATGATGTTAGAATGCAGAATGTTAACCTCAGTCACCATTCACTTTTATTGTATTGAAAAATGATGCATGACATCTCCTTTTGTGGTAGAAAATAATTCATACAGGTTTGGAACAACATGAGGGTGAGAAAATTATGACATAACTTATTTTTGAAATAACTATCCCTTTAAAAGCAATGGCTTGAATAAAAGTAATGGCTTTAAGCATCAGAACACTATGGTCCTAATAAAGTGCCTGACGTTATCTTTTGTTGTAGCCCATCCGCCTCAATGTTCTACATGTTGTGCATTCTGAGATGCTATTCTGCTCACTACAATTATACAGAGTGGTTATCTGAGTTACTGTAGCCTTTCTGTCAGATCGAACCAGTCTGGTCATTCTCCATTGACCTCTCACGTTTCAATCCACAGAACTGCCACACACTGGATGTTTTTTGTTTTTGGCACCATTCTGAGTAAACTCTAGAGACTGTTGTGCATGAAAATCCCAGGAGATCAGCAGTTACAGAAATACTCAAACAAGCCCGTCTGGCACCAACATTCATGCCACGGTCGAAATTTCTGAGAGAATTTTATTTACCCCATTCTGATGGTTGATGTGAACATTAACTGAAGCTCCTGACCCATATCTGATTTTGATTTTATGCATTGCACTGCTGCCACACGATAGGCGGATTAGATAATGGCATGAGTAAGTAGGTGTACAGGTATTACTAATAAAGTGCTCAGTGAGTGTATAAATGTTCATGACAACAAAGTACCCCCCCCCCCACACCCAAAATTTATGCAGTGTAATTAAGTAATTGTTGTTATTTAAATGAGCATAAATTAAAGGCAGTACAGAAAATATTAACAAATACAATTTAAATAACTTTTTTTAATGTTATTTTGGGCATTATGAAAAAATAAAAATAAAATAAATAACTACAAATAATTTTCTAATGTAAAAAAATCATCATGGTCCTTAAATAGTCTTTATTTTATTGAAGCAAAATATAATCTCTTTTTCTTTTGGTTTAGGTTTGTGAAATAAGACTCGGATTAGATTCACCCCCACCTTAAAAAAGACCATAAAAAGTTGCTGAATGAAAGTGTAACTGATTATAACATAGGCATAACGTATTTACCGTGTCTGGGGAAATGTGCAGTGACTGAATTTAACAGCTTTCTTGCATCATCTTTTGCAACATGGCACTAGATTTGCTCAGCATGTATGTGTGGGGCTGTGTGTTTGAGTCATTCAAATGACATTAACAATTATATATGGACTGTTGACAAGCTAACACAACAAACACCTTCTACCTTCAGTATTATCATACAATAAGAAGGGTGCAGAGGCAGAATACATAATGAGAGAGCTGAATGGAGAAAGTGTGTGGGGGGAGGGGGGGGGGTGTGGTGGGGGGGGCAAATGAATCATTTCATGACTTTCACAGGATGTAGAGATTACTCACTGTTTTCTTGAAAACACTCTCATTAGTATCTTTCCTCCAAATTAGGCAGCAGACATGAGCTAAAATGGTGCAATCTAGTAGTCTGTTGAATAATGGGTAATAAGGTTAGGCCACCCTTTGTTAAAGATTATTGTTAATGATTCTTTGTTATGGATTCTGCTGTCCTTAGTCTTTGTGTGTCAATGTATATACAGTACTGTATTATAAGAATTGAGAAACATTAAAGGGTTAGTTCATCTGAACTTTCATCATTTACTCACCCTCCTGTCATTCCAAACCGTTTGATTTTCTTTCTTCAGTAGAAAAAAGAAGAAGAAATATTGTAGAATGTCCAGAGTGCTCTTTTCCATAATGGTAACTGATCAATGGTAAGTTGATCATTAAACTATTATTTATATTCTCAAGCCGGTTCTCACCTCCTCCTTTCCACTGAACCCCCTTACAGGGACAAACTGGAATGCCCAGTGGCAGCCAACGGTCAACCTGCCTTACAGGCAAAATAGCCAATCAACTTTTAGATACAGAAATTGCCTGTCAATCAACTCGAGAACAAGCATGCGCATTAGCTATACAAGACGGTATAATTGCGTTTTAGCGTAAAATGCCGGGCCATTATTCCCCTCATGTGCTGAGGCCCAGGGAAGCCGGACTTTTCATATTTACTGCTTATTTTAAATATTTCTTTTATCGTAATCTTGACCAACCATTTTAGAGATTTCAGTCTTTCCCCATTCAAGTCGATAGGAGCTGCACTTCATGCCGCTTGTTTACATAATAAAATTGCTGCCCAAACTGCCCAAGAGCATTCCAAAAACAGCTGCCGAGTGGATTGACTTACCTTGAAAATGAGACTTTGTTGAAAGGATCCGGAAATACGTCAGGACCATTCTAATTCCTTTATTTTTGTTTACGTTCTTGAAATGGTCTATAGACAATGCGCAGCTTATACAGAGAACAAACCACACTCACTGACAGCTGACAGCTGACAGCATAACATGAGGACGTGTTCTTGCGTTCAAACACTTGATGGAGTGCAAATCCGAATGCAGGGATCTTAAGACGTGTTTTTCTAAGTCTCAATCTACATTTTTCTATGACCTAAAAATGGTATGGTTATTACCAGAGGTGGTAAGTAACAAATTACAACTACTCTCGTTACAGTACATGAGTAAGTTTTTTCACATTTTCCAACTTTTTTAATTATAAATAAATAATGCTACTTTTACTTGAGTTGATTAAAAATGAAGTATTCAACTTCGCTACAATTATTTTTCACCACAAATACAAAGTACCAAAAAAATACATAATATTTCTGAATTTTTGGGAAGAAGAAAGTTATTAGCGTTAATCTGTTTATAAACTAAAACACGCTGTACTCGGCATGATGGAAGCCCACAGGGCAGAGCAACATGAGCACAGCAACTTGCATAAACTGCCGCCAGTGTCCTCTCTTCTCTAGCTTCTCCAAGACTTTCTGCCCTGTCACTATACAAGAACTGTAATACTGTGATTTTCTGCATATTTCATTTTATTCTGGAAAGGAGCCATTCATTCAGGTAGGAGGGAACCGTCTGAACACATTTAACCACTGATCAAACTTCATTTGTTTTTAAAGTAGGCAATGTTTTAACTGTGTCAAACATTAACACAATGTAGTTTGACATATATGTGGGGATATCTTGTTTACTTGCTACTATATGTCTAAAACAAACTTTTTATATATCTTAGAAAGATACAATGCCAATAGTGTCGGAAATTAATGGGGACTAGGGGCAAAAATGCCACAGAAATTGACACAAATATCCCAGAAATTCAAAATATGGGGCAAAAAACTGCCCATGCAACAGATTCCCATGTTTTATTAATAATTTCTGATATAGTTACAATTACATACGTTGTGATCTTCTTTTGACTTTTCACTGAACATTATTTTTTCCCTGCTGTCTGGTTCCTCGCACCATTGTGTGTACAGACGGGATCTCCCTTCTATCAATCCGCATCAGTTCGGTATTGTACTCCCACGTTAAATTCCGTAACCGTTCGCCCATTTTGTTCAAAATAAACTGTCCTAGCATGTAACACTCTCTCTCATGGTGCTGTACTGTACTTCCCTGCCCTGTTCTGCCGTTTATTTGTCTGAAAAGACCTCTAGAGGCCAAAAGTGCGCAAGGGATGGATGTTATATAAACATAATGTAACCAAATGCTACAATCTACTTAATAATAATATCTCAGTATGTTAAATAACCATAATGTTAATTAAGACTTTATTTTTACAACTGTAATACAATAATACATTTACAGAACAACCACTTTTAGTGCTTGAATCAATCATATCTGTGTGAAATGTTTATTTTTGCCTTATTCTATTCAGTTGGCATGTAGGAGTTGATAACATTTTGCTTAATAATCTTATTCCATTTCTGGATAATTGCTGCAATATCATAGAGGATACATTTCCTCTTCTTTGATATTGCATTATATTAGTTTTGTACAGTATGTTAACTTAATAGCCAAAATACTTGGACATACGTGAATGAGAATAATCCTGAAATAGCAATGTGTTTCAGTCACTATGCACATTATGTAGTTTAGAGATGATTTAGAGACATTTAGAATGTTACAAATTGCTATTTCTATTTAAATAAATGTTGTATTCTTAAAATGTTCTGTTTGTCCAAGAATCCTCTTGCAGCAATGCAGGTCTTTGGCATTTAGAAGCTGCTAGTTTAGGACCTGTAAGGAGTCTGTTTCTCAAACTAGAGACTGTGATTTACTTACATTTTGTTGTGCATCTGGCCATCCACTTCCCTGTCTATCCTGGTTAGAGATTCTTTTTTCATAACAGTAATGCATGGAATAGCCTTCATCTCTCTAAAACAATAGACTTAGGAGAAAATAGTATTTCAGGAGAAATGTTTATTTTTGCCTATTTTTAAAACCAGAATTTTACTTGCAATTGTAAAGCAACTTGTAAGAACTCAATACCTCAGCAAATTGGGAAAAACCCATTGTATTGTGATTTCCGCATGATAGCGCAACCATTTTCAGTTGTTCTAATAATAAGACAATTTTCTTGACTACCAAATTAGCACTTTAGAATACTTTTGTAAGGAATAGGTGACACAGTATATGTTTGCCATCACAGGAAAGAAAAAAGTCTGCAAAACAATCCCTTAAGATGAAAGGACAAATCTTCAACAAAGGGCTGTTTTTCTTTTTTAAATTCTTCCCACTGTCACGTTTATGTGTTTTGCTCATGTTTTTTCATGTCTTTTATTTTCAAGTTTAGTTCCTGTTCCTGTCATGTCATGTGATTTCCTGTTCCCTCATGTGATCTTGTCATGTGTTTCCCCTGTTCATGTGTCTTGTTTTCATTGGTTCATTTTTTGATTACTTTATCAGTTCTAGTTTGTCATTGGTTTAAGTTTATTAGTCTTGTTATATTGTTTATAGTTCTGTCTGTTCATTGGTTGTCTTGTTACCCATGTCTGTGTATTTAAGCCCTCACATTTGCCATTGTCTCTTGTCAGGTATTGTGAATGTAACTTCGTTGTTTTGTTCTAGTCAAGCCAAGTCAAGTTTATGTCTAGTCTAGTTTTAGTCAAATCAAGTTCATGTTTATGTTTAGTTCATGTTTGTAGTCAGGGTTTTGGGATTCCACTTTGGAAAATAAACTGCACTTGGGTTCGTCACTCCTACATCATCGACTCTTCGTCTGCCTGTTTCCAGCAACGTTACACCCACCTCCTCCATCTGTAATTAGGAAGGCCAAGGAACATGATATTTACTGTAATTGGCTTCTCAAACATCTTAATTAGCAAAAATCCAGTAAAATACATCTCATTAAGAAATTCTTTGCCATGTGATACCTCAGTAGGTTATTTTCTTGGTAACTTGATGGAAACCGAGAAAAGTTGCACTTCACCCTTACATATGAGTGCTCACACACACATCCAAACACCCACACACACTCCTGTTAGATCACACTGATTTTTCCCTCTGAAACAGATGAATGTAATGTGGACACAGCTGTTGAGGTCCATCTCAAGTTGTGCTCCTCCTAATGACCTCCATATGTCTATCACACACACACAAACACACACCCATCAAAAATAACATGGATCGTCAAATATGGCCCCCTGACGAGTACAGTCTCATGGGACCAGGGCTCTTGCGGGCACAGACACACACACTTGTTTTTATATTATTGTGGGGACTTTCCATAGTCTTCCATGCATTTTATGGATTTTATACAGACCTAATGATAATTTCTGTCCCCTAACCCTAAACCTAACTGTCACAGAAACCTTTTTTGCATTTATACATTTTCAAAAACAACATCGTTTAGCATGTTTACTAAGCCATTTCCCTCGGTGATCTCAGGTTTTACTATCCTTGTGGGGACATTTGGCCCCCACAATCAGGGTTGGGGAGTAACAGAATACATGTAACGGGATTACGTATTTAAAATACAAAATATTAGTAACTGTATTCCACTACAGTTACAATTTAAATCATTGGTAATTAGAATACAGTTACATTCAAAAAGTATTTTGATTACTGAAGAGATTACTTTGCATTTTATTGTCTTTTGTTTCATTTAATATTTAGTCCTTTCAGATTGAAAACATTTATACATATAAATGATGCGATCCAAAGTGCATTTGAACAGCGGTGAAACACTTTCTTATGATGTGTTACATTCATACGACCAGAAAGAGAAGTACGTTTGAAGTAAGTTTGGAGCAGAAGAAATAGAAATAAACCTGTCAGCTTTACGCTAAGCTAAAATGCTATTTCTAGCCATTTTACGTGCACATGTTACCAGGAACAATAATATTTTTTTTTGGACCAATCATGTTGGATCATAATTTCTTTTTTTCTAGTAAGACCTTTGATATTAGGGCAAAAATAATATTTTTGATAATAATTTTTGTATTGTTTTCCTGTATAAATATCTAAAAATCCTTAAAACAAGATCAATTTGATTTGAACACTGCATAAGATATTTAGGTTTTTCAGAGAATGTATTTTTAACATGTGTATTTTGTCTTACTGTACTGGCAGAGTTTTTATAGTCAAAACAATGAAAAAATCTACCAGTGCTGAAGAAGTAATCCAAACTATTTAGAATACATTACTGACCTTGAGTAATCTAATGGAATACATTACAAATTAAATTTTACAGCATGTATTCTGTAATCTGTAGTGGAATACATTTCAAAAGTAACCCTCCCAACCCTGCCCACAATGTAGTATAAACATGTACACACGCACACACACACACACACACACACACACACACACACACACACACACACACACACACACACAGGTGTGTGAATGTACCCGCGGTGGTGACTCAGTTGCTCTTATTCTATCAGATCTCGTCCAGTGCCATATGGGAGTTGTAGATGAATGTACCTAATTACCATATAAAAGCAGGTCAAGTGTACAGTATCCCAGAACACTGACCCCATTTAGTGTCGCCTTGATGTCTTAACTCACACAGGCTGCATTGAAAGCAGTCTGACTGCTTTTGAACTTGATTTACTCATAATAACCACTGTAGTAGTGGTAATAGCCTAAAAGTGTTTTGCAAGTTGTTGTCACAGGGCTATATTAATTAGAGATAAAGTATGGGGACAGGCTCCTGGGCTTCCAGCACTCCTTAAATTGCATGCACACACACGCACGCACACACACACAAACACACAAACAAATCTTGGTCTCCTCTCTAATGTGTCAATAATTCGTTTCATGCTGAGGGGCCTTTTCTAATCTTGCGGGACTACAACGTACACACTAGAAAAACACTGTGCAGCCTCACTCGCTAGAGAAATACTGAATCTCACGCTCACTGCAAGAAACATTGCAATCCACAGAGTATAAGTGCTAATGACAATGCATCAAATGGATCAAATAGTCATTGTGGTCCACAATACCTTATTATATGACATAGCCAGCGTGGTCCACACTGTCATTATCTTAGGCCACGTCCACACTAATCCATTCAATTTTAAAAAACACAGTTTTCAGTTTCCAAACGTCCAAAGTATGCGGTTATGGAAAGTGTTTTCTAGTGTGCATGAGAGGCATAAATGTAGCAAAATCATTGCATTTTCAAACAATAATGTATAAGTGTGGATGTGGGTGATAAGGGTGAGTAAATGATGACAGAATTTTAATTTTTACTTGAACTACTCCAACCATTTTATTTTGTAGACCCTGTTTACACCTGGTATTAAGATGCGCTTCGGGTGATCTGATCACAAGTGGTCAGCGTTGAATACAAGTGTAAACGGGGTCTAAAACGATTTGTGATCGGATTACAAAATTCACATTTGGAGGTAGTCAAAAATGCATGTGACCATATCGTATTTGAGGTGTAAACGCTAATCTGTCCTGAATAGGTCCCGGACAGCAGCTAAGCCTCACCTCTCACCTGTCAATCAACCACTGGGCTTAAACAAAAGTTTAAACTTAGCTGATTATGAGTGGCTTTAAAAGGAATAACCATCCGATCAGAAATTTTGAAAAAGTGAATACAATCACAAGCACTTCACAAATCTTCTTCAGTGTGTCTGGTATCAACATACAGTGATACAGATGACAAGCACACACATCTAAAACATCTAAATGTTAATACAGGAACTCTATTACAAAATTGATAATTCTGCTCAAAATGTTGCATTTGTGCTTAGTGCGAATTTCAACTGCATCTGGGAGAAACAGCGTACCAGTTTTATTCACACCCTCCCCTTAAAATCTGAGCACAGGTAGTCACAGGAGACACATTTAAAGGTGTCATGTCATAAGGAATCAAATTTTCCTTGATAATTTGACATATAAGAGGCCATTCCACTTTAAAAACATACTGTCAAATTCAGAACTCAAAACTTAATCCCCAATGCAATAAAAGCATTTATTGAAACCAAGCTGCAAAAACGGCCTGTTCTCTACTTCCCTACGGCACTAGGGGGCCCATTAATTCATGACCGCCTACAGCAACAACCTCAACATCTACTTTACTTTACTACTTGGCCCCACCCACTGGTACTCCGTTCGTAAACAGAGAGAAAGCAGGACAAACATATCATATTTTTTCGACTCATATCAGCGTGGATTGCTTGTGAACCATTCATAATACGATTCAAGCTTTGCAAAGGAACTGTTATTTAAGGATGGGGCTGTTAAAAACACTTGTAACTGATCGCAAAACCATAAGTAAACAGTTTCATTCATGAATATTTTAAATGTCATGACTGTTTGATAGTTTAAGGTGGCACTGTGCTTGAGTAAACAGTTTAATATATTCGGATGAAATATGTTGGATGTGTGTTATGTGTAAACCCTGAAATTTAGTTTTATAATGTTGTAGAGCTAGTTCATTCTCTTCCGAGTTTCAAATATGGCTGTATTTGAGGGGCTGCATGATGTTAGCTAATCATAAAAGTGGGCATTTTAAGGAGGCGCTGAGACCAAAAGCGAGTGTTTCAGACAGAGGGCCAGAGACAGGTTGGAAAATGATCATGTATTACTAAATTATGACTGTTTTGGCACATAAAACAAAACCAAAACAATCTTTACTTACATTATCAGTGGACTTCAGGGAAGATAATACAATTTCTAAAAAAAGAGTATGTCAGGAGCCCTTTAAGTAACCAGGTGTAACCAGCGATGTGTCTTGCCTGACCACATGTGATTAGATCACGCGATACGCATCTTAATACCAGGTGTAAACTTTTCCTTTTCACATAAAATTAAATAAAAAATAAAAAATGGTACAGTTGATATACTGTAGAAAGCACAACCTCCTTTTGGATTCTAAACATGAACATTGACATAGGCTTGTTTTTCAGATGGAACACAATCTTTTATAGTAGAATTACACCTGGAAAGAGTGCCACCTATGTCAGTGGTGGTACTATTTTTATTTTTTTATTGTATTTTTTTTTTTTTTTTTTTTTTTTTTTACAGTAGTTTAACAGTAATCCCTTCATTTTAAGTGAAAAAAAAAAAAAAAAAATATGATAATAGGAAAACTCGTACACGTACTTTGGGACTTGTACCCCGGTCCTTTACATCTATCAGTTGAGCTGCTGCACAATTTGATCCCACCTGTACAAGCTTGTAAATGTAGTTGGTTATAATGCAAATGTTAAAATGTGTCCCCTTACAAGTCATGTGATTTAGTAAACATGTTTAGTACACATGTCACAAGATAACATTTTGTGAGGAACAGAGCAAGAAGTGCTTATGAACTGATAATCTGAAGTTTTACTTTATATTTGTGTGAATAAAAGTCATTGTTATTGTAGCACCTCTAGCATTCATTTCACCAGGAAACTGCCTTGATACATACAACGAGCAATGTAAAAATAATTTTACAAAAAGTAAGTTCTTTGAGACCAGGTTGTAGAAAAAACTGACTGATTAAAACTTTTAGAAAATGTCTGGCATCAAAATGCAGTTATAAGTATTAAGGGATATATGTAGTTATGAAATCTGAGACCCTCTCCTCGATGAAATCTATTCACAGTTGGTCACTGGAGACATATTTGAGGCTCATGTTATTACTGGGTGTAAATGCTAATATGTCTCTGTTGACCAATCATGATTGTATGACAAGACAGATGTTAATACTAGGTGTAAACAGGGTCAAAGTCACCTTAATCTACAATACTATTGTCCAAAGCATTTTACAATGCATTCAAGTCATACATTTTATCAGTATGTGTGTTCCCTGGGAATCAAACCCATTATCTTGGCATTGCTAGTGCCAGTTGTGCTACATAAGCTCCTTAGCAGCTAAATGAAATAAGCAATTTCACAATAGGTCTTTAAACACCCTAATAAACACAAGAAGCAATTAGCCATTGACAATCAAAAAACTTTTTGTCTGAAGGTCCATTTGCTGCTTTATTTTAATATGTCAGTATCATCATCAGGACAGGAACGGAGTACAGTTGGCCTGCACACACAAAATAAATCCAGTTACCTAAACCCACACAGCTGCAGTCTGTTCTTTTTGGCTCGGATTCCCCTTCCTTGTCAAGACACAGTTTAGAAGCAAAGCGAGATGTCAATACGCATTTCGGGAGAGTGGGGAAGCAGGCAGGAGTCACCTGGCTCACAGCATGACAGATGCCCCACCGATCCGGTGAGAAGGAAAAGCTGCAATGATAAACTCACTGCTGTCACACACATGTAAAGATGTGAACTCCTAAAGTTCAAAATACAACATGAATATAAAGTAAATACATTTGTTTTACTCCTTGGATATCCAAAGAATGAAACTACATGCCTTTGCTTTTTTCTTTTTTCTTTTCTTTTTTTTATAATAATAATAATAATAATAATAATAATAATAATGAAAGTTTTTGCTTTATTCTTGGTCACCGTTTTAACCAGTGGAAATTTTGCTCAGATCTTAATAAGACCCAATAGGAAATGACGAAAAACAAAGTAACTTTTTTACTGAAATGTAGTTGTGGAGGTAAAGGAAATGATAAACCAAGAATAATTGCATCTTTCTTTCTAAATTTACTTCTGCGGTTTAATAACGGGACTCAGTCAGTTACTTATTCAAAACTGAGTTTCTTTTTTCCAACACTTGCATGTTTACTTGTCCTGTGATTATGATTTATATCAGCCAGAGCAATCTTAATAATAACTCAGTAATATACCCTTTATACATTATATCTACCAAATATGGTAGTTATGTTAGGTTTTAATTGCTGAGTTTAATGGAGCTTTGATACAGACTTTAAATTAAATGGCTCTTGTCATGTGACTATTGGCACATGGCCCATGTAAAAATGTTGCACTTTCATTTATTTCATTTATACAACTCTGTGTAAAATACATCAACAACTCTCTGTAGACCCTATAAACTTAAAACTGAATTTTGGTCACAAATGGGTTAAAATAGCTCGACCCATCAAAGTGGAATAAAACAGAATGCAGGTGTATTGAGATGTGTTTTAACGCTCATGGCTCGAGATGCTGAAAAAACACAACTAATATGTTTTAGTTAGAATTTATTCTAATTTATTACATCTTTTTTTTTTGTTGTCTTTTTTTATTTTATTTTGGGGGGATTTTTCCCCTTTTTCACCCAATTTGGAATGCCCAATTCCCAGTGCACTTTTAAGTCCTCGTGGTCGCGTAGTGATTCGCCTCAATCTGGGTGGCGGAGGATGAATCCCAGTTGCCTCCACGTCTGAGACCATCAACCCGCGCATCTTATCACGTGGCTTGTTGAGCACGTTGCCACAGAGACATAGCGGGTGTGGAGGCTTCACGCCATCCACTGCAGCATCCATGCTCAACTCACCATGCGCCCCACCGAGAATGAACCACATTATAGCGACCACGAGGAGGTTACCCCATGTGACTCTACCCTCCCTAGCAACCGGGCCAATTTGTGGCTGGAGTCACTCAGCACGCCCTGGGATACGAACTAGCGAACTAGTGAACTCCAGGGGTGGTAGCCAGCGTCTTTTACCACTGAGCTACCCAGGCCCAATGGAGAGCATTTTCAAAGTTTTTGTAGGAGGAAAATGCCATTGTAGTGTGGCTGAGAGAGGTAAAGCTAGAGAAATCAATGTGTTTTCAGACAAAAACATTTTAGTGTGGAAGTTGCCTTAGTATATCCTGTAGGTGTGTTGAATATGGTTGTGTTTTGAGGTTGTGTCTGTTGACAAGCTGTGTTCTCTATCAGACCAAGCTATTTGGTATGCATTTGCAGCACATGCAGCCAACTGCGAACCTGCGTGTGTGGGGTTGAGTGACCAAGTCCCTGGTCCTTATGGGGTTCCAGGCAGCAGCACAGGCTGCAGGAATGATAAGATTCCTGGGTGGGTTGGCTGCAGGCAGGGGCATCCGCACCCTCCTCCACAGGCCCGTGGCGAGTAGAGGAGGGGGAGCGTTATCAGGGCAGCACAACAACCCCCCCCCCCCTTTCGCCTGGAAGAAATGCACGAGTGCACCCCTACTGTGCTTCCCTGCCCATGAAAGCCATCTCCCATACGCCGCGATAAACATCTGCATGTTGCCGTGTGTATGTGTTTGCGTGTGAGTGTGTTCAGAGGAGCACAGGTAGAAAACAATTGATTCTCTCCGGAGCTAAATATCAGGGCTGAGAGGGTTAAGAAATGGCGTCTAAGCAAGTGGATTTTCGTCAGTCAGTATGACACCAGTGACCCTGTTAACAAATGTAGAAGAACAGATTAAAGCGCCCAATTATTAGATATTTGAGGCCATGCATTACGATGGCTTTACTATGGTAATGGAGTGGTCTTAGTCACAACGCAAATGATAAAATCTCCAGTGGCTTATTTATTTGATACATCGATGGCAAAAGAAGCATGGTAAAAGACACCAATGTATCCACCGATATAGTTCATTATCCTAATTCAAGTCTGTTTATGGTTGCCAAGCAGCATAGCAACTTGATGCAGTAAAATAAAATGTATGGTCACAGGTGTGCATTTATAGTCCTTTTACAATGCCTTCTAACATGGCTCATGCAATCAGAATTTAGAGTCTGCTTTATAAACAAGTTAAAAGTATGACTTGTAGTCACATAAAAAAATAATAAATAAATCCGCCAAGTAATATACAGTAATTCATTAGTCTATGTATACAGTAGGTGCCAAGCATTAATATAGAATGTACGGTCACAAATTTGTGTATCACAGCATATTTGAACGTGGCTCATCCAATTAGAATTTAGAGATAGAACTATTCATTTCAAAGAGACAGTCTAACAATATCAACTAACAGAGAGCAATCCCAGCAAACCCCCTCCCCCTTCCACCCCATCGCAATTTCCTACTGATGAAAATGAATGCAAATTCTCCAACAGGCTGCTAATAACAAATTAGCCTGTTTGTTGGGGGAAAATGTAATCAGCTTGAGGAGGTGAGGAGACACTTGAAGGTTAATTGGAAGTGGCCCCTCTGTAAAAGTCAACGGAAATTTAGGGTCTGCTCTGCGGTTGACTCTACACACAGACACCATTACTCGGGATAAGCCTCCTCAAACCGTGAAATTGCAGGTTTTATAAACCCTTCTTCTCTGCTTTCCTCTCAGAGGAAAAAGAAGTACGAAAATACAGAGAACAAACTAAGATTTCCTCTGTGTGGAAGAGACACAAGATCTGTTTCAAAACCTAGTGAGCTGCCTACCTAGACAACATTTTTTAAGGAACTGTAGGGGCACTCGCAATGCAAAAGCTATCCCAAAAGATATGTAGCAATGTTATTCTGCCTTCTAAGATACCTTCTTTTGGCCAAAGGGTCATTATGTAATTGACGGCAAAATCTAGATTGTAAATTAAAGGAATATTCTAGGTTCCATACAAATTAAGCTCAATCCACAACATTTGTAGCATTATTTTGATTACCACAAAAAATTACTTTGACTTGTCTCTCCTTTTCTTCATCTTCTTCTTCTTCTTTGTCTTCAAAAAAAAAAAAAAAAAAAAAAAAAAAACTGGGTTACAATGAGACACTTACAATGGAAGTGAATGGAGCCAATCCGTAAATGTTAAAATACTGCTTCAAAAGTATCGCTACAAGACGTAAACAAAATGCGTGTTAACATGATTTTAGTGTGATAAAAATGCTTACTAACCTTTTCTGTGTAATGTTATATCCAATTTTACAACTTCATTGCCAGCTCAAATAATAGAGTTTTAACAGAAGAATTAATGGAAGTGCTTTTATAAAATTATAAGATTCACATTTCTTCATTTAAACCCTCCAAATATTGCTCCCATTCACTTCCACTGTAAGTGCTTCACTGTAACCTCGATTTTTGCAGGACAGAATTAGGGAGGAGGATGAATTTATTATTATTTTTTTAGTCAACATTATGTCGATTGAGCTTAACTCAATGAAACTCAAAAAAATTATCCTCAGTGTCCTGTTTGATTGAAAAGAAAAAAGAGTAGATGGATGGATATAGAGATGGAACTAGAAAGGAGAGCATTTCACAGTTCAGTTTTTCATTGCTGGCCAAAAGAAAGAGCTTGGCTTATAAAGTTGTAATTTATGTGAAGCAATACCCATTTTGAAGAAGATGATAGAGAACACAAAACAGGATGTTTGGTTCTATCTACACTCGGAGCAAAAGGAATCCAGACTTCCTTGATGAGCATGATTTAGTGAGAAATCAATGACTAAACTTACCACAGGCAACAAAGAGACCAAACAGATATATTGGTCATGCCAAAAATTAAATACTGGCAGAAGGTCTGACATTTTTTGCTATATATAGTATACTGTATACTATATATACACTGCTGTTCAAAAGTTTGGGGTCACTTGACTGAAATGTTTCTCATGACCTTTTGATTTGAAGGCGTATGTTTAAATGTTTGAAATTAGTTTTGTAGACAAAAATATAATTGTGCCAACATATTAATTTATTTCATTAATTAATTTTTTTATTTTTTTTAAATTGATGACTTGGACCGAATAATAAAGAAAAGCAGCTAATAAGTGCCCAGTGTTGATGGGAACTCCATCAATACTGTTTAAAAAGCATCCCAGGGTGAAACCTCAAGAAGATGGTTGAGAAAATGTCAAGAGTATGTTTCTGCAAATTCTATGCAAAGGGTGGCTACTTTGAAGATGCTAAAATATAACATAGTTTTTTTCACAACACAATTCCTATAGTTCCATTTCTGTTCTTCCATAGTTTTTATGACTTTACTATTATCCTTAAATGTGAAAAATAATGAGTAAGAATAAAGAATGAGTAAGTGACCCTAAACTTTTGACCAGTAGTATATATATACATACATATATATATATATATATATATATATATATATATATATACATACAGTTGAAGTCAGAAGTTTACATACACCTTAGCCAAATACATTTAAACTCAGTTTTTCACAATTCCTGACATTTAATCGTAGAAAAAATTCCCTGTCATAGGTCAGTTAGGATCACTACTTTATTATAAGAATGTGAAATGTCAGAATAATAGTAGAGAGAATAATTTATTTCAGCTTTTATTTCTTACATCACATTCCCAGTGGGTCAGAAGTTTACATACACTTTATTAGTATTTGGTAGCATTGCCATAAAATTGTTTAACTTTGGTCAAACGTTTTGGGTAGCCTTCCACAAGCTCCTCACAATAAGTTGCTGGAGTTTTGGCCCATTCCTCCAGACAGAACTGGTGTAACAGAGTCATTTTTGTAGGCCTCCTTGCTCGCACACGCTTTTTCAGTTCTGCCCACGAATGTTCTATCGGATTGAAGTCAGGGCTTTGTGATGGCCACTCCAATACCTTGACTTTGATGTCCTTAAGCCATTTTACAACAACTTTGGAGGGATGCTTGGGGTCATTCTTCATTTGGAAGACCCACTTGCGACCAAGCTTTAACTTCCTGGCTGATGTCTTGAGATGTTGCTTTAATATTTCCACATAATTTTCCTTCCTTATAATGCCATCTATTTTGTGAAGTGCACCAGTCCCTCCTGCAGCAAAGCATCCCCACAACATGATGCTGCCACCCCCATGCTTCACTGTTGGGATGGTGTTCTTCGGCTTGCAAGCCTCACCCTTTTTCCTCCAAACATAACGATGGTCATTATGGCCAAAAAGCTATATTTTTGTAAAATCAGACCAGAGGAAATTTCAGAAAGTAAGATCTTTGTCCCCATGTGCACTTGCGAACTGTAGGCTTTTTTATGGTGGTTTTGGAGCATTGGCTTCTTCCTTGCTGAGCAGCCTTTCAGGTTATGTTGATATAGGACTTGTTTTACTGTGGATATAGATACTTGTCTACCTGTTTCCTCCAGCATCTTCACAAGGTTCTTTGCTGTTGTTCTGGGATTGATTTGCACTTTTCACATCAAATTATGTTCATCTCTAGGAGACAGAATGCATCTCCTTCAGAATCAGAATCAGAATGAGCTTTATTGCCAAGTATGCTTACACATACAAGGAATTTGTCTTGGTGACGGGAGCTTCCTGTACACAACAATACAAAAACAGCAACAAGACTTTAAAAAAATAATTAAAATTAAATAAAAAATAGATAAATATTGAAAAGAAAAAAGTATATAGAATACACAATAGACAATAGACTATATATATATATATATATATATATATATATATATATATATATATATATATATATATATATATATATATATATACACACACATATACATATACATACATATACATACATACATACACACATACATTCATATACATACATATACACACACATACATACACATACACACATACATATACAGATATATACACATATACACATATATGAATATATATATATATACATACATATACATACATACATACATACATACATACACATACACATACATAGTGCAAATCTAAATACAAATCAGTTATGTACAGTGCAAGGGAATGTAATGGTATAAGAGGTAGGATATGTTGGATAATATAAAAAGACTAAGCTGTGTATTGCACATTAATTATTGCTCAAAGGGGCAGTTTTAACTGTTCATGAGATGGATAGCCTGGGGGGAAAAACTGTTCCTGTGCCTGACGGTTCTGGTGCTCAGAGCTCTGAAGCGTCGGCCAGAAGGCAACAGTTCAAAAAGGTAGTGGACAGGGTGAGTGGGGTCCAGAGTGATTTTTTCCAGCCTTTTCCTCACTCTGGAAGTGTATAGTTCTTGAAGGGGGGGCAGGGGGCAACCAATAATCCTCTCAGCAGTCCGAACTATACTTTGTAGTCTTCTGATGACTGATTTCATAGCTGAACCAAACCAGACAGTTATTGAAGTGCAGAGGACAGACTCAATGACCGCTGAGTAGAACTATATCAGCAGCGCCTGTGGCAGGTTGAACTTCCTCAACTGGCGAAGGAAATACAACCTCTGCTGGAGTCAATGTGGGTCTCCCACTTCAGGTCCTGTGAGATGGTAGTGCCCAGGAACCTGAATGACTCCACTGCTGCCACAGTGCTGTTTAGAATGGTGAGGGGGGACAGTGTTGGGGGGGTTCCTCCTAAAGTCCACAATCATTTCCACCGTTTTGAGCGTGTTCAGCTCAAGGTTGTTTTGACTGCACAAGACAGCCAGCTGTTTAACCTCCCTTCTGTATGCAGACTCATCGTCATCTCGGATGAGTCCGATGACAGTGGTGTCATCTGCAAACTTCAGGAGCTTGACAGAGGGGTCCTTGATGATGCAGTCGTTGGTGTAGAGGGAGAAGAGTAGAGGGGAGAGCACACATCCCTGGGGGGCACCAGTGCTGATTGTACAGGTGCTGGAAGTGAATTTCCCCTTTCTCACAAGCTGCTGCCTGTCTGTCAGAAAGCAGGTAATCCACTGACAGATACTGAGCGGTATGATGGCTGCGTGGTCCCATGGTGTTTATATTTGCATACTATTGTTTGTACAGTTGAATGTGGTACCTTCAGGCGTTTGGAAATTGCTCACAAGAATGAACCAGACTTGTGGAGGTCCACAATTTATTTTCTGAGATCTTGATCTGATTTATTTTGATTTTCCCATGATGTCAAGCAAAGACACACTGAGTTTGAAGGTAGGCCTTAAAATACATCCACAGGTACACCTCCAATTCAGTACACCTCCTATCAGAAGCTAACTGGCTAATTGTCTAAAGACTTGACATAATTTTCTGGAATTATCCAAGCTGCTTAAAGGCACAGTTGACTTAGTGTATGTAAACTTCTGACCCACTGGAATTGTGATATAGTCAATTAAAAGTGAAACAATCTGTCTGTAAACAATTGTTGGAAAAATTACTTATGTCATGCACAAAGTAGATGTCCTAAACGACTTGCCAAAACTATAGTTTGCTAATATTAAATCTGTGGAGTGGTTAAAAAATGAGTTTTAATGACTTCAGCCTAAGTGTATGCAAACTTCTGACTTCAACTGTATATATATATGCACTTACACACACACACACACACACACACACACACACACACACACACACACACACACACACACACACACACACACACTCACTCACTGAGCACTTTATTAGGAATACCTCTAAACCTACTTACTCATGCGATTATCTAATCAGCTAATTGCATGGCAGCAGCGCAATGCATAAAATCATGCAGATACGGGTCAGGAGCTTCAGTTAATGTTCACATCAACCATCAGAATGGGTAAAAAATTTGATCTCAGTGATTTCGACCGTGGCTTGATTGTTGGTTTATTATCCTGCTGAAAGAGGACACTGCCATCAGGGAATACTGTTGCCATGAAGGGGTGTACCTGGTCTGCAACAATCTTTAGGTAGGTGGTATGTGTCAAAGTAACATCCACATGAATGCCAGGACCCAAGATGTCCCAGCAGAACATTGCCCAGAGCATCACACTGCCTCCGCCATCCTGCCTTCTTCCCATAGCGTATCCTGCTGCCATCTCTTTCCCAGGTAAACGACACACGCACCCGGCCATCCACATGATCTAAAAGAACATGTGATTCATCAGACCAGGCCACCTTCTTCCATTGCTCCATGGTCCAGTTCTGACGCTCACGTGCCCATTGTAGGTGCTTTTGGTGGTGGACAGGGGTCAGCATGGGCACTCTGACCGGTCTGCGGCTATGCAGCCCCATAGGCAGCAAGCTGCGATGCACTGTGTGTTCTGACACCTTTCTATCATGGCCTCCATTAAGTTATTCAGTTTGTGCTACAGTAGCTCTTCTGTGGGATTGGACCAGACGGGCTAGCCTTCGCTCCCCACATGCATCAATGAGCCTTGGGTGCCCAAGTCCCTGTCACCGGTTCACCGGTTGTCCTTCCTTGGACCACTTTTGGTAGGTACTAACCACTGTATACCGGGAACACCCCACAAGACCTGTCGTTTTGGAGATGCTCTGACCCAGTCGTCTAGCCATCACAATTTGGCCCTTGTCAAAGTCATTCAGATCTTTACGCTTGCCCATTTTTCCTGCTTCCAATACATGAAATTCAAGAACTGACTGTTCACTTGCTGCCTAATATATCGCACCCATTGACAGGTGCCATTGTAATGAGATAATCGATGTTACTCACTTCACCTGTCAGTGGTTTTAATGTTGTGGCTGATCAGTGTGCACGTGTGTGTGTGTGTGTGTGTGTGTATATATAATTGAAAAACCTTGTTTTCAAATCTAGTGAGCAGCCTATTTAGACAGCATTTTAAACAGCATTTAAAAAAGTTTAATAATGAATATGCTAATTGTTTCCCATTTTTTAACCCAAGTATGTATTATAAGGGGGGAAATGTTAGCTATGTGTTCGAGGGTTAACGGCGAGAGCTGGCATGAATGCTGGCAAAGTGAGTGTCTCTGCTACCATCAACGTGACCTGCCCAGAATACTGTTAGTTTTAAGTAGGTGCGGAAAGACACACAGCCAATCGAAGGTGAGCCATCAGCCTCTTATGCCAGAGCTCTGCACATCGCTAAAGCCGCCCAAGTGACAGCAGCTGTCAATATATCGATGGGATGTCAGGAAGTCTGTTAGGCTTTGGCCGCATGCAGACGATGAACTGCCAGCCCCGTGACAATCTGCCTCCTTCCTCTTTTCTGTTCCTCCAGCTGTCCGAACTACACACACAGCCCATGATGAAACGGAAAACACCTGTCCTGTTCAATCTGCCATATCAACAGTGCACACGAAGCCGAGATGCAATGCCAGATGAACGTGTAATGAAGAGAGAGAGAAAGTGAGGGATGAAGGCGGGATTGAGTGAGAGAAGAAGTTAACAAGGTAGAACGAGAAAGAGCAAGAGCAGAGTCGACCATCTAATCTCTCTCGTTAATTAACACCAAACACACAATAGCGTTTCCATGGCAACCACAGTTATCAAACTACACTGAACTGATCCATACACATGCAAATCTCAAAACATTTTAATCACCTGGAGACCAACAACAGGAAACAACATAAGCAGGGAATTTTTAATTGAATTCTGATAACAGTGACAGTGAAGTAGGAATATGAGGTTTTAGTTTTAATAATGTTCCTTCAGTTTTGCCTTCCAAAAATAACAGAATTTGGTACCTCTGTGCTTTCCTTTCATGTTTTTGTTAGGAACAGTTTACTAATTTACTCACACTCATGTTATTCCAAACTTGTATGACATCTTTCTTCCGTGGAACATGAAAAAAGGTGTTTTAAAGTAATTAACGCTGTTTTTTTGTGGTGCTTTATTGACCTTTTTGGAGCTTGACAGTAGAAATTGTTTATCCCATGGAAGAAAAAAAAAGTTCATTCATAAATGAAAAATGAAAAGCTATTGCTGTCATCGTTGTAAACTTTTTTGTGTTTGTGTGTATGCATTTGTGCCTTGACTGAAAGTTAGATTTTTTGCCATGCAATTGATTTACAACTTTGGACCAAAATTCAAAATAAGTTCAAAAACACAATGTCTCTTGATCATCACAGAGGTGTCCAGATGAAACACATATTTTAATTTGGCTTCTTTGTTGGACTGTGATCCGTGCACATGCCATCAACATCTCAGAACCTTGGCCAGATAGATTAGCCCAGAGAAGCGAAGCAGAACTGCGCTTTTGATGCACTGTAAACGTATGCAAATGAACATGACACACATAAACAATTCAATCACTTTTCTATCCTTTGCAGTATGCATGCACAGACATGTCTGAAGTTTCAAGACACAGTGTTGGGGAGAAACAAACTAAAGGCTAATTTATACGTACTGGGCAAACTGGTTTTTCTATGAAAATGTTGACGAAATGCACTGACATTTATGTTCCGGTAAAGTTTGGTAATATTGGTGATATTTTGTTTCATTTGGTGATATTTCTCCGGTTCATATTAGTAGGCTAGCGGCTACGTAGCTCTGCTGTCATGAAAAACGGTACTGAGGCTTGGTAGCTGCTAGCTAGCTATCAGGCTAATATGATATCATTGTGTACTGAACAAGACAGTACTGAAAATGCAGAACCACTATCAACTGAACACAATAGCAACTCGACACCAACACCATTGCTGTTTATTTATGTGCTACATAGTTCAATGATTATTTTCATGATCCATAGCGCTGTTACATGCAAGAAAGTGTTTCTTCTTCTTGTGATGTTCACTGGCGGTTGGCAATCCAGTTTATGGTGCATTACCGTCACCTACTGAGCTGGAGTGTACAGCATCACAAAGTCTTTTAGTGGTGTCATATGCCAGCTGAAGATGATAAAACTGGCGAAATTTCATCGAAAAGAGGTCACTCAACCCCAAACTAAGTATACTTTAAAGGTAGCTTACCCTCTGGGTTTTACTTGCAAACAAAAATGGTATGAAATGTATATCGTGATAAATATTGATATTGAACGATATGAAAAAAATATTGTGATAAAATTTTTGCCCATATCACCGAGCCCTAACTGTAGTTTAACTACTTTAAATTATGAGTAGCTTATAGCTGTATAGACCCAGAGCGTATTCTCAGAACATTCTCAAAACCGTCCATAAGCTCTGTCTCATATAAGTGCTCTTTAGTAGGCTCTCGAGAGTGGAAACGAATAAGAAAATTGCTCCTCAGCCTGCTGACTGAGCAGGTTTATGCAAATATTAGTCTTTTCACTCAAAACAGCATGATGAGGTGCTGCGTTAATCCACAGGAGATCTTTCCAGATAAAATGCTTATCATTTAGTGACATCGTTTAGTGATAGTCTCTAGGATCCCATCAGCAGACTAACTGTCACCCAAACACCCAATTAAGACAACAGCAACACTCCCAAACAAACTATCTAGTGCCACATTTATCGGGTAATCTTTGTTGGTTAAGAGAAAATCAGGCTGTCTCGAGCTTATATACGATTAATGATGCTCTCTCCTCATAATGCGCGGCCCGCTTAATTGTGCCACTCCGATACAAGCTACAGATTTCATGAGCAAATTATTGATCTAATGGTCTGGCCCGACGCTCTACAGGTAGACCGGTAAATAAATAAGAAGGCTTCCCTTCTTGCAGACAGCAGACTCGTCAATCATGAGTATTGGCTCTGGAGTGTTTCAGTCAGTAAACATTTTAGAAAACCGTCACCCCATTAATAATAAAGCCATATTAACATAAGTGAATTCCTCCACCGTGTAGGTTTCACTGTGGCAGTTATTAAAGTCCAATTTGACTCTCCAGTATCAAGATTATGTGAAATTACTGAGGGCATACATTATTTATCAGCGACATTCAATTGGGGACCTTGATGAGTCTTAATTGGTGGTTGGGGGTGTCATTAAGTTGGTTCTAATGAGACCTGTCAATCAACACTTGTGTTCCTCCAATGCACACTCTCATACCTACCTGTATCCTCAATGCCACCTGTGCCATCTGTGCCATGGCGGGTGACAGCGGCCGCCCCGCGGTTGCCGGGTTGTGCCCTGCCCTCTAGCTCTTGTCCATCAGGCTGGTTTGGATGGGGATTTGGGAGGGATTGGTATGCCAGAGAGCGCAGTATGGACAGTGGCCCCTGTGCCTGTGTGACCCCTTTTCTTTCTAGCTCTCTCTTTCCCCCTACCTGTTTTAAAAGTTAATGACTCCCCGCTCTTCCCAGGCTGTGCCAGAAGGTTATGGGGTGGTTAGACACACTATGCATCATTCTCCCTGCGTCTGTCCTGTCAGTCAGTCACATGTGTCAGGACAGGGTCTCAGGGGCTGTTCAAGGCACCTGCTGCACTGGGTCACACACAGTGAGAATTGCTGAATGGAAAATAAAAAATTAGCACAGTTATGCAGAATATTACAAGAAGGACTATTCAAGAAGACAGCATAGAGTGATATTTATGATTTAAATTCACTGCAGTAATTTTTTATTGTTTACAGGGTTTCCACCCTTTTTTGACAAATGAAATTCCATGACTTTTCCAGTTATTTTCCTGGAAACTGATTTTTGATTTAGACTGATTTGCTATTTAATCATTTCAACCAATTTGTGAACCGTTTAGACAAAATAAACTGAAAATAACTGTCTCAAAAGAAGGATTCGCTCACAAATCGAACATCTATGGATTGTGAGAAAGCTCTAACCAAGCACAATATTTAGGTGATATTTTAGAACAAAGCGTACGTAGCCTTCCATGAGCCTTCCATTTCTGGAAAATGCTATTTTAAAATTCCCTGATATTTCCAGGTTTTCAATGACTGTGGGAACCCTGTATTTAAACAGCCCTTAAAGACGACGTGAAATCAAAATTGAATTCACAAAAATGATTTACTTTCTGAATCAATGCTACTGGTCTCACGGCGCATGATTTGTCAACGTTATTCTAAATAATTATTCTAAAATAATAATTATAATCGTTCAAAAGGTAATAACATTCGTAGCCTCATAATATCAATAATATTAATAATATTATAGCCTAGCATGTCACACCCCTTTCCAATCCAATTAAATTTCAATGGATAAAATTAATTCCTGCCTTACTTCATTTCTCTCTGAATACTTTGTTTTACTTGGACATAAGTCACACTACAGTAGTTGTGCATTAATGTGCGTTATGATTATGTCTTTTATTCTGATTATATAATAACGTCACAATGCAAAAACATCGTAATGGTCCTAAAAGTAGGCTTCATTGTTCTTGAAACTGTATTTATTTATACTAAATATAATTTATTTTAATTTTGGGGAAACAGGTTTCATGAGATTCACCACCATCTCACTCATTTCAACACAACTGTGCATTTTAAAATGAAATTACTGGAAGAAGTAGATGTCACAGAGTTGATAACTGTGTTCAGACAAAATGTATCTGACATACAGGATGTCTCCTGCTGTGCAGGAAAAGAAGTGGTAGAGATGTCTTCTGCCAGTGATCTTTGCTAGCTCAGAGAAAATTAACTGAGAGTGAGTAGGGGTAAAAAAAAAGAAAAAAAAAAAAGAAAAGAAATGAGGAATGGAAAAAAAGGTAACATGTGAGAAAGTGTCTTGGCATTTGGAAATGTACTTAAATAAGTTGGACTGGAACATGGCTGATCCTGCTTATTAGCTGAGCTTCATTCACACAGTGGCACCCTGGGTGCAAAGTGAAGGGAGGATTAGTCTCTCTCTCTCTCTCTCTCTCTCTCTCTCTCTCTCTGCAAAACAGTATATATATATATATATATATATATATATATATACATACATACTGTTACAACTTCCATTTGAGAATACATGCAACTTATAAAGGACTAAACCTAACCCTCACAAAAACATTTCTGCATTTTTACATTTTCAATAAAACATTGTTTAGTATGTTTTTTAAGCGATTTGAATTATGGGAACACTAGAAATGTCCTCATAAACCACATTTATAGCATAATACTCTTGTAATTACCAGTTTGTAACCTAAAAAAAAGTCCTCCTAAACCACTTAAACCTGCCCACACACACACACACACACACACACACACAAAGTGTGTTATGAGGATGTAATAAAAAAAAAAAAAAATAATAAAAAAAAAAACACTGCCAATTGAGAATGGAAACAAAGGTTCTGATCTGCACCATCTTGCAAAACATCTTGAAGACACAACAGGGAGTGCCAGATTTCAACTGATGGTAAAAAAATAAAAAATGTAGCTCAAGAATCGATTTACCGCTGACAGCAACTATATGATTCAACGAATATCTGTTTAAAACAGTTGTTTGTTGATTGTTTCACATTCCCAGCTTAACTGGCTCACCAGACTCACGATGCGAGAGAATTTTTGCCTTTTTTGAATAAAAAAAAAAAAAAAAGAGGCATCCACTAAATTTCCTCCCTGTCTCTATCCATCACTTTAAATGTTACCTACTCTCTAATGGGATGCCATTGGATATAATTGGCAATTCATTTTAGGTCCTGACAATATAGTGGAGTCATTTTACCCACATTCAAACAATACCAGAGTGGTATAAACCATCCTCTCCATTACAGCATGTGCCGATTGCCTCATCTCCGTGGCCACCTCGCGCACATAATTGTTTTCTGCCGCTCTTCCCACAGCTAAATTACACACTATTCCCCCTCTCTTTGGTAGTGTTTGAGGAAAAGCAGTGACGAAGGCAAACAAATACACAAAAAAAACCTCACATACTTAACGTTTACTTATCTTCATTGTCTATTAAAGCCAAAGCAAATTTCTGCACCCGTAGTGTCACCAAACGGAATTGCAAAAATTACTCAAATAATGTTTTAAAAAAGTCCTTAGTAGGACAAAGAGATCTTAAGGTCTTGTTTTATTGATTATACCAATGCTGCAATGATGAACTGGTCGGGATGCTCAAACAAACAGACAGCGCTTTAGTGTTTACAATTTTCAGGGAAATTAACTAAAATGGCTTACTTATAATTGACTCTGCATATTAAGATATGAATTGGAGAAATTATTTTAACATAAAAAAAAAACAACAACAACAACAACAATACATAATTCAGCTTAACAGAAAATGGCTTGACCGCTATATTCTTTACATTTCCAAAACACATCTCCCATCTGCCATTGGTTGGAAAACAGATAGTCCCGCCCCAAATTCACGCAATTGGTTGAGCCAGTGTTGCCATGTTGGGCTGGTCGGCGTGCACGAAGGATTTTGAAGTAATGTCGTCAAGGTGTCATTTTGATTCAGAATAAAGTGGCAGTGACGTATGACTTTGTGTAGGGCGTATCAAACTGACACATATGAGACAGACCCTACTCACTTCAAGTGCTCTGCCCTACATAGTGAGTAGGGTGCAGTGATTTTCACTTTACAGTGGAATACGCCTATACTGAGAGATGATAAACTGTAGGAATGTTTTGGGATTTTGGTGCTTGAACACATGAGACTTTTAATAAAAACAAAAACTATATGCAAAAGCACTGTAGTTTTTAAGTAGATTTTAATCATCTGTGCCAGTAAATTACATTCCAAAAGTATTGTTCTAGCACATTTCTCGAATTTGCATTTGCTCATTATCTGGTATGTCAAATTACAGTATATTATTTTCAAGGTAATGGGTAATGTGCTATACAATTTGAGACATGCCACTATTCACAAACCTTTGTAATGTAGGATGGTGAGTTGATTCAACAATAAAACAGGTGATGAATCTTTGAATTATGAAACTAGATGAGAAACTGCGGCAGCCCCAGAGCAATCTGATCATTTCTTTTTTTTCACCCAATTTGGAATGCCCAATTCCCAATGCGCTTTTAAGTCCTTGTGGTCGCGTAGTGATTCGCCTCAATCCGGGTGGCGGAGAACGAATCCCAGCTGCCTCCGAGTCTGAGACCGCCAACCCGCGCATCTTATCACGTGGCTTGTTGAGCACGTTGACACGGAGACATAGAGCGTGTGGAGGCTTCACGCCATCCACCGCGGCATCCACGCTCAACTCACCACGCGCCCCACCGAGAACGAACCACATTATAGCAACCACGAGGAGGTTACCCCATGTGACTCTAGGGAGGGTAGAGTCACATGGGGTAACCGGGCCAATTTGGTTGCTTAGGAGACCTGGCTGGAGTCACTCAGCATGCCCTGGGATTCGTACTAGTGAACTCCATGGGTGGTAGCCAGCGTCTTTTACCACTGAGCTACAATCTGATCATTTCTAATGCACTCTCACCTCTAACCTTATCATAGAATATTTACTTTGTCAGTTTGGCTATATAGTTCTTAAAGCAATAGTTCACTCATATGCAGCTTTGTCTTAGGATCACAAAAGGAGATTATTTTTAAAGATCTTTTCACAAATGTTTTCCATACAACAACAGTTCAACTGTCACTTCTGTCAAGTTCCAAAAAGAATCAAAAAATAAATAAATAAATAAATAAAATCCATAAAATATGTTGTATAGTAGTTAGTATGACTCGTAAGCTACTGTACCCAGTTCTGCTCAACCCGCTCCAAGCATGATTAGAACCACCGTCAGCCGGCATGGGAGGCAGACGCGCTAACATGGAGGCTAAAGGCTACTGCCTCTAGCGTCAGTCGCTAATGCGCCTCTTGAGGCCAGGGGAGTGAGGTTTACACACTAAACAGCTACCTACCAGCTGTCTACTGTTACACTCACCCCCCTAAACCTCACTCCCATCCGGGTCATGGCACCACTGTAACCGGTCCTTCTTGACCTGCTCCGAGTGGGATTCCATCCGGGGTCTCTGGTATGGGAGCCGGGCGCTAGTGCACCTCTTGAGGCCAGAGGAGTGAGGCTTACACACTGCACAGCTACCTACTAGCAGGCTACCACTACAGCATATTTGAAGCTTTCTGAAGCTTAATATGATAGCATATATGATAGTTAGTTTGTCATGTTATGCAGTGGCGTGTTACGTTCGTTTACAACACACACGAGAGCCATTTTGGCATCTATGACATCAAACCAGTTGTGGCGCTTCAAGGTGCCATTTTTGAATCTGTATACAATCACAAATTAGATTTCAGAGCTTTGGCGAAGGGGAATATTATCAGTGAATAATTACTTAAATTTCAGTCTGTTCCTCATATGAATTAAATTTCAGCCTGTTCCTCATATCACATGGCTTCAGAAGACTTGGAATATAGTTTTATGGACTTTTATGGCCGTGGTCACTTTGAACTATTGTTGTCGTTAAAGATTCTTAAACATTTTGTGTTGCACAGAAAAAATAATGGCATATGCAGAATTTACATTTTTGAATAAACTATTCCTTTAACAACAGAGATATTTAAATATTTTAATATTATTCATCAGATTTGATCCCTGATTTATTATCTGCACACACACACAAACTCCTACACACCCAAAGTTCATCCAATGCACAGCATGAATTGAACTTTTCAGGTCAAAGTTGCTCTGTAAGCAATGTGCATGTCGTTATAATGCAAATCCAGCTTCATAATTCTGTTCTTATGCAATTTACAGTTCAATAATAATATGCATCACAATAATATGCATCACAAAATAACATCTGTTAATATTTTATAAGTGTTTCAAAGGAGCGTGATGGGGCCCATAAAGTTGGGGAGATTTTCCAAGGGAATTCAACAGACTAAAATAGTCCTTTCCAGTTCAGTCTTTGAACAGAACTAAAGAGTTCTGTCCTGTCATCGCTGTCATTTATGCAATGCATAATTCATGTGTTTGCATCGCACGTTTGCATACATAGCATGCAATGAGGGTGGTTTTCTCCAACTGAGCTTCCAACAGGGGATTTCGACTTCCTTTCCCCCTCTACATAAAAGCGGCCCGGTTTACATTCCATATTCTGAGTGTTGCACAAAATTACAGTATCACTGACCTTGGCTGCCTGCATTCATTTTCTCAGGGAAGTCTTGAAGATGAGGAGGAATGAGTCTCCATTGTTCTGGAGAATGAAAATATTTTGGTGTGATGCTCTACGCTGTTTTTCAGGACATCTCAGCCGCCCAATGAGAGATGAGTCATTTTGTGGCCTTGTTAGAGGAGAAAGGGAGAAAACGAAAGAGAGTGAGAGAATTTGACAGGGCTATGCTGTTAATTGCTTCTTTGCAGGAGGCTTCGTCTTCACAAGGTCTTTTATCCACCCCTCCCTTTCTCATTTCGTCACAAAGACTTACAGGAGTAGGAAGCATTGCAAAAGGATTTGCGCCCGCCGTGCACCTGCCCCCGGAACCAGACAAACAAAGACAGATACTTTAGTTCTTCTCGACAGGAGAGCTCGACTGTTTTTTGGCTACACATTTTCATAGAACCATTTCTCTCTAATCTCCACAATCAAGACTTGTTGTCTTTTAGAGATGTAACGAAGCTGTTTGTGCACAAAAAGCTTTATTTTCCAAAGAAAAAGCATATTGCTCAGAGATTTCTCTTTCATTGATTAGGAGACTTCAGTGAGTTCTCAGTTCATTAAAGCTCACATTGTCTGGGCCACGTTCGCACTAATACATTTTTAGCCTCTCAATGGCCAAACCCCAATGATTTTCTTTCTTCCGTGGTACAGTTATTTTCCTGGTTAGCTTTCGGTAAAGATTTGGGCTAGGGGTTAAACTTAGAAAAAACCGTAAGAAAGCTCATTCAAACCCCCAATGTTTCTCTTTCTTCCGTGGTACACATCAGTGAATTTCCCATTAAAATCACGGTTTAGTGTTTGGGTAATGGCGTATGGAAAAATTGTAATACAATGTTTATTTTTCTCTGTGAGAGTAATAGTTGTGCTTTTTGTATGAGACAACCCGTACGATTTGTCCATTTTATACTATTATTATGGATTGGTTACGGTATTTTCCACCAATGAAAAGAGACACTTTCAGAAATTCTATCTAGTCCCACAAACATTAGGAAATTACATTAGGAAACTGAAAACAGTGTTTTCAAACAAAAATGGATTAGTGTGGATGCGCTTTTTCATTTGAAAACATATTGATTTCACTACATTTACGCCTCTCATCCACATTGGAATGGCGTTTTCCTACAGTGAAAACGAAGACATTCGAAAACGCTCTCCATACTTTGGAAAACGTTGACGTTACATAACTGAAAACTGTATTGATTCTCTAAGTACTTATATGAAAGGAATCTGAAACAACCTCCAAACAAAGAAATTAAAGGTGTTGTAAGAAAATATTCATACTCCCTGAAAGATATTAATGAAATAAGTGCCCTGAGATATATTTTTATATATATGACAGCTCTAGACTCTGAAAACAGCAAACAAAAATTGTTTGGGTCATGAGCACACAGCTCAACATGTGCCCTGGGCCAAACCTTCTAGTGTTGCTTTAGAAATCTGGATCTTTTCTGCTGCCATATACATCTCTCAAAGCCCGTGCTGCATCATTCCGTGTAAAGCCCACTCAAACCAATAATAACCTGTAACCTTGGAAACGAGGCACAGGCGCCAATAATTCTCAGCACACACTTTCAACACGTGTGCGGCTGGTGTGACATGCTCCCTGAGTGTGAAATACAACAGGGAATACTAGCATTTTGAGGACAATTCCTTTTTAAGAGCACTCCATTTGTATTTAAATGGGAGATGGGAGCAGAAAGATAGAGAGGGAAAGAGAGTGGGACATAGAAGGAAAGAGCAAGTGAGAACCAAAAAGGATGCATCCGAGCGAGCCATAGTTAAAGCAGCAGTATAATCAAACTGCCATGTATTGTCAGGAATAAAAAAAAGAAGAGAGTTCTGCTCACATCTGCAGATGCATAGGCAATGCACAGACAGATAAAATAAGATTTTCTTTATGGCCACAAAAAGTTGATAGACCCCGTTTTTCATGGGCAAAAAGGTTTATAATACTTGGAGACAGCTATCCGTTAGCATTCACATTCATCTCAATGGCAGCTTCTTGGCTGGCACAAGCCACCCCGAAGCATGCGACTTGCATACTACCATCTCTGGTCATGGGCATTCGGATCAGGAAACATTTTTAGAAACATTTGAATGTCTAACATTAGATTCACTAAAAAGAATCGATTCGTTTTTAAGTCGGACCATACCGGTCATATTGTGTTTGGCATAGTAGATTAAAAAGGAACTGGCTCATAAGAGTTATTCGATCTGGAATTTGATTATTTTTGGTCACGCTGTGTGTTTCAAATTGTAGATTGAAAAGAACTGTCTCATAGGGGTCAATTGTTTGGAAATCGGAATACACTGTTTGTGCTGTAAATTCAATAGCAGGGCAGCACTGCCGCTAAACAGCATATCAGCAAACACTGTCCGAATATTTCAGTACCATGTTCCATTTGCATCTGCAAAAAAATGCACGGTAACACTTTCTATGAAGCCCATATTTATAATGCATTAGTAATGACTCATAATACACCTTATAACATGTTATAACTTCTCATATATTAATCTAACCACAATTATAATGCATTATAATACTTACCTATTCATAGTTAGAGTATAATGCATAATTTTATCTGCAGAAGTTATAATGTATTATATATAGTTGTAATATATGTAATAGGTATGCTTTAAGAAAAGTGACAAAAGCAATGTCTTCTTATAAACATCCATACTATATTTTTAAGTGGTTATAAGACATTACAAGTCATGCTAGAAGTTATATACATTACACATGCACAAAATACAAAATAACACACATTCAATGTAAATTCTGAGATATTACGAAAAACACTTGTAAAGCTACAAGGTTAAAATATATCAGAAACTCGCTCTTGAAAACAAAACACCCAAGAAAAAAAAAAATAAAATAAAAAAAAAGTTTATGTTATGGCTGTTCATAAGAAGATATTGCTTTTGTAACTTTTCTTAATGCAGGCAAAGACCATTTATAATATGATCACGTCATAAAGTCTTTTGACTGTTTGCACTATACAGCACTTATATAATTATTATTATTTTTTTTATTAATTTTTAATTAATTGTATTTATTTATCATACATTATACATTTGCACATATACAGTGAAATTCTTTTTTCAATTAACTATATTAACTTCTGCTGTGTTAAAATTTAATGTTGCTTGTGTTATAATGCATTACACTCTAAAGTATATCTATGAATAGGGGAAGTCTTATAACTGAATATATTATAACTGTAGTTATAATTATTTATGAGAATTTATAACTTATTATAAGGTGTTTTATGAGATATTATGAATGCAGTATAATGCTGTAACAGGTAAAAGTGGGCAAGGAGGAGGCGGGAACCGGCTGAACAGTAAACATATCTTTTAATGATAAAACTTAACATAAAACAAACATAAACACAGATGCACATGTAGCGTGGCCGCGTGCGTCTCTCTCTCTCCTGAACCGGCATCTCCGGCTGCCCTTTGTCTCGCTCTCCCGCTGATCAGCTGATTCAGCGCTGGCCATGCTCCATCACGGCCCGGCCATGCCCTCCTCCTCGTCACACTCCTCCCCCGCCCGATTCAGGCCGGGGCGCCACCGGTCAGACTAACTCCCACCCCATCTCTGGAGGGGAGACGCTGCCCTTCTGGCCGTTCTATCAGCCGGTGGTCCACCCCACCTCCTGCGAACCTGGGGGAGAGATAATGGGAGGCATGGGGAGAGGGAAAGGGTGAGCAGAGACACAGAGAGAGAGAGAGAGAGAGAGAGAGAGAGAGAGAGAGAGAGAGAGAGGAGAGGGAGAGAAGAAATTGGTCACCGACTCCCAGACGCACTGTCGCCCGGTCCTCAACTGCTCCTCCGCACTCTGGCGGATGCCAGCTTGCTTCTCTCCGGTATATGGCAGCGAGTCCTCCGGCCCCTGGCAGACGGAACCGCTCCTCCCCTTCTCAGCAGATGGCTGCGGTTCCTCCGTCTCTCGGCAGCCCGCAGCGACCCCTCCGTCCCCAGGCAGACGGCCGCGGCTGCTCCCCTGGCAGATGGCAGCGGCGAGGATTCCGTGACAGCGCATCCCTCCTCCCTCCTGGGTTTCGGCACCACTGTAACAGGTAAAGGTGGGCAAGAAGGAGGCGGGAACTGGCTGAACAGTAAACATAACATTTAATGATAAAACTCAACATAAAACAAACATAAACAAACACAGACACACATGCAGCATGGCCGCATGCATCTCTCTCTATCCTGAACCGGCATCTCCGTCTGCCCTTTATCTCGCTCTCCCACTGATCAGCTGATTCAGTGCTGGCCGTGCTCTATCATGGCCCAGCCACTACCTCCTCCTCATCACAATGCATGTATAACACTTTTACAATGCAATATAAATATGGGCTTCATAGAAAGTGTTACCAAATGCACATTCAAGAATCGTTAACAGAACTGAAAGTCATGACAACTGTTTGGTTATGGTTTTTCTAAAAAAATGGAACGGTTCTGAATAAGAACCAGTTCTCATTTCCCCGCCCTAATTACGACATCTACCAGCAGGGCAGCATTTTTAAAGCTGACCAGCAAAACCTTGACATCTTTTCAGGGGTGGATCCAAAATGTCCCATTCTGGCATTTTATCATTTGGAATGTGTTACAAGGACCCCATGGGGTTACTTAGAAATTACAGAGAAATTACAGTGTTATGATGTACGCATATGTTTGTGAATGTGCGCTGGTTGTGCAGGGCAGCTGAGCAGCCTTAATCCCGCATTTTACATTTATAACCTCTGTAAAGAAGGTTTATTTGCCTCTCATCCCCTTAAAAGTGAGTCTTTTATGAGTGGGGCACCACAATGGGCTCGGGTAAGTGATGCACTATGGATGCTCCGAGTCCGCAGGGAGCAAAAGCCCTCTGAACTCACCTCATATCTGCATTCGGCTCCATGTTTCACCTGCCTGACTCTCTCTCCCTCTTTTTTTTTTCTCTAGGGAGATTTAAAATAGGGATCAAGATGGATATTCTGTCTGATTCTTCCTGCACATCAGGCAGCACTGTATTTCCAGTCTTTCGCTGTAAGACTGGTTCTCAACTAGTTTTGCTTCTAACAGAGATTTTAACCCTCCAAGTTAAAAGAGCCAATCACCTTTTAACTCGAAAATTTGGACAAATTTAGTGTTTTTTTCCTTGATCTGAGCTAAAGAAGTACAATTCATGATACCATTGTTGTCAGATGTTATAACATATTTTTTAAATATGTTATTTGATCATAATTTTGACCAACTGTTTTGGAGATTTCAATTGTTCCCCATTTAAGAAGATAGTTGTACTTGTATGCCACTTGTATAGATAATAGCTCCCTTGGAGCGTTACCAAGATGGCCACCATGTTGACAGATAAATTGGCACCAAAATATCATAGTTTGATTGGAGGCTCAGCCTCTGACTTCAACAAAAGATATGTGAAGCATTTTTACCTTCATTTGAAAAGTTTGCGCAGTTAATCTGGGCTTGGGGTTGCATGACTACTAATTTTAATAGTTGACTAGTCAAGCCCATAGTTGAGTCGAATTCCACTAGTCATGACATTATACTCTCCAACACCCCCCCCCCCCCCATTTCCCAATCCATTGAATATTAAAGTATACAATAGAAAGATCTACGTTAGCTACAATGTAATGGGTTAAGCTATTTATACGTATATGTAATAAAAAAAATAGCAACATAGTTACACGACAACAGGCATTAGGTAGCATGCTAGGCTCTGCCTGGGGTTCTTTTGGTTGCCATGAAAATACACGTATGTAGTTTGACACCTGAGAGGAAAATTATGAGTGATGGTCTGAGCGTTGTTTTGTAAGTTAACGGATCGGATGGAATAAACATCAATCATTGTTATTTCCTTGAAAGCCCCTTATTATTAGAAATGTGCAACAAAAGTAGGAATACATCAAGCTGTAACGTAGTTAAAAGTTAAAATATGTGTCTGAACATTCAGTAATATTCATCAGGAAAGTGCAACCTGATTGGTCAGAGAAACTATAACCCAACCTCTAAACCTAACCATAAACAAATCAGGTAGAGATTTCCTCATTAATATGAATGAGTCTTTCCTTGCCATCCTGCGTTTCGGAAATCTGCCACCCGCTGTATTTTCAACAGACGCGTTTTGTAAATCACGTGGCAAGCGACTAGTCGACTTTAGGCTGACAGTGTTGACTACATTAGTTGTAGTCGACTAGTCTATGCAACCCCTTGTCTGGGCACGGGTTCTGTTGTAGACATTGTTCCTTGAGGGTTGTGTGGCGAGGGCATCGGCCTTACAGTTGCCCAAATAATAAATATACTTTAAAACATACTCCTGTGTGCTTTTTTGAAACACTACAATACTAACATGCGTTCTTGCATTACTGTGACTGTAACAAACCTCAGTATTCAAGGGGTTGATAGAGTTGTTTTCGAAGGTTTATGCTGAAGTTGCAATAGATATATTGAATTGAAAATTGAATTGTTGCTCCACCATTACAGTAGTTGACTTGAATGAGAAAACTCATCATAGAAGTGGGAAGTTCACAATAATGTTGGCTATACTCAGGGGTTAAATTGTGATTTTTGAGATGGAGGGGAAATCCTAACCCCCTCCCACTTGAAGCGTACTTTCATATGGTTAATTGCACTTTATTATTTGCATTTAGCATTGTTTTTTTCCCTGCTGTCCATCACCCTATTAGAACAGACCTGTGACCAATATTTGGGTTGCGAACCACCAGAAAAACCATTGCTCTGAGAGACTTTCCTGCCACATAGAGCCCGTTAAAACTGCCGCACTAGCCCGGCGATTACATGTGAAGGACAATGGCTACATTAATGGGGAACCTAAAGGTGGGTCGGAATAGTTACAGCTGCTGTTGTTTGTCCCTGCTGTGTTTGAGTTGGGTGATCTTTCCACTCAGCTGACTGCTGAGTGATTGATGATTAGACTCTTTCCTTCCAATGCCTAACACGATTAGAGTGAAGGTCATACTTAATTCTTCAACAACAACCACAACTATCATTGCCAGTGTATGTGATGGCTTCCGCAGAGCACTTTGTCAAATACCACACTGAGGCTGATCCGGCTAGCAACGATGGCTTTCCAAAATGGCATTTTTCCTCCATCCCTCTCTCATTTTTCATTTTTCTGGGCCTTTTCTCTTCATCTCCAGAGAATATGATTTGTCATGGTGACTGAGAGGGAGACAGAAAAAAAAAAGTTTACTCCAGGGGGAGAAAAAAAGTCTCTAATGCCCCTTAATGTATTCTTTTAAAAGAATCGACGCAGTGGCACAGAAAAAGATTAATTTATCACGCCATCAAGCACAGGAATCGCTGTTGAGAGGAATGGGTGTAAATGGCAAGGCGATGACAATGCCTGCATTACAGATGGATTTCTCTGTCTGCGTCTCCTATTGAGAAAGGGTGGGTTGGGAGGGGTTCTGGGGAGAAATGGGGGCTAGAAAAGCAATTTCGTCAACGCTCGTCAAAACTTTCAGACGGGGGTAATTTTGATCCATTAGCTCACCAATTCTCCACGTTTCACTTTTCTCTCCTTAAGATCTCAAATAAAGAGAAAGAGAGAGAGAGAGAGAGAGAGAGAGAGAGAGGGAGAGAGAGAGAGAGAGAGAGAGAGAGAGATATTCCCTCTAGCCATAATTGCATCTGTTTTCCATAACAATGTACAGGTCTAATACCCACACACCCTTCCTCCATATATGCTTCCTCTGTCTATAAATGCTTATTAAGTCAAAGCCTGAAAGTCTGAAATTTCAACAGACACCATACAGCATTAACCTGATGTATTTCTCACTTCCACTAGCTTGTAGTGAGGTTATTCAGCCAATCAGTGAAGGAGCCTATAGGAAAACAGAAAGACTTTTGCGCCCCATGAATATTTATGTTGGGTTATGTAAGTGCACCCAGAATGCTTGAATGTTAATGGAAGGTCTGGGTTGGAATATTAGTCAAACCAGGATAAATCTCTGACTCATTACTACACAAGCATATGCCATTAGTGGGAAAGGCACTTGCTGTTGTTTCAAATATAATATGCTGTAAACAAGCCAAAAAAAAAAAAAAAAAAAAGAAGAAAAAAAAGAAAAAAGAAAAGTAGAATGTCTATTTATTACATCCTAAGATGAGTGCTTCACCTCAGGTGCATGCTGGGAAACCTGGACCCCTCTTACATTGCCAAATTAATTCACATTTCTCATCTAATCCTTCCTTAACCTAAAGGGATAGTTCACCCAAAAATGAAAATTCTCTCATCATTTACTCACTCTCATGCCATCCCAGATGTAAATTACTTTTTTCTTTTGCTGAACACAAACAAAGATTTCTAGAATAATATTTCAGCTCTGTAGGTCCTCACAAAGCAAGTGAATATGAGTACCAAAATTTTAAAGCTCCAAAAAGAACATAAAGGCAGCATGAAAGTAATCCACAAGACTTCAGTAGTTAAATCAATTTATTCAGAAGCGAAATGAAAGGTGTGGGTGAGAAATAGATCAATATTAAAGTCCTTTTTTACCTGTGCTCATTTCTTCTCTCCTTGCATGGCTTAGCTACCACCACTTGGGATTTGGCTCTTATGTTCTGTTTGGTTTTGAGAGACCCCAAGACTCTTTAATATCTCAAAAACACATGTAACATTGGAGTATCAGGTTAAAACTTCATGACATTTACTAATCTAGCTTGATAACATTGGTTGTATTTATACACTTGGTCATAGCTATCCAATCATGAAAAGATAAAGTGTAAAGGTTCTCCAAGACTCAATCAAAGAAGAAAGCAATCAGATCACCTCAGGAAGTGGTTTAAGAATCATACAAAATGTGATTTCACCAAGTGTAAATGCATAAGTTTGTTCAGGCCACATACATAAACTTTACTCCTCCAATAAAGAACATTAGCATAGGAAAGTTTGGAAGCCCTACAATTCACATGTGAGCAAGCAATCATGAATGAGACACATGGATGAGGCAACTGCAAATCTCAAACTTACAGTAATTGACATATGAGGCAAAACAATTATATTCTCAAAATTTCTGAAAAAATCATGCAAGACAAAGCAGCAGATTTCTTGTGAACAAGTTTAACAAGCGATGCCACCCCACTCTGCTCTGCCAGCTCTCTCCCATTGAAAATTAAAAGGAAACCCGTAGTAACTGCATACAGTGTAAAACCGTTTGTGACAAGGAGGAGGGCGGGGCCGGGAGTCTGAACGGCCGGCCCCCAGTCGGGCTAATCAGCCGAGGAGAGGGATAAGGCCGAGCCGGATGTGGCAGTTTGGGAGAGAGAGTGCCACACACAGCTGCCGTGTGCGTGTTTGTGTTTTGTGTCTTTTTGTTTCATTAAATATTACTTTAACTGTTCAGCCGGTTCCCACCTCCTCCTTACCCATTTTAAACGTGTTACACTGGTGCCGAAACCCGGGAAGGAGGAGGGATGCGCTGTCGTGGAGTCCTCGCCACTGTCGTCTGCCCAAAGGAGCAGCCGCGGCAGTCCGTCGGGGGATGGAGGAGTCGTTGCCGGCCGCCTGGATGTGGAGGAATGGCCGCCGTCCAAGAGGGGAGGAGGGGCTCGCTGCAGGCCACCTGGAGCTGTGGAGTCGCTGCCAGGGGCGGAGGTGCTCGCTACTGGCTGCCAGAACGCGGAGGGTCATCCATCCACCAGGGGTCGGAGGACTCTCTCCGGTCCACTCGGGGAGGAGCAGCTGTTGTCCGCCATAGGGAGGAGGAGTGGTTGAGGACCAGGCGACGGCGTGTCGGGGAACCGGCGAGCAATTTTTTTTCTCTCTTTCCTCTCTCTCTCTCACTGTTGCTCCACCTTGCCCTTTCCCTCTCCTCTTTTCCCTCCCCTTGTCTCCCTCCCAGGTCTTGAAAGATGGGGAAAGCCTGAAGAACAAAGCCCCCCCTCGGAAAGGAGTAATATTTTAACTGTGTTACACCTTTTAGTAAGGAGTTTCCACTGAAATAACTAAGACAATAAGAAAATAAGATGCTGTTTTCTTTAAACAGGAAGAGTGTGTAAAGATGCAGCAAGAACTGTCAAAAATATGCATTTCAGCACCAAAGAAAATCAACAATGACTGATAATATGATAACATAGACAAATATAGCTATTAGACTATGAAAAAAAAATGATTGACTGAGATCAGACATAATGTAGTTGGCAAATATGTACTGCACATAATTTGGTGTAGTTTATCTGCTTTTATTACCATAACACCACAATTTCACTTGGGTGCTCAACCTTCCGAGTGAGCATGACCAATGACGACCATTGGACTGACCAAATTTAGACATGTGAAAAACATTTCTGCGAAAGTGTTTTAGACAAACATTTTTTTTTTAAATTTTTTTTTTTACATACAATAATCATTCAACCTGTTGATATGCATCAACAGAACCAGAACTCATGTATAATTTGATGTATAATTTGTATAATTTGTCAACATTATGAATAATTTTGAACAGCACACTATATAGTAAATGTGAACTCATTTAAGCAAAGTAAAGTCAGGCCCACGGGTGGGGTCAGGTTTATCCAAAGAAATAAATATGTTTTTGGAAGTTAAATAATCCAATCAAAATCCACTTGGCTCAAAAATCTATGGGGGGAATGTGCCCTCAGTTTAAATGGACATGACGCCTCTGCAGGAACATTTTGAAAGAATTTGAAGAAAAATGCATAGATTAATTTTTAAAAAAAAGTTTTTTTTTTTTTTTTTTTACATAAATCATTGTGGTCTCTGGGACCCCAAGTTTAAAGACAGTAACATAAATCTCAAAATAAAATGAGGGTTTAAATGAGAAATCTCCCATAAGGCCAAGTGCACACCAGGTAATACTCCAGCAGCATGAGACTGATAAGGACTAGAGAGAGTGCCGCCCATTATCTGCGCTGAGTGGCAAGTGTGAAGGATTAGCATGGATCAGGCTTATCCCGGGCTCTCTGCATCAGTAGCACTGGCCAGCCAGAGGAGCTTCTCCCCTCTTACCTCAGCTCTGCCCTGGGAACAAGGCCCAGCTCCTTATCCCGACAGAGGGAAGCTTACAGACTATCACACTTCCTCTGGTCAGCGCAATCCAGCACGAGGAGGATGGTAGGGGTGAAAGAATTGCTCAGCAGCCCTTGATATGTCCCCTGTTGGCCCAGAATATGCCACAGTAAGGATTATGCCGGGATTTTTTGGGGGAATCCTGGGGATGAATGTGAAATCTAAATGTGCAGCTGCAGAGGAAGTATATGATGCTTGGGATGGGGAAATGGATGTACAGAAAGTTTACAGACCTTAGTCAAATTAGATGCAATATTTACTATTTTGCAACTAAAAATAAGGCTGTGAGGGATAGGCATACAGTCTGTTTAATGAGTTGTACTTAGCATGTATTTGTAAAGTTTTCTCAGGTGAGTGATCGACACCAAGATATTAAATAGTACAACCCAATAAAAACACTGCATGTTGATTCCTTACAGTTTCGTTTTCCTTTGTGAAAAATTATAGATAGCATCTACTCTGATTAAGGTCTATTGAAAGTGTAATTTGACAAGCGTATGCCTTCTCTGGAGCTGGGTACACCGAATAAGTTATTACTCTAAAAAAGCTGGAGGACAGTGCAATGAATAGAACAGAACGCAGGTTTCTCAAAATGTTTTAATCCTTAAACAAATTCCTCGGGTCTATAGAGACCCTGTACCTCATCCATTTTTTTAGAGCTGTGCCCACATCTTTTTAGTATTCCTCAAAATATCTCTTATAAATAGTGTGACACACACACATTATGCACTTACATAAATTATATATTTTTTTATAATTATTTCATACCTATTTAAGTATTATCAGTATATTTTATGCGTATACACATACTGTATAATATACGTATATAATGTGTATAATGTTATTTCTTACTCAGGGTGGCGCTGTTGTTTCAGTGATTGACTTGATTTACATTTGACATTGCTATTTGATGAAGAAACAACATCGAAGTAAACTTTTAGCAAGTACAACACATGAAAAGTATGATATGACTGTTGTCGTTTGGGTGTAGGCTACAAATGCAATAATGCAAGCTGTGCATCTATTTAAACTCAACAAGTGTCTGAGAAAATTCACATAAGATACACGTAAGTTACAAACACATTATACGTGTAGATTATGTGTTATGCGTAGCTCAATATGTTTTTGACAGCCAGTTGCATCTCTTGAAATTTCAGTGTGAAAATAATGAATCCTGTTCTTGATTTGTCCTGATTTGTTGCATTACCTCTTTAAATTTATGAAAAATAAAACATCAAAATATATCAAAATATAATTTATTTAATTGTTTTCTAATTGTCTTGAAAATATTTCAAATATTTGACACTATCTGGGCATTTTGTAGATCCATGTGTGATACATATAAGTGCCGGGTCTCTAAAGACCCGAATATGTACGAGTGTTTGGGAAAATTACCATGCATCACGCAAGGTGAAATTCTTTTTAACTTGACATGGCATCTGAAAAACGTGGTGCTCTTTCACAAGATGCTAAAAAAATAAAATAAATAAATAAACAGACACAGCACAAAGGTCTAAGACATCAGCCTGTAGTGCATGTTTACCTTAAAGAACAACTGATTTAATTTCTAAAAAATACAGTATCATCCTTAAACATCGTTAAAACAAGATGTAATTTAATCTTGAATATCGTATTGGCTGATTTTTTCCACTTGATTTAAGTGTAAACTTCAATAAATTATTTATTTATTTTTTTTACTTTTTTTTTGTTTTGTTTTTTTGGTGAAAATCCTGGTATTCTTAACTCATTAAAATATTTCAGGCAAGGAGAGCCAATCAGTTTATTTTAATAGCATTCAATACTCTTCTTCTCAGTTCCACCTACTGTATGAAATGGAAAATGACTTTTGCTAAACTCATTATAAGATTATTCATGTTAAATTAGCAAAGTGTAAAAATCTGTCTGTGGAGGACGATAAAAAAATGAAATTGCATGAAAATATTGTCAGGTGTTAGAAGGAAAGAAATGAAACTCAGAGGAGGGGAGTTAATAAAGAAAACATGTTGTCAGCTTGCAATCTCTCCCACTTCAAATATAATTCAATTTCCTCTATGAAAGGAGATCCAGCTTTTAATTAAATTTGTTTTAGTTTTTTTTTTTACTGAGGTGCAATAGGTGAGAGACCTCAATTATAATGTTCTAATTAAAAAAAAAAAAAGAAAAAAAGGGAAAGATAAATAAATGAACAAAATGGAGAAGAGAACTTGAGAAGCTTATGAAGTTCTGCTATCACATTGCTCCGTATTAAAGCGGAGAAGAGAATCTAAAATTGAAAGTGACAGAGGAGCCTTTGGAAGGCAGAATTTGATTTCCAAATTATCATATTTTCTCAGTCAATAATGAAAAGCTTACGATAGCTCCTCAGTAGCTGCGCCGACATCCTTTAATAAGATAGGACCAGTGAAGCAGGGCATAGTGCTGAACACAGCTCTGTCTCTATGTGTGTGTGTGCACACATACTTTCAGCTCAGGTTACATTCATCGCAAGTCTAAGATTACAAAGTGTTGGGTTTTTAATATCTATAACTCATGAAATGGAGACCACATTTGGTTTTTTATTAAAATTATAGTTTTGATTACAGACACTTTAATATAATGAAAAAGTTCATTTAAAAGGACAACTACGTTCATAACCATTGATTAGTTCACAGCAGGTAGGTCAACACCCAAAATTAGGTTGCAGGTCTGTTCTGATAGGGCTGCAGGCAAAAAAACAACCATATAATTCTGCATGTTGTCAGATAGGCTGTGCCACATGCACTCATTCTCAAAAACAATGAATGAAAACTATGCAACATAAAATAAAATATGACCTAGACTATATTAAATACAGGTTTCAACAAGCATATCCAACCACCATGTGTTTTTTGTGGTGAATTATTGAATGAAACCATTTAATGAACCATTGAAATTCAAGAGACATTTAGAAACCAAACACTCAAACTATAGAAACAAGCCTGTTTAGTGTTTCAAAGGCTTTTCATGGTAATGTTATAAAAAGTCACTTCAAACTGTTTGAATGTCATTGTATTAGATACAAAATATTAATGCAAATGACATCTGTAAACACATTATGCTAGAACTTTGCCTAAAAATTGTGTTTGTGCTTTATTTGTTTATATAAAATGGCACTTTGATATTTTGTTACCCAAAGCAGTGACATTTATAAATTATAAATAAGTGTTCAAATATTTTGTGGTGCCACTGTATATTAATAAGGGCTGCTAAACAATTACATTTTATTCAATATATTTCAATCTTGTTAATTATTTATACACTGATGAGCCAAAATACTATGACCACTCACAGGTGAAGTGAATAACGTTGATCATCTCTTAACAAGGCCACATCTGGGTAGTCAAGGTCTGGGTAGATTAGATGGTAATATAGAACAATCAGTTCTCATAGTCAACATGTTGAATGCAGGAGAAATGGGGAGGAGTAAAGACCTGAGTGACTTTGACAAGATCTAAATTGTTATGGCCAGATGACTGGGTCAGAGCATCTCTGAAACAGCAAGGCTTGTAGGGTGCTCTCGGTGACCAGTGGTGAGTACATAGTACATAGTGGTCCTAGGAGGTACAAACTACAAACCGGGTGTTGGGTGCCCAAGGCTCATCAGTGGGGTCAGGGTAATTTCAAACACAGTGTAAAAATCCATCCACCAAAACAAGGCATCGCAGATGCTTGTCAACACAAAGGGCTGAAAATAAGATATAACCTGAGCTGCGCAAATTAATTGAAGCATTTTTAGGGCGAGCACCCCTCATTGATTTGTGAATGTAATCTCTGGTGATGAGCTGTAAAAGGTGAACGTTTACATACTGCAGTGATTGCGGGCCTAGCCACAGCTGCACACTTCATTAGGCAGGGCCAACAGTGCAGCTCTGTGGTAGTCTCAAGGATAATTGTTTGAGAGGGGGGTAAGGAGAAATGTTGCAGGTCCTGGGCAGGCAGTCTTGATGAAGGACCGCAGGTCAGCTGAAGGGGCAAAGAGCAGTGGGGGGTGATTTTTCAGGGAAGGCTTTCTGGGTGTAAAATGCCTGATGGGAGATCTCTTGGATTGCTCAGAAGAACAGACCACAACTTGCCAACTCCATGTTGCGTTAATAGGATAGCTCACCCAAGATTTTAAATTTTGTCCTCATTTACTCACCCTCATATTGGTCCAAACCTGTATAACTTTCTTTCTTCTGTGTAAGAAAAAAGGAGGTTAGCCTCAGCCAACACTGACTTTCATTGTATTGAAAAAAGATGCGATGAAAGTAAATGGTGACTGAGGTTAACATTCTGCCACACATCTCCTTTTTTCCATTTGAGTGAACTGTGCCTTTAACTTTCAGAGAAACAACTGTCAACTATTTTCTTTTTAAATCTTGAAGTTTGTGACACACTTTAGAGATACTGAGATATGACTCACTGAAGCTGCTTTGTAAAAGAAAAACTTGAATTATTCATGCCTTACCTCACAAGTCTGCTGGGATGTGTACTCAGAAATATGCTAATATTAACTGACTTGTCAATTTCACTGACTTGATGTATAGTAATCATAAAAAATGGACAATGCAAGCACATCCATTACTCTTAACAGGTGGGCGTAAGAAAATTACACAATAAAAGTCTAGTGTAAACAGTACGACAGAGGGTGGTGGCGAGAAAAGTCATGAATTCAAAATTGACCCATTTGTAGTCTTATTGTGCATGATTCATTGTGCGTGTTATTACAAAGAACATTGTAACCTTTCATCAAAATATAATAACTTGCTCCACCTCTGAAATGACTTTTCTTTTTGCCTGATGTCACCAAGCCTTCTTATTTTTCAGCCTCTTCCCTTTAACCACCTGTCACATAGAGATTTTTCACGAACCAATTAACTTCCAATGGCGTCAAGTCCTGCTCTACATTAAATGCACATTGAATATCCTGTTTTACTCAGAAATGTCACATTATGAAAGTAAATTGGGTTACGAAGGCCATTTCATTTTGGCCTTATAGGCATAGTTGATTAAAATATGAAAATTCCATCATTATTGGTTCTTATCTCGTCTGACGACCAAAAATGCATCATGACGACAGTACGTTTGGTCACAAGACGAAATGAGAACCAATTAAGTTTGCCGTCATCGACATAACTGCCATATTTGATTTAAGCTCTTTATTTTATTAATGTGATTTGATTTGAGAGTGAATAACTTTAATTTACTTTTTTATTTTAATAAAATATATACTTTTATACAGAGCCCCTTAGAGGGCAAGGTGGGAGTTTCTTTTCTGAAAAAGTTTTGCATGCCCTTGCAATAAGTTTTGCATTCCCTCCAAATAGTTTGTTCCCTTGCAATAAACTGACCATGGTTTTAGTACAGTAACCATAATTTAACCATGATATTCATAGTGAAACCATAGTGATAATAAAGATGAACATTATTTTGTGGTTATTATGGTTTTACTATACACATACCATAGTTTAACTATGGTTTCACTGTAGTAATACAGTATTGTAGACTGTAGTAACGAAATCATGGTGGAAATAATTTTTTATAGTAATATTGTAGTAATCATGACTGTTGTACTAGGCTAAGCATTGTTTTTTTTTTTTTTTTGGTGGAAACCATGGTTTTACAGTATACTGTATCCATATAGTACCATGGTATTTACTTGGGGAATGCAATGAGGGAACGTTATTGCGAGGGAAAGCAAAACTTGTTGTGAGGGCACACAAAACTATTTCAGAAAAAATAGTCCTGTCTTCTAAGGGGCTCTGTTCTTTTACTGTGGTTTTAAGGTGTTTTTTTGTTTTAGTTTTTTTTTTTTAATTACCTTTTTCGAGCTTGACAGACTGTGCCACTATTTACGGGTATTATTTGGCAAATAAACTCTGTGAAAATTCACATTTTGTGTTCCACATAAGAAAGAAAATCAAACGAGTTTGGTGTGACATTAGAGAGAGTAAAAAATTACAGAATTTTACATTACATTACATTAAACTACTCCTTTAATGTGCAAGTTCTTATGATGTCAGACCACTAAGGTCAGTAATAAGAGTTTTGGAAAAACTCATGATCAGCTGAAAATCTTTATGACATCTAATATCACTTGTGTTCTAGATTCAGTAAGCACAATCTAAACTGGATGTGGTGGACACACCTTCCACCAGACATGTCAAAGCAGAACAACTAGCCCTGGTTTGAAGATATTAGTGCCCTCTCTTTGCAAAGGGCAGTCCACTTTGAAGGTCTCCCTGTCCTCACAAGGACGTCAAACTATCAACTCAAGCCCAACTGTTAATGGCCAAATAAACATTATTGATGCCTCCAACATTTTGTGATTTATGATGCCAAAACTCTATTTCATGTGTAAGAGAAAACCTCATTAGTATTTGCCTTTTACTATATGACAGAAACTGTACGCTTTTATGAAAAGCAGCCAGTGCCCTGTCCTTCTCACTAACCTTTCTCTCGCACAGAAAGACAAAAGAACAGAGCAAGCGATAGGGAGAGAGAGGTGGAGAAAGAGGGATAGGCTCGAAGAGGATCTAACATTTAAAGACAGCACGGCCGTGGGAGGCTGCGTCTTATCGCGTGCATGGACTGTCAGAGCATCTCTGACCCTCTCATTAGATATGCAAGCGCATTACCTGGGACGGCTGTCTACTAAAGGTCAGGCAGGAGGATGTTGGGACGCATGGAAGGAGAGGCAGCAAGCAGAGGAAATCTTCAGCCTCGCCCCTTTGAACTTCAATCACTCCGGCCAGTGCTTAATAGGCCTCTGGGGAGGTTCAAAGCGAGAGAGACGGGCGAAGGGAGGTAGAGAAATGTAAAGGGACATCACGCTACCTTGACATTTTAATTAAGACTCTCCCATTAACATGCACAGAATTGGGGTGGAAAAAAAGACACCTAATGTAAATTCATGCAATACAAGGGACACTGTTGATGGTCTTCCTTTTGCATAAGCATGAACCATGACCTCAGCAAAGGAAAAAAAGGGACAGGTATGCGTTGAATTATTTTTATTTTTTTTAAAGGATAACGTTAGGAAGACATAGGGGATCAAAGTTGGGGACAGAATGTACGCTACCGGTCAAAAGTTTTGAGGGTGATACCTCAAAAATTTGGTTAAGAAAATGTCAAGAGTACATGTCTGCAAATTCTAGGCAAAGGGTGACTACTTTGAAGATGCTTACATATAACACAGTTTTGATTTATTTTTGATTTTATTTAGTCACAACATAATTCCCATAGTTACATTTATGTTATTCCATAGTTTTGAAGACTTTACTATTATTCTAAAATGTGAAAAACAATTATAATAAAGAATGAGTAAGTGTTTCAAAACTTTTGACCGGTAGTGTGTATCAAGTTTTACAACCATGTTTACAGCTCTTTTTATAGCAAATAATGTATATGGTAGTCTGTGATGATATATCTTTCAAAAATCTAGTTTAAAATATGTCATGTTCGTAGAAATGTAGTCTTTGTGTCTATGTTGGTGTCATAAGTTGAAAACAGAAATATTTATAGCATTTTATTAAAAAATATATACACTCACCAGCCACTTTATTAGGTACACCTGTACATCTACTTAGTCATGCAATTATCTAATCAGCCAATCGTGTGGCAGCAGTGTAATGTATAAAATCATGCCATTCTCCTCTGACCTCTGTCATTAATAAGCCGTTTTCGCCCACAGAACTCCCGCTCGCTGGATATTTTTTGTTTTTTGCTCCATTCTCTTTACACTCTAGAGACTGTTGTGTGTGAAAATCCCAGGAGATCAGCAGTTACAGAAATACTCAAGGCAGCCTGTCTGGCACCAACAATCATGCCACGGTCCACGCCACTGAGATCACATTTTTCCCCATTCTGATGGTTGACGTGAACATTAAGTGAAGCCCATACCCATATCTGAATTATTTTATGCACTGTACTGCTGCCACACGATTGGCTAATTAGATAATCGCATGGATGATTGTTGGTGCCAGAAGGGCTGGTTTGAGTATTTCTGTAACTGCTGATCTCCTGGGATTTTCACGTGCAACAGTCTCTAGAATTTACTCCGAATGGTGCCAAAAACAAAAAATATCCAGTGAGGGGCAGTTCTATGGATGGAAATGCCTTGTTGATGAGAGAGGTCAACAGAGAATGGCCAGACTGGTTCAGACTGACAAAGTCTACAGTAACTCAGATAACCGCTCTGTACAATTGTGGTGAGAAGAACTGAGGGTTGGTGCTGTTTTGCACGAGAGGTACCTACACAATATTAGGCAGGTGGTTTTAATGTTGTGGCTGATCGGTATATATATATGTTGGGAAAGAAGAAAGCACTCTAACCCCCAAAACTGACAATTCAACTTTATCAATACAAAAACAAAGGACACAAAAACACATGTACATACACAACGCTCTCAAATACAAGCATATCTTTGTATCGCTTTCTACTTTTCCAGAAATTACAGTCTCACCTTAGACACTGAACTCAATCGACTTTCCTTTAGTTCCTATTTTGACAAATCCCACCTTGAGCTATAAAGAATGAAGCAGGTATTGATCTAGGGGGCACCTAATTTATCACACTGCCTGAAAAAAAAAAAAAAAAAAAAACAATTGACCAAGGGGGGTTATTCAATACCATTTTCTCCATCTATCCAGAATTAAACCAGTCTTTTTTTCTAGCAAAAAGTGAGTGATGACAGATGTCAGACAGATGAGATTTGTGACAGAAATTCTCTCCCTTTCTCTCCTTTCCTCTACACTGGCTTCATTTTCAACATGAATAGACTTTCAGGCACCAGGCTATTGACACAGAGATATGCTCACTGTGTCGTTCAAATGTACAAGAAATCCCACACATGGAACAGTATCAGAGCAATTACCTCTTGCTATAGAGCTCTACATGAAAGCACAAAACATGGGCCAAAATGGTCTCCATCCATTTCAAACTAAAGTCAAATAGAGAAGATTGTGACTCCCGTAGTATAAAAAAACATTTCCAAGAGACGGTATGGGTCAAACTGACTGCTTGTATCGAAGCATTCAGCGCGTGCACAATTTTCACATCAACACATAGAATACATTGCATAATATATATATATATATATATATATATATATATATATATATATATATATATATATATATATATATATATCTTTTCTCCCCAATTTGGTATACCCAATTCCCAATGTGCTCTAGGTCCTCATGGTGGCATAGTGACTCACCTTATTCCGGGTGGCAGAGGACGAATCTCAGTTGCCTCCGCGTCTGAGACAGTCATTCCACGCATCTTATCACATGGCTTGTTGAGCGAGTTACCGCAGAGACCTAGCACGAGTGGAGGCTTACGCTATTCTCTGCGGCATCCAAGCACAACTCACCACATGCCCCACTGAGAGCGAGAACCACATTATAGCGACCACAAGGAGGTTAACCCAACGTGACACTACCCACCCTAACAACCGGGCCAATTGGTTGCTTAGAAAACCTGACTGGAGTCACTCAGCACAGCCTGGATTCAAACTTGCGACTCCAGGTGTGGTAGTCAGTGTTTTTGCTTGCTGAGCTACCCAGGCCCCTACATTGCATAATTTTGAAACCCACCAAAAACCTAGGCAAAAGTCTAGGTAAAAAGCAATCACTAGCTACATTCATCTACACTATTGGCAACAGGGCTGTCACTTAAATGTACAGGGCCTGGGACAAAATTGTTATGGGCAGGCCCCCCCCTCTCCTGTGTTTAATACCACAGAGTACATTAGTAGGCCCCGGAACAACATTCTCGGTTTAGGCCTACAAGAGTCATAGGGGCCATTCTTACCAAACACGTTTTTGTGCTTAAAAAAGCGAGATAGATAAATGCCCATATAGTGCATGTTTACATAAAAATGCAAATAAAAAACAGCACAGACGGACACAAAAAACATATTCGGTGTGATCAGCACCTTTGAATAGATTTTTACATTTTATTCTAAAAAAGGTTCACCACCCAAATGCTATGGTGTAGTGTGTGGTTGCCAGGTCATTGTCGGATTTGGCGGTCGCTATAGAGCTTGTATGGAGCATTTTGTTGGCTGCAATTGTTGGTAGTTTAGTTCTTGAAAGTTGATATAACATGGACTGATGACTTCAAGAGAAGCATATATCATCGATCAACAACCTCAGAGCTCACGGTAGGTCTGTTTTGAAAGGTTTATTACAGTAGTTATTGTTAAAAATCAATTCACCAATGGACTAAATTAATGGGGTTTCTACTTTCAGAACCCGACTGCTTGTCTGGCAAGGGAAAATCCTAAGCCTTATCACCTAATAATACACCTCTCCTCAATAAGCCACAAGATTTGGGGTATCATTGATGACCGTAGCACAAATGGTGTTGACGAGTTATGCACCAAGTTTAGTACTTAAGAGCTTTGAATAATAGTACAATAATGTTTACCTTAGCAAACACAATAATTAGAAAGCTAAGACAGCATTAGTTTCACCCGTGAAAAAGGACAGGCAGGCCCAAAGAGGCCATTTCACACACCTCTAGAGTAACTGTCAATATACTGTCTATTCTTGCAAAAGCAGCGAGCCTGTTCCAGAGTTATGAGAAGGGAGCGAATTATTACCGCATCAGTATAATTGTGTGTACGTACAGTCTGGGAGGGAATCTATTAGAGTAACTTTGTAGGGTGGGGGAAATTGCAGGAGAGAAATGTCACTCTCGTTCCACAATGTGTTTTGTAGTTTTGGAAGTCTATAACTTAAGGCCCCTGTGTTGGCAAAGTAACAGGGGAAGGGGAAGGGGAAGGGGAATGGGAATGGCAAACAGAGGAGGGGGAGCTGGAAGTGATAAGTATCTTCATGGCCTGAAGTTATCTCCTGCATCTGGGTCACAATCCGTTATGGAGCGCTGCCATAACTCTTCTGCCCGCTGCTGTTAGCCATGGCTCTGTCATAGACTCATCATTAAACTGATAGCAAAGCGCTAGTGGGGAAACATAGTTGGTGCCCCTGCAGCGTAGATCAACTCTAACATTGTAGTAGATGGAAGAGAACTGTACAGCAAGAATCTAAACCAAATCTGTGCAAAAAAGTGTTTTTATTTACAGAACATTTTAAACTTTTCCTTTTATTGCTGTTGATACACCTCTGTTAGAAACTAGTTTTTTTCTTGGGTGTTGCTAGCAAAGGCACACTCTTGTTCAATTCCATGCAAGGTTGTGTACAAATAAACCACACAATGATCTGCTGTCAAAACGGTAAATTGTGCAAACTAAGCAGGAGAATTTGAATTTGTTTGTGTCACGCAGTGCGCATTGGGCATTCCAAGAAACAATCAGAGCCTGAGTTGCATCGAGATTGTTCTATTGTTTCTATCAAGCTTGTGTTGTATTCTCCAGTATGGAGACTTTCTTTGATTTTTTTTTCTTCAGTATTTCAAGAGGAACGAAGGAACTGTGTCTCCTGTCCTGCTCCATTAGACATGAATTGTTTTGGGATGGGAAAATTGGTTTGAAAATTGGGTTGTTTATTGTTCAAAGAAAAACATGCATACCATAGAGAGGACCGGGTTGTGAGATGTCCTCTGGGCGCAGGTTCGACTCGAATCTGTTATGGAATGTACAGCCCTGGGAAACATTCGGGAAAATGATTGGCAATTGCAAAACGCACTTTCAAAACAAGTGTTTTGTTGAATGACCATACAAATAATGTTTTCGGAGGTAAGAGTAGGAGTGACTGAGGCAAAACAAAACAGGATTCAAGAAGACCCTATAACATAATAGCAACACAGTTCTTTGCTGTACCGATCCAACTTCATATGTGTGTACTAGCCATATGGGTATCTTTCTGGGTGTGATAAATGGCCCTTAATATTCCACAATATCTTATTCCTAAAAGTGAGACAATCAGGGACACAACAACCAGACTATGGAGCTGAGCTTAATATAATTTGATAAGCACTGTATTATAACAGATATTTTTCAAAGAATTGTGATGAACCTTTTGTTGAACAGCAGTAAAACATTTCATGTGCAGTTGACAATAGATTATAATTATATAAAGCCCTGTGTCTGTCTTTGGTCTCATAATTGGGCCTATTGTGCAGTATCCAACACATTCAGTTACATATTCGTGGTCTGTTATTTTGTTGGGCGAGATCAGCTCTCTTGATCATACTATGTCACCTGACAAAGAGAGCATATTTTATTAAAAAACATGCGAAGATGCACACAGATGAATTATAATGTATTGAACCTATGCCCTAAAATTACCATGAAATTAAAATGGATCATATTTACTTTCCTAACACATATTTCTGTTCTTATTGTGCATGGGTAATTATTGCACATTATTCCACAGATGGGAAAAATAAGCATTAATAATGCAATAAGCATTATTAGCCTTGTTTGGATGGTGGATACATTTGATAAGTTAAACCATTCATGTAGTTAAGTTGAGACACTGCACATTGCCACTATTAAACCACATGTGTATAAGTGATCTGTCTTTTTTATTATATGACCTGAAGGTCAAATTACACAACTTGATTTATTTGATAAGTGGTGTAGGTTTGGATAGAAAACAGGTAGGGTCTATTTTTGCTTGTTTATTTTTTTAACCTGAGTAAACCTTTTATAAGATAATGGCTTAGCATATAAACAAGTGAAAGCACTTCTAAAACACTCAGGCAAGACCGGATAAGATGGTTAAGTTGGTGACCATCTGCTGGTTATCATTATAAGGTATGCTTTGGACACTTTCATGATATATTTATAAGGTATTCTTGACATTGATAGCAAAATGCCGTGCTTCCCAAATCTACACCAATTAATTTTGCACCTCATGAGTTAAATACACAAATGATGGTAATGATGTAGAAATTCAAGTATATTTGTTGTTCCAGTATGTTTGGACTGTCAGGAGACTGTGATACTCTCTGAGCACCCAATCACCCTCCTTCCCTTCCTAGGTTAGAGAGAGTCTCCTGGTGGGGGAGAGACTTAGAGAGCTGGAAGCCTTCACATGGGTGGATGTGATTGACCTTGACAGGCTGTTTGTTCATCTTCCACCTGGGTACTCTCACCCACCCCTGCCCCAACAGGCCTGGCCTCTGCTCTGCTCTGACCAACACCCTCAAAGAGGAAACCTCATATTCTGGATGTGTCCCCTGCTGGAAAACAGTATAAAACAGCCTAAAATGGTTGGCTGGTCTTAGCTGGTCTCCTAGTCTGGCCAGGCTGGTTTTAGAGGGACTTTGGGCACTTGTCAACTGGGCAGGCTGAAAGACCAGCCATCCATCTAAATTAGCTGAAGACCAGCTAAAACTAGCTTGGCCAGGGTCAGTCCCCAGCTACAGCAGCTGAAGACCAATGTGGCAAGGCTGGGACACTAGCAAGTCCAGCTTGGACAGATTGAGAGACCAGATTGGCCGTACTGGGACACCAGTTAGACCAGCTAAAGACCAGCTTGGCCAGGCAGGGAAACCAACTAGACCATCTGAAGACTAGTTTGGACAGGCTGGGAGACCAGCTAAACCTTCTAAAGACAAGATTAGACAGAGTGAGAGACCAGTTAGACAATCCGACGACCAGCTTGGACAGGCTGAGAGACCAATTAGACCACCTGAAGAACAGCTTGGCCAGACAGGGACCCCAGCTAAACAAAATGAAGACCAGCTTGGCAAGACTGGGACCCAAAATAATCACCTGAAGACCAGCTTGGCCAGACTAGGAACCACAGCTATACCAGCTGAGAACCAGTCTGGACAGGCTGGGAGGCCAGCTAAGCCATCTGAAAACCAGTTTGGCAGGGCTGGGAGACCAGCTAAAGACCATCTTGGCAAGACTGGAACCCCAGCTAGACCAGCTTGGCCTGGCTGGAAGACCAGATAGACCAGCTAAAGACTAGCTTGGCCAGGCTGCAAGCTCAGTTAGGCCATCTGAAGACCAGTTGGACAGGCTGAGAGACCTGCCTGACCAGCTAAAGACCAGCTTGGATGGGCTGGAACACCAGCTAGACCAGCTGAAGACCAGCTTGGCCATTGCTGGGAGACCAGCCAGATCACCTGAAGACCAGCTTGGTCAGGGTGGGAGACCAGCCAGATGAGCTGAAGACCAGCTTGCCCAGTTTGAAAAACCAGCTAGACCACCTGAAGACCAGCTTGGCCAGGCCTTGGAGACCAGCTAGACTTCATTTCACACAAATATATAACAACACTGCTAAAAAAAGAGAGAGAGAGGAAAAAAAAAAAAAAACCTCATACTAGCCTGTTTTACTAGTCATAGATGGTTTAAGCTCTTTTTTTAGAATTTGTGTTATATATTTGTGTGAATATGAGGTCACAATCCGCAAGCACACCAAGAACCATTTCCATATGTCTTGATGCTAAAAATCTGTGTGTAATATGTTTCTCGAGAAAGGATGCCATGTCTTGCACTTTATAGAAATAAATCGTTAGTATGACACTGGTAGCACAAAAAAGGGCTTAAATTGGTGGTTTCGTGTGTGGCTGGTGTAACGGGGATGTCAGTTATGGTGCGCCCGAGGAGACCGGCAAGAGAGACCATGATGGAGTGTCATACAGTGGTAACACAGCACAGCTGCATTAAAGAACATCCATAATGAGGATAAATGTTCCTTGGCACATGTCAGGGTTCACTGTCTCACTGCACTGGTCACATCATTTAGCTAGAGGAACACACACACACATACACACACACACACACACACACACACACACACACACAAACAGGCTTTACAGGCCTAACACTATGCTATAACTTATTAGACATGCTTCACTCTATTACAATTGCTCATACTAAAGAGTTACAGATTTTTCAAAACCCATAGCGCTAAGTATTAATTATGGCGAGTAATATTTGTGCTACAGACATGAATGACACATCAAATTGCGTGGCTTGTTAAGAAAATGTGTACTTTTACTTTTCTAGACAATCAGACAACAATTCTCATCTGGGAAATGATAAAAATGGCAAAAATCCTATAGACTTACACTGAAAGAGGGACCTGAGCTATATCTTGTGACCAGAATATCATAGACACTTGGGGGTGGGCTTTTTTTGACTGGAATGAGTAAAGGCTAAAAGTATCAAGGTATACTTTAGTTTTCCGCGTGCCAATGTATCTTGTCTGTCTGAGTGCAGCCCAGTTTTTTCTAGTCACGCGGAGAGTCTGTGTCCGTGCGTGTCGTCTGCAGATCTTCCTTGAGTTGACTGTACTAAAAAGTACAACAAAGCAGTCGTAGTGTGCATGCGTTGAACACGTCAGTAAAGGATCATGGTTAAAAGAGTATAATTTGAAAGGATAAAGTGTGCACAAGACATAAAGGCACAGGGGGAAAAAGTATACCCTTGTCTTAAGCAGCCACATACTGTAGCAACCACCCACAGGGTTTTCCATGCTCACTGAAAATTTGGATCTGGGAACTTTAAAATTTAGATTTTATTTGGCCTGGAAAGGGGATGGAAATTAATAAAATGTAAAAACCATGGAAAAGTCGTGGAAATTTCTTGGAATGATTACCTAAAAATATTTCATTGTCTAGAAATTAGTATTTGTGCATGCAATATCTATAAAATGATAAAACCCTTAAAAACTATGAAAAAGTTATGAAATGTCACTGGTCACAAGGTGTGGGAAACCTGCTCCCAGACCACCCTAGAATCCACCTAAAGGCCCAAATATACTTCATACGAAATCGAAGAACAAACGGGTGTGACGTAATTTAGAAAAAAAATCTGGCCAAAAAGATGGTGCTTTTACATTTATTTCGGTGGTTCATAACAGCTCGTCTGGGCGAACTTTTAGGAAAACTTCTTACCGACTGCTTAATACCTTCTTACTGCCATTGGTCCACGTCATCGTTAGGTGTGACCTGAAGCTCCACCTACCTTGATGCCGACAGCTCATTCTGTTTATTTTGTTCAGTCAGTAAAAATCAGTCAACAAGAACACACCGACGTGTAGAGTTATTAGCGAGCTGGTGCAAATTTACCTACATCTGTACGATCGTGCGCGTAGAGACATTTCCATGAACATGTCATGAGATTTTTTGTTTTGTTTAATTAGCCTACAGAAGGAATCAAATCTACTCAAATACTCTCAAGTGCCCATTCACTCATGTGCCCTCTGCAATGAAAGCCATTCACACATCTACCCAAAATAAGCCTATCATCATTCTTTTGTTTTTATTCTGAATATTAACACTTTTATAAACCTATCTTTGCAGTAGTATCAGTGTCATCATACATTACAATAACAGAGTGTAATCGGCACATGTTATGGCCATGAATTCAAAATGTAAACAAGACAAATAAAACATTTTCTACTGCATATATATTACTTTTTAAGCATCATCGAGTGATTAAAACAACTTATTTTCCTGACCTCATGTGAATTCTACTCATAGAATGAGCAATGAAGTCACTGATAACACATTTTAATGTCACATTTAGGTTTTACATGTAGTGTCCTCATATTTAAATGCTCCTCTAAATGACTCCCACAGCAGTGTGGCAGGTGTCTGAACGTTTGCAAACAGAATACCATTGCTCAGCTGTTTAGAACTTCTTTTTACCTCTGAACGAAGAACGAATAAGAACTTCTCCGGAAGTATATTGAGGCATTAACACTGCCCTAGCAACCACCCAGAACACCCTAGCAACGCACCTCATGGCCATGAGTTTTTGCCCGGATAAGAACCAATCACATTTTCTTCAATAAATCTAAAATCTAGGTTTGCTGTGTTGCAAGCATCACTCCCTTTCTACTGTAAAACTGTGAATTCTCTTGGGGATTACGAAGAATTTAACATGATTATCTGGAGGTGTAGCATTTTACTGCTGCCTCTGTGTGTGTTTGTTCGGCTCTGGGTTACGTGGGAGTACTCAACTGTAGTGAGGTTGCTACTATATTAATGAATGCTGCTATCCAAGTTGAGCGTTTGACTGAGATGTGAAGAGAGATCAGACTGAGAGAGAGTTTTGGATGGACAGGTCACTTAACATGCAGCCTCCCCAAAACAAACAGCAAGAAACACAACAGGCTTCTAACCCTGCAGCAGTTGTCAGAGAGACAGAGTGAGAGTGAGAAAGAGAGAGCACTTCTCCAGAGGTTTGCAGACAGAACTCAGCCTCCAGCTGAAAATGAGAGATTGTCAAAACGAAAAAAGACAGGAGAGAGGGATGGAGAGAGAGTGGGAACGATTTGGAGCCAGCTTGAGAAAGAATGGTAACTAGAGTTGGGGTTGGATGATATACAGTAGTAGGAAAAAGGTATGTGAACCCTTAAAAGTATGTGAAAAACGCATGAAAACCCTGGATTTTTTTTTTTTTTTGTGGTCAGAAGTCACTGAATTGTCCCTCCATTTCTTTTAAAAAAGCAACAGGGTTACAGTGAGGCACTTACAATTGAAGTGAATGGGGTCAATCCATAAATGTTAAAATACTCACTGTTTCAAAAGTATAGCCACAAGATGTTTTTTTTTTTTTTTTACTAAATGAACACAAGAATGAATGATATTTAAAGATTTACTTTTTTTGCCTTTGTGTCATCTTGAAATTACACTGACACAGTGGCTTGGATGCAGCATCATTTAAAATCAATAGTTTTCAGTTTCAGCTGCCAGTGTAGAAATTTAGTATTCACAGTCAGCCATGATTACTTTAATCAATGAGTGAAAGTGTCAAATAACATGATGGTTACTGAGATTAAGCGAGTAGTATTCGGCTGGTCATGTGATTCTAACATGGCAGCCCCCATGTGTGGACCCTCTCCATGTAGAATAAAAACAGCTTTTATTAGGTTACTGATATGACTAGAGTCTTCATTTTAATGTGAGTGGTCATGATTTACTACATATTGCAAAATTACAGTTCATGTCTTTAGGAGTTAAACTTTTTTATAATGAAGACAAAATTACTTAATCATTTCATTTATATACACCAATATAACAATCCACAGTAATAAAAAAACAAATTTACCTACATATTTTTTAATTAACACATCAAATATGCTACACAGGGACTACTCACACAGTGAATAATCAATATATATTGCCCTACGCTAACTACTGGATATTTAAATCAAGCCCCAATTTACAAGGTGTTTTAATGACATGGGACTCTGTTATTGTAAACCATTGAATGGCCAATTACAGCATACTATACTTCATAAAATACAAATTAATAAAGACAAATTAGATGAGTCCCACTCCATATACCCTAATCAATATACAGTGAATCGCCCATGGACACCTAAAAAAAAAAAACCTTCCTGATTCAGAAATTTTGGGTCTGCAACAAAGGTGAAAAAGTAGTTCAAGGGCTACTTTCATGTTTGTGTTACCATTTTCTCTTTCCACTGTAGGAGGCAATGAGCTCACAACCCCCCCCCCCCCCCATCCCTTCTCACACACATTCACAAAGCATATCATTACACACAATGGGGTTTTTATCACAAGCTGTCATGAAATACTGCCGGATTTGAATAGGAATTTAATTAGGCATTCTGAGGGTTCGCACACTCTCAGGAAATCTGTCCTGTCCTGTCTTTTTTTTTTACAGACACACACACATGCACACCATGTACATGTGTACACACAAACAATGACCTCCACTAACCTAAATATTTGCATTTTATCTACTGCACAAATTTCTCCATACAATTATTATTATTATTTTTTAATCTTTTGCAATTTGGAGGTTGCAGCGTCACAGAAAATTACAGGTGACATGCAGTGTCAACTCAAAGAAAATCTTGTAAACAAAAGAATAAAGGCATGGATTTTGCATTATGTTCAACACTGAAACTGTTTTTCTTTGAACTCTGCAGCAGTACAGTAGACCCAAATTCCTAACAAGTTAGTTGCAAAGCAAACTGTTACTTTTGCTGAATGGGCAATCATTTGATGATATGCACCGTAAAGCATATATTTAATTATTTTTTTAAATATTTTTACAACAAATATTACCTTTTATAGTACTTGCAATATTAAATATTAAAGATGAAAATATTATTAAGTAGCATACTCTTAAAATAATTTATGAGTACGCTAAGAAGAGTCCATGGTCACTAAGTGTTGTAAAAATTCCTGCAATTCCATGCACTGCAAAACCCCCATAAAGGACAAACATTCTTGGGTGGATGTTTTAAATGTTATTTTGTAATTTATTTATTAAGCTTTTTTCCTCTGCCCAACTGCCAAAACATGAAAAACAGATTTCCAAGAGAGTTCTGAAAGGAGGCCTTTGAAAGGTGATGTGTGTATTTATTAGGGATATTAAAATAAATTTACATATCCCAGCTTAATATGCAGAGACAACTACAAGTAAGCCATTCATAGGATGATTCCCCTGAAAAGTGTAAGCACTCTGGCACTAAATTACACGTCACCTTTAACCATAGAACACATACATGTACCCCCCCCCCCCCCCCCCCAACACACTGTATACATGGCTCAAAAAACAAAACAAACAAACAAAAAAACATTATAATTTAGATGGTAAGTGTACCTAACCTCAGTTTGTTCCATGGGAACTTCCATTATAATAAGAATAAATAAAAATCTGCCAAATATGCAAAATCATTTAAAATCATTTTAAGATAGCCTATCAATTTGTTTAGACATTTACTTTTTACACATACATGATATTTAACATTGTTTATGTGTACCTAGGCCTATATAGATAACAGATGGAAAAGTATTTTTGACTCACAAATGGAAACTTTTGACTCACAAAGGGGTTAATAAAAGCTCCCTTTTAATAAAAAAAATTGCAAACTAAATGTTAACACAATATGTTTGCATGATCAGAGACTTCATGCAAAAAAAAATAAAAATAAAAAATAATAATAATAATAATAATTTGACGCTCAAGTCGAAGTTTGTGTTTTGGGCAGTGGGCAGCCTGATCTCATAAAAATTATGTGACTGTGGCGACATTTTTGCAAAATGATATTACGCATTTCCTTACAAATATCGTGCCAGTTCCGAGGTAATATGTCCACTATTTTCTCCCATACAGATGAGGTTAAGGGTTATGTTTTATATCAACAAAACCTACAGTACCTACTTATAAACCTTTAACATAAACCTAACCGATAGAGTCATAAAAAACAATTGTGACATAAAAAATGCAATTGCTGATTAGGCTTGCCATTGCATACGGTGTTACCGGTTATACTCGGTACATAGGACGACATCAGTGCAAAATGTTATACCGGTAAAATGGGTAAACATTATGAAAGAAACTTAATGGTAACAGTTCATATATCAATAGCCAAACGAATAGAATTACCAACATAAAGTCGCCTAATGAGTTTGCGACTCAAATAAACCTAAATGAATGCATTGAAAGCCAGATGTTCTTTATCGACATATCAAAATTACAGTGTAGGCGCACTTTCAGAAGACGTTACTTTTAGTTGACAACTGTGTGAGGCAGGACGCAGTTTGCCCCATATTTTAGCGACTCAAACGCACCCAAACTGCACCCGAACATGTTGCAAGTTTAGAGAAATTGACATGAAACACAGACACCTTCAGCATGAGTTGGAGATGCATCCAGCTGCATGCTCGCATTAGGTTCAACTATTGGTGAGTTGTGTGAGAACACGGATGCTACATGACCGAAGCGGCTGCGGGGGAAAGATCAAGTAAGATCCATGCCACTCTGTGCACGTCTTCTGTCATGTTTCCATCAAAAACAGGAGAATTTTGTCAATTATTTAGTCAAAAATATAGCACTCGAGTGCATTATGATTGTTTCCCATCATTGTGATTCCAAAACACCTGTAAAAACATATTCATGGTGGAAGATAGAGACTCAAATGAGGACTGTGAGGAAAAACTGCAGCACAAAAAACAACAACAAAAAAAAAAAACTGTAATATATAGAGAAATACATTATATTCATGTAAAGCCTTATATATACACTACCGGTCAAAAGTTTTGAAACACTTGACTGAAATGTTTCTCATGATCTTAAAAATCTTTTGATCTGAAGGTGTATGCTTAAATGTTTGAAATCAGTTTTGTAGACAAAAATATAATTGTGCCACCATATTCATTTATTTTATTATAAAACAAAAATTTTATGAAAAAAAAATAAATAATTTTTTTTGAAATTGATGACTTGGACCAGATAATAAAGAAAAGCAGCCAATAAGTGCTCAACATAGATGAGAACTCCTTTAATACTGTTTAAAAAGTATCCCAGGGTGATACCTCAAGAAGTTGGTTGAGAAAATGTCAAGAGTACATGTCTGCAAATTCTAGGCAAAGGGTGACAATTTTGAAGATGCTAAAATATAACACAGTTTTGATTTATTTTGGACTTTCTTTAGTCACAACATAATACCCATAGTTCAGTTTATGTTATTCCATAGTTTTGATGACTTTACTATTATTCTAAAATGTGAAAAAAAAACAAAACAAAAAAAAAAACAATTATAATAAAGAATGAATAAGTGTTTAAAACTTTTGATCAGTAGTGTGTATATATATATATATATATATATATATATATATATATATATATATATATACATATATATATATATATATACACAAAACATTATTAACATGTACAAAGATAGTGGCCTTAAAAGGCCAAATTTATTTTTAGTGATACCATTTTAGCACGTTAGTCAAATACTATAAACGGATGAGCCCAATTTTAAACGGAGAGCGCTTTTCGTTTAGCTTTAAAAACGGAAAAGGCATATTCATTACGGGGAAGAAAACCCTTAACGGAAAAGATAGCCTACTTGCTCCATTGATTCGTTCTTTTGGGAAAGGTAGTGTTTATTAGAAGGAAATGTCAATATATATTTTTTCTTTCTCCCTGGTCGTAGCCTTTTCCATTAGGCCTATTTTTTGGGACTGTTCGCAACAAATACGTATTTGTGTCTTTCAGTGCTCTTTTTCAATGTTATTATGTTCTAGTTGGACCTTTTTGACAGCTGACAGCTTGTCAGTTAAAAAATAACTTCAAACCGCATCTCGATACACCTGCATTCTGCTTGTTGTGTCTTGCGTTGTTTTAGCTCACGGGCACTGTGATGAGGAGGAGGGTGGGGCCAGGCCATGAGGACACATGGCCGACCCTGAATTGGGCTAATCAGCCGGGAGGGGGATAAAGACGAGCCAGAGGCGCTAGTTTGAGAGAGAGAGAGACGCACATGGCTGCATTGCATGTGTGTCTGTGTTTGTTTATGTTTGTTTTAAATGAAACCTTTATGTTGACTGTTCAGCCGGTTCAGTAATTTTTTTTTTTACATGACTACTGTACATATTTATTGTTTGGCATGTTCGTTTTGTACATAGCCTATGTTTGCTGTGTGGCGTGATGGTTGAGGTTTGTTGAACAACACACAATTCAATCTGATTGCACTTAATTTTTTCAGTTTCATTTTCATTTAGTTAAAATAAATAATAAATAAAATTAAAGTTTGAAATCAAGCTGCCTTGTATAACTGTGTAGGCCATTGAGAAACTAAAATTACACCATAGCACCACTGAGTGTCCAACTAATGGTATTACCCGTATAACTGGATTTGAACGCGGATACGCAGCGGTATGAAAATTATGACATCGTGGCAAGTATATTGCTGATGCACCCGCATCATTTTGTGGTGCTTTCAAGACACTTCTGACCCTGGTCGTTCGCATCGCAAGTACAACGCTCTATTAGTTGAGCGACTGCACAATTTTAAAGCACTCAAAAAGGATAATAATTGTAGTTGATTATGTAATACAAACACTAAATTGTGTAGCCTTACAAGTCATGCACTATAATGAGTGTTTAGATGTCATAAGATAAAATTGTGCGAGGAAAAGTTCGTGTTTATGAACTGATAACCTGCCGTTTTACTCGAAATTTGTGTGAAAGTGAATAAAGTCGTTGTTGTAGCACCTCTACTTTTCATTTAACCAGGAAACTGCCACGATACATATAATGAGCCATCATTTTTAAAAGTGTATGTATAGTAACCAGGATGGTTTTGAAGTTAAATTACTTATAAGGTTATGAGGAGAGAAGACCAAGCTTTCCTAGTTTTTTCTCCCTCCTGACTGCATTTTATAGACAAATATATTCTCTATAGCAGCTGTCAACATGCTTAGCCAGTGGCTTGAATCTTTATTTGCAGCTTGATATCTAATAAAAAGAAAATTACCCTACAGGTTCAATATTCTTAACCCTTCCAAAGTGCACAGGAGGAGAAATCCTAAAGCATCTAACTGCTCTCGATAAAAACCTGAGAGAAGGTTTTCCCCCTTTCTCAACCGCAGACAAAGCAACCTCGCAGAGATAACACAACATTCTCGCACAAACACACACACTCAAGAGTGCTACTTTTAATTAGTCTTGTCACTCTAATTATTGTTGGGGGGGGGTGTACATTGCACACAATGACTTTTAGTAAACAAATATTTTTTGAACCATTCCCCTTCCCCCTTTCATTGCTTGAGCATTATCATGGTTGTGCGCATTTTCAAAGCACACAAACATAAACAAAAATTACTGATTCATAAATGCATTACGCTAATAATGGGTAGCAGAGGAACATTTAGTAAAATTTTAAAAGTCACATCCAAATAAAGCCATTAGATTTTACCAGCAAATAAGCTATTCACCATGAATAATGAATTCCGTTGCAAACAGAATCACTCAGGGCGCGTTCAATTACTCATTCAGACAGAATAAACCAACGATGGTGCATAAAATGCTTTCGTCAGCTCCTACTTTGTGCCGTCGGCAGGCAAAGTGAGATTTAAGTTTTAAAACTTGCCCACTGCACGCTAATAGAATCCCTCTGTCTTAATACAGCCACTTGATTTTCTGCAAACCAATCTTCCAAGAGAACTGCTTAAAGAGTTGTGCATAATTACACTTTACTTGTTGGCGAGTGCGCACAGTGTGTTCACAGACAGCGGTTTATTTGCACACTTCAATTTGTCGTTATTTCCGCTAACTGCATGGCAATGTTAAAGAGGGCAGGGTGTTTTACAGTAATGCAGTGACAGAGCTGATAGGCAGATACCATAAACTACGCATACCTGATGCTCTTCAGTTCATGAAATCTTGGCATATTTTAAAACCAGGATCGCTGCAATGGTGTTTTACAGGCCCTGTATCCTCCACCGCCTGCTCTGAATCTATCAAAGGTGATAGATCTCAGTCCTTGGAGTCTAGTTTGTGGTAATGACCAAACTGAAGTTTAAATAGATACAAGACAGAAAGAACAAAGGCTCTTTTGACCTTTGATTTACATGGTGAATAAGAGATGTTACTCTGAGACAAAGTTCTGACTCACTGCAATCCCACCAGACATTTCAAGGTTTTTTATAGCAGTGAACTGCTGGGTGGCGACCAAAAATGTGTTGTAGGTCTATTCTTAAAATTTTCAACATAATGCTAAATGCAAATAATAAAATGCAACTAAATATATAATTGTGCATAGTTAGAATAGCAATATATTTAAAAAAAGTATTATTAATCTTTCAAATCTTGTTTTTGTTTTTAAAGTCCATTTGGTGCAAATTCATCTGTCATTTGGCAGAAGCCAGTGAAATTATGTGGACAGGTTGCATAACGTGCCCTCACCCTCGAAAACCGTGAGCAAAACTATGTAAGTTAAAAGAAAATACGACTGAGACTACATTAAATAAAGGTAAACTTGTAACAAGGATAAACATGGTTTGCGTCGTACACAATGTGTTTTGTGCTGTGAATTATGGGCTGCCAGAAGGATGAAACCATCACAATCCAAATACATTTTGACACTAAAACTGTCAATCTTAGCCTTTATGTTAAGTTAATAATTTTGCATATTTTTGGACCTGTGCTGTTCATGGTAATATTACAACATTTCAATGTCAATTTGATTTTCAGGACATTACTGGTACCTTCTGTATGATAAAAATATTAGTACTATGTTGGGTCACCACTGATAATGTAACATCTAATGAAGTCCAATGTAAAATCTGGGTCCTGAAGCAAAACTGAGGCTATATCCACATTAAGGCTGTACAAAGTAACATTAATCTTTACCAGCGCTATCAAAGTGGGTGGCAGGAACAATGCCGCTACAACATGGATCAGTATCTTGATTGTTATGGGTTGAATGGATTACATGACTGCGTAACATGACAACAAATACGTCATTGTTTTCAGATATCTCTGCTTTCCCTGTCCACACTACACTGCCAAGATGGCCAAAAACGTACAAAAACGGCATCTCATTGTGGACAGAAGGCCAAAACGTAGCGAAATTAATGCGTTTTAAAACGAAAACGTATTAGTGGACTTGGCCTGAGGAACACTTTTATAGTGTAGCGAGAAAAAAGTTAGATGTAACAAAATTTTACAAAATACCCTGATATTCCATTATAATTTGTGGCTATCTCAGCAGGTCCATTACATTACTAAATGTCTTTAAATGGTTATTTTAAAATTAAACAACGATCCCTCCCCGTAAGCATTACTCCTCTGAAGTTATCAAGTTTAGCAATCATTTACTGTTTGGAAATTAGCTAGACAGAAAAATCTGTGTTACGCTCTACATGTCTAACATCAAATGCGTCTCAGTGAGTGCACACTTAAACAAATGTACTTTAAAAAAAAGCCATATATCCATTTATGCTAAATTGCTGTTTACTAGGGTCTTTTAGACAATCTGAGGGCATGTGTGCATAAATATGCATCTTTTGACCATTTTGTTAATGACTGTTCTGCTCAGTGAGTGGAATGTTAAGAGACTTGAAATCTGCTCTGCGCTAACTGTGGTTCTTGTAGAGAAAAGCTAAGTTACTTAAATCTCCCAATGCGAGCAATAGATCAACAGACTCAAATGCTCTTAAAGGCTTCAGTTGAGTAAACAAAATACAGTGACCTTAACATAAATGCCAATTAGACCTCTGTCACCTCATATGGCATCATAATAATGATGTGTCAACTGAAGTAAGCTGAAGTAAGTAGAGACTCTATACTGTATCTTGTGAATATATCCCACAACTTCTAAATACCACAATGGAGTACAGTGTTCATAAAGATCAAATGGTAAAAATTAAAATTTTTGTTCCCTGTGCCAGAAGACTTTAATCAGGGTGGATGGAATATTTAATTTGATGTGAATGAAACAAGGCTGAGAGATAGAAGTACTGTATAGTCCATTCAGCAGGTTGTCTTAGGCAACCTAATTTCCAAAATAAGTTTTTTAAAAACATAAAAAATGCACTTACAAAGTAAAAAATACATCAAAAATACAATTTAATATGACTACATAAGGTTACACAAACAAAGGTGATTTTATAGATCAAATCAGATAATACAATGTTGAACGGACTGTATGTCTATCTCAAATATTCTTTTTTGTGTCAAATTAAATCAAGGTGCAATGGCTTCAAGGTCCATTGCAGACTTTCTGCAACAAAATACAGAACCAGTGGGTTTTTGGTAACCCATCAACATAATCAAAAAACAGCAGTGGTAAAATCCGTTCTATGGAGCCTGTTCCTAAAACAATTGGCAAAAAAACAAGAGAAAGATTGCAAAAGGACTGTGTCAGTTGCCCCGAAGTTCCGGGAATGAAGTGGTTTAACAGAGGCCGAGATTTCCAAGTACATAAATGAGACTTGCTAACAGCCCCTGTCTGTGCGTCTCTTTTGGTTACTCTCATTGAGACGAGGACTCTAGTCGGTGGAGAGCCCAAGGTTGAGGGGGTTTGTGCTGATTGCAGAGGACATTTCTTCTGGTCTCAAGCCTCTCTCTGGCCAGGATAAGGCACTGGGAAATATGCGGTGAGCTCATGTATGCGACGGCACTGAGTGAATCCACTGGGGCCTCTTGTCTCACAAGGACACAGGCTGGCTATTCCCACCTGGCGTAAACACTGTTGGAAAGATGCGGAATTGAAGAGTACTTTATTCCCCTACACTCACCCAAATCAGCAGAAGCAGCACAATGCATTCATTCACTCGACCCAAGTGTTCTGTCTCTTTAACTTTCTTTCTCTGCATCTCTTTCACAGTTTTTCCTCCTTGGTTCACTCTCTTTCTCTCCTCTGAGATGAAGGACGAGTCCCTGAGTGGGAGAGAGAGAAAGCCTGTTGAAAGTTATCATGGTGAGCCTGCCTAAACCGGCACTCTATAGCAAGATCAATATTTGACCTTCCACAGTATTATCATTTCTTTTTTTTCCCCCTTTATTCCTCAGTAGGAGCCTGAAATTACATTCTCTGCTAAAGGCCGCCATGCACAGCAGCTTCTCAAAATGGCCTTGCCAACTATGGAGAGTGAGAAAGAACATCCAAACGGGTTCAAAATGAGAGCGTCAATCGACTCTAAGGATTCTTGTGAATAGAACAGTGTGTAATAGATGCAGCGCTGATGCAGCAGAGTACAGCTCGAGTCAGTCAGGGCAAACAATACCTGCTCATGACACTACTCTGGTGCTAAATGAGAGCTAAAAATTTATACAGTATATTTTTTGTAATTTGACTGTTTTGCTTTTTTATTATGCTACTGATAGATTCAGCAATTCATGCAGGAGCGTAGCAACCACTATACTGTAAATGTCTCCTGATTTAAAAAAAAAAAAAAAAGAGTTTGTCTCCCTTTTTGATAAATAATTATGATATTTTAGAAGTTTTGTTTGCTTTGCTTGGTACAATCTGGTTGGGTTGTCAGTCACAATACCAAAAGTCTAGTAGTCGATAACATGACCAAAGACATTTTACGATACTTAATACCAATATAGACTAAAGAATAAATTAGAGCAGTTATAATAGTCACAGAGCAAGCTCACAAATAGACAAGACAGATGGAAAGCAGCAGTCTATCAGCCAGACAACACTCAGATACCAAATTCGTCATACAAAGTCAGTACATGGTGTGACTGACACTGTGGAAAGACTCTCTTTTTTATTTTATTATTGACTTGGTACCAATATATCCATACTCTTTACATCAATTATTTGTGCTGGGTAAAAATATAGATTTTACAATTAATCGCAATCTTCCATAGCTGCTTGTCCTATGTAGGGTCGTGGGTAGTGCTGGAGCCTATCCCAGCTGTCTCAAGCCGAAAGTAGGGAAACACTCTGGACAGGTGGCCATTCCATCAAACAGATGACGCAAACAGACATACACATTCACACTCTCACTCTCACATGCAGGCAATTTAGAGTTTCCAATTCACTTGACCTGCACATTTTTGGACTGTGGAGGAAACTGGAGCACCTGTGTGGAAACCCACACAAACATGGGGAGAACATGCAAACTCCACACAGAAAGGCTCTGAATGAGCCGGGACTCGAACTGGGGACCTTCTGTGAGGCAACAGTGCTACCCACTGAGCTGCCCCTTAATTGCAATCTTCATTTAAACATTCTCTATATCGATTCTACAATCTTAAGACTGATCTTTAACTCTATGCGCAACCCTCTACAATGCAAGTAAATCACTGGCATATGTGGCCAAATTTCACACTATGTGAATAAAAATGTCTGTGATTAGCCAATGGTGGTTAAATTTTCAGATTTCACTCACTAGTAATTAAGTAGTATAGTGGCAAACAAGTTAAGCACTGAGATGCTTAAGAACTTTCAATGCAGGTTGAGAGTAAATGTTTGGTTTGACTCTGTGTAAAGGCTCTGATATACTTAAGGAGAGGTTCTTCTTTGTTCAGGGGTAAAAAGATGTTCTAAACAGCTGAGCAATACTGTATGCGAACATTCAGACACCAGCCCCACCGATGTGGGAGGCGTTTAGAAGTACATTTAAATATGAGGACACTACATGTAAAACCTAAACTAATGTGACATTAAAATTAGTTAGCAATGACTTTATGCCTCATTCTACGAGCAGAATTCGCAAGAGGTTAGTAAAAGAAATTGTTTCAACTACTTGATGATTTAAAGTAATATATATGCAGTAGAAAATGTTTAAATAGTCTTGTTTACAATGTGAATTTATGACGCTAATGCTCTAACATGCTATGTTATACTAATATGCTAATATGTCTGCTATACTCAATTATTGTCATTTATGATGACGGTGATACTATTGCAAAGATGATTGTATAAAAGCGTTGATATGCATAATAAAGACAAAAGATGACAGGCATATCTTACTTTGGGCAGATGTGCGAATGGCTTTCGCTGCAGATGGCACATGAGTGAATGGGCACGTGAAAGTATTTGAGTAGATTTGATTCATTTTGTAGACTAATTAAACAAACAAACAAACAAACAAAAACAAAAAAAATAGCATAACATGGTCTTGGAAAATGTCTCTAAGCAAACGATCGCACAGATGTAGTATGCTAATTACTACATGCCAGTGTGTTCATGTTGGCTGATTTTGACTGACTGAACAACGTAAACAAGATTAGCTGTCAGCTGCAAAGCAGGTGGAGGTTCAGGTCACACCTAGCATTGACGTGGACCAATGGCAGTAAGAAGGTGTTTAGCAGCTGGTAAGAATTTTTCCAAATACAGGTTCGCCCAGACCAGCTGTTATGAACCACCTAAACAAATGCAAAATCGAAGAATGAACTGGTGTGACATCATATAGAACAAAATCTGGCCAAAAATAAGGTGTATTTTTGGCCAAATTTTGTTCTAAATACCGTCACACCAGTTTGTTCTTCGATTTCGTATGAAGTATATTGGGGCCTTAATGTTTGTTCAAAGACAAGGTCCACACAATACATTTGTAATTGTATAATGTCTCTTTTTTTTCTTTTAATATCCTTTCTGTTCTTTACAGTCAGCTGTTGATCAAAAACAACAAAAATAAAAATATTAAATTCAAATCAAACATAGCACGGATGTGGTAAAGAAGCCGTGCGACTCCACTCTCAGTAGTTAGAGCTCAACAAAACTTCGTGGTTACTTGAACTACAGAGAGGTCCCATGAGGGTACGAGGTGCGGTCTGGAGGGGTTCAGCCTCCTGGCGCCTCTCAGGAACCCGATGATCAGGTCGTGCTTCCCTAAGGACTTAGCGTCCACTGTGTCATGGTGTGCTGCTATAGCGGCAACGTACACCTTTAAGGTGGAAGGGGACAGCCACCCTTCCAACCTCTCTTGCAGGAAGGAAAGCACTGGTCCGACTGCGCATCTCTGGGGGTCTTCCCGTCGGGAAGAACACCACTTAGCGAACAGATGCCACTTAAAAGCATACAGGCGCCTCGTCGAGGGGGCCCTAGATTGAGTGATCATGTCTACCACTGCTGGTGGTAGACCGCTTAGGTCTTCTGCGTCCCGTCCAGGGGCCAGACATGGAGATTCCAGAGGTCTGGTCATGGGTGCCAGGTGGTACCCTGTCCCTGAGAAAGAAGGTCCTTCCTCAGGGGAATTCACCAGGGGGGGCTGTTGCGAGGAGCGTGAGGTCCAAGAACCACGTCTGGGTGGGCCAGTAGAGTGCAACCAGGAGGACCTGCTCTTCGTCCTCCCTGACCTTGTCCAGAGTCTGTGCAAGTAGGCTCACTGGGGGAAACGCATATTTGTGCAGGCCAGGGGGCAAGCTGTGTGCCAGCGCGTCTATACCGAGATGTGCCTCGGTCAGGGCATACCAGAGCAGGCAGTGGGAGGATTCTTGGGAGGCGAACAGGTCTACCTCCACTTTCCCCTGAGGGTAACCTGCTGTGACAGTGCATCTGATGCAGTGTTGAGGTCGCCCGGCATGTGAGTGGCTCGCAGTGACTTGAGGTGCTGCTGACTCCAGAGGAGGAGACGGCGGGTGAGTTGTGACATACAACGAGAGCGCAGACCGCCTTGGCGGTTGACATATGTTACCGTTGCTGTGTTGTCTGTCCAAACTAACACATGCTTGCCCTGGATCAACGGCTGAAACCTCCGCAGGGTGAGCAGAATTGCCAGCAACTCGAGGCAGTTGATGTGCCAACGCAGCCGCGGGCCCGTCCATAAGCTGGCGGCTGCATGCCCATTGCAAACAGTGCCCCAGCCCATTTTGGAGGCATCTGTCATGACCACGACGCGCCTGGAGGCCTGCTCTAGGGGAAAGCCTGCCCGTAGAAACGTGAGGTCGGCGCCGTGCCCATCTCTGGACTCGAGTCTGAAGCCAGTGCTGAAGCGGTCTCATATGCATCAACCCGAGCGGAGTGGCCACCGCTGAGGATGCCATATGCCCCAGGAGCCTCTGAAAAAATTTCAGTGGAACCGCTGTTTTCTGTTTGAACGCCTTCAAACAGGTCAGCACCGACTGTGCGTGCTTGTTCATGAGGCGCGCCGTCAACGAGACTGAGTCCAACTCCAAACCGAGAAAAGAGATGTTCTGAACTAGGAGGATCTTGCTCTTTTCCCAGTTGACCCAAAGCCCTAGTCGGCTGAGGTGCGAGAGCATCAGGTCCCTGTGTGCACACAACACATCCCAAGAGTGAGCTATGATTAGCCAACCGTCGGGATAGTTGAGGATGCGAATGCCCACTTCCCTTAGTGGGGCAAGGGCTGCCTCTGCGACCTCTGTGAAGATGCGAGGGAACAAGGACAGACCGAAAGGGAGGACCTTGTACTGATACGCCCGACCCTTGAATGCAAACCGCAGGAAGGGTGTGTGTCGAGGTAGAATCGAGACGTGGAAGTACGCGTCCTTCAGGTCTACCGCTGCGAAACAATCTTGATGCCGGACGCTCGCTAGAGTGTGTCTTTGCGTCAGCATCTAGGACGGGAGTCTGTGTAAAGCCCAGTTCAGTACTTGCAGGTCCAAGATTGGCCGCAACCCACCGCCTTTTTCGGTACAATGAAGTAGGGGCTGTAAAACCCCTTCTTCATCTCAGCCGGAGGGACAATCTCATCAGACGTACCGGCGGGTGGGGCCTCGCGGTGGGGTGGAGCCTGAGGTGCCACACTGTGTCGTGGCCATGTTGAGTTCAGGGACATCGAAGTACTTACCTGGCTCCTTGTGACCACCCCCGGAACAGCCTGGGACGGGGAAGGAAGAGGCTTGTCCTCGTGACCCGTGGAGACTGTCACATCGGGGGCAGATTTGTGCCACAGCTGGGCGCTCAGGGGCGGGGAGACCGCCGCTGGAGCGACAAACCTGCCAAATAGAGTGGTGGACGGTGGTCATGATGACGGCCGTGCACACCGGATATGTGACCCAGGGAACAAGGAAGCTTCTCTTGCTGAACTCTCTTGCTCTTGCATGCCACTTGGGCATGCAGCGCAATTAAATGCAAAGGTAACAAAAGATTCTCCTCCCGGCCCTCAACCGGGGGATGGAGTGGTCTGCTTACCAGCTCCAGAGCAGCAGGTTTCGTCGTCCCTGGGTCGCCCATCTCAGGGGCGCTTCAAAGCCTTTCGCGGGTTCTTGGCGGCCGAGAGACGGGTGGCGTCTGCTTCCTGCAGTGGGCTCCACGCCGGGGCCGGGCCGCAGGGGCGGGCTGCGGCGGAGCCGGTGCAGTCACCGCAGGGGGACACCCTTGGTGATGAGCAGACAGGGTGCAGGATCTTGAGCCGTGCTGGGGCAGGATGTGCCGGATAACCTCCGTCTGCTGCTTCACCACTGAGAACTGCTGGGCAAAGTCTTCGGTGTCGCCGGACTGGCCAACTTGGGAAATGGGGGCAGCAAGGAACCGTGCCTTGTCGGCCTCTCCCATCTTGACCAGGTTGAGCCAAAGGTGGTGCTCCTGGACCACCAAGGTGGACAACGCCCGCCCGAGAGACCGCGCCGTGACCTTCATCGCCCGGAGAGTGAGGTCGGTCGCCGAGCGCAGCTTCTGCATCAATTCCGGGGCAGAACTACCCTCGTGCAGTTCCTTTAGTGCCTTGGTGGACTTGCAGGAGAGCCATGGCGTGCAGGGCGGAGGCGGCATGTCCAGTGGCACCGTAGGCCTTGGCCGTCAGAGACGACGTAAACCTACAGGCCTTGGATGGGAGCTTTGGGCGCCCGCGTCAGGTGGCAGCGCTCTGCGGGCATAGGTGCACCGCGAGTGCCTTTTTCCACCAGGGGGATTGCCGAATAGGCCTTGGCAGCCCCACCATCGAGGGTAGTGAGGGCGGGGAAGCTGAATGATCGGGACCGGGCAGTAAAAATTGCCTCCCACAACCTTGTCAGCTCTTCATGCACTTCCGGGAAGAAAGGAACGGGGGCAGAGCGTGGCTTTGAGCGGTGCCACGAGCCCAGGAACCAATCATCGAGCCGCGAGGGTTCAGGGGAGAGAGGAGGCTTCCAATCTAGCCCGACGCTTGCGGCTGCCCGGGAAAGCATGTTGTCATCTCCGCATCAGCCTGTGACTGGGCGACTGCACCCGAAGGGAGGAGCCCAGCTGAGGCTTCCGCATTCGACTGGACGAGCCCACTCTCCGATGCTGCACTCGAGAGCTCATCACTTTCGCGGGCTCCGAATAAGAGGTCGAACTCGCCGTGAGACGAGCCGGAGGACTCATCCGGAAGCCCGATCAGGGCAGACGAGCGTGCTGAGGAATGGGAGGTCCTATTGGGGTCCCCAAATTGCCCCCAGTGCTAGCCGCGCTGGCCTCATACCTGTGGGTAGAAAGACCGAGGTGGGGAGCCTCTGGGGTGGCTTGCTTTCTTACGAAAGCCGCTGAAATGCGCCGTCAGATCCAGCAGAGGTGAATGAACAGTAAATTCAGCTGAGTGAGCATGACCGTTCGGCTCCAAAGAGAAAATCTGAATGAGTGGTTGCATACCAGCTCCTTTTATACCCATATGTTCGGGGGAGTGGCATGCAAATACCACTCACCAATTTTCATTGTCCTTTTATCAAAGACCAGAGGTGTCTCGGGCTCCCAAGAGTGACCCCTAGTGTCACTACATCGACACAACGTCGAGTGAGTGACAGATAGGGAACACTTGTAAGTGACGCTAGATAAACTGCTGCTTTTCTTAAAGAGACAGTACAGTTTTAGCACTTACTCTACATATCAATGTAAATACATGTAAACAAGCAAATTATGCATGTGAACAAAAAACATGTAAAAAAATAAAAAGGCAATTTAATATATAACATTTCAAAATATATTCTTTGATGGAATAGATGGAATTTGTACATTTTTAAAAAGCCAAAATATGACCAAAACAATGCAAAAATAATGATGAAATACAATCTGTAAAATTAACATTCTCATAATGTACCTAGTAAGAAGGTTCCCTGTTGTATTAAGAGCATTAGCTGAGAAAGAATTTCATATGTAAAAAAACTGGGACATTTTAACAAAAACTATAACTGAAACTAGCAGAGAGAATCGGAATCAAATCGGGAAATCTGTTACAATACCCAGCCCTAATAACTATTATCCATGAGCAAAGCTGATAAGTTTTATAACGTGTCCTAGACCAACACTGCAACAATTAGATGCCAGATCCAAGGGTTGGGAAAGCAAAAAATTGCAATTCCTTGGAGAACATGTAAAATCTTAGTAGACCCTGTCCAAAATGCTCCACAGGTCATAGACAGAGACAGTCACTTAGAAAGATGCTTTCAGGCTTCCCATTATTACTTGTACTAATCTTCCAAATTAATTTTGTGTTGACATTGAAGAACGCATTGCAATATTTTTTTTGACTAAAAGCTGCAGTGATTTGAATAAATGCCTTTAATGTTTAGAAGAAATACATTAGTTTTAACTACAAATTATTGATAATACCTCACCAGAAATCCAAAACAAGTGAAAAAAAAAAAAAAAAAAAAAAAAAAAAACTCTCTGTTGATTGCAGAAATAAATTAAAGTAAAATAATATGAACAAAGGAAATATGACGAAATCCACTGATGTGAAAAAGTTTGTGTGCTTATGTGTCAGTTTGATAATAAAATATTAAATTCCTTAGGGATTTAGATCATGCTGGGTTTAATTCTGCTGGAATAGTAATCAAGAGAAACATGAATTTAAATAAGGAGATGAAAAAGATATTAGCTTTTTGCATAATACAACACTAATCAAATTGAGGTAAATTACTCTATGTTCTTATTTAAATCTATGCTTAACCTATGAGTCTTTTTTACCAAAATGTGCTGAAGTCCACAGTCAACCTCTTAAACCTATTCAATAAAACAAATGCTTCTCAAATCTCAGTGTGGGATTTTATTCCATCTATTTGGATGTCGCCCCTCTGGGCTTACTAGAATAACAGGTACCGAGGGACATCTTACATACACTATATGGCCAAAAGTTTGTGGACACCATGTGTGCTTGATGAACATTTGATTTCAAAACCTTAGACATCAATTTCACCCTTTGCTGTAATAACAGCTTCCACTCTTTTGGGATGGCTTTCCACTATACTGTATGTAGTAACATGGCTGCAGGGATTTGCTCTCATTCAGACACAAGGCTATCAGTGAGGTCAGGAAATGACGTTGGTCGATGGGGCCTGACTTACAGTTGCTGTTCCAGTTCACCCCAAAAGTGATCAGTGGGGTTCAGGTCTGGGCTTTGTGCAGGCCAGTCAATTTCTTCCACGCCAGACACAGTAAACCATTTCTTTATAGACCTCACTTTGTTCACAGGGGCATTGTCATGCTGAAACAGAAAAGGGCTATGCCCAAACAGTTGCCACAAAATTGGAAGCACACAAAGCCCAAGCCATGACATAAAGAAACATTAAGATTTTTCTTCACTGGATTTAATGGAGTAACCAAATTCGTTAATTAGAAGGGGGTGTCCACAAACTTTTGGTCATATAGTGTATATAACCTGAAACAAACCTGGAGTACAACAAAACATTCAAAATATTATTATGATAACATATGATTCCATCAAGTTAAATGTCTGTTCTCTGTAAATGTCTTTTTGTTGTTAGATAAAATCATTCATTATTCAAACGGTCTACCACTCTGTTCTTGAAATGAACCAGGTGGTAATTTCCATCTATGTATTTATCTATGTAGTAGAATGGACATCACAAAGAGCATTCAAAATTGAAGTCGTTTGTTTGAAAATGTGTGCTTGTAATTTGAATGCATGTGTGTGTCTGTGCATGAATCTTGCTACGCTTGTCGTTGCCCCAATTTTCCATAGAAATCAAAAGCTGTCAGAAGTTTACTCATCCCCCTGTTTTGACTCCATTCAGTCAAGTGTGTGTATAATTATCCAACTGCTGTATGTTAATCTATGGGGACACAAATATTGCAGTTTGACATATCCTTCATTTGTATTCACATGCCTCACAAAGCATCAATCGTGCTTTGTGTGCAGGCAGCCCCCCCAACCTACCCAAACCCCCCAATTCCTTGGAAAACAGAGCTGCGATGCAAGCATTGCCTGATTAGAACTGGGAAACATGCTGGGATCGGCGTGTGTCATTAATATCTTCCCATCCAGATGGCTCTTTCTAGGTATTTGAATTCATAAAAAGTGCTAAGGCAGGGTCCTGCCCTGGAAGGATTTGGCAACGCAGGCTATCAGCAGGAATGGAAACTGGGAATAAACAGAGAGTGCGTTCCAAAGTTTGCCACCCGCTGGGGCTAATAAACGCCCCTCTTTCTTTGGTCACCCAGGCTTGGCAGAGGAGGCAGAGTCTGTAATTGCCACAACGATGTGCTGAATCTGTAGGCACAGGTAGGCACATGTGCGCCACTGCGGCATGTTCTAAGGCCTTGTCTACAGCGCACATAAATCTGATTTGTTCTTCAAATCGGATTATTTGAACTGACCATAAATTTGTAAGTGACGAAATTCAATCTGTTTGTTTAGATAGAGTAGTCACTATCCGGTGTATCTAAATCGGTTGCTGTAGTAATGATGTATGAATAAGCGCAATGCATAATGCATACTGGGTCAAAAATGTTATTTATAAAAAAACGTATTTATTCATTAATTATTCACTATATAGTGAACGTCACAGTTCAGTAGTGCAAAATTGGACACTTTGTAAGAAGGGCAAACAAAATACTTAAAATACAATCTGTCACTGTGTTTTCGGAAACAGTTTCAGAATATTGTACTTGTTTTGATCTAATCGTTCAGACAGAGACATACACATCAAAAATCACATTTAAATCGGATTTCAAACCACATGTGGGTGGGATTTGGATCTGCTTCAAAACTTCAGCTTTAATGTTGTTTTTCTCTGTTCAGACTACAAACAACTGAACTGATTTTAGTCAGATATGAAAAAAAAAAAAAAAAAATAGTTTTGCTGCCTGTCTGGAACAATTTTTCACCTATTGCGTGTATCTGTCATGTGTGGATGTCTTTTTTTAACAAGTCTGAAATAAGCGGCAAAAAATTCCAAGTGTGTGACTAATATGTATAAATACACACACACACACACACACACACATTTATATATATATATATATATATATATATATATAAATAATGTAACGGAATACATAAATGGGATTATGTATTTAAAATACAAAATATAAGTAACTGTATTCCACTACAGTTACAATTTAAATCATTGGTAATTAGAATAGAGTTACATTCAAAAAGTATTTTGATTACTGAAGAGATTACTTTGCATTTTATTGTCATTTGTTTCATTTAATATTTAGTCCTTTCAGATGGAAAGCATCCTGGTTACTTTCGTAACCTCCGTTCCCTGATGGAGGGAAAGAGACATTGTGTCGATGTAGTGACACTAGGGGTCACTCTTGGGAGCCCCAAACACCTCTGATTTTGAAAAAAGGCCAATGTGAATTGGCGAGTGGAATTTGCATGCCACTCCCCCGGATATACGGATATAAAAGGAGCTGGCTCGCAACCACTCATTCAGGTTTTGTGCTGAGGAGCCGAGACAAGGTCCCAGATATTTCAGCGGGTAGTTCAGTATTGTGGCAAGAGGGACACAAAGTCTTGTTCCCTCCATCAGGGAACGGAGCTTACGAAAGTAACCAGGACATTCCCTATCTGTCACTCACTCGACGTTGTGTTGATGTAGTGACACTAAGGGGTCCCTATATGAAACGCCACAATAACCTGAACTGTGTTATGTGAACTGGCGGTGGGGAAGCCGCCCCTGGAGCGCCATACCTGCCATAAAGGAATGGTGGCTGGTGGTCGTGATAACGACGGCCGTGAGCACTGGATATGTGACCCAGGGAATGAGGAAACCGCTACTTTTCTGAATGTGTAGGTGCCCTTGGCGAGTGGAATTTGCATGCCACTCCCCCGGACATACGGATATAAAAGGAGCTGGCTCCCTTCGGGTATGCGGCGAATCAACGAAAAGGCAAAGAATTCTCCACCCGACCCTCCACTGGGTGATGGAGTAGTCTGCTTACCATCTCTAGGCCTGCAGCAGGTCTCCACGTGCCTGGGTCGCCCATCTCAGGGGCGCTTTGAAGCCTTCCTCTGGTTCTTAGTGGTCGGCCGTGAGACGGGTGGCATCTGCTTCCTGCGGGTGGCTCCATGCCGGGGCCAGGGCTCGGGGGCAGGCTGCGGCGGAGCCGGTGTTGTTGCGGCAGGAGGACACCCTTGGCGATGAGCAGATGAGGTGCGAGGTCTTGAACCGCGCCGATGCAGGATGCGCCGAGAATTGCTAGGCGAAGTCCTTGATGGTGTCGCCGAACAGGCTGACCTGGGAGATGGGGGCGTCAAGGAACCATACCTTGTCAGCTTCCCACATCTCGACCAAGTTGAGCCATAGGTGGGGCTCCTGGACCACCAGGGTGGACATCGCCTGCCCGAGAGTCCGCACCGTGACCTTCGTCGCCTGGAGAGTGAGGTCGGTCACCGAGCGTAGATCCTGCATCAATCCCGGGTCCGAACTACCCTCGTGCAGTTCTCTTAGTGCCTTGGCTTGGTGCACTTGCAGGAAGCGTGCAGGGCAGAGGTGGCCTGTCCAGTGGCACCACAGGCCTTAGTCGCCAGAGACAACGTAACCCTACAGGCGCTGGACGGGGGTCCCAGGCGGCCCCGCCAGGTGGCGGCGTTTTGCGGGCACAGGTGCACCGCAACTGCCTTATCCACCTGGGGAATCGCTGAGTACCCCCTGGCAGCCCCACCATCGAGGGTAGTGAGAGCGGAGGAGCTCAGAGACCGGGTCCGGTCAGTGAAAGATGCCCGCCATGACCTCGTGGGCTCCTCATGCACCTCCGGGAAGAAAGGGACCGGGGCACGGCCATGAGCGGTGCTCTGGGCCCAGGAACCAATCGTCAGGCTGCGAGGTTTTGGGGGGGTGGAGGGTTCCACTCCAGCCCGACACACGCAGCCGCCCAGGCAAGCATGGCTGCCAGCTGCGCGTCAGGCTGCGACTTGGCGACCGCACCCGAAGGTGGGAGCCCAGTCAAGTCCTCATTGTCAGACTGGACAGCCCGCTCTCCGATGCTGCAATCGAGAGCTCATCCACTTCGCAAGCGCCAAAACGAGATCGAGAACTCGCCCTGAGACGAGCCAGCGGTCTCATCTCACGAGTGTACTGGGGAATGGGAGGTCCGTGAGAGTTACCCGGCGGAGTGTCTCCCATTGGGGTCCCCAAATCGCGCCCAGTGCTAACTGACGCAGCCTCAAACCCACAGGTAGAAGGACCGAGGAGGGGAGCCGCTGGGGTGGTCTTTCCCTCTAACGAAGGAAAAACTGCGACCGCAATGTTGACATGGTCACGCTCTCGCAGTGAGAACATGACCCGTCCATGAACGCTGTCTCTGCATGGGCAGCGCCCAAGCACATAAGACCGCGATCGTGGCCATCAGAAGCGGCGAGGTAACGACCGCAACCAGGAAATACACACAAACGGAGAGGCATCTTTAAAAAGACGCTCTCCGTTAATGCCATTCTTTTAGAAGGGAAAATATACTCTTTCAGTAGGAAGAATATACTCTTTTAGCTGCTGAAGCGCCCAGGGGCGTTCTCTGCACTTCACCAGTGCAAGAGGGGGAGAAGCCGCTGTAATGCGCCATAAATCCAACAGCTTTTCGAGGTGAATGGATCGGCTGAATAATTCAGCTTGCTGAACACAACCTCTCGGCTCCGAAGAGAAAATCTGAATGAGTGGTTGCGAGCCAGCTCCTTTTATACCCGTATGTCCGGGGGAGTGGCATGCAAATTCAACTCGCCAATTCTCATTGGCCTTTTTTCAAAATCAGAGGTGTTTGGGGCTCTCAAGAGTGACCCCTAATGTCACTACATTGACTCAACGTCGAGTGAGTGACAGATAGGGAACATTTATACATATAAATGATGCGATCCAAAGTGCATTTGAACAGCGGTGAAACACTTTCTTATGATGTGTTACATTCATACGAGCAGACAGAGAAGTAAGTTTGAAGTAACTTTGGAGCAGAAGAAATAGAAATAACCCTTGTGTAAATTGTCAGCTTTATGCTAAGCTAAAATGCTATTTCTAGCCATTTTACATGCACATGTTACCAGACATGATCATATTTTCTTATCAAGAAAATTCATGTTAGATCATAATTTCTTTTTTTCTAGTAAGTACTTTGATATTAGGGCAAAAATTCTAATCTTAATAATAATTTTTGTATTGTTTTCATGTAAAAATATCTAAAAATCCTTAAAACAAGATCAATTTGATGTATTTTTAACATGTGTATTTTGTCTTACTGTACTGGCAGAGTTTTTATAGTCAAAACAAGTGAAAAAATGTACCAGTGCAGAAGAAGTAATCAAAAGTATTTAGAATATGTTACTGACCTTGAGTAATCTAATGAAATACGTTACAAATTAAATTTTACAGCATGTATTCTGTAATCTGTAGTGGAATACATTTCAAAAGTAACCCTCCCAACCCTTTATATATATATATATATATATATATATATATATATATATATATATATATATATATATATATATATATAGATAGATAGATAGATAGATAGATAGATAGATATAGATATAGATAAGTCCTGCAGGCTGTATCTGTAGCTTAATAATTTTTTGGACCTGAAACAAATGACAGTGGCATTGATAGATGATAGATAAAAAGGTGAAAAGCCTGTCAGGCCGTGAGTGTTCCATCATGCGGTCACCGGCACTCTCGTCTTTTGTCCGTGTGTTATTATGACGGTCCCTGTAATCTCCTCACAAAAGGGTGAGCGGAGAGAGTGCAGTGTTTCTGTCATCTCGTCTCCTCCCCTTTAAATACAGACTGCACAGCTGCTTCAATGAGAGAGCATCTATTCCCCCACAAGCGCTCTCTGTGACACCACTCTCAAACTGTGTTCATCTGGACCAGCAGCACTGCCACACGATTATAATCATGCCAGAGCTTTCATCCATTTGTCTGTCTGTCTGTCTGTCTGTCTATCTATCTATCTTGTTTGGATTTGCATTGTCTCTTTCTCTCTATTTGTCTTTTTGTTTGTTTCTTTATTTGTCACAAACTCTTTCTTTTTCTCTTCTCTCCATCTGTTTTCCCACCAGTGGAAATTTGGAGGACGGAGGGTACCAGAGTAAACATGGAGATTAGTAGCAGATAATAATCCTCTTCTTCCACACATAGTCTCATATCTCTAAATTAAAGAGGAGTTGGGGCTGCAGTGCACCCTGGGATTTGCGGAGAGTAATCTAAAGCCATACATCATTGCGCGACAGGACACTGGAGAGGAGTGCAGGCCAATAATTCTGAGGTTAAACAATGTAATCTGGATCTTGTATATGCAATTTATTTCAGACGTCAGGTGAAGTTCAAACTTTCCTCTATTATTTAAAAACAAATGAATGCTAGTGGCAATCTGGCAAAATAAGATGTTTAATGTTTTAGTAGCTTGAAAGGTTCTTGCTAGCTCAACTTCAAATGGATTACTTAAGGTTGCTATAAATCCGTTTATGTACTTTGTGTCCTTAACCTTGTAATCATCATTGTCAGGATCTGAAATTAGCACCTGCCACACGCCACCAGCCAAATTCAAGTATTTCATGCGCAGTGGCGGGTAATTATGCACATCTATCCATCACTGTGTCGGGGTACGTGTAAGATGACTCGTACTAACACATGACAAGAAATGCTGTTAGATGTGCGCTTGAAGGAACGCACTTTATTATATTTTGAAGAACAGACAAAAGAAAAGCCGTCGATGCTCGTGAAACTTGCGTAAGGCAGTTCACACTTAACATGCATTGTGAATGCATATATATATATATATATATATATATATATATATATATATATATATATATATATATATATATATATATATACACAGTATATATATACAGTATATATATATATATATACACAATGGCAATTCAAAGTGCTTTATATAGAAATTTTAAAGAAAATACAAGATACAAAAACAACAACAAAAAAACAAAAACAAAAAAACAATTAAGAACATGAAATAATAATAATAAAAAGTAATAATAATAAAAATGTTAAATAATTAAAATGAATAATAAGAAAAAGAATATTAAATTGTTAACACCATCCATAACTGTTGTTAACCTTTCCTGATTAAACAGAGGATAACCAAAAATTGTTGATACACACTTTCATTGTTGTTAACCTTCCCTGGCCCAGCAGAAGATAATGAAGTTGTTAACATCACCCGAAACTGCTGTTAACCTTCCCAGATTAAACAGAGGATAACCAAAAATTGTAAACACGTTGAGAAAAAGTTACATAAAAATAAAATAAAAATAATAAAATGAATAATTAAAATGAAAGAAAGACAAACGCAAAATGATTCAGTGAAATCAATAAGTGCAGCACAATGCTCAGTCAGAAAATACACAGCTAAACAGATGTTTTCAGTCTGGATTTAAATGTGGCTACTGTTGGGGCACATCTGGAAGCTGATTCCAGCTGCGGGTAGCATAATAGCTAAACGCTGTCTCACCTTGTTTTGAGCGATTCCTCTATATGTCTAACTGACTTGATCCTAATGATTTGAGAGGTCTGTTAGGGTTATATTCAACAAGCAAATCTGAAATCAGCAGGACAACTCTCCATGTCACACAACCAGGTCAATCAAGGTGTGGATGGAGGACCACCGGATCAAGACCCTGTCATGTCCAGCCCAATCTCCAGAACTGAACCCCACTGAAAACCTCTGGAATGGGATCAAGAGGAAGATGGATGGCTACAAGCCATCAAACAAAGCCGAGCTGCTTGAATTTTTGCACCAGGAGTGGCATAAAGTCACCCAACAGCAGTGTGAAAGACTGGTAGAGAGCATGCCAAGACGCATGAAAGCTGTGATTGAAAATCAGGGTTATTCCACCAAATATTGATTTCTGAACTCTTCCTAAGTTAAAACATTAGTATTGTGGTGTTTAAAAATGAATATGAACTTGTTTTCTTTGCATTACTCGAGGTCTGAAAAAACAGCATCTTTTTGTTATTTTGACCAGTTGTCATTTTCTGCAAATAAATGCTCTAAATTACCATATTTTTATTTGGAATTTGGGGAGCAATGTTGTCAGCACTTTAAAGAATAAAACAAAAATGTTTAGTCAGTTTCACTCAAACACATACCTATAAATAGTAAATCCAGAAAACTGATAATTTTGCAGTGGTCTCTTAATTTTTTTCCAGAGCTGTGTGTGTGTATATATATATATATATATATATATATATATATACACACACACCTGTCAACACTCCTAATTTTACTGGGTTTCTTCCGTTGTTCCACCCTTCTTCCCGCTGTACTCCCGATTTATACTTTTTCCTGATAAACTCACGATTTTCCGCATCCACACTTTGCTCATGAGACTGTATTAGACCTCAAGGTAGGGTTGGTTGCCACCCGTCCATAAAATACGGGATCGACCCGTATTTAAATACGAAATTATGCATCATGTATAAAATCAATACGGGATGCGATTTGTTCTGTAAGCTGGTGAGATGGCGTCACGACGAAATAGTTCCAGATCACTAATTTAACACTGATTTATATAGGGCATTTTTCATACTGAGTAAGGGGTCATCTGAAAAATCCATACATTGTGCTGACACGTGCTAATACTATGAAGGGTGTGGTAAGGGACCATCTGAAAAGTCCACACATTGTCCTAAAATGGTGGATATTTTTATTGAAAAAAAGGTTAAATGTTCAATAAGATGTACAAAATTACACAGATCCAACATTGTATGAATACAATCACTGAGTCATAAAGACAAGAAGTACAGGTGAAGGAAAAAAATAAATAATAATAATAAAAAAAACATAAAAATACATATAAAACCAACACAGACATATACGTAAATAAGATAAAGATAAATAATCAAAGAAATAAAAATAATTTTATTTTTTATAAGTCATGGTTCAGCATATAAGAAAGGATATACACTTTTTATTATTAATATTTCAAAAAGATTTATTGCTAAAACTGTCAAGGATGTGGTAAGGGACTATCTGAATACATTTCTTAGTATTATTCATCTTCAGTGTGGTATTATTGACCAGTACTGCCGCTCCCTATACCCATATTATGCAGTCTGCGTAGTGCACCTACTCCCTACAAGGGCACCATATTACCCTAGGGGGGGCACTAGAAACTCCACCGGCTGCTGTTCCTCATACATACGAACCTCGTACGTATATATATATATATAAACACACACACACACACACACACACACACACACACACACACACACACACACACACACACACACACACACTGATGAGCCAAAATATTATGACCGCCTGCTTAATATGCTGTTGGTCTTCCATGTGCCGCCAAAACAGTGCTGACTTGCCGAGGCATGGACTCTACAAGACCCCTGAAGGTGTTCTGTAGTATCCGGCACCAAGACATTAGCAGCAGATCCTTCAAGTTCTGTAAGTTGCAAGGTGGAGCCGCTGTGGATCGGACTTGTTGGTCCAGCACATCCCACAGATGCTCAATTGGATTAAGATCAGGGGAATATGGAGGCCAGGACAACACCTTGAACTCTTCATCATGTTCCTCAAACCATTCCTGAACCATGTGTGCAGTGTGGCAGGGCACATAATCCTGCTGAAAGAGGCCACTGCCATCAGGGAATACCACTGCCATGAAGGGGACTCAAGGGACTCATCGGACCAGGCAAACTTATTCCACTACTCCAAGGTCCAGTTCCGATGCTCACGTGCCCACTGTAGGCGCTTTCGACGGTGGAGAGGGGTCATCATGGGTATTCTGACTGGTCTACGGCTACGCAGCCCCATACGCAGCAGGGTGTGATGCATTGTGTGTTGTGTCACATTCTTCCCGTAACCATTATTAAAATTTTCTGTGACTTGTGCCACAGTAGACCTTCTGTTAGTTCAGCCAGACGGGATAGCCTTCGTTGCCCTCATGCATCGATGAGCCTTGGGCGCCCAACACCCTGTCGCCGGTTTGTGGCTTGCCCCTCCTTGGACCACTGTCATTAGGTACTCACCACTGCTGACCGGGAGCACCCCACAAGCCTTGCCATTTCAGAGATGCTCTGACCCAGTCGTCTAGCCTTAACAATTTGGCCCTAGTCAAAGTCGCTCAGGTCTTTACTCCAGCTCATTTCTCCTGCATTCAACATGTTGACTATGAGAACTGATAGTTTTCTTACCATATAATCTACCCAGACCTTGAAATGTGGCCTTGTTAGGAGATGATCAAAATTATTCGCTTCACCTGTGAGTGGTCATAATGTTTTGGCTCATAGGTGTGTGTGTCTGTGTGTGTGTGTGTGTGTGTGTGTGTGTGTGTGTGTATATATGTATATGTATATACACAAAAAATCTAAATGGCTGGTAAAATTAGGCATTCACCAGCCACTGTGGCTGTTGGGCAAAAAAGTTAATTTTGTACCCTGATCATGATCCTTTTTTATTGCAATTATTCGTGCATCACAAAAAAGTAACAATTCAGACCAAATCCTCATACAAAGAGATGTTCAACCCTCATTTATGATACATCATTAATGAACACTCCCTGTTGCAGTTCTGACCACGCTAACCCTCCTTAGGGTGTTGTTTTTCTCCATTATCGTTATCTTCCCTGCAGAAAGGATCAACCCAGTCACAATTCCTTTCCACTGAAATCCCTGAGCCCCTTGCTCTAAGAAGCCTGCCTCTAAACGACACACTGATATTTAAAACCACAATTAATTTGATGCTTAATTTTCATGTGGGTCCTGTCTTGTTGGGTGTCAGGGCAGTGGTTCGGAAACAGGGAGGAAATCTCCCACAGTTTAGAGGATTAACTACTACAAAGTGCCCGCCAGAAATAAAAGAAGGCCAGCCAGTGGAGTGATACAAGTGAATTAAAAGATTAAGGTGTTTTATAAAGACTGATTACAAAGCCATAGGGGTTTCTGAATGGGAAGACAAACCTTTGCGATGGGATTATTCCCTTGTTTTGCTCCTCATAGATGGGCTATTATTTCACGTTGCATTCTCTCTTTTAAATCGATTAGTAATGGACACCCAGATTGATACTTTGCCTTAAAACAAGATTGGCGAGAGTGAGTGAATGAGAAATAAAGAACAGAAAGAGGAGAGGAAGAAATAGAAAGTAAGATGGCGGAAAAAGGGATAGAGAAGGGGGGAGACACTAACTCAGTAAAAGAGAAGTGCTGCTGTTTGTAGTATTATCTGCAAGAGTTTGAATCTTTCTGTCTCTGTACAGAGCACATATCAGTTAGCTGTAAAAAGAAAACTCAACAAAAGAAATGGGCACACAGATATCACAATTTTCGTACATAACAGAACACATCAGAACAGTCTTTATAAAGAAACCTGCCACGAGTAAAAAACTGGTTACATATGAAACTGGAATAGTTCACCCAAAAAAAGAAAATTCTGTCATCATTTATTCACCCACATGATGTTCCAAACCTGTTCCAAACCTGAAAGAACATGATGTTTCTTTCTTTCCTCTGTGGAACACAAAAGGAATGTTAGGAATTTGGGTTGTCACAATACTAAAATTTCAGTAGTAAACAGAGGTGGGTAGAATAGCCAAAAACAGTACTCAAGTAAAAGTACAATTACTTGAAAAAATTATTACTCAAGTAGAAGTAAAAGTAATGGTGTTAATAATTACTTGAGTAAGAGTAAAAAAGTATCAAATTAAAAGAATACTCAAGTAGTGAGTAACTAGTTACTTTCATATATAATATAATGGGCGTTTAATTTCCAATTTTCCATTACATATCGATAATACACATTTAACATGTATTACAGAATAATAATAACAATAATAATAATTTAATTATTATTATTATTATTGGAAATTATTTCATAATTCATCCTCATGTTGTTCCAAACCTGTATGACTTTGTTTCTTCAATGCAACACAATTAAGGAGATGTCAGACAGAATATTATCATCAGTCACCATTTACTTTCACTGCATGTTTTTTTCTTCTTCATATTTTAAAAGGGATTTGTGACTGAGACTGTCAGTCTCTAACATTTTGTCTAACATCTTTTGTGTTCCACAAAATACAGAAAGTCACACAGGTTTGGAACAACATGAGGGCGGGAAATGATGACAGAACATTCATTTATGGCTGAACTATCACTTTAAGGACGCTAATCAGATTTGGACGAATTTTTCAATTAGAAGAGAAGTTTGGAAACCAGTTTCTAGTAATTATTACAGTGAAAAACATGAACAATCAGGCCAAATTATATATAATGTTAAATAAAAAGAAGCAAGATCATGCTTTTAATAATGGCTACCATTGCTATTTCACAGCATTTTAAAGTCCTGAATGGATTCTTAGTTCTGTGTAGTTACAGTATTTTCAGTGTAGAAAGAATTTTGATCATTAGTTCTATACAGTAAAGGTAAACTGATCCTTATCTCTGTATCTGGAAGCGTGTTAAGCTTATTTAAGTTTGTTCTCTGTTGTCCATGAGTAAAACGTGGCGCATCTGTCAAACGCAAAGTTGCTGTGCAGTGTGCACGCACAGATAGGCGCTCTAGTAGTCATGCACACATGTGATAGGCAGAGCAAAAGGCATTTACACATAACGCGGATGTTTACGTGGATTTATACAGTAGGCACTGATATATTTAAGTGCTGATATAAAAATGTATACTTAGAAACTGATGTCATAAAAGTCAGTAGTTACACAATCACCCTAAAAATGACCATCACCACAACACAGACATGCTCACGTTATCACAATCACCTAAACTCACCGCAACGAGTTTTCTTAAGTTGGAGCTGCAATTCTAATCTTGAAATATCCACTTGTCTTGGTGAAAAATGAAGGTATTGTGTGACAAAAGTGTTTATTTGGCACGCTTACTGCTGCTGCAATCATGGACTCGACTCGAGTGACTTCAAAGCGCAACTGTAAAGCTGTCGTAAGAGTCCCATTCACAAATCTCTCGATAAATTACACATTTATTAAAACTTATTTAATTAAAACCAGTAATGTAACGAAGGGAACATTGCCCATTGTAACAAAGTAAAAGTAAAAAAAAATAAAAAATAAAAAATAAAAAATCTATTTGAAAAAATTTAAATTTACTTGAGTAAGAGTAAAAAGTACCCAATATTAAACCTACTTTTAAAAGTAAATTTTCTCCAAAAAATATAATCAAATAAATGTAATGGAGTAAATGTAGCGCATTACTACCCACCTCTGGTAGTCAAAACCAGTAAAATTTTACTACCACAAAAAAAATAAAAATAAATAAATAAAAATAAAACACATTGCCAATATGCTATTGAACACACTATTAAATTATCAATGTAAATATGAAATTAAAACAATTACATGTCTCCTTGAAGTGTTTTTCAATAAAGTAAACATTGCTTCAGTTTTTTAGAAGTAGGACCCTATGAAATCAGTTTTATTTTATTTTTCTAAATTCCGTTTTTTTCACCCAATTTCTGAGATTTCCATTCCATGTTTTAAAGTTTAATTCAATTTCATCATTAAAATGGTGTTTAATCAAATGAATTCATAAAACTTTAATCAAATAAAAATAGAAAAATTACTTTTCAACATACCATTGCATTTTTAATCAAATAAGGTGCTTCAGTAAAGATCTTCACAGCATAATCTAAAACACAATATTGGTCTTTTTTTTTTTTTTTTTTGTCAAAAATGTGCTGCACAACAGAGCATCACATTATAAATTAAAGCAATGATGAAAACTTCAGTATTCAGTATGTACAGCACTCTTACTTGTGGGACATTGCTTAAATATAATAATAATAATAATAATAATAATAATAATTATTATTATGATTATTATTATTATTATTATTATTACTACAGTAAATATTACATTATACTATACAGTAGTAATATATTTCTGTTGCGATTTCCTAAATTTCACGCTTCAAGCTTTTATTTTGAATCAAGCTTTTATTTTGACATGAAGCCTTTTCCGTTTTCTGTGTTTTGGACAGTAGTTTCACACTTCCAGGGAAGACATTGGTTATATGGCCCTGTGCGATTATTAAAGTGCAAAAATGCAGTGATTTATTATATTGTATAAATATATAGTCTGCAGGCACTGAGCGCTTCCCAGCGAATGTGGGCTCTCTTCTGTCATCTACTACAACAAGCACAGCATGAGATGCTCATAAAATGTGATGTTTTAGTGTACAAGCAGCTTCACACATTCACTTTTAGGTGTGCAGCACATGCAGACTGTATATTTAATTAAATCACATCCTTTTATGGTTTAATAATCACACTAGGACATATCACGATTTTAATTTGATTAATTGTCAATTTCAGTGTAAAAGGAGTAACAAATAAGCATATGAGCATTTGAAAGCAGCCGTGTGTTAGTCAGACAGTGCGCAGGGACTGAACTGAGTTGGTTCTTGGTAATGCCGGTACTGCAGAAACACTGGTATCATTACATCATTTTTATTTATTTTTTTTATTGACTTGGTACCAAAGTACCAGTACTTTTGACATCTCTATTAGGAATGTTAGTCTCCGTCACCATAGAATGTGTTCCATTGAAGGAAGAAAGTCATATAGGTTTGTAATGACATGGAGGTGAGAAAATGACAGAATTTAAGAACTCTTAAAGGTTGACCACTATTCTGAATATTGAGGGATCAATGGTGGTTACTGTCCTGTCTCTTTTTAAATAGCTCAGAAATGTAAATTTTTTAAAATAAAAAATAGAAAATAGAAATAGAATGGGCAAAAAAATTAGAAAAAGAGAGGTTCTACTGGGCATGGTAAGTGAGCAGCAAGGCAGAAACTGAATGGAATATGTACAGAAAATGAAAATGAGAGCAGATAGGGGGAGAAGATAGAAAATGCTGCCCACTGCAAAGTATTCAGACAAAAGCGTGAAGCAAAGGAAGAGTTCCTCAAGCCCTTCTCTGTTTCAGCATGAGCCAGTAAGCACTTTTCTCTGAGCTGAAAAGCTCACTGGAACACCACCCATCAGCACTTTTCCAACCTCAGAAATGCAGGTAAAGAGTGACATGTGTAGAGGATTTCTCCCATGACAGCCTCTCTCATTTTCTCTTACTTTGCTTCTCTTACTCGCTCTGCTTCTCTTTTTCATCTTTTCACCCTTCAACTTCCCTCTTTCTCTCTCTACACCTAGTTTTTTTTCTTTTCCTACCCTGCCTACCACCCCCGGACCAATCCACCTCCCAATTTTCTCTCTTTCTCAGAGCGCCTAAACCCCTGCTCTCCGCTGAACCCCCATAATGCTTTGCTGTCACAGCCTATTAGATGATAACCAGCTAAGATCATGGCATCTCTTTTAAAACTATGCCAGGTAATTGTGTCATGTTGGACTTGTGGACCTAACGATGCAATTCCCTCCCTTTTCAGAACTCCTCCCCCCTTCCCCTCTGTCTGCTGTATTTTCCCACCACTGAGGGACTGATTGTGCCACACAGCATTTGTTATAAAACAAAATAAAGTAATTAGTTGTGCTTTTACAAAGTAATGACTCAGAATCCAGCCTATTATCTTCTAACAGTGTTTGTAATTAGTAATTACAAAGAAGTACAATCAGTGTTGGGTAAGTTACTATAAAAAAGTAATTAATTACTAACTACTTATTACATCTTCTACAGTGTAATTAGATTACTGTACTAATTACTCTGTCTGAAAAGTAATTGCATTACTTATTACTAATTACTTTCTAAACCCTTATCAACCTCGACCAGATGAAAAATACAAGGATAGACATGAAATTCTAGTTCTTTTAGAGTTCTATTAATTCTTTCAAATAAATCATATAAAATCAAATAAATTATTCATGCACTGGCCAAATAATTTAAGGGGGCTGCATTAAATTAGAAAACATACATTTTAAATTAACTTTTGTTTTATATAGAATTGTTCTATAGTCTATACATTATTTAACACAATTATATTAGAAGTAACTGTAATTCAATTACTGAAAAATTAAGAGTAATCCCTTACTTTTTCAATGAAAAAGTAATTTAATTACAGTAATTAATTACTTAGCAATGCATTACACCCAACACTGAGCACAATTCATCTAATGATTGCTAGCTTTTTTTTCACGCAGATAGAACTGTATCTTTCTCGGTACTATTTTTTATTTATTTTTTTTAAGACGTGACATGAGTTTACACCAAGAATAAAAAATACAAAAAATACCAGAACCGAATTATCATGACTTTCAAATTGTACAGTGCCACCAGTGTAGCCTGATTCCTGAATGAATGACTTATATAAGCAGGTTCTTTTGAATCTACAGCATGCAACATACAATGAACGAATGACTCATATGAGCTGTTTCTTTTGAATCTAGAGCACGAAACAAACAATGCAACCAGTGTTCCCCAATTCCAAAAAGAATGATTCATATGAGCTGTTATTTGAATCTACATCATGAAAAACACAACACAACACAACCAGTGTTGCCCAATTTCCGAACGAATGACTCAAATGAGCCCTGGTAGCGAGATTCATAAATGAATTACTCATATACTGAAAGCTGTTTCATTTGAATCTACAGTGTGTTGAATCTACAGTGTGGAACATTGAGCACAATCAGGGTAGCCCGATCCCCAAACTAATGACTCAAATGAGCCGGATCTTTTAAATCTACACAGCAAAACATACATTGCTACTTCCCAAGCAAATGACTCTTTTCCGCTGGTTTATTTCAGTTAATCAAAAATGTACTGAAGTTATTAATTTCGTCATTTCCAACTTTAGAGACTTAAATCGAGGTATTTACTGACTAGATGTTCATATGACAATTAAGAATCTGTTCTATTAAAATATGAAAAGATCATAATTTGGCAACAGACTGCTGAGGGCAGTAGGCCCTAAATACAGTAAAAATTGCATTTCTTATTTCCAAATATTTATCCTCAAAAGTACTAAAATAATCGTGAATGGAATTGTCAAAGAACCAGAATCGAGGTATTGGAATAATGAACTTCCTAACGATTCCCATGCCTAGTGAACACACTGATTTACACAAGGACAGCACACACACACGCACCCACCTACACACAGCCCACAATCCCACTCCCTGACCCCTGGATGGTTGAATGGCAGAGCTATTCATGCGACTGGAGTTCCCCGCAGTGAACAGCGCTCTCCCAGGGAACTTGAACTGAGACACAAATTACATTTTCTGCACAATTAAAGCAGTAGCAAGGCTAAGTGCGTACAGAGAGACGGGTACCCCTCCAGGCCCTGCCTCTCAGTATAATGGCCATGTGATGAAGACGGCCCCCAGTTAATTAGCCTCTGAAAATACTCATTCGTGCCTCGGCACCGCTGATGGAAAAGCGTGCAGAAAGGCCACTCTATCTTATAACCTGCTGCAGACAGGCATCTCTCAACAGAGCTTTAATACAGTGATTATTGTGTGCCTGTGATTATGAGGGGCACTAGCTAGCAATCTTATTCTACAGATAGCCTGGATGAAAACAAAGCACACTGGAATTTTTGCACTGCCATTGTAAGGATAATTAGCTATATTCTTTATCGACATTCACTTAGGGCAATTAATACAACCGTTATTTCTAATTTTACTTCTCATAAGGTTTAATGGTCAAATAAATGGTGTCTGCATCATTGCGTGTATGACTGAACGTGGCCATGTTAATACAAATGTATCAACTGTTTACAATAACGACAAATGATGCCAATTTCACCCTTTTGGCAGAATAGACAGTTTCATGTATCAGTTTAAGGAGCAAACCTCAAGTCATTGTCAAGGAGTAAACGGGATACTACAGACAGTGCTGCCTTTGGTTGAGACAGAGTTTCTTTGTCTGGCTGCTCAAACAGTCAGAGAAAAGAGAATGTTTTGATAGCACCACAGTGCACAGAGCCACAGTGCTAACATATGGCTTACTTATTGTTGCCTCTGCCTATTATTAAGCTGGGATAGGAGAACTTATTGTATTTAAAAAAAAATAAAAATAAAATCCAATTACACACTTTACGTTTTAGTACAATTTAATGTGGAAACCTTTTTACTTTCACTAATTTTTTTGACCCATGTTCACTCATGTTTTTGACTTTAATTAGTCAAATTTTGACAAATTATGTATAACTTAACTTTAGTAATGTTTCTTTGTACTTTTTAAACCCTATATAAGCAGAAAGCATGGGTAAATCTGAAGTCTGAACTGTGTGCAGCCTAAGAGTGAGTGAGTGTGTGAGTGTGTGTGTGTGTGTGTGTGTGTGTGTGTGTGTGTGCGAAGGTCCTGCAAGCTGTCATTAGGAATAAAGATAATTTTCTGCCCTATGGCTCTCATGCATGCATTCAGATGCAGAAATGGTAAAGAGGAGAGCCCAGACCACAACAAAACACTCCTTAAAAAAGCTCTTTAGCCTACTTTTAAATTGTAAAATAAGTGGATAGTTTAGCATGTTCAAAGGCAAGATGACGCCTTACCTAGGGCAAGAAGATAAAATTGTTCCAGCTGTCATCTGATTTTTATAAAATGCATAAAATACATCTGACTTCATTATTAAAAAATATATCTGTTCACAATTAAGTTAAATAATGATGGACAAATGATATATAACAGAACCCCAGTCAAAGAGATTCATCTGAGAGAAAGAAATTTTTATATATATATATATATATATATATGTATATATATATATATATATATATATATATACATACACACACATTAACGTTCAAAAGTTTGGGGTCACTTGCCTGAAAGGTTTCTCATGATCTTAAAAACCTTTTGATCTGAAGGCGTATGCTTAAATGTTCGAAATTAGATTTGTAACAAAAATATAAATGTGCCATCATATTAATTTATATCATTAAAAAAATTATTTTAAAAAAAGTTTTTGAAATGGATGACTTGGACCGAAAAATTAAGAAAAGCAGCCACTAAGTGCCCAGCATATAGATGGGAACTCCTTCAATACTGTTTAAAAAGCATCCCAGGGAGATACCTCAAGAAATTGTTGCAAAAAAAGTTGCAATTCTTCCCATAAGGCCTGCACCCCTGAGTTTTCTCTTTACCGTTGTACATGAAACTGGTGTTGAGCAGGTAGAATTCAATGAAGCTGTCAGCTGAGGACATGTGTGGTGTCTATTTCTCAAACTAGAGACTCGGATGTACTTATCCTCTTGTTTAGTTGTACATCTGACCTTCCACATCTCTTTCTGTCCTTGTTAGAGCCAGTTGTTCTTTGTCTTTGAAGACTGTAGCATACACATTTGTACAGTTTTTTTCAGTTTGTTGGCAATTTCAAGCATTGTGTAGCCTTCATTCCTCAAAACAATGATTCACTGACAAGTTTCTAGAGAAAGCTGTTTCTCTTTTGCCATTTTTGACCTAATATTGACCTTAAGACATGCCAGTCTATTGCATACTGAGGCAACTCAAAAACAAACACAAAGACAAGCCTCATTTAACAAACCAAATAGCTTTCAACTTTGTTTGATATAATGGCAAGTGATTTTCTAGTACCAAATTAGCAATTTAGCATGATTACTATTAGGATAAGTTGTTGGAGTGATGGCTGCTGGAAATGGGGCCTGTAGAGATTTGATCAAAAATGACTTTTTTCAAATAGTGCTGGTGCTGTTTTTTACATCAGTAATGTCCTGACTATACTTTGTGAACAGTTGAATGCCACTTTGGTGAATTAAAGAACAATTTTCCTTCCAAAACAGCAAAATCTGTACAATATTCCAAACTTTTTTCCGCCAGTGTACGTTTTATGATGAATTTTGCCACAGCTACTGATCTAGAGTCAGCTTTCCCTTCCCGCTAGTTATTAAAGTTTGTAGGCAATATGAGGTGGGGGAACTGAGTCAGTTTACTGGCCAGGGGAAGGCTAAGCCTCACCCAGCCTTACACATGCTCCGCATACGCACTATAGGTTAGGTTTAGGGTAGGAAGGTAGGTTTTGCTTATTTGAATCTAGATAGAGCATTAACCTTAGAAACCTCATCTGTTTGGAAAACATTTAACTTGCTTTTAGCACCACACAGTGGACATTTCACCTTTGAACCACTGCAGTAGGTGTGATGAACCACATAATGTCATTTTGCAAAAACGCTGCCACAGTCATGTTCATTTCACGAGATCAGGCTGAGATTTCTTTTCAATACAATGAAAGTAAATGGTGACAGATTTTTTTTCTTTTTGGCTTATCTGTTCCTTTAAATCCAGTTAGAAATACATGTTATCGCCTTTTAATTGAGACAACTCTCTCTCTTGTATTAATACAAAATCTGCCTTTTCCATTAAGGCACTACAGCTATCTTCTCTCTCCTTTCATGGATAGAAACGAGTGAAAGCCATCTTCATTCAGTGCCCCCACGGGGCAAACAGACCTACCTCTCAAGGTAATACTCCAGGCAAAACCATGTACCAGCTGCCCTCATCAGGATGCATATCCGCAACAGGCAGATGCCTCTCAAGATCGTGCAATCTGGACTCATGGTTCACAAGAGCTATTCATCTTTATTCACCTCTAGAAGCAGACTGGGCACCTCCTTTGTCTTATTCTAATTCCCCTTTATAGAAGGTTGTCCATTTTCCCCCTCACCTTTTGTCTCTTGTCGAGGTCAGAATGCAGTCACACACAGTGTCTAATAAACACAACCTTGCCATGATGCATGGCTCATAATGTTCCGGGAGATTTAGTCAGGCCTGTCCACCAGGAAAACAAGAGCAAACCTGACTCCCAAACAGAAAATGTTGCCTCAGGACAATTTTTTATACAGTTGTTATTGTTACATTTCATTTTTTTGTTTCCCCTCCCCATAAGGGAAAATGCAATGGCTTAGATGGTGAACACATATAGGTACGGTTTCCTTTGTGCCAGGATATAAAGCAAGGTTTATAAGAACAGAAGTCCAGGTGACTTCTGTGGCATTGGTGAAGCTACTCTAAAACTGTTGTTTCCCAAGCTCCTTATAATTTATTATATTATTAAATTAAATAACAGTCAATCCATAATACAAGCTACTAACAAAAAGTAACTAAATTTAAACCTACTTAAGAAGGCAATATCTTTTTAAATATAATAATTATCCATATATAATTATTATCCTTATATATATATATTAGTTATTTTTTTAATTTTTTTGTGGTAATCAACATTAAGACACAAATGCTGTTGATTGAGCTTGTATTGAAACCAGAATATTCCTTAAAATAAAACAAATTATATAAGACAAAAATTTCTATATTACCCCAATTTATAAAACTTGAAGTCTTAAACAAAATATTCAACAGCAGCATTTAACTAGATTTCGCAATGAAAAGACCTAAAATGAGGGCACAGGGTCAGTGAAAATTGTTTTCGAAACCAATTTACTGAAATTAATCTGACTTCCAGACGCTATATTAGAGAGGAGAACATCGTGTTTGATCACTGTCTCAAATCACTTGGCCGTAAAGTTGCATACCCAAAACAATGTGACAAAAAACAGATGTTGTGCTAGAACATACTTGATGGAAAAAGTAGCTTGTTACTGGAAAAACTACACTGTTTTGAAAAATCTGAACTACTGTCACACTACTGAAAAAAGTAGTTCATTCATGACAACTCATGGAAAGATTTAGCATGTTAATGTGGAAAACACAAGATATGCTGCATTAAGCATATATGACATGCTGCAACACAATTAGAAAAATACAATCCTTATGTAGAATATCTAGACAAGTGCAGCTGGGGAGGTGGAGGGTTTCAAAGAAAACTCACGCAGGGTGCTGCACTGAAACCAGTATACTTGCAAACTGAGCAAATTTAAATGTTAGGCAAAGAGAGAGTATGCAAGTTTATTGGCTACCCAATTACACAAAGGACCTGTCAGCTTACACCATGTGAGCCAATTGACTTGACATATCACATGTGATATATCACACGCCAAGTGAGCTGATTGGATCACAGACAAGTTAAAAGAACCTATCAGCATGTGTCGTTCACAGTTTTATGCCTGAACATAGTCATTTAAGTTCGGAATGTCACTACTTATACTGCATCTTATGAGGATTTTTGTAATCAAGGAAAATTGTTTATAGGGAAAGTACAGTATGTACATGCATGGTTTATCACATGTCCAAAGGACTTCTAAGCTATTTGTGGCCATACACGTTTCCAGTGCACAAGAGTAAATTGCCAGCACACCACCAGCCCGAGGACAAAACCATCATGTGTTACTACATTTCACAATGAGGGAACAACTGTCTCTAGACAGGAACTGTAAAAAGAATGGAGGAAGAGAGAGGGAGGTAGGGAGGGTTGAGGAGAGGAGCACCGTTAGGAGGAAAAAATATCTGTGAAGTATGGATTCAGGAAATTGGAATGGCGTTCACAAACTATCGGGGCAAAATGGCTCAACGGCAGGGGGAGGAAATTGTTTATGGAGCTTTCAGTTGCCGAATCTAAACTCTGCACTCAGAGAGAAGAGACGGAATGGGAGGGAAAGGAGAAAATTGGATAGGAAAGCTTCCCGTAGAGTTGGGCAAAAAGCAAAATTGGGAGAGGGATGGAGAGATAGGAGGAGAGCATGTGTGTATGTGTGTGTGTGAGAGAGAGAGAGAGAGAGAGAGTAATAAAAAGAGAGAGAAAGTAAGATAATAAGAGATGAGCTCTGATCCAGGATCAGAGACAGAGCAACATTCTCCTCATGAATAAGGTCTCGGCTTCGAGAATAAAGCTTTCCTCACTGATAACACATTCACTTTTCATTCTGCAACCTCTAGTGATACACATTACACACAGTGATATAATGATGTTTATGACAATAATTCAAACGCTTAAGCATTCACCCAGCGTTTATGACACCATCATTTACTGCCATAACATTTCATAAAAGGCAATTACATGCTAGCTGTTTTGCAAATAGGTTCAAAAACACAGGGGGCGAGACAAAGAAAATGTTTCTTTTCAATATGTGTGAAGATTTATCAGACAACCTGGTATTGATAAAACTTGTTCGGTTTCAGCTCTTGTGTAAGAGTGAATATACAGTAAAGTGTTGCTTCGTATTCAAACTACAAAAGTGTTTTGTTCACTTCCTCATTATACTGTTTAATTAACCATTTTCAGTAGGAATTGAAAAGTAGAAACTGAAAATTTCTTGTGATATTGATATTAATTAAATGGACTACAACCCTACAATTATAATAGAACAAACAAATAAAAAAAATAAAAATAAAAAAACTTGATACAATATAGTAAAATGAATTACAACAAACACTGTCAGACCATCAAACATGTCTAATCTATTGATTAGGGCTGTGAACAGGGCTGAGAAACAAAATTAAAATTTTTACCTTAGATATTACCAAAATTCGAATAAAATTCAAATGAAATTTTAATTTTAAAGTCAGTGGATTTTTTAAATTGAAACTGTTTTCTTAGTTCACAAGAGGGCGAAATGAACACCTAAAAACCACACAGCAAAGTGTTATATTATTGCAAAGAACATTCCTGGCTGTTAAAAAAAAAAAGAGCATTACATTTTAAACGAAATTGCATGAAAAACATAAATACATTAGATTTTGTCAGTTCATATCCTAAAATGTTAAGTAAAAAGTAAAATGAGGGGGAAAAAACACTTCAGTAGACAGTTATGTTAACATGGTGTTGCATTGGTGCCACTGTACTACTCCAGACTCAAGCTTCATAATTTTATTTACATTCATTACAGTTGTATGTACGGTAGCAATATTCCCAGGTATGTAGTATTGGTATTCGGCTTAACTCGGTGGTGAAGAGCTTAGACTATGAGCCCAGGCCAGGGGCTGTTCAAACAGATGGAGCCCAACAAAATGGAACAAAAGGCAAGGATCTCGAGACATTTCCAAAATGAACTCCTTTCCTGAAAAAAACATTAAAAAACGTAAAAAAAACATTGCTTAATCAGAAAAAAAAAAAAGAAAAAAAAAACACTGATGGGAGAGCAAGATTCAATGACCAAAGACCTCCACCTAAGGGGCTGTTCACAATGAACGCTTTTGCAACCATCCAGTTAAGTCCATGTAAACATGCACTAGACGATCATCTTTGATCGTTTACTGCAGCTGAGTTTAATTGTTTATTCAGCGTCTCGTGCAAGAGCACTGTGTTTTTTAGATGATATGTCAAGTTAAAAAGAACTACAGCCTTTACAAACACATCTCGAGACACCTGCGTTCTGTTAAACTGTATTTGTTGTGCTGCATCTAGCCTCTTTCAGTGCAAGAATGTGATTGGTCTGAAGCCATCGTCAGCGCTTGGCACAGTTTTAGCATTCGAATGTGCATTTGAATTATATAAAAATTCAATGAAAATTTGAATTTTGCATTTTTATTTGACAGCCTTAATATTTGTATCTATATACACTGGCGGCCAAAAGTTTGGAATTATGTACAGATTTTGCTCTTATGGAAAGAAATTGGTACTTTTATTCACCAAAGTGGCATTCAACTGATAACAATGTATAATCAGGACATCAATAATGTGAAAAATTACTATTACAATTTGAAAAAAATGTTCAGAACTTCTTAAACTACTTCAAAGAGTTATCATCAAAAAATCCTCCACGTGCAGCAATGACAGCTTTGCAGATCCTTGGCTTTCTAGCTATCAATTTGTCCAGATACTCAGGTGACATTTCACCCTACACTTCCTTTAGCACTTGCCATAGATGTGGCTGTCTTGTCAGGCACTTCACAGTCACCTTACAGTCTAGCTGATCCCAGAAAAGCTCAATGGGGTTAAGATCCATAACACTCTTTTCCAATTGTCTGTTGTCCAATGTCTGTTTCTTTGACTACTCTAACCTTTTCTTTTTGTTTTTCTGTTTCAAAAGTGGCTTTTCCTTTGCAATTCTTCCCATAAGGCCTGCACCCCTGAGTCTTCTCTTTACCATTGTAAATGAAACTGGTGTTGAGCAGGTATAATTCAATGAAGCTGTCAGCTGAGGACATGTGAGGCGTCTATTTCTCAAACTAGAGACTCGGATGTACTTATCCTCTTGTTTAGTTGTACATCTGGCTTTCCACATCTCTTTTTGTCCTTGTTAGAGCCAGTTGTCCTTTGTCTTTGAAGACTTTAGTGTACACCTTTGTATGAAATCTTCATTGTATAGCCTTCATTCCTCAAAACAATGATTGACTGACAAGTTTCTAGAGAAAGCTGTTTCTTTTTTGCCATTTTTGACCTAATATTGACCTTGAGACCTGCCAGTCTATTGCATACTGTGGCAACTCAAAAACAAACACAAAGACAATGTTAAGCTTCATTTAACAAACTAAATAGCTTTCAACTGTGTTTGATATAATGGTAAGTGATTTTCTAGTAGCAAATTAGCAATTTAGCATGATTACTCAAGGATAAGGTGTTGGAGTGATGGCTGATGGAAATGTTTTGATCAAAAATGACTTTTTTCAAAGAGTGATGGTGCCGCTTTTTACATCAGTAATGTCCTGACTATACTTTGTGATCAGTTGAATACCACTTTGGTGAATTAAAGTACCAATTTCTTTCCAAAACAGCAAAATCTGTACATTATTCCAAACTTTTCGCCACCAGTGTATCTATCTATACATTGTATATTAGGGCTGTTAATCAATAATTTATTTTTTATCAAATGACGCTATTACACGGGGCTCTATGCTAACAATTTCAACCAAGTCTAATAGAATGAATGTTACTATAACAAACTTTTTGCAAACTGAGTTTTAGTGCCGCATTCTTTGTTTCGCTGCAGTTTCCAGGTGAAATTAACACTACAGGCCCTACAATAACTGTGTTTTATTCACTTCTACAAAAATCACGAGTACAATGGCTAATTATGAATCAACAAACATTACATTTATATAGCGTTTTTCTGACACTACACTCAAAGCGCTTTACACAGCGAACAGAGGACTCTCCTCAACCACCACCAGTGTGCAGCATCCACCTGGATGATGCGACAGCTGCCATAGTGCACCAGTACGCTCACCACACACCAGCTTATTGGTGGAGGTTTTGTGACGAGGCAGGCGAGGAATGAGGATCTAAATGCAGCTTTTAATGAAACAAAAGATAACAAAGAACCGAACCCAAACCAAACCAAACCAAACCAAACCAACCCAACCCAACCCAAACCCAAACCCAAACCCAAACCCAAACCCAAACGGAACCGGAACCAGGCACAGAACATTACAACACATGTGAAGACTGACAAAGAAACCAGCGGAAACAAGGGCTTAAATACACAAGGGCAAACAAGGGAACGAGGAACACCTGGGGAAAACAATCAGGGGAAACCAATCATAAAAATAAACTACAAAAGGACTACAAAACTAACAGGAAACAGGAACGGGGAACTTAACAAGGATTTCAAAATAAAAGTCTAAGCACAGAAACAGGGAATATGTGACAGGTTTAAAGTCTCATCCAAAGGACAGTGCCTTTTTTACAGTATAATGTCCCCATCACTATACTGGGGCATTACGACCAACACAGACCACAGGGTGAGCACCCCCTGTTGGCCTCCCTAACACCTCTTCTAGCAGCAACCTTAGTTTTCCCCAGGAGGTCTCCCATCCATGTACTCACCAGGATCAACCCTGCTTAGCTTCAGTGGGCAACTGGTCTTGTGCTACAGGGTGATATGGCTGCTGATTTTTAAATTATGACTTATGAACACTTCTTTTTTGCTCTACTACTCACACCCTGCTATGTTATGATTTCAAAACACTTTTACTCTAATGCATCATTTCAAAAACTATATATTTTAATGCTTGTATTACAGACACACCTAGATTCACACACTTATTTCAATGTGATTAGCTTGCACTGTAGCTCACCTGATAGAGTGTTGGACTTTGGACACAGTTTGAGGTTCGAGCCAAGCACGTATGCTGACACATGAGCCAAAAGTGTAATTAAAGCGACACAAATTGAAGTGGTTGCTTCAGAAAAATTTGCTTTTCATGTCGCATTTGATTTTACAACACTATCCAATAGGTTTAGACATTGGTTTAGGGTAAGGATGTCTGTTTTGTTCACAGTGTTTATGTTTTTGAACACTATTGGTTAGGTTTAAGTGTTGGTTTAGGGTAAGGATGTATGTTTGTGTCACCTCTCAATTGCTTTTAGGACACTACTGGTTAGGTTTGCTAAAGTTCAAGGCTATGGAAGTACGTTTTACTAAGTAAAACCTCCATCTAACATTTAACTTAAAAAAATTTAATCTTGTCTGATAACAACACAATTTCACCCGCTTTTGGTGCCCCTCGATGGACATTTCACTGGGAATCTACAGCAAAATCTGTAATGAAGCATGTAATTTCGTTCTGCAAAAATGTTGCCATGGTCACTTAATTTTCATGAGCTCAGGCTGAACAATTTTGTTTAGGAGAAATTTTTAGGGGCACAACAACGTGTTCTGGCTCTCATTCTATGGCTGCGCTGCTTTTGAGGTTTATTGAGGGGTGCTGACTGCCCTCTGCTGACTTAGTGCATAAAAAAGTGCTTTCAAACACGTACTTTCATTATGGAATTTACATACGGGTCATGAGACACGATTAATTGCATTCGTCTTTTAAAACACATTGTATTCAATGTCAAATTAGACTGTAGATCAAATTAATCACACTTAATTAACGTGTTAAATTGACAGCCACACACACACACACACACACACACATATATATATATATATATATATATATATATATATATATATATATATATATACAGTATATATACAGTTGAAGTCAGAAGTTTACATACACCTTAGCCAAATACATTTAAACTCAGTTTTTCACAGTTCCTGACATGTAATTGTAGAAAACATTCCCTGTCTTAGGTCAGTTAGGATCACTACTTTATTTGAAGAATGTGAAATGTCAGGGGGGGGGGGGGGGCTGTGTAGCTAAGCGAGTATTGACGCTGACTACCACCCCTGGAGCAACCAAATTGGTACAGTTGCAATGGAGGGTAGAGTCACATGGGGTAACATCCTCATGGTCACAATTAGGGGCTCTCACTCTCAATGGGGCACGTGGTAAGTTGTGCATGGATCGCAGAGAGTAGCATGAGTCTCCACATGCTGTGAGTCTCTGCGGTGTCATACACAGCAAGCCACGTGATAAGATGTGTGGAATAACTGTCTCAGAAGCGGCGGCAACTGAGACTTGTCCTCTGCCACCCATATTGAGGTGAGTAACCGTGCCACCACAAGGACCTACTAAGTAGTGGGAATTGGGCATTCCAAATTGGGAGAAAAGGGGATAAAAAAAAAGAATGTTAAATGTCAGAATACTAGTAGAGAGAATTATATATTTCAGCTTTTAATTCTTTCATCACATTCCCAGTGGGTCAGAAGTTTACATACACTTAGTTGGATAAGTATTTGGTAGCATTACCTTTAAATTGTTTTACTTGGGTCAAATGTTTTGGGTAGCCTTCCACAAGCTTCTCACAAAAAGTTGCTGGAATTTTGGCCCATTCCTCCAGACAGAACTGGTGTAACTGAGTCAGGTTTGTAGGCCTCCTTGCACGCACACACTTTTTCAGTTAAAGCCCACAAATTTTCAATCGGATTGAGGTCAGGGCTTTGTGATGGCCACTCAAATACCTTGATGTGGCAGTCAAGCCTCTTGTTCGGTAGGGAAAGGAACCATATTAACAATCACAAGCCTTTTTAATAAAACACTGACGAAGACTTTCAACATAAACAAGACACAGCTTCGTGCGTCTCTCTCTCTCTCTCTCTCCCTGACATCCCCAGCTCCTCCCTTTATCTCTCTCCCACCGATTGGGCAACTTAGCGCCTTGTCACACTTGACTTTGTTGTCCTTAAGCCATTTTGCCACAACTTTGGAGGTATGCTTGGGGTCATTGTCCATTTGGAAGACCTGTTTGATAACAAGCTTTAACTTCCTTGCTGATGTCTTGAGATGTTGCTTCAATATATACACATAATTTTCCTTCCTCATGATGCCATCTATTTTGTGAAGTGCACCAGTCCCTCCTGCAGCAAAGCACCCCCACAGCATGATGCTGCCACCATGCTTCATGGTTGGGATGGTGTTCTTCGGCTTGCAAGCCTCACCCTTTTTCCTCTGAACATAACGATGGTCATTATGGCCAAACAGTTCAATTTTTGTTTCATCAGACCAGAGAATGTTTCTCCAAATAGTAAGATCTTTGTCCCCAAATGCACTTGCAAACTGTAGTCTGGCTTTTTTATGGTGGTTTTGGAGCAGTGGCTTCTTCCTTGCTGAGCAGCTTTTCAGGTAATGTCGATATAGGACTCGTTTTACTGTGGATATAGATACTTGTCTACCTGTTTCCTCCAGCATCTTCACAAGGTCCTTTGCTGTTGTTCTGGGATTGATTTGCACTTTTCGCACCAAACTTCATTCATCTCTAGGAGACAGAATGCCTCTCCTTCCTGAATGGTATGATGGCTGAGTGTTCCCATGGTGTTTATACTTGCGTACTATTGTTTGTACAGATGAACGCGGTACCATCAGGTGTTTGGGAATTGCTCCCAAGGATGAGCCAGACTTGTGGAGGTCCACAAATATTTTTTTTCTGAGGTCTTGGCTGATTTATTTAGATTTTCCCATGATATCAAGCAAAGAGGCACTGAATTTGAAGGTAGGCCTTAAAATAAATCCACAGGTACACCTCAAATTGACTCCAAATAGCCTATCAGAAGCTTGACATAATTTTCTGGAATTTTCCAAGCTGCCTAAAGGCACAGTTATCTTAGAGTATGTAAACTTCTGACCCACTGGAATTGTGATATAGTCAATTAAATGTGAAACAATCTGTCTGTAAACAATTGTTGGAAAAATTACTTGTGTTTGCACAAAGATGATGTCCTAAATGTGACCGGCCTTCGTTTAGCTCTGCGTTGTGTGGATAAATGAACAAGACCGGGCAACAGGAATTACTCAGGCCAGATTTTATTCTGCATGAATAAAGAAACAAATTAATCAATCTGTGGCCTTCTCTCACAACTGGAACACCAGCCTCTCTTCAGTCGCGCTTACCGCGAACTGAACACATTTTACACTTTTCATGTAAATCAAAATCAATTGTGTTCAACATATTTCATAAAAAAATAGAAAAATAAAACTAAATAAAATAAAGCATTTTACATAAATTCAAAACAATATTATCAGAAGCATGAAAGAGAACATACCTGCATGAATAAAGAAACAAATTAATCAATCTGTGGCCTTCTCTCACAACTGGAACACCAGCCTGTCCGTGAAAAGCATTATTTTAGCCACAGAGCTTGCACACTCACGCTTAATGAACTCTCTCCAAAAATACATGCTCCATATCATTCACACAAACTTCATACATGTTTGAATAAGATTAAAGTGAATTTAAGAACAAAATTACATGTCTTATTACAATAAAAAAAAACCCATATCAAACTTTTTAGACGGAGCTTCAGCACAACTAACCTCTCTTCAGTCGCGCTTACCGCGAACTGAAGGAGAGCAACCGGAACCGGAACATAAGTCTTAAAGGAGCCACGTGCCATTTTTAACAATACTGAAAAAGTACCATATAACCATAGAAACATGACATATCAAATAAAAGAAATCAATATTAAAAGAATTTCCAGAATACAAAATAATTATATAAATATAACAAATGATAATAACAAAAAGAGACATTTTGTGTGAAATTAATAAATAAATATAACACCTGTTACATAAACGACTTGCCAAAACTATAGTTTGCTAATATAAAATATGTGGAGTGGTTAAATTTTGTTTTTTTTAATGACTTCAACCTAAGTGTATGTAAACTTCTGACTTCAACTGTATATACATTATATAAAATACATTTTCAATTTCATATCTTTCCTTTAAAAAAAAATAATAATACAAAAAAAAGAAAAAATATTGTACACTAACCAACTAAGAAAATACAGTAGGCTCTCTTCACTTTGCCAGTCAGGTTAATAGGGCTGAGCTGTGTCAGCAATACATTAATAATCTAAAAGAGCTGAAACTGACTGCTGTTCAGCTTGCACCATAAATTACTATTTTTATTCGATGTTTGATTGATTTTTTGCTGATTCTTGGGATTTATAAATCTTTGACAGTTACTCTATGTGACCTCTCCATTACCTGAACCAAGTCATGACACCATTTATAATATCATGAGTGCACAAATTTTCCCTCAACATAACATTCACGACTCTATAAGCAAACATTACTTCCAAACTCAAACAGCTCATTTGTAGTTGTTTTAAAACATGTTATGGGACATTTGAATGCAATTGCTAAGCTATTTCTAGAAGCCTCAGATAATTCAAGTCGCTTCCATTAAAAAACTTGTGGTGTTGATGATCTGAAGGTGTTTTGGCCAATCACCGGAGTAATTATTTAGCCAAGTCCATATTTAGCCTCAGTCTTTGGCCTCTGCCACTCAGGGCTACACTTTTAATTTCCTTGTGTCTTGAAGTGTCTCCAATTACCTTAATGGATCTTGGCTCAAGTGAATGTGTCACCACACATCCATCAGAACCACGCACAAAATACACTGGGTCATATTTTCTTCACTTTCCCGGTTTCTTACACCAACAAAACTGCAAATACACTGGGTCATATTTTCTTCACTTTCCCGGTTTCTTACACCAACAAAACTGCACTATGTCTTAGCAGAACAGTAGGCCTTGGTGAACAGTAAGTAACTTGAACTTCAGCTTTACACAATAAAACTACTTGGAGTGTTTATTAGTTTTTCATATATGACAGCAGACCATAAATACACCATTCCCTATCTGTCACTCACTCGACGTTGTGTCAATGTAGTGACACTAGGGGTCACTCTTGAAAGCCCGAAACACCTCTGGTCTTTGAAAAAGGACAATGGGAATTGGCGAGTGGTATTTGCATACCACTCCCCCGAACATATGGGTATAAAAGGAGCTGGTATGCAACCACTCATTCAGATTTTCTCTTCGGAACGGTCGATGCTTACTGAGCTGAATTCTCATGGCTGTTCATTCACCTCTGCTGGATCTGATGGCGCATTTCAGCGGCTTCTCCCCCTCTGCACTGGTGCACTGCAGAGAACACCCCTGGGCGCTTCGGCAGAAATAAGAGTATATTCTAAAAAAAAAAAAAAAAAAAAAAAAGAGTATATTTCTCTAAAAGAGCAGCACACATGGAACGTCTTTTTAAAGATGCCCTTATGTTTGTGTGTTATTCTTGGTTGCGGTCGTTATCTCTCGCCTTCTGACAGTCACAATCGCTGTCTTCAGTGTCTGGGCGCTACCCACGCGGAGACAGCGTTCGTGGATGTGTCATGTACTTTCCCGGGCAGCCGCGAGCGTCGGGCTAGAGTGGAACCCTCTGCTCTCCCCTGAAACCTCGCGGCTCGATGATTGGTTCCTGGGCCCGCAGCACCGCTTACAGCCATGCCCCGCCCCAGTTAATTTCTTCCCGGAAGTGCACGAGGAGCTGACAAGGTCGTGGGAGGCACCTTTTACTGCCCGGTCCCGATCTTTCAGCTCCCCCGCCCTCACTACCCTCGATGGTGGGGCAGCCAAGGGGTACTCAGTGATCCCCCGGTGGATAAGGCACTCGCGGTGCACCTATGCCCGCGGAGTGCCGCCACCTGGCACGGGCGCCCGAAGCTCCCATCCAGGGTCTGTAGGTTTACATTGTCCCTGACGGCCAAGGCCTACGGTGCTGCTGGACAAGCCGCCTCCGCCCTGCACGCCATGGCTCTCCTGCAAGTCCACCAAGCCAAGGCACTAAAGGAACTGCACGAGGGTAGTTCTGCCCCAGGATTGATGCAGGAACTGTGCTCGGCAACTGACCTCGCCCTCCGGGCGACAAAGGTCACGGCGCGGTCTCTCGGGCAGGCGATGTCTACCTTGGTGGTCCAGGAGCGCCACCTTTGGCTCAACCTGGTTGAGATGGGAGAGGCCGACAAGGCAAGGTCCCTTGGTGCCCCCATTTCCCAGGTTGGCCTGTTTGGCGACACCATCGAGGACTTTGCCCAGCAGTTCTCGGCGGTGAAGCAGCAGATGGAGGCTATCCAACACATCCTGCCCCGGCGCGGCTCAAGATCCCGCACCCCGTCTGCTCGTCACCAAAGGCATCCTCCTGTGGTGACTACCGGCTCCGTCGCAGCCCGCCCCCATGGCCCGGCCCCGGCATGGAGCCCACCGCAGGAAGCAGACGCCATCCGTCTCATGGCCGGCTGCCAAGAACCCGAGAAAGGCATCGCAGCACCCCGAGACAGGTGACCCAGGGACGAGGAAACCCGCTGCTCTGGAGCTGGTAAGCAGACCACTCGTAGAGGGAGTGCACTACTTGCACAAACCCTGTACAAGGTCAGGGAGGACGAGGAGCAGGTCATCCTAGTAGCACCCTAATGGCCCACCCAGACGTGGTTCTAGGACCTCATGCTCCTCGTGACAGTCCCCCCCTGGCAAATTCCCCTGAGGAAGGACCTTCTTTCTCAGGGACGGGGCACCATCTGGCACCCACGACCAGACCACTGGAATCTCCATGTCTGGCCCCTGGACGGGACGTGGAAGGTTTAAATGGCCTACCACCCACGGTGGTAGACATGATCACTCAGGCTAGGGCTCCCTCTACGAGGGATGCCTTGAAGTGGCATCTGTTTGCTAAGTGGTGTTTTTTCCGACACGAAGACCCCCAGAGATGCGCAGTCAGGTAGGTGCTTTCTGTCCTGCAGGAGAGGTTGGAGGGGCGGCTGTAATGTAAGATTTTGTGACAATGCAGCACTGGCCTGACAAGGCAAAGGACAGTTCCATCAACTGGCACGAAACTCTAACATACTGGCCCTGGGCCAGCAGGCCATCCTTATGGATGAGCCCAGCAAGGGGCTGTCAAGGTCCAAAAACCAACCAAAAAGCACCATAAAAGTATTCCACATGACTTGTGTGTTGTATTTAAAGTCTTCTAAAGGCATATACTAGCTTTCTTTATGCACTGATATCTTGCTATTTGCTGCAGCTCTCAAATCCCCTGCATGATTCTTTAAATATGGACTATTTTTATGGTGCTTTTTGGTCATTGGAGTTTGACAGTCCATGGTCACTGTATGCTTTCATTGTATGGAAAAAGAGTGTGAACATTCTTCAAAATTTCTGCTTTTGTGTTCCATGAAAGAAAGGAAATCCTACGGATTTGGAATGAGGGTAAGTAAATAATTAAATAATTTTCTTTTTTGGATAAACTTTTCCTTTAAAGGTGCACTCAGTAAGTTTTCGTTCATGTCGTCTTAGACTTATACTGACACCTAGTGGCCTGGATACAGCAGCATTCAAATGCAATAGTTTTCAGATACAGATGCCAATGTAAAAATAATTCACAGTCAGCCATTATTAATTTAATCCATGAGTGAAAGTGTCCAATAAAAGATTATTTAGATTATTAAAAGACTTAGATTAAGTGAGTAATATTCGGCTGGTGTTGTGATTCTAACATGGCAGCCCCCATGAGTGGACCCTCTCCATGTAGAATAAAACTGCTTTTTTATTAGGTTACTGATGTGACTGGAGTCCTCATCTTATGTAAGTGGTCATGATTTTATATGTTTCAAAATTACAATTCATTTCTTAAGGAATACAGCTTTTTTTAATGAGGAAAACAAATACTGCGTTCACCTTTAACCTCGTGTGACCCCGCGTCCACACGCGTGGACGTCGTACTTTGGCTTTGCTATATGCAATACATCATTTTAATGAATTTAAATAGACTGAATACTGTTCACAAGACTCTAGACTGTCATTTAAGGGTTAAACTTCTGGCGGACCAAGTCACATGACACAACACCATTGCGTCGATTTCCTTGAAGTGCTTCTACAGGTGAGAGCCATCAAAAATGCCTCTGGTAGTAACCTCTAAGTTTTTTTTTTTTTTTTTTTTTGGGTGTAAAGAGTAGCGTCTCTAGTATCGTATGATATGACACTTTCAAAAATGCATACATTTTTTGCATGTCAGCGCACTGATAAACATGATGTCCACATACATGGAATTTGGAACATTATTCCCTCAAAAGTTGAATTTTGAATTGAGTTGACTTGTACTTTTAAGATTAACACATCTGTTGTCATTTCGCTTCATTTTAATATACATTTTGTTATATTTTATTTTGTTATCACTGTACAATATTGTTCTATTCATTAACATTAGTAAATGCATTCCTATATTTATTGTGCATTTTTACACTGAGAATCAATGGGTTCATCCAAAAGCTGAAAAATTTTGCTTTCAGAGGCTTCATGTGAAGATGAAAATAAGGTGCATTTAGAACTATTCTGAGACCAGTGCACACAAACAGCATATTAGAGGTTAAGTGTGCTGTAACAGGGAGCAAGGGAGCAAGGAAGCATCCAATAGCACTCTATGTAGCTAAGTTCATTCACTCCTAAAATCTGGCCAAAAGTTCAGTTTCAGGCTGCAGATGATGTTTGGACAACTCAACATGTATGGAAGACATGGACAATGATAATCAGTACATTCAGAATTTAAAATGTATAATTTTATTTTAATATGGTTGGCAGTGATTGGATGATGCTGGCCATTACTTTGAATCAAAATTAAGCTAACTTCTAATGTAATGTCTATAATGTCTCAAAAACATAAATAACCAACACTACTGGAAACATAATAAACAATCTGATGAAAAAAAAAAATTCTGACTTTCTATAGCTTGGTATTATTTAAAATTCCACAACTTAGTCCCACTGTCCATATATGTGGACATCAATTTTTAGGAAAACTATTTGCTTTAGAATTTATTTATTTATTTGCTTACTTATTAGGTGCTACTAGTTACAAATCAAAAAGGAAAATGGAAAATGCACACAGCAGTCACGCTCTGGTCTCAGGAGGTTAAAGACCATTTGCAGCTCAAAAAGCATGCTGGGAGTCAAGCACTGTACTACATGCTGCAATATATTTATATGAATCAAAACACTGAGACAAAGACTTCAGAGCATTAACTATGCCTGAGGCTTTAAATTGTTTAAAGGAAATTTCCTAGCACACTCTCTCTCTTCCTCACCCATAACATGCTCTTGATCATTGTGGCAGAAATAATTAACTCTTTTTAATTGTCAATAGAACTGCCGCCAAACGAACATTAATTGTCCTGGTGAGAAACAAAGAAATATCTTGCGCAATACTGCAAACCACGCGCGTGTTTGTATGTTTTAAAGCCATGGGATTCAAAAGCCATGCCTTAAACAGAACTACAGGTCATTAATCGCCCTCAAATGAGATCCAAAAAAAAAAACATGGCAGTCCGAAAGGGGTTAACAGCAAGCATCTCCATATCGAACATCATTGATCTTTTAAGACTAATTAAAGCACAGCTGGGCCTGTTCAATTAATCTAGCTAGTGAAAGCCAGGAGTCAGGAAATGCTACATCTTACCACACTTATGGAAACAGAGGGAGACAGAGAGGAAGAGATAGAGATGGAGGGAGTTAGAGAGAGAAAGAGAGATGCCAGAAAGGAAAATGGACACCTTGAGTCTGATTAGTACTGTTTTGCACATCACCTTTAAACTTTTTACCTTCTTTTTATGTGTACACACTTTACTGGACAGAAATGATAACTTTTAAAAGATTGCTTTAAGTTCCTCATAACTTCCTAAACCTGTTAAAATCCAAGGTTGTTCAACAGTACAGGTTGTTCAAATTGTTTTTTTTTTTTCATTTGCTAGAAGCACAGAATCTCAAAGATTGTTCAGATTTCAAAAAGCACCTAAAATCCAGTCTGAGTGAATTTACCTTGAAGCCCAAGACAACAGACTTTTTTGAAAAATCTTGCACTCAATTTGTGCTACTTTTTATTTTATTTTTTTGCAGACACACTAGGGCAGATATAAGTTAGGGCAAAATTAGGACAGATTTATGTTACTTGCATTGTCATAAACAGTAATTTCCCTAAAGTTTCTTGGTGGTAAAAAATGTTGGCTTGTATGTGAAAATGAATATTTTAAATGTTCAAAGCAGGCCCGGCTCAAACTCTAAGATCTAAGGTTGGCCAAAGGTCTCTTAGGGTGGGCCGTACAGTTAGCGCTAACAAAAATAAAATAATAATAATAAAAAAATCCATACTAATAGCCAGTTTATATACAGCTCTGGAAAAAATTAAGAGACCACTGCAAAAGCAAAGAAAACAAGTTCATATTCATTTTTAAACACCACAATACTAATGTTTTAACTTAGGAAGAGTTCAAAAATCATTATTTGGTGGAATAACCCTGATTTTCAATCACAGCTTTCATGCGTCTTGGCATGCTCTCTACCAGTCTTTTACACTGCTGTTGGGTGACTTTATGCCACTCCTGGCGCAACAATTCAAGCAGCCCATCTTTGTTTGATGGCTTGTGGCCATCCATCTTCCTCTTGATCACATTCCAGAGGTTTTCAATGGGGTTCAGATCTGGAGATTAGGCTGGCCGTGAAAGGGTCTTGATCCAGTGGTCCTCTGTCCACACCTTGATTGACCTTGCTGTGTGGCATGGAGCATTATCCTGCTGGAAAAACCAATCCTCAGAGTTGGGGAACATTGTCAGAGCAGAAAGAAGAAAGTTTTCTACCAGAATAGCCTTGTAAGTGGCATGATTCGTGCGTCCTTCACAAAGACGAATCTGCCAGATTCCAGCCTTTCTGAAGCACCCCCAGATCATCACGATCCTCAACCAAATATCACAGTGGGTGTAAGACACTGTGGCTTGAAGGCCTCTCCAGGTCTCCATCTAACCATTAGATGACCAGGTGGAGGATCGGTGATGATCTGGGGGTGCTTCAGCAAGGCTGTAATCAGGCAGATTCGTCTTTGTGAAGGACACATGAATCAAGCCATATACATTGTTATACTGAAAGAAAACTTGCTTACTTCCGCTCTGACAGTGTTCCCCAACTCTGAGGATTGTTTTTTTTTTTTTTTCAGCAGGACAATGCTCCATGCCACACAGCCAGGTCAATCAAGGTGTGGATGGAGGACAACCAGATCAAGACCCTGTCATGGTCAGCCCAATCTCAAGACCTGAACCACATTGAAAACATCTGGAATGGGATCAAGAGGAAGATGGATGGCCACAAGCCATCAAAAAAAGCTGAGCTGCTTGAATTTTTGCACCAGGAGTGGCATAAAGTCACCCAACAGCAATGTGAATGACTGGTAGAGAGTCTACCAAGACGCATGGAAGCTGTGCTTGAAAATCAGGGTTGTTCCACCAAATATTGATTTCTGAACTCTTCCTAGGTTAAAACATTAGTATTGTGTTGTATAAGAATGGATATGAACTTGTTTTCTTTGCATTATTCGAGGTCTGAAAACACCAGGGTTGGGGACTAACGAAATACATGTAATGAGAATACGTATTTAAAATACAAAATATAAGTAACTTTATTCCACTAGAGTTACAATTTAAATCATTGGTATTTAGAATATAGTTACATTCAAAAAGTATTTTGATTACTGAAGCGATTACTTTGCATTTTATTGTCATTTGTTTCATTTAATATTTAGTCCTTTCAGATGGAAAACATTTATACATATAAATGATGTGATCCAAAGTGCATTTGAAGAGCGGTGAAACACTTTCTTATGATGTGTTACATTCATACGAGCAGACAGAGAAGTAAGTTTGAAGTAAGTTTGGAGCAGAAGAAATAGAAATATACCTTGTGTAAACTGTCATCTTTACGCTAAGCTGAAATGCTATTTCTAGCCATTTTACATGCACATGTTACCAGGCATGATCATATTTTTTTATCAAGAAAATTCACATTGGATCATAATTTCTTTTTTTCTAGTAGGACCTTTGATATTAGGGGAAAAGTAATGTTCTTGATAAAGATTTTTGTATTGTTTTCCTGTAAAAATATCAAAAAAATCCTTAAAACAAGATCAATTTGATTTATCTTGTTTTAGAAACAACACTGCATAAGATATTTAGGTTTTTCAGAGAATGTATTTTTAACATGTGTATTTTATCTTACTGTACTGGCAGAGTTTTTATGGTCAAAACAAGTGAAAGAATCTACCAGTGCTGAAGAAGTAATCCAAAGTATTTAGAATACATTACTGACCTTGAGTAATCTAACGGAACACATTACAAATTACATTTTACAGCATGTATTCTGTATTCTGTAGTGGAATACATTTCAAAAGTAACGCTCCCAACCCTGGAAAACACTGCATCTTTTTATTTTTTTTTTTATTTTGACCAGTTGTCATTTTCTGCAAATAAATGCTCTAATTGACAATATTTTTATTAGGAATTTGGGGAGAAATGTTGTCAGTACTTTACAGAATAAAATAAAAATGTACATTTTACTCAAACACATACCTATAAATAGTATATCCAGAGAAACTGATAATTTTGCAGTGGTCTCTTAATTTTTTTACAGAGCTGCATATATATATATATATATATATATATATATATATATATATATATATATATATATATATATATAAGCATGGCGTCGATTTCCTTGAAGTGCTTTTACAGGTGAGAGCCAACAAAAGTGCATCTGGTTATAACCTATTTAAGTTTTTTTTTTTTTTTTTAAACCTGTTTGGGTGTAAAGAGTAGTCACTCTAGTTTCGTTTGATATGACGCTTTCAAAAAATCATAAATATTTAGTGTGTCAGCGCACTGATAAACATGATGTCCACATACATGGAATTTGGAACATTATTCCCTTCAAATTTGAAAAAAAAACATGCTATTTTGAATAACTTTTAAGATTAGCACATCTGTTGGTCATTTCGCTTCATTTTAATATAAATTTTGTTATATTTTATTTTGTTATCACTGTACAATATGGTTCTATTCATTAACATTAGTAAATGCATTGCTATATTTACTGTGCATTTTTACACTCAGAATCAATGGGTACATCCAAAAGCTGAAAAATTTTGCTTTCAGAGGCTTTATATGGAGTCAAGAGGAAAATAAGGTGCATTTCGAACTGTTCTGAGACCAGTGCAGACAGACAGCACACTGGAGGTTAAGTCATTTACAAAATAGGGAGCAAGGGAGCAAGGTAGCATCCAATAGCTCAGCTTCAGGCTGCAGATGATGTTTGGACAACTCAACATGTTTGGCAGACATGGACAATGATAATCAGTACATTCAGGATTTATAATGTATAATTTTCTTTTAACATGGTTGGCAGTGATTGGATGATGCTGGCCATTACTTTGAATCAAAATTAATTAAGCTAACTTCTAATGTAATGTCTGAAACATCTCAAAAACATAAATAACCAACACTACTGGAAACATAAACAATTTGATGAAAAAAAAAATAAAAAAAAATCGGACTTTCTATAGCTTGGTATTATTTAAAATTTCACAGCTTAGTCCCATTATCCATATATGTGTACATACATTTTTAGGAAAACTATTTGCATTAGAATTTATTTATTTATTTTGCTTGTTTATTAGGTGCTACTAGTTACAAAACTAGAAGGAAAATGGAAAATGCACACAGAAGGCATGATCGGGTCTCAGGAGGTTGAAGACCATTTGCAGCTCAAAAAGCATGCTGGGAGTCAAGCACTGTTCTAGTGGTCAACCGATATTCGGCATCGACCGATAGATTTTCCCCTTTGGCCGATTTGTTTCTTGAGGGTGCTGAGAATTGCCTGCTTGCATGTGAAGCGACTGAGACATGTAAACAACCAGGCACGGTTTATTTTGTTGTTACGTGCCATCGTGTTACTACAATGTGTGCAACACAGTCTCATTTAAACGGTCTGCATATCAGAGCCACGACAGAAGTGTATGAGCTCATAATGTTATAGTGCTCGCCTGTTTCATTCTCCCTCTCTCTCCTCAACAGTTCCCTGTAACTTTTAACTGTCTTGTCTAATGATAAAAAGGCAAATATCAGTAAAACTTCTATTATATAATGTCTGCAAATATCATCTGGTCTGATGAAACAAAAATTGAACTGTTTGGCCATAATGATCATCGTTATGTTTGGAGGACAAAGGGTGAGGCTTGCAAGCTGAAGATCACCATCCCAACCGTGAAGCATGGAGGTGGCAGCATCGTGTTTTGGGGGTGCTTTGCTGCAGGAGGGACTGGAGCACTTCACAAAATAGATGGCATCATTCCCATGGAATGCTCATAAATCTTCCTCTGAAGCACATATTCTAACAGTCTCTCCTCAACAGTTCCCTGTAACTTTTCTAATGATAAAAGGCAAATATCAGTAAAACTTCTATTATATACCATCTGCAAATATGCAGATATCTCATTTAAAAAGATGTAATTCATGAACCTCACGAAAATCCAGCGTTCATCTAATATCTTCCTCTGAAATGCGTATTCCATCAGCTAGAATCAAAAACTTGGATCAGTTTCAAAAGTTCCTCTGATTCACAAATAATGATGGTCAGTCTGTGACAATCAAAGCAGGCGATCCAGGCTTTTTAAACTGTCAGGAGATTGCTGCTCGTGCTGGATCCACACGAGTGTGTGAGTGCAACTTCAAAGTAAAAGTGCTTCACGTGTGCTATAAGTAAATGTCTTATTCACTATGCACTGTATGTGCAATTGGTTTGATTTGGTATTTTTTGATAAAATGCGATTGCTAACATGGACATGCCACCCATGGTTGCTGGACTACTGTGTGTGCTGTTATTTTCTTCTTTCTAATATATTGACAATTTCTTCATGTGCAAATAAATAACTAAAATTTGATGACTAAACAGAAATCAGAACAAAACTGCTATCTACCATTTAAAATACAATATAATTTTTTTAGATACTTTTTTACAAAGTTAAAGTTTAGTGTGAAATTGAGTACATATAGTTCTAAATAAGAGTTTATTAATTTTTTAGCAATTTTATGTTCATGTTATTTACTATATTAAATTGTGTGATATATCGGCATTGTATCGGCCTATCGACCACCCTGCTCTCTGGATATCGGCATCGGCCATTAAAAAACCCATATCGGTCAATCACTACACTGTTCTACATGCCCAAATATATTTATATGAATCAACTGAGACAAAGACTTCAGAGCATTAACTATGCCTGAGACTTTATATTGTTTAAAGGAATTTCCTTGCACTCTCTCTCTCTTCCTCACCACTAACATGCTCTTGATCATTGTGGCAGAAATAATTAACTCTTTTTAATTGTCATTAGAACTGCCGCCAAAGGAACATTAATAGTCCTGGCGAGAAACAAAGCAATATCTTGCGCAATACCACAATCCATGCATGTTGGATCCAACATATACAAAACCTTTGTTTTAAAGCCATGGGATTCAAAAGCCATGCCTTACACAGAACTACAAGTCATTAATTGTCCTCAAGTGAGAACCAAGCTGACAAGATTGAGGAATTCTGGGACATAAAACACAGAAAGGGGTTAACAGCAAGCATCTCCATATCGAACATCATTGATCTTTTAACACTAATTAAAGCACAGCTGGGTCTGTTTAATTAATCTAGCAAAAGCCAGGAGCCTCAGTGCAGGAAATGCTACATGTTACCACGCTGATAGAAACAGAGGTAGATAGAGAGGAAGAGATAGAGATGGAGGGAGTTAGAGAGAGAAAGTTAGAGAGCCTTGAGTCTGATTAGTACTGTTTTACACATCTCCTTTAAAATCTTACCTTCCTTTTACTAGTACACACTTTACTGGACAGAAATGATAACTTGTAAAAGATTGCTTTATGTTCCTCATAACTTCCTAAACCTGTTAAAATCCAAGATTGTTCGACAGTACCCAGATTTTTTGTTTTGTTTAGTTTTTTTTGCCATTTGCTAGCAGCACAGAATCTCAAAAAGCACCTAAAAACCAGTCTGAGTGTATTTACCTTGAAGCCCAAGAAAACAATGTTTTTTTTTTTTTTTTTTAAACTTCACCTTGCACTCAATTCGTGCTACTTTCTTTTGCAGACATACTAGAGCAGATTTAAGTTAGGGCAAATTTAGGACAGATTTATGTTACTTGCATTGTCATAAACGGTGCAAAAACAGTAATTTCCATGAAGTTTCTTGGTGGTTTCAGGGTGTTCTGCAAAAATGTAGGCTTGTATGTGAAAAAGAATAGTTTAAATGTCCAAAGCAGGCCCGACTCAAGCTCTAAGATCTAAGGTGGGCCACAGGTCTCTTAGGGTGGGCCGTACAGTTAGCACTAATAAAAATATCAAAATAATAATAAAAAAAATATATAACCATGGTAATAGCCAGTTTATATATACACTATATTGCCAAAAGTATTCGCTCATCTGCCTTTAGACGCATATGAACTTAAGTGACATCCCATTCTTAATCCATAGGGTTTAATATGACGTCGACCCACCCTTTGCAGCTATAACAGCTTCAACTCTTCTGGGAAGGGTTTAGGAGTGTGTTTATGGGAATTTTTGACCATTCTTCCAGAAGCGCATTTGTGTGGTGAGACACTGATGTTGGACGAGAAGGCCTGGCTCACAGTCTTTGCTCTAATTCATCCCAAAGGTGCTCTATCGGGTTGAAGTCAGGACTCTGTACAGGCCAGTCAAGTTCTTCCACACTAAACTCGCTCATCCATGTCTTTATGGACCTTGCTTTGTGCACTGGTGCGCAGTCATGTTGGAACAGGAAGGGGCCATCCCCAAACTGTTCCCACAAAGTTGGGAGCATGGAATTGTCCAAAATCTCTTGGTATGCTGAAGCATTCAGAGTTCCTTTCACTGGAACTAAGGGGCCAAGCCCAGCTCCTGAAAAACAACCCCACACCATAATCCCCCCTCCACCAAACTTCACAGTTGGCACAATGCAGTCAGACAAGTACCGTTCTCCTGGCAACCGCCAAACCCAGACTCGTCCATCAGATTGCCAGATGGAGAAGCGTGATTCGTCACTCCAGAGAACGCATCTCCACTGCTCTAGAGTCCAGTGGCGGTGTGCTTTACACCACTGCAAACGACGCTTTGCATTGCACTTGGTGATGTATGGCTTGGATGCAGCTGCTCGGCCACGGAAACCCATTCCATGAAGCTCTCTACGCACTGTTCTTGAGCTAATCTGAAGACCACATGAACTTTGGAGGTCTGTAGCAATTGACTCTGCAGAAAGTTGGCGACCTCTGCGCACTATACGCCTCAGCATCCGCTGACTCCGCTCTGTCATTTTACGTGGACTACTACTTCGTGGCTGAGTTGCTGTCATACCCAATCACTTCCACTTTGTTATAATACCACTGACAGTTGACTGTGGAATATTTAGTAGCGAGGAAATTTCACGACTGGACTTGCTGCACAGGTGGCATCCTATCACAGTACCACGCTGGAATTCACTGAGCTCCTGAGAGCGGCCCATTTTTTCACAAATGTTTGTAGAAGCAGTCTGCATGCCTAGGTGCTTCATTTTATACACCTGTGGCCATGGAAGTGATTGGAACACCTGAATTCAATTATCTGGATGGGTGAGCGAATACTTTTGGCAATATAGTGTATATAGTTGAAGTCAGAAGTTTACATATACCTTAGCCAAATACATTTTATCTCAGTTTTTCACAATTCCTAAGAAAACATTCGCTATCTTAGGATCACTACTTTATTTTAAGAATGTGAAATGTCAGAATAATAGTAGAGAAAATGATTTATTTCAGATTTTATTGCTTTCATCACATTCCCAGTGGGTCAGAAGTTTACATACACTTTGTTAATATTTGGTAGCATTGCCTTTAAATTGTTTAACTTGTGTAACGGAAACCCAGATTCGAAGATGTTGTTTGAACCCGAAAGTTTGAAATAGTGAAACAGGTGAGTATCAAACATAAGATATTGAGCAGGAGTGATGAACAGAAACCTGATGATAGTTTGTATTGATGTAGGGAGTGATTATCCTTGAAGAGCCACACACACAATTTGAAGGACACGTTGGAGAGGAAACTTGGAGAGATCGCTGAAGTAGAACACACAAATCGAGGGAGACGTTGGAGAGATTGCTGAATGTCGTTGGAGTAGAACTTGGAGATTTGCAGGGGAACAGGTAAGTCACAGGTAAGTGAGTCTGTATTCCATGGGAGACCAGACATCAACTGAGGAGTGAGTGGGGCTTATATTGGTGAGCTGATTTGCGTGGTGATGGAAGGCAGGTGCAGGTAATTAGTATTCGGGAGAGAGGGAAGGTTGTGTGTGTGTGGCAGGAGAGTCAGGTGAATCCGTGACAACTTGGGTCAAATGTTTTGGGTAACCTTCCACAAGCTTCTCACAATAAGTTTCTGGAATTTTGGCCCATTTCTCCAGACAGAACTGGTGTAAACGAGTCAGGTTTGTAGGCCTCCTTGCTCGCACATGCTTTTTCAGTTCTGCCCGCAAATTTTCTATTGGATTGAGGTCAGGGCTTTGTGATGGCCGCTCCAATACCTTGACTTTGTTGTCCTTTAGCCATTTAGCCACAACTTTGGAGGAATGCTTGGGGACATTGTCCATTTGGAAGACCCATTTGCACCGAGCTTTAAATTCCTGGCTGATGTCTTGAGATGTTGCTTCAATATGTACACATCATTTTCCTTCCTCATGATGCCATCTATTTTGTGAAGTGCACCAGTCCCTCCTGCAGCAAAGCACCCCCACAACATGATGCTGCCACCCGCATGCTTCACGGTTGGGATGGATGGTGATCTTCAGTTTGCAAGCCTCACCCTTTGTCCTCCAAACATAACGATGATCATTATGGCCAAACAGTTCAATTTTTATTTCATCAGACCAGAGGACATTTCTCAAAAAAAGTAAGATCTTTGTCCCCATGTACACTTGCAAACTGTAGTCTGTTTTTTTTTTATTTTATTTTTTTTATGGCAGTTTATAGCAGTGGCTTCTTCCTTGCTGAGCAGCCTTTCAGGTTATGTCGATATAGGACTCATTTTACTCTGGATATAGATACTTGTCTACCTGTTTCCTCAAGCATCTTCACAAGGTCTTTGGTATTGTTTTGGGATTGATTTGCAGTTTTTGCACCAAACAGTATGATGGCTGCGCAGTCCCATGGTGTTTATACTTACATACTATTGTTTGTACAGATGAACGTGGTACCTTCAGGTGTTTGAAAACTGCTCCCAAGGATGAACCAGACTTGTGGAGGTCCGCACTTTTTTTTCTGAGGTCTTGGCTGATTTCTTTTGATTTTCCCATGATGTCAAGCAAAGAGGCACTGAGTTTGAAGGTAGGCCTTAAAATACATCCACAAGTACACCTCCAATTGACTCCAATTAGCCAATAAGCTTAATTGGCTAATTGCCTAAAGCAGCCCAGGGCCATGCATTTTAAGTCTTCAGTGTGATTCATGCCATTAAGAAAACACAGTTTCACAATGAATAAGACGATATGCCTATCATACATTAAGTGGCAGTCATTTAGTAATACCAACTGACATTTTAAAAACATGTCCATGCACGAAAGCCAGAACTTGAAACGAAACTTAATGCTCAAGCAAACTTAATTTTAACTGCAGTATGACTGTTTTGTGAAATGAACATCAAAAATCATAATTTTTCATATGAATCTACCAAGGAGGTCTATAATACCTGGAAAAATCAATCTAATAATATTTGCGATTTAAATGTTGCTTGCAATAAATTTTGTTTCGCCAGGGTACACAGTTATGCTGCGTTCCATGCAAGTTGGATGTGGGATATTCATACTTGATATCTCCGACCATAAATGCATTCCATTGCAATGCTCTCTTAGCAGGGGTTTGACTCTCATTAGAGATGTCTCCTAGCAACCCAACTGATAAACAATGCTGCAGCGCTAGCATTTGTGCTTCAGGTGTACGATTATCAAAAGAGATTATAATTTACCATGTTTTATACACCTGTTTCTGCAGGCGTTTGTTAAACAAGCTTTAATATCATGTAATGTGGAAATGAACTCATTTATCGATATTACTTAATAAAGTGAATGTTTATCACTTACTTTGTATATCTCCCTGAGTGTCGACATGTTTGTGTGACATCATGACCCTGCATCTCGGCGAAATCGGAGTTGAGAATTTCTGCACGAGCCTACAAGTTGTAATTCTGACATCAAGATGCATTCCATTGCACTTTTCCTTGTAGGAAGTTATAAAATCCGACTTTCCAAGTTGAATGGAACGTAGCACTACTTTTCAAAACTTGATCCAACACTGAATGCTCAAGCAGCCTACTTTACACTTAGAAAACTCCTGATGTTGCTATAACAATGCAAAAATCACTTACCAATTTACTTGAAGTGAAAATCAGTCCTCCTTTCCTGTTTAATAAATTAAGCAATCACACAGTCATGCAGAACATCTCGTGTTTTAAAATCCATAAGGATCTTTTTCTCAATGGCGATATGTCAGTGATGACAATCTCGCACTCTTCACTTTCAAATTACGTCACTTAAAGCATGATTGCGTCACTCAAAGCCAGCTAGAAGCTAGAAGGCCTCGACAGGGACATATCCTAAAGATCACACCCGCCAAGAACATATAAATCAATCTGATTGGCTGATGAATCTGAAAATCTGACTTTGGATGCCTATTCACTTACACTGTTGAGGGATTCTGTGGAAATTCTGAAGGCCTGAGGGGGTGGAGCTCAGACTCAAGCGCTGCTTCGGCTTCAGGCTTCGGGCATGCGATTTGTGAAACAGCTGTCACACTTTGCTTGTAAGCAACAAGGAATAAATTCTGACTGGATAAACTTTTCGTTTTTCTCTGTTTGTTTGTAGATTAATTAAGAGTGGAAAGCGATTAAAAATACATAGGCAAAAAGGTGATTGAGAATGAAAGGATGAAAAATATTTATTAATCTGTCATGTTAGGCCAGCAGAGAAGACTTTGCTGGCCCTGAGAATTCGCCACTGCCCTAAATAATTTTCTGGAATTTTACAAGCTGCTTAAAGGCACAGTTAACTTAGTGTATGTAAACTTCTGACCCACTGGAATTGTGATATATTAAATTAAAAGTGAAACAATCTATCTGTAAACAATTGTTGGAAAAATTACTTGTGTCATGCACAAAGTAGATCTCCTAAATGACTTGCCAAAACTATAGTTTGCTAATTTGAAATCTGTGGAGTGGTTAAAAAATGAGTTTTAAAGTTTGTTTATTAAGTAATTAATTACTGTAATTAAATAACTTTTTCTTTGAAAAAAGTAAAGGGATTACTCTTAATTATTCAGTAATTTAATTACAGATACTTGTTAAATACTGTATAGACTATAAAACTATTCTATATAAAACAATCATGAATTTAACATCTAATGTTAAAATATATGTTTTCTAATTTAATGCTGCCCCCTTAAATTCGTTGGCCAGATCATGAATAATTTGTTTGATTTTATATGATTTGAAAGGATTGAAAGAACAGTTTCATGTCTATCCTTGTATTTTTCATCTGGTCGAGGATGATAAGGGTTTTAGAAAGTAATTACTAATAAGTAATGCAAATACTTTTCAGACAGAGTAATTAGTACAGTAATCTAATTACATTGTATAAGATGTAATAAGTAGTTTTTTGAGTAACTTACCCAACACACACACACACACATAGATATATATATAGATATATATTGTGACGGTGTGAGCAAGAGACAGACACAGTGGGTGTGGCGTCAAGCCTTGGAGAGGCATTTATTGGAAATAATAATAAACATAAAATGTCCATAAAGGGGGTATAAAGTGTCCAAGGGGGAATCTGGCATCCTTGCGGTGAGACGGGGCTCTGTGAAGGGCGGGGTAGTGTCTTTGGAATGGCCCAGGCATGAGCTGGGTCCATCGGCCGCACACGCTCCCCTCCAGGGTCCACGGCGCGAGGGGCGGCGGCGTCCTTGGCGGCTTGTCTTCCCAGGCCCGTGGCAGGTGAGAGGGCAAGGCGGCCCAGTCTCTAGCCCGTCGGCCGCGACGTGTGTAGTTCTCCCCCAGTGACTCATCTAATCGGCCCGGCGGGGTCCGAAGAGCGGGTCTGGCGGTGCATCATCTCATCCGAACCCTCCCAGCTCTGGTCCTGGGTGTGCGAGGATGCCAGTGTGTGCACACATGGAGATTTAAAGCCAGCGGTGATGAAGCATTATTCCCATCAGGTGTGCTTCATTCGCCGCTGTCAGAACGAGGCTTATTAATTATGCACCTCTTCTCGCTCTCCTGCCCAACTCCCGTCGTGAGCCTGGATGAAGAGCGGCCCTAAGAGGTGGGGCAACGATGACCAGCGGGAGGGGCGGATCATTCCGCCACAATATACGCTGATGAGCCAAAACATTATGACCACCTGCACTTTTGACAGTGGACAGGGGTCATCATGGGCACTCTGACCAGTCCCCATATGCAGCAGGGTGTGATGCACTGTGTGTTGTGACACATTCCTCCTGTGACCATCATTAAAATTTTCACTGACTTGGGCCACAGTACACCTTCTGTTGGTTCGGACCAGATGGGATAGCCTTCGTTGCCCTCATGTATCGATGAGCCTTGGGAATCCAACACCCTGTTGCCAGTTTGTGGTTTGTCCATCCTCGGACCACTGTCCGTAGGTGCGCACCACTGCTGACTGGGAGCACCCCACAAGCCTTGCCATTTCAGAGATGCTTTGACCCAGTCGTCTGGCCATAACAATTTGGCCCTTGTCAGAGTCACTCAGATCTTTACTCCTGCCCATTTCTCCTGCATTCAACACGTTGACTACGAGAACTGATTGTTCGCTTACCATCTAATCTACCCAGACCTTGACATGTGGCCTTGTTAGGAGATGATCAACGTTATTCACTTAACCTGTGAGGTCATAATGTTTTTGCTTATCGGTGTGTGTGTGTATATATATATATATATATATATATATATATATATATATATATATATATATATATATATATATATATATATAAGTGAATAACATTTATTATCTTGTTACAATGGCACCTGTCAAAGGGTGGGATATATTAGGCAGGAAGTAAACAGTCAGTTCTTGAATTTCATGTGAATCTCAAAAATGGGAAAGTGTAAGGATCTGAGCGACTTTGTCAAGGGCCAAATTGTAATGGCTAGACAACTGGGTCAGAGCATCTCCAAAACAGCAGCTCTTATTGGGTATTCCCGGTATGCAGTGGTTAGTACCTACCAAAAGTGGTCCAAGGAAGGATAACTGGTTAACCGGCGACAGGGTCATGAGCGCCCAAGTCTCACTGATGCGCATGGGGAGCAAAGGCTAGCCCGTCTGGTCTAATCCCACAGAAGAGTTACTGTAGCACAAACTGCTGAAAAAGAACACACAGTGCATTGCAGCTTGCTGTGTATGGGCTGCGTAGCCGCAGATCAGTCAGAGTGCCCATGCTGGCCCCTGTCAACCGCCGAAAGCGCCTACAATGGGCATGTGAGCATCAGAACTGGACCATGGAGCAATGGAAGAAGGTGGCCTGGTCTGATGAATCACATTTTCTTTTAGATCATGTGGACAACTGGGTGCATGTGTGTCGTTCACCTGGGGAAGAGATGGTAGTAGGATGCACCATGGGAATAAGGAAGGCTAGCGGAGTTTTGATGCTGTTTTGGTGGCACGAGGGGGACCTACATGATATTAGGCAGGCAGGTGGTTTTAATGTTGTGGCTGATCGGTGTATATACTGTGCGTATGTGTGTATATATATATATATATATATATATATATATATATATATACACACACACTGGTGGCCAAAAGTTTGGAATAATGTAAAGATTTTGCACTTATGGAAGGAAATTGGTACTTTTAGTCACCAAAGTGGCATTCAACTGATCACAATGTATAGTCAGGACATTAATAATGTGAAAAATTACTATTACAATTTGAAAAAAAAAAATCAGATCTTCTTAAACTACAAAGAGTTCTCATGAAAAAAATCCTCCATGTGCAACAATGACAGCTTTGCAGATCCTTGGCATTCAAGCTGGCAGTTTGTCCAGATACTTAGGTGACATTTCACCCCACACTTCCTGTCTTGTCGGGCACTTCTCACACACTTTACAGTCTAGCTGATCCCACAAAAACGCAATGGGGTTAAGATCCATAACACTCTTTTCCAATTATCTGTTTTCCAATGTCTTTGTTTCTTTGCCAACTCTAACCTTTTCTTTTTGATTTTCTGTTTCAAAAGTGGCTTTTTCTTTGCAATTCTTCCCATAAGGCCTGCACCCCTGAGTCTTCTCTTTACTGTTGTACATGAAACTGGTGTTGAGCGGGTAGAATTCAATGAAGCTGTCAGCTGAGGACATGTGAGGCATCTATTTCTCAAACTAGAGACTCTGATGTACTTATCCTCTTGTTTAGTTGTACATATGGGCCTTCCACATCTCTTTCTGTCCTTGTTAGTGCCAGTTGTTCTTTGAAGACTGTAGTGTACACATTTGAATGAAATCTTCAGTTTTTTGGCAATTCCACGCATTGTATAGCCTTCATCCCTCAAAACAATGAATGACTGGCGAGTTTCTAGAGAAAACTGTTTCTTTTTTTTTTCTTTTTTCTTTTTTTCTTTTTTGTTTCCTTTTTTGACCTTATACTGACCTTAAGACATGCCAGTCTATTGCATATTGTGGCAACTCAAAAACAAAGACAATGTCAAGCTTCATTTAACGAACCAAATAGCTTTCAGCTGTGTTTGATATAATGGTAAGTGATTTTCTAGTAGCAAATTAGCAATTTAGCATGATTAGTGATGGCTGCTGGAAATGAGGCCTGTCTAGATTTGATCAAAAATGACTTTTTTCAAATAGTGATGGTGCTGTTTTTACATCAGTAATGTCCTGACTATACTTTGTGATCAGTTGAATGCCACTTTGGTGAATTAAAGTACCAGTTTCCTTCCGAAACAGCAACATCTGTACATTATTCCAAACTTTTGGCTGCCAGTGTGTGTGTGTGTGTGTGTGTGTGTGTATATATATATATATATATATATATATATATATATATATATATATATATATATATATAGTACCAGGTAATACCATGTTATTATTTAAAGCATTCTGGAGTACCATGTAAATATCACGGTACATGAATGATTCAATAGCTTGGCATGTTGGGTACAAAGGCACATCTCAAGGAAAATGTGCTTTTTTTCTGGTCAGTGCATTAAGATAAAAAAAATTACATTTCTTTTAACTGAATAGTGGTGGAGCAAAATAATGTGTGTGGAAAATAAAGAATATCGGAAGGTTGTTTTGATACATTTTTGTTTTTCTTTTTTTTTTTTCCAAAAAGGTGGTGAGGTATCCCAAGGGGGTTATTTTGATATCATGTAAATGTAGGTACAATAGTTATAGGACAAAATTTGTCATCTTAAGTAAATACTTTGGAGACATTAGGATGCTTTTTTTGGAATAAAAAATGAAGATGATACTTCTTCAAAATAACCACTTCAGAAAAGGGTTAATAACACCATGTAACAAATTTTTTTTTTGTTTGTTTTTTTTTTTGGTTCCTGGGTAGTAAGTGTTATTTCCTAATTGCTTATGCCTCAAAAGTATAGAAAATGACTATTATTCCCCACAAACTCTGCTTTTGTGACCAGGACAGTGATATTTCAAAATGTACCTATTTTCCAGAACATTCCAGATAGATTCAGTGCTGAGTAAACTTGGAGTAATTTCTAGAACTTTCTAGAACTTTCCAGTAATATAAATAGTAGTATAAATACAGGGGCCTTAAGCCCACCAGTTCAATTTAGCTCCAGCTGCCTAAGTGGATACATATCAAGACCTTGCTGGATACCTTGAAGTATGATGAGTACGGCTGGGAGGTCACAGAAGACTTCAAAATGGTGGCATTCCTGATGGGTCTCCAAGGCGGTTTTACCAAGTTTCCCTTCTATCTTTGCCTTTGGGACAGCAGGGACACCAAGGCGCACTACCACAAGCAGGACTGGCCACAGCGGACAGAGTTCTCTGTGGGGAGGGACAACGTCAAGTGGGAGCCACTGTTGGACCCCCGGAAGGTGCTGATGCCACCACTGCACATCAAATTGGGCCTTATGAAACAATTTTTCATAGCTCTAGATAAGGAGTCGGCAGCCTTCAAGTACCTTCAAGACTTCTTCCCTAAGCTGTCTGAGGCAAAGGTCAATGCCGGTGTCTTCGCCGGACCACAGATAAAGAAGATCCCGGAGTGCAATGAATTCTCAAAGAAGCTCACTAGTAAGGAGAGAGCGGCTTGGAACAGCTTTGTCGCAGTGGTTCGGGGCTTCCTGGGCAATCGCAAGGCCGAAAACGATGTGGAGCTGGTTGAGAACTACGGCACAATGGGCTGTAGGATATCCCTCAGAGTCAATATCCTTGATGCTCATCTTGATAAATTCAAGGAGAACATGGGAGCGTACTCGGAGGAGCAAGGCGAGCGCTTCCACCAGGATATACTGGACTTTGAACGCCGCTACCAAGGACAGTATAACGAGAACATGATGGGAGACTACATTTGGGGGCTGATTTGTGAAAGTGATTTACAGTATAATCGTAAATCTCGAAAAACTACTCACTTCTAAATCTTTTGTAGTCATTTTTGTATTACTTTAGTATAAATACATGTTAATTTGGATTCATATGTTGTTTTTTTTCTGATTTTATGTGAATGAAAAGACACAAATTCGCCAGTTTTCTCATTGGAAATAGGTATATTTCAAAATGTCACTGTCCTGGTCACAAAAGCAAAGTTTGTAGGGAATAATAACCATTTTCTATACTTTTGAGGCATAAGCAATTAGGAAATAACACTACCCAGGAACAAAAATTGTGTTACATAGTGTAATTTTCTGTTAATTTCAATCGCATTTGGCATTTCATAACATCTCAAGTATTCTATAAACAAATTAATCTCTATTGTGATTGGATAAATCAATGTGAGCCCACTTTGAAAAATGTTCAGAACAAATCTATTCACCCAACTTAAGAATAACAATGTGCTTTATGGGGGCCTTTACCCCCTGCAATTGTTTTTTTTTTTTTTTTTTTTACCCCAAATAATATACTTTCACTTATTGGACATTTATTAAAAAACTTTTGATTTAATAACATTAAACAAAAATGAAAATGACAAAGTATTTTGTCTTAAATTGTATTGATAATTTCATGGATTCTCATTAGCTACATACAGGTGATTTTTTTTCACAGCGCTTGGGTTGTATAGCTCTGTTCAATATAACAGGAGTGCCTTTCGCTTACAGCACTCTCTCACAGGCCAGATGAAACCTGTTCAGGTCTGGTCTGCAAAGGCGTGTGGAACTTGTGATTGGGTGGGCCAAAGCACTTTGCAGCATGGCACTTTATTAGGAACACCTATACACCTACTTATTCAAGCAATTATTTAATCAGCCAATCATGTGGCAGCATTGCAATGCATACAGTCATGCAGATAGGGGTCAGGAGCTTCAGTTAATGTTCACATCAACCATCAGAATGGAGAAAAATTTTTATCTTAGTGATCTTAGTGATTTCGACCATGGCATGATTGTTGGTGCCAGACGGGCTGGTTTGAGTATTTCTGTAGCTGCTGATCTCCTGGGATTTTCATGCACAACAGTCTCTAGAGTTTACTTAGAAAGGTGCCAAAAAACAAAAAAAACATCCAGTGAGCGGCAGTTCTGTGGGTGGAGAATGACCGGACTGGTTCGAGCTGACAGAAAGGCTACAGTAACTCAGATAACCACTCTGTACAATTGTAGTGAGCAGAGTAGCATTTCAGAATGCACAACATGTTGAACCTTGAGGCGGATGGGCTACGACAGCAGAAGCTGCACTTTATTAGGACCATAGTGTTCCTAATAAAGTGCTCAGTGAGTGTATGTATCACAGCAGTTCCAAAGTGAAATGTCCACTGAGTGGTGCTAAAAGCAAGTTGAATTTTCTCCAAGACAGACAAGGTTTTTAAGGTAAATGCTCTATCGAGTTTTAAATCAACAAAACCTACCTCCATAACCTAAAGCGTCATAAAAATCAAATGTGACATGAAAAATTACTGAAGCAACCATGTCATTTTATGGTGCTTCTATGGTACTTTTGGCTCGCGTGGTCCTTTTAATTTCAAGTGCAGTGCTCTATCAGTTCAGCTACTGCAGAATCTGATCATGCTCAAAGAAGCTCATTACTGCAATTGGTTATGTAATGCAAACATTAAAATGAATCACCTTACAAGTTATGCACTATAGTGTTTTGATGACATAAGATAGCATTGTGTGTGGAACAGGGAGAAAAGTAAGTGATTTGGCCTTTTAATCTGGATTTGTGTGAAAGGAATACAAGTTGTTGTTGTTTTTTTTAGCACCTCTATTGTTCATTTCACCAGTAAAGTGCCACGATAAGTACAATGAGCCAGGCAGAAAATCATTTAGCAAAAATTTAGGTATATTAATGTGATTCTGTGAGACCAGATGGCACAGGATATGAAAAGTGCAACTGAAATATAGTGTTCCATGAGTAGTTGGCATGGTTCAAATCCATGTCTGATTCCAAGTGCACTTTAATGATCATGATCTGCTTATGACATCAAATGTCTATGATAGTTCAAGCAGGTCTCCATACTCCTTCATAGGCAAACACAACCTACCCCCAGAAGGGCCGAGCCCAGATGGGAGAACACCTCAGCAACCTGTAGTTTTGATCAATAATGCATCTTCCAAGATGTGAGGGTAGGACTTCTCTTATCATCTCAGCCAGGCCAGGCCCCTCTTTCCTATGTAAAGCTTTAATCTAGGGATCCATCCTATAGCTGCATGAGGAAATGGACCTTTCATTTTCATGCCCTAACAAACCCCCTCCCCCCACCCACCAACTTCATTTCAGCCAAATCCTGCCATCTATATTGAATCTCAGTCCGCACAGACGTATGTTGTCATAGTTACACTCTCTACTCGTTTGCCTGCACCATGCTGAGGGGCCATAGAGTTATTGTGACAGTAAATTGGATGTTTAGTTATAGGGGCTATCCTTGATTTGAACTGTCACTGAACCTTCAAGAGCTTAGATGAAGAAGCCTACATAAATACATGCACACAGATGCAGTTTTGTAGCTTATAACTTATTCAGATTTGGAGCTTTTTGCCCTTTGAGAATTTTACACAGCGAGTGCATCACACCAGATAAATTAATCTCGAGAATTCCATGATGCATTTTAGAGAAAACAAATGTGAGGGCACACTTTGCTCTTAATATAATCAGGCTAAATATATCTTTATAAGCTCTTTTTATTCCCTCATTGGAGATTCAGAATGAGTGCTTGGTTTATTTGTGGCTGCTGAATGAAATGACCTATGGGACATGAGCCTGAGGCTGACGCTGTACATCCGCATGGATCTTTATGATGGAGTGGGCACACTCTAAACAATTTAATATTTAAGAACACAATGGGGAACATATGTTACTCATGATTATTTATTTTTGTGAATTAAAAATGTATTACCTTAAATAGGTCATATCACAATTTTGTAATAATTTTATCTTTATCTATGAGGTCCACTTGAACTATGAGTCAAAGTTTCTTGCAGCAAAACAGTCAGAATTTAGAAGAACTGTCAAAAAATGTATGCATTAATGCGTATGAATAATTTAAAAAAATTAACACGTACATTTGTCTTAATCATGATTAACACATTTACTGTTAATGCAGCAAAAACCAGCATAAATACTGTTTGGAATGGCGGAACCTTTGCGATATATCCGCCTGGAGTCATTACACTAATGCACACACCACAAACACACAGCAGTAATTCAGTGTCAGTGATAAAATGATGGAGAAAGGAGCTCTTAACGCTATTTGTTGTACAAAACAAGCCTAGATGGAACTTGTGACAGAAATTAAGTATTTTTCAGCCTAAGTAAGGCTTAACTACAACCAAAACGCAGAATTAGACGTTTTTTTCTGCAAGCGCTTTTTATGTGGAGTTCAAAGTGGCGCTTGATGCTGGCACTGATGCGAATCATGAACACGGCTTCATGATTACTGTGACAAAGCAGATGCCCATTGCAATGAATATGCAACCTATGTAAGGGGACTAGTTCTTTCAATTAGTCAAACTCCCACTTAGACTTTGGGAAACGTTTTTTAAAGATTTTACTTGAATTGGTGCTATTTTAGTGCATTTCTATCTTTATACTGTGTAAGGCTTTGATTGGAAAATGTTAATAAAGCATTATATTGTTACATGTTGTTTTCTTTTCTTTTCTAAGAAGGTACTGAAAAGGAAAAGAAGCACTTTCAAAATCTGCGATTAAAGGCGATTAACTATGAAAAGTTATGTAATTAATTGTGATTCATTTTAAATCAACTGACAGCACTAAAGTTTAGTTTTACATAAACATTTCCCCCTCTTTCTCTGACACTTACAATTAAGTGGGCTGTTTATTGCTATGGTTTCTTTAAGGGGTCGTTCATAAAGGACGTGCTAGTGCATTCAAATACAGATGCAACAGACTGGAACAGAACAAATCTTAAGACACATTTTTGAAAGTTATGAAAAAACAGAAGGATGTGTCATCCTAACCTTGGCCACAATGGCCAAAGACATCCATGTTATGCATATGTACCAGGGTCCGAAATTAACAGGGGCTTGGGGCAAAAATGCCACAGAAAGTGACAAAAATATCCCAGAAATTCCATTGAAGCAAGCAAAATGCTCTTTGGAACATTCTCTAATCGTGCTAGATAACTCAACATTCCACTTAAATGGTTATGCTGATAGTACATTTTGTACTGACAAAAATTTTAATCAGACTGAAAAATAGAAAGCATTTTCACTAGTGGTCGCAGACTTTCTGTTCCCACTGTATAAAATATCCTTTAACACTAGGAAATGTAATTTTAATGGTTGAATATGAATAGTTAGTTGTTCAGTCATGTGTTGGACAGTACAGGTACAGCACCACACAAATTGATTTTTTTAAAAACTCATCAACATATCAAGTCTAACAAAAACATTCAGCTATTCAGTTATAATTTGCTTTATGGTTGTGGAAAAGTAAAACAGTCAGTAGCACTCGTGCGAGTGAAAACATACAGCGATCAGTGGCCCTGTGCTCTCCAGTCAGCATGATGTCTTATCTGTTTTTCATGCGTGCTGTCAGTCTTTTCCATTGAAGTTGGAGGGGCTGCTGTATCCTCCACACTCTGCAATTCCTTTCTCTTAATCTACTGTCTACCCACTGTCAGAGCAACAGAAACATTTGCAGTGTGCATGAAAAGAAATTACCCGCCAGACAGCCAGAGCAAGCGAGAGAAAGGTGCCGCCTCTGCGCTGTGACAGCGGGAGAAATTGCTGCCATGACGGCTGTGTAGGGAAAGGACGATGATGATGCTGGCAGCGTCTCGATCTGGGGAAAATAAACCATGACAACATCCAAATCACATGCACTCACTCTCAGCGCGCTTGTTTACAGTGATTATGTGTTTTGGGAGGAGGAAAAGAGAGAGAGGGAAAGAATGCATCTCAATTTATGAAGCTTTTTCCACCACTGAGAGTCAACAAAATGCAGGCAGTGTTTGCATCACAGAGAGCCAATTCTGCCATCAGTGGAGGTGAACTCGCAGGGAGAGCAGCTGATTAAAGAACAGTATGCTCTGTGCTGCACGAAGAGCATGGAAAATAGTGGCAAGTCTCTCTCAATCCCTCTGCTGTGTTGGGAAATGATTTTTGCAGCACTGTAGATGTCTTTGAATGCTTTTGACAGGAGAAGAGAAGAAAGAAAAGAGAAAGATTTAATGCAGGTTCTCTCTTACTCTAAAGCTGATGCTCAGTATTATCAGAAATTCACAGGATGTTCTAACACACTTCTGTGTCTACACTGCAAGTGAATGACTTGACATAATGCAACAAAAATAGAAAGCTCCCACTATTATCAACAAAGCAGTTAGGTAAATTTTTTTCACTTTGGATTGCAAGTTTGGGTTTGTAATCAATAAAACAAATTATTTATAAATGAAATTTCATTTTTTTGTAACATTTTGTTCATATGTGTTCACAGACTCCATATTTGACATCTTAGCCTAGGTGTTGAAAGAATGAAAATGCAGTGCACCAGACATGTTTTTGTGTTGAATTTGTGTATCCCTGTTGAAATGACAAGTATTGGTCTTCACCAGCATACTGAATGTTGTGTTTTTGCATTCTGGTCCTTGTTTCCATTGAATGGTTTTCTGGTCTCCCACCGGTCTCCCACCAGGCTTCTTAAAGGCATAGTTCATCCAAAAATGAAAATTCTATAATTTGTTCACCCTTATGTTGTTCCAAACCAACATGACTTTCTTTCTTCATTGGAACACAAAAGATGTTAGGCAGAATGTTAGCCTCAGGCACCATTCACTTTCATTTGCTTCATTGGAACACAAAAGATGTTAGGCAGAATGTTAGCCTCAGGCACCATTCACTTTCATTTTCTTCATTGGAACACAAAAGATGTTAGGCAGAACGTTAGTCTCAGGCACCATTCACTTTCATTGTCTGGAAGACAAAACAGCAATGAAAGTGAATCTTCAGCTTCAACATTTCTACCATATAACTGGAGGGTAAACAAGCAAATAGACTTTGTCTACACTGCAAGCGAACATAGTTAGCAATGCTGCCATTATGTCATATTTGGAGCTTGGAAGTGTTGGACCCCATTGACTTGCCTTGTTTGGATATATTCACATCATATCTCCATCAAAATATCTTTGTTTGTGTTCCGCAGAAGAAAGAAATTAATACGAGTTTGAGACACATAAAGGTGAGTAAATGATGATATAATTATAATTTTTGGGTGATATAACTATTACTTCAAGCTGAAATACCGTTTCAGTCAAAGTTCTGGCTATGCGTGACTATTGACAGCTTCAGTGATTATAATGGTCGCTTGCAGTGTAGACAAAGTCTGTTTGCTTGTTTACCTTCAGTTATATGGTAGAAATGTTGAAGCTGAAAATTCACTTTCATTAGGGTGAACAAATGCAAAAACACAACATAAAGTATGCTGCAGACCAGTGCTTGTCATTTTAACAGGTATTCACAAATTCAACACAAAAACATTATGCAACAGTCAGGTGCACTGCATTTTCATTCTTTCAACTCCTAGGCTAATAAATGAACTGTTAGAAGACACTGGTCACAGCCCGTCCTAGGGAAGGATGAATCCAATGTAATGCCAATCACAGCCCACACACCAACGGGAGAAGGCAGACAGAAAGACCCCCTCAATCACTCCAATTTAACTTAAAAATGTATCTCTCCTTTCACCCTACTGTAGCCTTTCTATCCACGACTGTCACACCAGTTCCTTAGAGAGATGGAGGGAGGGCGACAGAGAGAGGGTTGGGGGTATATGCGGATGTCTAAAAATCCATTGATCATTGTGGATTCCAGCACATTCTCTCCTGTTTTCTCTCTCTCACTCTGTGGTATCAACCTAGACCCGAATCACTCAGACAGCACCTTTGAAATACACAATGGCTTCCCTGGGAATCAACCTGGCCCTTTCACGGCTGTCTGCAGCCGATAACAGCCTCTACTGTGCCCCGGAGTTAACAATCTCAACTAATAGACTTCTCCACTGTCAATCACACTTCAAAATCCCAATAAAGCACACACACATACACACAAAACCAGATACCCTACCTAGAGTTAATTCTTTGGTCCATTTCATGATCAGAGCTTGTCAGGTGCACAGCAAATAAAGACACAAACATGCAGTCACCAGGTGTCATACCACACGCACACAAATACACCCCGGTGAAAGGATGCTGCTAGGAAACAAATCACTCTGTGCCAATATCTAACAAGCTTTAAAATAAACCCAGAGCAGTGGTACACCTCACCAAGGAGCTCTAGAATACTTGGAGAGTAGTGCTGGGTATTGATACAGATTTCCTGATTTGATGCCATTTAAAGGGAGAGTTCACCCAAAAATGAAAATTCTCTCATCATTTACTTATCCTCATGCCATCCCAGATGTGTATGACTTTCTTTCTTCTGCTGAACACAAATGGAGATTTTTTAGAAGAATATTCAGCTCTTTAGGTCAAAACAATGCAAGTAAATGGTTGCCAGAAATTTGAAGGTCCAAAAAGCTTACAAAGGCAGCATAAAAGTAATCCGTATGACTCCAGTGATCAAATCCGTGTCTTCAGAAGCTATGATAGGTGTGTGGGCGAGAAACCGATTAACCGTCTACATCGCTACTCTCAGCACGCAGTAATACTGAATCACTGACAAGTGAAATCTAAATATTTGCCAGCACCTAATCACAGACATTTTAAGTCACGTTGTGTAAACTTTTGTCACATAACTTGCATGTGTGAGTGATTTAGTTGCAATGTAAAGGGTTGCGCAAAGAGTACAAGATCAATCTTGGGATTTTAAGAATAAACATCCGGATCGTTCAAATGAAGATTGCGATTAAACAGAAAATCAGTATTTTTACCCTGCCCTTTTGGAAAGAGCTATCCGTTAGCAAGCACGCGACTTGCATGCTGCCATCTATTCTCAAGGGCAATTTTTGTGAGCCAATCTTTTTATAGGTGTAAATACCATGGACTAATCACTCCGGAGCCAAAGGAAAATTACATCCGGACAACAGTGAATGTCTGATTGCTGATTGGCTGCCCTTGATGAGTTGTGACAGGGAAAAATGTAAGTTAATTTCACACTATTAAAGGAATATTCTGGGTTCAGTACAAGTTAAGCTCAATCAACAGCATTTGTAGCATAGTATTGATTACCACGAAAATTTATTTTGACTTGCCTCCTTTTCTTTAAAAAAACCCCAAAAATCTGGTTTCCAGTAAGTCACTTTTGTCTTGTGGCTATACTTTTGAAATATTGAGTACTTTAACGTTTACGGATTGGCCCCATTCACTTCCATTGTAAGTGCCTCACTGTAGATTTCTTTTTTTTTTTTTTTTTTTTTATGAAAAGAAGGGACGAGTCGATATTATTTTTTTGTGGTAATCAACATTGTGCTTCACTTGTTTGAACCCAGAATGTTCCTTTAAGAACCCTCAAAAAATCAAGCACTGGAAAAACATCTACTATAATATAATGAAATATTAGTGATTTATGTCTGCTCACAAAAAATGTATCCTGTCAGAATACACAGCTAATTTGAATGGCCGTCAATGAAGAACATTTTTTTTGCCCACATAATTCCAACTAGCCAAACCTCCAAATCACCCAAATCTCTAACCAAGGCCTTTGCAGATATTCTGATATTTGATATTGGAGGTATAGATATGAAGCCACTTTTATTAGAAATAATAATAATATAAATTAAAAAGGAAAAACACCCAGCTGTCTGAAAAATGCCCTATTTGAGCATTTCTGTGTTGTATGAATTAGATTATCTCTGCTAATGACATGAGTTCATGAGGAAATATATGCAGTTAGAAACACATGGCCTACTGCAGTTTATCTCTTTCTCTCCTTTTAGTGTTCAAAATCTAATTCCTTAGATCAATTTTTGAGCCACATGCAAATATGAAGCTTTCACTTGTTTCCTCTACACAATTTGGAATGCAATTTGGCTGTACATACCATAATTTGTAAGCTTGTGAATGTTTTTCACAGAGGGTGAAATGCAATATTTAACTTTCTTGTATCATATGGGATCGTGGTTGGCTTATGGTGCATTATTCACTGGATGATGTTGCAAGAAACGCATTCATTAATAAATGTACAAGTAGATGTAAGACTAATGCCCCAGAAATAATGACAGCCATTCTTTATGCAGGAAGGGTTTGCAGAGCAATTTGTTTATTGTGTATGCTTGTGTGTGTATGTGTATATTTATTGTGAGCAGGGGTAAAGATAGCATAGAAGAAATGTTCAGACATACAGACAGACAGAAAGAAAGATATGGCCAATGATAATAATGACAAATATAGCCAATTATATAAATGTTATTACACAAAATGAGAAAACAAGATAAACAAATCTTAATTCCATCATCCATGTGATCATGTTGTGGTATAATTATGTTGTTACTATTAATATACCAGCAATTTACTAAAGCACAGAACAGGAAACAGTTTATATGTCCCTCAGGAGGGTGTCTGATAGAGAAAAAAAAAAAAAAAAAAATATCCTTGCCTTCATTAATACTATAATAGCGAGTTTATTAAGAACAATAAATGTGGCTAGAAAACATACATTTCTAAAGTAAAATAAAATAAATCCATACCCAATAAACATCATCAAGTTTTCATAATTCAATCAAGCAAATCAAATTTCTCAAAATCAAAAACAGAAAAAAAGGGTGAAAAAAAAAAACTCGCTCTAAGGGGCCGTTTACACAACAAAGTTTTCAACTAAAAACGGAAAACTTTTTATGCATTTTGGCTGTTCGTTTACACGACAACGGCATTTTGGGGCCTGAAAACGCAAACTTTTGAAAACGGGTTTCAAAGTGCAAGTTTTTGAAAACGATGCCGTTATCGTCTCCGTGTAAACATACAAAAATGCGAATTTGTGAAAACGATGACGTCATGCGCACGCGTATTATGTGTTCAGTCTATAGGCATGCGCGCAAGTACTTCGAAACAACGCGCGAGACATTCAAAACTACAGTGGCGAACTACAGGACTGTGTTTGTGCTGCGCAAGGCTTGTAGTAATAAAGCAACCTCATTGTCCGTCCAGACAAAATTGCTCGATGCTTTCGCCATCTTCATTGTTTGTATTCACCACTCTGTGGAAGAACGCTTATGTGCACTGGCGTGTAGTGTTTCTTTACAAAGTGACATCGCCAACTACTGGCCTGGCATGCATAATACAGCGGTTTTAGTCATTTTCGCGGATCCGTGTGAACGGGGATCGTTTTGACGACGTTGTCGTCTGTACGCGAAACTTTTCAAAAACGCAAAGGAAAAACATTTCCGTTTTTAGTACATCGTTGTCGTGTAAATGTACCCTAAATTCGCGCACAGGCGGCAATGTCAAACATAACACCTTAACACACCTTGTTAATAAAACTCTGAATATTCACGAAAGAAATGACAGTAAAACACATACAGCACATACCAGAATTGAAACACTCCTGCAACCCAAACAGACAAAAAATTTAACTTTATGTCTTATTTTCAGCACATATTGCTGTGATAGCCTACCTGTCTCTTAAGCCGAGCATGGTGGGGAAGGTCATGTTGTTGGAGATAGCGTAATGACGTCACTCATGTAAAACTCTCAATATGGCTAATACATAATAAGAGAGAGTTTACACTTGAACTTGTGGATTGGAGATAGAAACAATTCTTAATTTGTTTTAACATAGTATTTATGATTGCTTTGGAAGGATTTGAAAATGTATAAGGGAAAATTGACGCATGATAAGAATGATAGTGAGAGTCCAGCAAACACATTTGTGTTTTAGCGACGTCGCTGCCACGTTCCATTTTTACCATTGCAACGTTGTTTGGTACGTGTTCACCACATTGTGTCCACGTAGAAATGTAAGACATGAGAAGGCTGTGGCAATGTTGTTGCGGAACATTCTGCAACCACGGGACGACGATCGAGCCACATTGGTTTATTACTGATGCCATTGCAACACACAACTCGATTACCCATTATTTCATCCTGTTCTTGTATATATTATGGGTAATATTTTTCAATAATCACACACAAAGCCTCAAAATAAAATAACAAATAATGTAATAACATTTTTAATATTGTTAATATTTAACATTGTTTTATAAGTTATGTGTAACAATATATAAATCAATTATAATCAACGTGTCAGTGTCAACTTTGGAGAGAAAAACACAGGCAACACAGGGTCATAGGTCATCAACTTTATTAATACATATTACAATGGTATTGTAATTATTGTAATTGCACTACATGTAGTTTATATGGTAAAAGTAAAGGAATATTCTGGGTTCAATGGAAGTTCATTCGACAGCATTTGTAGCACAATGTTGATAACCACAGAAAATTCCTTTTCTTTAAAAGAAGCAAAAATCTGTGTTACAGTAAGGCACTTACAATGGAAGTCAATGGGGCCAATCTGTAAACGATACTGTTTCAAAAGTATAGCCACAAGATGTGCACAATATGCATGTTAACATTGTTTTAGTGTGATAAAATCACTTATTAATCTTTTCTGTGTAAAGTTTGTTGCCATGATGATGTAACGTGGTAAACCCTAAAACAACCATAAAACTGGTGATTTAAACTTAACAGCTCAAATAATACTCAACTTTTAATAGAAGAAATAATGTAAGTGCTTTTATAAAATTATAAGCTTCACATTTCTGCCTTTTAAATGCCCCATCACTTCCATTGTAACCTTGATTGTTTTTTTTTTGTTTGTTTTTTTTAAAGAAAATATTTTGTGTGATAATCAGCATTGTTACAAATGCTGCTGATTCATCTTAAATTGTATTGAACCAAGAATAAAAAAATAAAAAAATACAAAAAATACAAAAAATACAAAAAATGCTAAACGTTACAACCATAAAACCTAATATATTACAATAAGTTATTGTCTCCCTCTCCTTACTAGCAGCTCAGATAGCCTGACTGATGATTGGACAGCAGAAAAAGAAATACATAACATTAGTATAGTGCTGACACGACCCTTACAGTTGCACCTAAAACTTGAGACATGTAAACATATTTTCATTTTATTTTAGGCCTTGGGGAAGGAGAGTGCAGTAGTGACAGGAAATGATAGGGAGAAGAGTGAGTGCTACATGTCAGAGCGTGTGCTGGCCATGTCTCTGACTACTTACTTTCATATATGATGAAAAGAGGTCCAGTGAAGCATCCTGTACATGTAGAATAGCTGGTCACTGTAAAATTAAAAAAACGTAGTATTTATCTATACCAGCTGTACGGTACATTAAACAATACAAGAGCACTCACAGTAAAATGACATTACACAACAGTCCTTGAAGTTTCACTGCATCTCTCCTCATGCTTGTGCTCATGCCGTTCCAAATCAGAGTTTGAGAGCTCTGCATAAAGCTTGTGGTGGTGATTTTGGTTCATCCCAGCGACTTTCAAGTGTTTTGAATGTGTTCATTAAAAAGATCTGTTCAGATTTGTTCACTTTTAGTGAATATTTCTGTTGATTACATCTTTATGCCAGTAGGTGGCAACAAATTACTTTTTGTCATTTCAAAAAATCTTTTATTGAGTACATAAAGCTGAAAATCTATTCATGTCAGATTGCAAGGACTTTTGTTTAGAGGACTGCTTGTACAAAAAATGAAATTACTGACTGTTATTTAAAGCACCACTTGACCTTTGAGCAATGTCGTCATCTGAAAGGCAAGCAATTTTGTAAAATAAATAAATAAGTTATAATAATAAATAATAATATTTAAACTTAAACACTTTGACATTACTTAGAATTTTTTCTTCCAATATCTGGCATGCTTCCATTTCCTCTGAATGCCCCTGTTGATCCTAGGGAAAAAATTTAAATAATAATAATAATAATAATAATAATAATAATAATAATATATATATATATATATATATATATATATATATATATATATATATATATATATATATATATATATATATATATATATATATATGAATAGATATTGGCAGAGCACAATAAATATTGCTACATTTTATTTATAGGCTCCACATGAGCATTTCGCAATAGCAATTTGAACTGTCATGATTGTCTAACAGAGAAATGAAAAGCAAATGACCTCCTCTTAATACAATGTAAGACAAATAAGTTCATATTAAAAAAAATAAAAAAAAAGAAAGAAAGAAAAACACTTCAGCATACTATGGCGTTTATCAGTACTTTAACTATGTTCCTGACTCCACACTTGCATTCTTGGTGCTACAAAAGAAACATTCTGTTATGATTGTCTCCCTATTTACCATCTCACTTATGTAATGGATAAAATACAGTCATTATTACAATATAAACAATATAAAGGGTATATAAAGGGTGATCAGGACTCCTCCACTTCACACTGGGTTCTTTGGGGGATACAGTATAGTCAGCCAGAAATTATACTATGAGAAGACAGAGACCATGCAGTCTCCTGAAACACCAAGTTCTGATCAACTTGTTGGTGTTTAAGGTTATCCACAATACCCCACTGACTGGTCAAATATCTATCTGAGCCCAGATGTGCAGTCACTATTGAGAAATATTTGTCATTAAATGCCAAAACTGACCAATCAGAATTGATTATTCCAGAAAGTTGTATAAACTTGGGAACTTAATTTTCACCTTGAAGATAATGTCTTACCTTCAAATTTGCCACAACTCTGTGTCCTTCACTCTGGACATCCCAATTTGGTGTGTTTCAGAAATCTAAAAGGAATATTTCCCTTGTATTAATATTGTGTTAATAATACATTGATGGTTTTGAATGTTTGCTTTAATTGAAATGGCTGTCCCATTCAGCTGTCAGATGGCTAGTAGATGGCTTTCAGTCTATGACATTTTAAGATACATTTGACATGTCTATATTCCAAAAAACAAAACAAAACAACAAATGAATAAAGAAATAAAGAAAATAAAAAAGGAAAGCATTACCTTTCAAATGTTGTGGCATGACTGCAGGGTTGGGAGGGTTACTTTTGATATGTATTCCACTACAGATTACAGAATACATGCTGTAAAATTTAATTTGTAACGTATCCATTAGATTACTCAAGGTCAGTAACTTATTCTAAATACTTTGGATTACTTCTTCAGCACTGGCAGATTTTACTTGTTTTGACTATAAAAACTCTGCCAGTACAGTAAGACAAAACACACATGTTAAAAATACATTCTCTGAAAAACCTAAATATCTTATGCAGTGTTATTTCTAAAACAAGATAAATCAAACTGATCTTGTTTTAAGGATTTTTAGATATTTTTACAGAAAAACAATAAAAAAAAAATATTATCAGGAATATGATTTTTGCCCTAATATCAAAGGTCTTACTAGAAAAAAAGAAATTATGATCCAACATGAATTTCTTGATAAAAAAATATGATCATGCCTGGTAACGTGCATGTAAAATGCTAGAAATAGCATTTTAGCTTAGCGTAAAGCTGACAATTTACACAAGGTTTATTTCTATTTCTTCTGCTCCAAACTTACTTCAAACTTACTTCTCTGTCTGCTCGTATGAATGTAACACATCATAAGGAAGTGTTTCACCGCTGTTCAAATGCATATATTTATATATCAAATTTATATGTATAAATGTTTTCCATCTGAAAGGACTAAATATTAAATGAAACAAATGACAATAAAATGCAAAGTAATCTCTTCAGTAATCAAAATACTTTTTGAATGTAACTGTATTCTAATTACCAATGATTTAAATTGTAACTGTAGTGGAATACAGTTACTTATATTTTGTATTTTAAATATGTAATCCCATTACATGTATTCTGTTACTCCCCAACCCTGCATGACTGTCCGTGTGTATAGCTGCTCTGTAGTTCACTGGCATCTTTGGATCAAAAATAGAGTATTAGTAAATAACTGGCCAGCAACCAAAATTCATACATTGTGAATTTTGTGTATGCTTTTCAAGATTATTTCTTACGCTTGCCACAAAATCCAGCAGGGCTTTTTTTTCTTTCTTCCAAATCCTGCAAAATTGTGCACATTTTACTTTTTGTTTTCCATTTATATTGTACAATTAGCTTTTATTATTAGTTTTTAAGATGACTGTTTTTAAGAAAAGACTTGAAATACTTTAACCAGCTTACCTCAACCTAAGAATGGTGGGCTGTTGAGTAAAAATAAAAAAAAATAAAAATAATAATAATAATAATAATAATAATAATAATAATAATAATAATAATAACACTGATTATTTTCTTTATTCCAGCACCAGCAAAGATTTTACCATGACCTCCTGAGACCCAGCAAATGTAGAATTTTAACATAATTGTTTGGTGTGTAAGATATGCTCCTTTTGAGTCACTTTGACCATGAAACACATTTTGAGTTATAAACACTAAAGTATTAAGGAAAGTCGCAGATTTAGGCTAATTATTATGTTTCTGTTCCACCATTTCACACATTATTTGATGGAAGATTAATTCAAACATACAAAAAATTTGATGAAATTTAAATGGATATTCGCGTTTCAGGACAGTGACGTGTACAATATGTTGTACAGTAGTAGTCAACACAACGTAAGCACAACGTTAATTAGTCACTCGGAACAATGGTAAAACAGCAACGTTGTGACAGCGTGGTGATTACCACTGTAAAATGGCCAAACTTTTGGCCATGTTGTCGCAACGTTGGTAGAAGGATGGCAACGTTGAGGCAACATTCTGTGTTTGCTGGGAGATGATGTGATATTATTTAAAGATGAAATTCTGAAATGTAAAGAAGTATATATTTTATCGTTATTAATTATATTGGCCAAATACCATATACACTAAGGACAGAAAGAGATGTGGAAGGCCCAGATGTAGAACTAAACAAGAGGATAAGTACATCATTGTCTGTAGTTTGAGAAATAGATGCCTCACATGTCCTTAGCTGACAGCTTCATTGAATTCTACCCACTCAACACACTTTTGAAACAGAAAATCAAAAAGAAAATGTTAGAGTGGGCAAAGAAACACAGACATTGGACAACAGATAATTGGAAAAGAGTGTTATGGATCTTAACCCCATTGAGCTTTTGTGGGATCAGCTAGACTGTAAGGTGCGTGTGAAGTGCCCGACAAGACAGCTACATCTATGGCAAGTGCTACAGGAAGTGTGGGGTGAAATGTCACCTGAGTATCTGGACAAACTGACAGCTAGAATACCAAGGATCTGCAAAGCTGTTATTGCTGCACATGGATGATTTTTTTGATGAGAACTCTATGAAGAAGTTTAAGAAGCTCTGAATTTTTTTTTTTTTTTTAATTGTAATAGTAATTTTTCATGTTATTAATGTCCTGACTATACATTGTTATCAGCTGAATGCCACTTTGGTAAATATAAGTACCAATTTCTTTCCATAAGAGCAAAATCTGTACATTATTCCAAACTTTTGGCCACCAGTTTATATATATATATATATATATATATATATATATATATATATATATATATATATATATGTGTGTGTGTGTGTGTGTGTGTGTGTGTGTGTGTGTGTGTGTGTGTGTGCGTGTGCGTGTGCGTGTGAGAGAGAGAGAGAGAGAGAGAAATATAAAAGTTATTAATGCAGCAAAACATTTTGCATAACATACAATTTGTAAAAGTTTTGACATTTGTGAAAACTTGTGCAAACACAGAAGAAATCAGTGGAAAATGTGTATAAACTTCACAATTCTAATTTCCGTTCACCCAAAAGTAACAAATACCAATTATTTAAAGGTGCACACAGTCATTTTTTTCTTCATTAAAAAAGTTTAAATCCTAAAGACATGAATTGTAATTTTGCAATATATGTAGTAAATCATGACCACTCACATTAAAATGAAGACTCCAGTCATATCAGTAACCTTATAAAAGCTGTTTTATTCTACATGGAGAAGGTCCGCACATGGGGATGTTAGAATCACATGACCAGCTGAACACTACTCGTTTAATATCAGTAACCATCATGTAATTTGACACTTTCACTCATTGAATAAAGTAATTAGTATTCACAGTCATGGCTGACTGTTAATACTAAATTTCTACTGTGGCATTTGAAACTGAAAACTATTTATTTTAAATGTTGCTGCATCCAAGACACTTGGTGTCAGTGTAAGTCCAAGATGACACAAAGACAAAAGTTACTGAGTGCACCTTTAACATTCAGTATATAATTAAAAACAGAGATTAGATGCCACAATCTCACAGCAGCTAGTTCATCGTCATTGCACTCATTGTAGAATCCTGGAATCTTGTAATCATTTCCCAGCAGGGCAATAAAAACCTGTTTACCCTGGCTTTTGGAAATTGTATGGAAGGCTACCAGTCAGATTGGAGTTTATGATTTTGGGTAGCTCTTGCCATTTTTGTGTTCAATATGCATAAGATGGTCCATGGCCTTTGAGGCTAAGACCTTAGGTTTGGTGAGGTCCATAGTTTTGATTTTATCTTTAAATCGTACATATTGTTGAATATTCTTTTGATATTCTAAGGCACATTCACGACTCCATAATACTTACTTGACCAAAATTACACATATTTAATCAAAGTACCCCCACATTTACTGTAGAATTACTTCAACAATGTTCAAACTTGCACTTCAAACATTCATTTCTAGGCAAAAAAAGGATCATCCACGTAGCTCAGAGAAATTTCTGTGTGTGTCTTCTTAAACTCTGCTGCAAGTCTGGGATGATTTTTCTGGAATTGTTTCAAAGCTTCTTCTGTTGCCTTGAAGCCACCCCAGTAGGTCCCGCTGGAAGACTTGAGGATGAAGCACAGCTCTCTTCAAAGGAGCAGACAGCAAGATTCTTTGTGTGCAAGTGCACTATCTGAGATGTGATGGAAGACATTTAACTTTGACGTTGTTTACGGACAACACTTTGTCAGACACACACACCACACACATGTGCACACCTCTTTCTAGTAGCTCTTGAATTATTTTCCTCTTTTTACTATGTTCATTATTCTTGCAAAGAGCAGATGCATGAAACAGGCCCGAGACACAGTGAGAAAGAGAGCAGAAGCCAGTGAACAGGCCAGCGTCTTTAGGACGAGCTCATCAAGTACTCCCTGGAGGTCTAGTCTGTCCTTCTCCTCCGTAAAAAAATATGTCATGTCATATATCATCGGCTGTGATTTCTCCTCTCTTGCTCATTGAGTGTGGCCCTGAAAGGGATGGGATAATCTGTGCATGTGCTTGAAACAATATGGACCCTTTGCCAATAATACCCTTTTTATACACATGGGACTCATAGGTTTGATATCTGTTGCTGGGTCTTGAATGGTCCTTTGGGAAAGAACTGTTTGACTGGCTGAATCGCTAATACTGGTCCCAGAAGGTTTAAAGCAGTGCATTACCATGTTTCAGCCCAATACTCTGTAGTGTTTCTCCATCAGCTAGGATCTATCTATTGCCTCTGCAGTCTGCAGTGCTTGTTTCAATGCTTTGGAAAAGTGGTGGATATTTTTTTTTCCGATGCAATGACGTTAGCTAATCAGAACAGTGGGCGTTTACGTTCAAGTTTTAAAGGAGAAACAGTCTAAAACTGAGCGTTTCCAACAAAGGGTCAGGAAAATGGTCATGTTTTACAGATATTTGACTGGTTTTTGTAAAAAAAAAAAAGAAAAAAGAAAAAAGAAAAACCTTTATAACATTATAAGAACATTAAAAAAAAAAATGAGGGATGAGGGAACAAATTAGAGCCATGGTCTAGTGGTTAGTGCATTGAGCCATGCTGCTCACATGGGTGATGCAAGTTCGAATTTGGCTTGCAACATTTCCTAATCCCCTATTCCCCTTTTAGAAATCCCACTGTCCCTTTAAATACAAATAAATACTAATAATGAGCATTAAAAGGGGAGAAAATAGTTTGATAAATGATCAAAACACAACATAAATTCAACACAACATATTCATACAGCGTTCTGGTAGAAGTGCTGTAAACTATTAACAAGTTTTACGAGTACATCTGCCATATGTTCCAAATGTGCTGCCATGTCTTCAATTGTGCAGTGCAAAACATTACAGCTGTAATAAGATTATAAGATTTTTAATGATCCCTGGAAAAGCATTTTATACCAATAATCTAGTGTTTAGGAGTTTGCTTGATAGGACTTTATAACCTTACAATTTAGAAAGGAAGAGAGAGAGAGAAAAAGTAAAAGAAAGAGAAAAAAGAAAGAAATACAGAAAGGGAGCTACTGTCATTTTTTGTGTATTTATTTTTGTCATTTGAACAGAATAAGAATTTAAAAATGCTACAGTAAAACAAAAACTGTGAATTGATTAACTGGTATAGGAATGTATAGGATTTTCTGTATCTGTGAAAGTATACTTTCACATTAAATAGTGTCATGTGTGAAAATTATTCCTCATGCTCCCGGAACCACTGTTTCAGAATTCACAATTTGAGCCTGATGAATCTTGGAATTGTCATCCTGGAATATGCTTGTGCCGTCAGAGAAGGAAAAATCTATTAATGGGATAACCTGGTCATTCAGTACATTCAGTTAGTCAGCTGACTATGCGTGACGGGCTCATCGCTTCATGCGCTTCTCTTCTTACCCTGACGCGGCCATCGCTTTGGAATAGAGAAAATCTGGACTCATCAGACCACATGACCTTTTTCCATTGGTACTCAGTTTAATCTTTATGCTCCCTAGCAAATTTTCTGATTAGCCTCACTAATAAGTGGCTTTCTTGTGGCCACATTTTTTTTTATCTTACTTTCACTATTATACATAGCTGTGATTTCTACTGTCTAATTTTTTACGATGTGACTTCACCAAGTGTTTTAGTGATCTCCGATCATGACCATTCAAGATTTTTTTCCAACCACATTTCTTCCACTAAGCGGACAGTTCACCACTATCCTTCCAGGTTTTAATAATGCGTTGGACAGTTCTTAACCCAATTACAGTTATTTCAGCAATCTCCTGGCCAATAATTTGCCCTTTCTGAAACACAGTCATATCTTTTCCATGACCATGGGATACGTCTTCCAACATGGTTGTTTAAGAAATGAGAAGCTACACACTGCATCAGTTAGGGTTAAAAGAATTGTTGCCAGCTGAAACATATTAATCACTGCAATAATGCTCCAATCATAGACTCTTAAGTACTTGCTGATTTAAAAAAATTTTTTTGGCCAGGTATTGTATATTATTGAAATATCATATGGCCTTTTGTTTTACCATTTGTTTTACTATGGTGATTAACAAAACATTTAAAAGTGCCAATCAGATTTTTGTAGTCTCAGTAGGTTGAAAAGTAAAATATATAGGCAACAAAATGGCATGCCTAAAACATGGTCTTTGTATTTTATTACCGTGAATTCTGGCAACCACAGCTGCCAGTTTTTGTGTATAAATGTGTATAAATGACTATATGAAGTTTACAAAACAACAAAAATAGACTGCACACCCACTGTGAGAAATTGTCTACAAAACAGAGTGTGAAGGGAACCATTAAGCAGTTTAGGCTGAATTAATTGAAGTTTAATACTTTAGAACAAACCCTAACCAGAACTTTTTAGAGATATCAATACAGTGCTGCCTTGCAAGCAATCAAATGATTTTCTTTTTTTCTTTTATTGTTAGTGAAAGAGTTTCATAGCTGATTAAAAGTCCATAGACCACATGGCACAAAGTAAAATAATTTAAGCAATGGGTATACGATATTTCATAGTGGGAAATTAATGAAATTCATATTAAAAGATGAAGGCAATGTTTTCCACACAACTGTGTTTAACATTGCTGTTTCTATCTCATTACAAAGTGGGAAGCTCTGTTTGGCCCGCTTATATGTACTGGGTTATATTTATTTTGGAAGCAAATCATATTGTGCATTAAAATCAGCAACCAGTAAAGATAATTTGATGCACTGTGTGTCAGCCCACACACACACACAATTTACCTTTTTATTTTTTCAAGAAATTTTGATAAACAACAACTGTGACCTTTAAGTTTGTACAGGCAGCATGGCTCTGATCACAGCGACTGGAAACAGAGCCAAACTCAAATGTCAACCGTCCCTGCAGTTCTAGCACTGACGCAAAACTGCCAGAGAGCTACAGGGAAAGCCAGGGGAGAGAGAGAGCGATCTAGAGAGATAGACAGAGAGAAAGAGAGAGAGGAAGCAAGCTTACCTAGTGTTTTACGTGTGTGTGTGTGTGTGTGTCCATTGGCATACGTTCCCTGGTGTGTGTGCGTGTGTACGGATGGATAACGCAGACTCACCTGAGCTGCAGGCTGGTTCTTTGAGGCCCGGACATGTCAGACAGTATTAAAGCAGGTATATGGTTGGGAGATTTCGACGTCCCTTTAGAGAGCTGCAGGCTAAGTCAGCCAATAGAGCATAAACTAGCCTCCATGCTAACAAACAGGCACTGAGCTGCTCGCTGACCCCATACAACCAAACATAAATACAAAAACATCTTGATGTCTCATGTTTTTTATAAACACAAATGTCAGTTTATGATGTATGGGGTTGAGAGCATTTGAGGTGAAACAATAAGCTTCAAACACTAAAGTTAGCTTTGATTATGGCACACATGCGTCGTGGCATTGTTTCGACAACCTTATGCAACATCACAACATTTATTTCTATCCAGAGTTCCGGTAATTTTTGGCAGAGATCTTGTATTGATGACGGGAGAGTCGAACCACTCCGTAAAGTCTTCTACAGCATATCCCAACATTTTTCAATGGGATTAAGGTCAGGACTCTGTGGTGGGCAATTCATATGTGAAAATGACTCCTCATGCTCCCTGAAACACTCTTTCACAATTTGAGCTGAATGAATCTTGGCATTGTCTTCCTGGAATATGCCATTAGTGAAGAAAAAATCCATTGATGGGATAACTTGGTCATTCAGTACATTCAGGTAATCAGCTAACTTCATTTTATTGCCACATAACATTGCTGAGCCTAGAGGCTTGTACAGTGGGCACAGTGCATGACAGGTACATCACTTCATGCGCTTCCCTTCTTACCCTGACTCGCACATCGCTTTGGAATAGCGTAAATCTGGACTCATCAGACCACATGACCTTTTTCCATTGCTCCACAGTCCAGTCTTTATGCTCCCTAGCAAATTGACATTGTTTTTTTTTCCAATTAGCCTCACTAACAAGTGGCTTTCTTGTGGCCACACAGCTGTTTAGTCCCAATCCTGTAAGTTCGCGTCACATTGTGCGTGTGGAAATGCTTTTTTTCACTATTAAACATAGCCATGTGTTCTACTGTAGATTTGTTACGATGTGACTTCACCAAGCGTTTCAGTGATCTTCGATCACGATCATTCAATCATTCATAAAATGTCCACCTTGGTGGTCCAGGAGCGCCACCTGTGGCTGAATCTGGTCGAGATGAGGGACGCCAACAAGGCTCGTTTTCTCAATGCTCCCATCTCCCAGATCGGCCTATTCGGCGACACCGTTGAGGACTTTGCCCAGCAGACTGAGGCAATACAGCACATCTTGCCCCGGCGCGGCTCAAGACCCCGTACCCTGTCTGCTCACCGAGGGCATCCCCCTGCGGAGGTGAAAGCCCAGGCGGCTCTGCCACAGCCCGAGCCCAGTTCTCGGCCCCAGTTTAGAGCCCTCCGCAGGAAGCCGACGCCCCCCGCCTCACGGCCGGGTGAAAGGACCCGGAAGGCTCCTAAGCGCCCCTGAGATGGATGACCCAGGGAGGGAGATGTCCACTGCTATCATGGAGCTGGTATCCAGACCATTCCGTCCCCTGGTGGAGGACCGGGAGGTAAATCTTGTATTCCCTTTTGTTTTGTGTTTGCCGCACCCCGAACGGGCTGCGGTACCCACATTTTCAAAAAAAAAAAGCGGTTGTAAGGGGGTTCAGTGGAAAGGAGGAGGCGAGAACCGGCTTGACAATTTAAATTTTAATTTAATAAACAATTTAAACAAAACACACAACCAAAAACACACAGTACAGCTGTCGGCAATTCTCTCTCTCTCGAACTGTCGTCCCCGGCCGCCTTTATCCCTCGCGCGCCCCATCAGGCTGATTGGGGACCGGGTGTGTCTCATTCCAGCCCGGCCCCGCCCTCCTCGGCTCTACACTCCTCCCGGCGTTGCCTCAGGCCGGGGAGCCCCCGGCATGATGTACATCCCCCCCACCCTTCCTCTCTGGGGGGTGGGGGGGGCGTGCCTTATGCCCCGACTGCCGGCGGGTCCTCCCCGCCTTCCTCGACCTGGGAGGAGACAGGAGGGGAAAAAACAACAACACAAAATGGTGAGGGAAAGGCCAACATGGAGCGACAGAGAGAGAGAGAGGAGAGAGAGAAAAAGAAACTCACCGGTTCTCTGATGTGCCGTCGCGTGGTCCTCGATCACTACACCACCCTCTCAGGCGGACTGCAGCCGCTCCTCCCCGGGCGGACCGGAGTCAGACCTCCGACCCCCAGCGGACAGGACGCCCCTCCGCGTTCCCGGCATCCCGTGGGGACTCTCCTCCACCCCTGGCAGTGGCCCTACCACTCCAGGCAGTCGGGGAGTCGCTTCCTCCTCCCCCCGCGGACAGCGGTCTTCTCCCGACCCCTCCACGTTCCCGGGGGACGGCAGGGCACTCCTCCGCCCCTGGCAGTGGCTCCCTCGCTCCAGGTGGTCGGGGAGTCCCGTCCCCACTCGCCTCGCGGATGGCGGCCGTTCCCCGCGTCCGGGGGGTCGGCTACTCCGTCCCCCATCGGACGGCAGCGGTGCTCCCCTGGGTGGACGGCAGTGTCGAGGACCCTGCGCCGGGAATCCCTCCTCCTTACCGGGTTTCGGCACCAGTGTAAGGGGGTTCAGTGGAAAGGAGGAGGCGAGAACCGGCTTGACAACTTAAATAATAATTTAATAAACAATTTAAACAAAACACACAACCAAAAACACACAGTACAGCTGTCTGCAATTCTCTCTCTCTCGAACTGTCGTCCCCGGCCGCCTTTATCCTTCGCGCGCCCCATCAGGCTGATTGGGGACCGGGTGTGTCTCATTCCAGCCCGGCCCCGCCCTCCTCGGCTCTACAGCAGATTCTCACTCCTTGGGTCACACAGTCAGTGTTTACGACCGCCGTTATCATGCCGACCGGACACTGAGCACCTGCGACTTGGACATCCGGGGCATTCGCGTGCCAACCGCACCACACTTACACCCATGGCCAGGCGGTTGTGACGAGTTATGAGGATGGGCAAAAAGTCCCTCCTCCCCCATCGCCAACCCCCGTGACGCCGGGTACATGGGGCAAGATAAGTGCTTCGAGGGCCCCCTCAGCGCAGCCACAAGTTCGAGACGAAGCAAGGCTCCTCGACATGGCATCCCCTGCTCCCCCCGCTGTGAGGCCCCACCCACAGGTACGTTAGACACAATTGTCCCCTTAGTGCCCCTCGTCCGGAGCTTGGATGCATGGTTAGCGCTTTCCAACCCATCGCGGTGGCTGGCCAGGACCATCTGACTCTGCTACACAATTCAGTTCGCCAGGCGCCCGCCCCGGTTCAGCAGCATCCGCTTCACCTCGGTGCAGGGCGAGAATGCCACCACCCTGCGTGCAGGGATCGCGACCCTTCTGCGCAAGGGCACAATAGAGCCTGTCCCTCCAGCCGAGATGAGGAAAGGGTTCTACAGCCCTTACTTCATCGTGCCAAAGAAAGGCGGTGGAATTGGACCTGCGTGTTTTGAACTGGGCCTTACACAGACTCCCGTTTACAGAGGCTCCTGGGGTATTTGGCATCCTCGGTGGCGGTCACACTGCTTGGGTTGGTAAATATGAGACCACTTCAGCACTGGCTTCAGCACTGGCTTCAGAGATGGGCATGGCACCGCGGCACACATCACGTGGCTATCACGTGACTCTGCCACCACTTATTCAGCTCTTGGACAGACCTTGCGTTTCTGTGGGCAGGAGTCCCCCTACAGCAAGGGTCCAGATACATTGTGGTCACCACAGACACCTCCAAGTTGGGCTGGGGCACCGTGTGCAACGGGCATGCAGCCACTGGCTCCTGGACAGGACCATGGCTGTGTTGGCACATCAACTGCCTCGAGTTGCTGGCTGTACTGCTCACCCTGCAGAGGCTATTGCCATTGATCCGGGGCAAGCATGTGTTGGCTCTCTTAGGGACGGGGCACCATCTGGCACCCATGCCCAGATCTCTGGAACCTCCACGTCTGGCCCTTGGATGGGACGCGGAAGACCTAAGTGGCCTACCACCAGCAGTGGTAGACACGATCACTCAGGCCAGGGCTCCCTCTACGAGGCAGCTTTATGCCCTGAAGGGGCGTTTGTTCATGAGTTGGTGTTCTTCCTGAGGTGAAGACCCCCAGAGATGCACAGTCAGGTCAGTGCTTTCCTTCCTGCAGGAGAGGCTGGAGGGGCGGCTGTCCCCCTCCACCCTGAAGGTGTATGTGGCCGCCATAGCGGCACACCACGACTCAGTGGATGGTAAGTCCTTAAGGAAGCACGACCGGATCATCAGGTTCCTGAGAGGCACCTGGAGGCTGAATCCTCCTAGGCCACGCCTCTTTCCCTCATGGGATCTCTCCCTGGTCCTCCTGGGCCTTCGGAGAGCCCCATTTGAGCCGCTAGAGTCGGTCGAGCTGAAAGCCCTCTCTTTGAAGACAGCCCTCCTGATTGCTCTCACCTCAATCAAGAGGGTTGGGGACCCACAGACATTCTCTGTCAGCGATACCTGTCTGGAGTTCAGTCCGGTAGACTCTCATGTGGTCCTGAGACCCCGGAAGGGCTATGTGCCCAAGTTTCCCACGACCCCCTTCAGGGATCAGGTGGTGAGCCTGCAAGCGCTGCCCTGGGAGGAGGCAGACCCAGCCCTGTCGTTGCTGTGTCCGGTGCATGCTTTGCGCATCTACTTGGATTGCACGCAGAGCTTTAGATGCTCTGAGCAGCTCTTTGTCTGCTTCGGCGGACAGCGGAAAGGGAACACTGTCTCCAAACAGAGGCTTGCCCACTGGATCGTGGATGCCATCGCTCTGGCATACCAAGCCCAGGCCGTGCCCGCCCCTTTGGGAATACGAGCACACTCTACAAGGAGTCTAGCATCCTCTTGGGCACTGGCCAATGATGCCTCTCTAGCAGACATCTGCAGAGCAGCGGGTTGGGCAACACCCACTACCTTTGCGAGATTTTACAATCTCCGTGTTGAACCGGTTTCGTCCCATGTTTTGTCAGGTACGAACAGGTACGTTTGGTAATACAGAACAGCTGGCCGGGTGTATCACTTGCATATAGCACCTTTCCCCTCCATCGAAGACGTGCGCTTCTTCTCCCATGCGAGTTCACGAACCATGAACCCTGGAACTCCTTCCTCCCTTGCCCTGTGGCTTGTGAATTCGGCAGAGGAATTCACAGCCGGACCCACTACAGGTACTAATATGCCCTGTACTGGGATAGGTGCTCAACAGGTGCCGGTTACTCCGGTAACCCCGTGTGATGTATTTTTCGTGGTACAGTCTCCCTGTCAGCAGACCCGTGTCTCCCTTGGGCAGAGCCCTCTCTGCCCCCGGCCGCTGTGTTTGTAGAGCTCCTCCCCTTCCAGGCAGGACCTACCACCGCGCCTCTTCCATGTGCGGCTGGTGAGCCCACGTGATGTATTGCCACATGTTACCTCCCCTCTGGGCAGGATGTGGTCTCTGCGGGGTCTTTTCCCCCTGAAAGAATAGGAAAGGAATAGAACACCTTCCTCAGCGCATGTAATAGCATTAGATGGCCCCAGCCGAATCTAATATACTGTGGAGAGAAAACATAGAGAGAAAAGGCCGCGGCTGGTGCGGCCTGCTCCCATGCTAGTTACGTCGCTTCCCTCCCTCTGGGATGTGGGGAACTACATGACGTCTTGTGGGGCGTTGGGGGAGGTTACGTGCAGACTGATGCACCTGCTATTACGCACGCAGCAGCTTGCTTGCACCTGCATCGGCAGTTCATGTAACACGGTCCAGCTTTTGTTGCTTTTTCTATAGAGACCCCTAGTATCACTACATCGACACAACATCGAGTAAGTGACAGAAGGGGAACGTCTCGATTACTTTGTGTCCCTCTTGCCACAATTCTACTATCTGCTGAAATGGCCAGGACCTTGTCTCGGCTCCTCAGCACAAAACCTGAATGAGTGGTTGTGAGCCAGCTCCTTTTATACCCTTATGTCCGGGGGGAGTGGCATGCAAATTCCACTCGCCAATTCTCATTGGCCTTTTCTCAAAGATTAGAGGTGTTTGGGGCTCCCAAGGGCGACCCCTAGTGTCACTACATCGACACAACATCTCGTTCCCTCCATCAGGGAATGGAGGTTACAACAGTAACCGAGACAATTTAATTCCAAACGGCAATTTTTTTTAATTTTTTTTTTTTGGACAAGCAGTGTATATCAAATACATTTTTAGTAGCTTTTGGGGTAGCTAAAATCATGAGTAGCTTGTAACAAGGATTTCAAAGTGACTTCACTGGTGGTCACAGATATATGTTTATCAGCTTTTTACAATGGCTTTGAACACGACACATCCAATCAGATTTTTAAGTCTGAACTATTCATTATACATACCTAAACATTCTATTTCACAAAAACACGGTTTCTGAGTCCCTGATTTGCACAGATTCATCCTCTATTTCTAGAGTCTATGTTCAAACAGTGTGTGTTTGCGTGTTCATGTGGATGTGTGTCCATGTCTAAAAAGCTTTTGAAAATGGGACGAGCAATCAATTATGGGCATCGCTTGACAGGCCATTGTTAGTTTTCCACTCTCTCTTTCTCTCTCTCTCTCTCCCTCACTCTCTCTTCATCTGTCATGTCTGATAGCCTCTCCTGGGTTCTCTCTCATTCTACTGCCTTTCTACTGAACAGCTGCACATCTAATGAAGCAGACCTGCAGAGAGAGAGAGAGAGAGAGAGAGAGAGAGAGAGAGAGAGAGAGAGAGAGAGAGAGAAACAGAGACAGAGTGAGAGAGTCCCCTGTTTGTCTTTGTATTGCAGGTGTGAGATGATGGGAACATTTAGTGTACCTAGCTGTAATTTGCTTAGAAAAAAAAAGAAAAAAAAAAGAAAAGATTTCTGTCAGTTCTCGGGTCCTTTGTGGTGAATGATAAGTTTTACCGCCTCAGGGACGATTCTGATAAGATCTATCGACGGTAATGTAAACAGCAGGTCGCAAAAGCTGTATTCAAGTTTAGATTATGGATTTTTTTTATGATGATCTTGTCAAGGGCAAGACATCAGGGGACACATGTCGTGAAAGAATGCAGGAAGTTCAAATGGAATAACAAAGTGTCTCACGTTGGAGACGGTAGTACAGTGGCGTTCAAAGGTCTGCAGTCCACTGGTGAAAATGCTTCTGTTTTGTATTTACTTATTTAATACAGTTTTTTTTTTTTTTTTTAAACATTATATTATAATCATACTGTAACAATTTGAGTGAAATTTTGAATCGAACAATTAACATAAATGTCAGAATTAATGATAGCATGCACTTGAGCTGTCATGGACTTCACAAGTTTGTGCAAAACCTGATGTTCCATGTTATCCAGCATGATTTGAGAACGTTTCAAAGATAATCTTATGTGCTTCAATGGAAGCAAGGAAATCTGACAAGTAAGGAGTTAACATGGTCAATGTCACAAATTTGCTTAGTGATTTAGATATAGTATAGAATTTTAAATAAATTTCTTTCATTTTCCATCATAGTTTTTTATTGTTTTAATTTTTAAAAAAACCTAAAACTTATTTTCCAGATTTAAATTACATTTTGAATCCCAGATTTTCAATGTGGACTTTTGAATGATACTGTATATCTATCAATTTATGAATCAATGAATGAATAAATAAATTAATGAAGGACTGAAAAGGTCATTTTATAAATAAATAAACACGTTTGCACATAAATCTTTGTTATCCACGTGAATGTTAGCAAGGCTACGGTACTGTTAAGTGTCTGGGGGTGTAATTAACGCTTCCAGCATGGTGTGTTTTACTTTGTGTTTGCATTGGTAATGTAACTTTTTCTTTTTAGTAGATCTCCCACTGTGCACTCACCCTGAGTTGCCTCTAGCCATCAGGAACAGAGTCAACAGCTCACATGCAGAGGAAACACCGTCCAACCTATGGATTGAAAAAAAAAAAAAAAGATTATGTTATTAAATACCACTATAGCACTACTAAAGTGCTGATGCTGTTATCAGTGTGTAATTTTAGCACAGCAAGGTATTTAGTAAAAAATAAATTCATTTGAGATTAAAAAGCTACAAAAAATATTTGAATAACTCTGAATAATATACAGTATATGTTTGAATAGAATAAATTGAGTTGGAGATGACTTGGGTTGAATTTATAAACATTAAGACATTATGCCCCCTAATGAGTCATTGTAAGGGTAATCTATACAATATTTTTTTTGCTGGCCTGAGAGATCGTGTCTACCACTGCTGGTGGTAGGCCACTTAGGTCTTCCGTGTCCCATCCAAGGGCCAGACGTGGAGGTTCCAGAATTTGTTGAGCAAATTTTTTTTTAGATGAAATGTTTAGAAAATAAATAAAAAGTTAAGTAATTATTCAGTATTCTGTAATCTGATGAAAATTTTTAAAGAAGTAATTAGTAATTTGTAGTGGATGAATTTATTAAAGAACTTGCCCAACACTGGTGCTAAAAGAGCAATCAGATTAAATGGAGATCGAATGTAGACTAAAGGCCCATATATACTTAATACAAATTCGAAGAACGAACAGGTGCGGCGTGATTTAGAACAAAATCTGGCCAAAATTAAGGTGTTTTTTTGCGTTCGTTTAGTGCTTCGTAACAGCTCGCCTGGGCGAATATTTAGGAAAAATTCGTACCTGCTGCTAAACACCTTCTTACTGCTATTGGTCCAAGTCATCAGTAGGTGTGACCTGGAGCTCCACCTACTTTGAGGCCAACAGCCAACACATTGGCGTGCAGTTCTAAGCGAGCTGGTGCAAATTTACCTTCATCTGTGTGACCATTCACTTAGAGACATTTTCCAAGAATAAGTCATGCGATTTGTTTTGTTTTATTAGTCTACAAAAGGAATCAAATACTCTCAAGTGCCCATTCACTCATGTACCATCTGCAGCGAAAGCCATTCACACATCTGCCCAAAGTAAGATATGCCTATCTTTTATACTTTTATAAACTCATCTTTGCAATAGTATCAGTGTCATCATAAATTACAATAGCCAAAATTAGATTTCCTACTATCCTTATGTTTAGGGTTGGGTGTAGAGATGTGCTTTAGATATATGGACCAATGAATCCCTACTATGGTTAGGGTTAGGGGTGGATGTAAGGATGGGCTTTAGGGATAGCAGGGAGTCAGATTTCGGCACAACACTGGCATATATTATGGCCACGTATAGCGTGTTAGTGCATTAGCATCATTAATTCAGAATGTAAACAAAAAAAATTAAACATTTTCTACTGCATATATATTACTTTAAATAATAATTGAGTGGTTAAAACAGCTTCTTTTACTGACCTCATGTGAATTCTACTCATAGAATGAGGCATAAAGTCATTGATAACACATTTTAATGTAACATTAGTTAAGGTTTTACATATAGCGTCCTCATATTTAAATATACTTCTAAATGCCTTCCACAGCGGTGTGGCCGGTGTCTGAATGTTTGCAAACAGTATACCATTGCTCGGCTGTTAAAAACATCTTTTTACCCCTGAACGAAGAAGAACTTCTCCGGAAGTACATTGGGGCCTTAACGCTTAATGTCTCCACCTTCACATACTTTACTCCTGAGAAAAGACCCAGTAATCCCAAGTTTCACCTTTAAAGTTTCAGATGAGGTCATAATAATGTTCCAAACTATGCTCAGAATTGCCAAGATAATGTCCTGGTTACTTTCGTAACCTCCGTTCCCTGATGGAGGGAACAAGACGTTGTGTCGATGTAGTGACACTAGGGGTCACTCTTGGGAGCCCCAAACACCTCTGCTTTTTTGAAAAAAGGCCAATGAGAATTGGCTAGTGGAATTTGCATGCCACTCCCCCTGGACATACGGGTATAAAAGGAGCTGGTATGCAACCACTCATTCAGGTTTTGTGCTGAGGAGCCGAGACCAGGTCCCGGCCATTTCAGCGGGTAGTTCAGTGTTGTGGCAAGAGGGACACAATGTCTCGTTCCCTCCATCAGGGAACGGAGGTTACGAAAGTAACCATGACGTTCCCTATCTGTCACTCACTCGACGTTGTGTCGATGTAGTGACACTAGGTGTCCCTATACAAAATGCCACAACTAGCTGAACTGTGTTACGTGAACTGGTGGTGTATGACGGGCAGACTGCTGTGTGCCTCGTAGCCAGCGCACCAGGCCGTCACGTAACCTCCCTCAACGCTCTTATGGCCATCGAACGGTCCATCAGGAACAAGTCAACTGCCCAACTATAGGGACAGGCTAGCCAAGCCGAGGACTCTTTTCCCTCTCTTTTCTCCCCAAAAAGAGTGGAATTTGTAAACTGACTGGTAGGCCATACGTGTCTGCATCGGGGGGTGTCCCTCCCAAGGGGAAGACACTGCGGAGACCACACCCCGCCCAAAAAGGTGGGGGGGGGGTTATTTTGAGTGGAATGCATCACATGGTCTTACCGAGTCTTGTCGGAAGTATGTCATGTGGAGAGGTCCCATGGTAGGTCCTACCCGAAGGGGGAGGAGTTTCTACAGAGCATGGCGACTGGGGGCAGAGGGGCCTCTGCCCAAGGAAGACGCAGTTTTCTGTCACGGAAACAATTTTGCGGAAGATATCACATGGGGTCGCCTTCGGGGAACCAGCATATGTGGAGCACCTACCTCAGTACAGGGGCTCATTAGCACAAGTACCGGGCCAGTCAGCGAGTTTCTCCACAAACTCAACTGCCAGAGGGCTAAGGAGGAAAGTCATCCAGGGATCGCAGTCTGTGAACACGACTGGGAGTCAAGAGTGCACGTCTTCACCTCAAGGGAGGGGAAAGGCGCTATGCACAAGGGGTACACCCGGCCAGTTGTCCCGGAACTTATCTGCTCATGCCTGCCAATACACAGGACGAGACTGGATCAACCCGGAGATTGTAGAACCTTGCAAAGGTGTTGGGTGTTGCCCAGCCTGCTGCTCTGCAGATGTCTGCCAAAGAGGCGCCACTGGCCAGGGCCCAGGAGGCCGCCACACTCCTAGTGGAGTGTGCTCATTACCTCGCAGGGGGTGGCATGTCCTGAGACTGATATGCCATCGTGATGGTGTCAATGCCCCAGTGGGCGATCCTCTGTTTGGAGACAGCACTTCCTTTCTGCTGTCCCCCAAAGCAAACAAAGAGCTGCTTGGAGCTTCTAAGGCTCTGCGTGCGATCCAAATAGATGCGTAAAGCTCGCACCGGACACAGCAACGCCAAGGCTGGGTCTGCCTCCTCCTGGGGCAGCAGGTTCACCACCTGATCCCTAAAATGAGTCATGGGAACCTTGGGCACATAGCCCGGTCGGGGTCTCAGTATCACGTGAGAGTAACCCGGACCGAACTCCAGGCACAATTCGCTAACAGAGAACGCCTGCAGATCCCCTACCCTTTTGATGGAAGTGAGCGCAGTCAGGAGGGCAATCTTCAAAGAGAGTGCCTTAAGTTCAGCTGACTCCAAAGGGAGCTCCCTGTAGACCCCGAGAGACTATGGAGAGGTCCCATGAGGGGATGAGGCACAGTTGGGAGGGATTCAACCTCCTAGCGCCTCTCAGGAACCTGATGATCAAGTCGTGCTTCCCCAAATACTTACCATCTTCTGCATCATGATGAGCCAAAATAGCGGCTACATACACCTTCAGGGTGGAGGGGGACAGCTGCCCCTCCAGCCTCTCCTGCAGGAAGGAAAGCACTGATCCGACTGTGCATCTCTGGGGGTCTTCGCGTCAGGAAGAACACCACTTAGCGAACAGATGCCACTTCAAGGCATACAGGCGCCTCGTAGAGGGAGCCCTAGCCTGAGTGATCGTGTCTACCGCCGTGGGTGGTAGGCTACTTAGGTCTTCCACATCCTGTCCAGGAGCCAGACGTGGAGATTCCAGAGGTCTGGTCGCGGGTGCCAGATGGTGCCCCATCCCTGAGAAAGAAGGTCCTTCCTCAGGGGAATTCGCCAGGGGGGTTGCGGTTGATGTATACTACCGATGCTGTGTTGTCCATCCGATCCGTGCTTGCCCTGGATCAACGGCCAAAACCCCCACAGGGCAAGCAGTACTGCCAACATCTCTAGGCAGTTGATGTTCCAACGCAGCCGCGGGCCAGTCCAGGAGCCGGTGGCTGTGTGCCCGTTGCATACGGTGCCCCAGCCCGTCTTGAAGGTGCCTGTTGTAACCACGACGCACCTGGAGACCTGCTCTAGGGTAACCCCTGCCCGTAGAAATGCAAGGTTGGTCCAAGGGCTGAAGAGGCGGTGCCATGCCCATCTCGGGACTGGAGTCTGAAGCCAGTGCTGAAGCGGTCTCATATGCATCAACCTGAGCGGTGTGGCCACCGCTGAGGATACCATATGCCCCAGGAGCCTCTGAAAAGTTTCAGTGGAACCGCTGTTCTCCATCTGAACACCTTCAGACAGTTCAGCACCGACTGTGCACGCTCGTTCATGAGGCGCGCTGTCATCAAGACTGAGTCCAACTCCAAACCGAGAAAAGAGATGCTCTGAACCGGGGAAAGCTTGCTCTTTTCCCACTTGACTCGAAGCCCCAGTCGGCTGAGGTGTCGGAGCACGAGGTCCCTGTGTGCGCACAGCAACTCTGGAGAGTGAGCTAGGATTAGCCAGTCGTCGAGATAGTTGAGGATGCGGACACCCACTTCCCTTAGCGGGGCAAGGGTAGCCTCTGCGGCCTTCGTGAAGATGCGAGGGGACAGGGACAGGCCAGAGGGGAGGACCTTGTACTGGTATACCTGGCCTTCAAAGGCAAACCGCAGGAAGGGTCTGTGTCGAGGTAAGACCGAGACGTGAAAGTACGCATCCTTCAGGTCTACTGCCGTGAACCAACCTTGATGCCGAATGCATGCTAGAATGTGTTTTTGCGTCAGCATCTTGAACGGGAGTACTCACAGGTCCAGGATTGGTCGCAACCCACTGCCTTTCTTCGGTACAATGAAGTAAGGGTTGTAGAACCCTTTCTTCATCTCAGCTGGAGGGACAGGTTCTATGAGTAGTAGACCCCACGTATCCTTAAAGAAAAACATATACGCCTTTCGAGACTGGCCTATCATAAGCACAGAGATTGTTAAGCAATTATGTATAAAAGCAACAAATCTGAGTGATTTCAACTTTTCAGAAATCACATTTAATACACAAAAACTTTTCAGTGAAGAACAGCACTATCCATAATCTTAAAGACAGATCGACCAATCAGAGAAGTACTGCATCGGTCTTCTGCACCCATCCGCCTCAACATGTTGTGCATTCTGAGATGCTACTGTATTCTGCTCACTACAATTGTACAGAGTGGTTATCTCAGTTACCATAACCTTTCTGTCAAGTCGAACCAGTCTGGCACTTCTCCGTTGACCTCTCTCATCAATAAGGCGTTTCTGTCCGCAGAACTGCCACTCACTGAATGTTCTTTTTTTTATTATTTATTTATTTTTAATTTTTTTGGCACCATTCTGAGTAAACTCTAGAGACTGTTGTGAATGCACTGCACTGCTGCCACATGATTGGCTGATTAGATACAGTAATCGCATGGATAAGTATGTGTACAGATGTTCCTAATAAAGTGCTAAGTTAGTGTGTATTTGAATAAATCAGAATATTTTGCAATCAACCTAATATACTGTATATATATATATAAATTTATAATCAATGACTAGAAGTCAATAGTTTTATATTGTGATATAATTTTTTATTCTATTACATTGTGCCTCATAGGATAAGTATTCAATCACTAATGCAAGAATTTAAGAACACAGTTCCTTTCTCTTTTTTTGTTTTCTTTTTATGTACAGGTGCATCTCAATAAATTAGAATGTCGTGGAAAAGTTCATTTATTTCAGTAATTCAACTCAAATTGTGAAACTCGTGTATTAAATAAATTCAGTGCACACAGACTGAAGTAGTTTAAGTCTTTGGTTCTTTTAATTGTGATGATTTTGGCTCACATTTAACAAAAACCCACCAATTCACTATCTCAAAAAATTAGAATATGGTGACATGCCAATCAGCTAATCAACTCAAAACACCTGCAAAGGTTTCCTGAGCCTTCAAAATGGTCTCTCAGTTTGGTTCACTAGACTACACAATCATGGGGAAGATTGCTGATCTGACAGTTGTCCAGAAGACAGTCATTGACACCCTTCACAAGGAGGGTAAGCCACAAACATTCATTGCCAAAGAAGCTGGCTGTTCACAGAGTGCTGTATCCAAGCATGTTAACAGAAAGTTGAGTGGAAGGAAAAAGTGTGGAAGAAAAAGATGCACAACCAACCGAGAGAACCGCAGCCTTATGAGAATTGTCAAGCAAAATCAATTCAAGAATTTGGGTGAACTTCACAAGGAATGGACTGAGGCTGGGGTCAAGGCATCAAGAGCCACCACACACAGACGTGTCAAGGAATTTGGCTACAGTTGTCGTATTCCTCTTGTTAAGCCACTCCTGAACCACAGACAACGTCAGAGGCGTCTTACCTGGGCTAAGCAGAAGAAGAACTGGACTGTTGCCCAGTGGTCCAAAGTCCTCTTTTCATATGAGAGCAAGTTTTGTATTTCATTTGGAAACCAAGGTCCTAGAGTCTGGAGGAAGGGTGGAGAAGCTCATAGCCCAAGTTGCTTGAAGTCCAGTGTTAAGTTTCCACAGTCTGTGATGATTTGGGGTGCAATGTCATCTGCTGGTGTTGGTCCATTGTGTTTTTTGAAAACCAAAGTCACTGCACTCGTTTACCAAGAAATTTTGGAGCACTTCATGCTTCCTTCTGCTGAAAGATGCTGATTTCATTTTCCAGCAGGATTTGGCACCTGCCCACACTGCCAAAAGCACCAAAAGTTGGTTAAATGACCATGGTGTTGGTGTGCTTGACAGGCCAGCAAACTCACCAGACCTGAATCCCATAGAGAATCTATGGGGTATTGTCAAGAGGAAAATGAGAAACAAGAGACCAAAAAATGCAGATGAGCTGAAGGCCACTGTCAAAGAAACATGGGCTTCCATACCACCTCAGAAGTGCCACAAACTGATCACCTCCATGCCACGCCGAATTGAGGCAGTAATTAAAGCAAAAGGAGCCCCTACCAAGTATTGAGTACATATACAGTAAATGAACATACTTTCCAGAAGGCCAACAATTCACTAAAAATGTTTTTTTTTATTGGTCTTATGATGTATTCTAATTTTTTGAGATAGTGAATTGGTGGGTTTTTGTTAAATGTGAGCCAAAATCATCACAATTAAAAGAACCAAAGACTTAAACTACTTCAGTCTGTGCGCATTTAATTTATTTAATACACAAGTTTCAGAATTTGAGTTGAATTACTGAAATAAATGAACTTTTCCACGACATTCTAATTTATTGAGATGCACCTGTATATATTTTGTAGAGGAAATTTATATGGTTCTTCAATTCAAAGGTTGTAAAGTTATTCAACTTGGTGCTGGTTTGTTTGGTTCATGACTTAGAACGCTTTATTAAAGCATTTTTATATGCCTATGGAGAAACTAAATAGTAAAAGCCCTTTCTGAACCAAAACTGTTGAAAAAGTGGGCCATCACTGTTGTGCTCTATAATCCAGCACTCTCTCCATCCCTTGTCCCTCTCCCTCTTTTTTTCTCTATCTCCCGCATGTCTGCGTCCATCAGCAAGGCATCCGCTGGGACAGACGTGTTTTGACAGATGCTCATTCTGTCTTGGCACATCTCACAGGATGGTATGGCACTTGTCATCCTGATAAGAGAGAAAGAGAGAGAGCAGAGAGATATGTGATTAAGAAAACAAAAGCCTTTCCTGTTAACCAAGGCCACATATTTTTCTCACTTTTTTCCTCTCTCACTTCCTCTGGGCCCATTACATTTTAAATGGACAGCCTTTCTGTTGTCCTCTGTGTTACAATGATAAAATGTAAAATTACATTTTTTGTTTGCATGTGTGTGTGCTCATCTTTTCCCCTTGCATTAGGAGTTTATTAAACAATCAAGGTGGAAATGGTTGAATTATTATTCAAAGACTTATTGTATTTTATATAATAAGATTAATATAACTTAAATTTCAGTCTTTCTCACACATAGCTATCTTATGGCTTCAGAAGACTTTGAATATAGTCACTAACCACACCGCTTTTTAAATTGTTTAAAAAATAAAAAATAAAAAAACAGGCAAACGGGTTTGGTACAATATGATTGTAAATAATTATATAATTTTCATTTTTAAGTGAACTATTCCTTTTAAACATTCTATTCACTTCCTTTTGACCCTCAATGTCTTTTTCTGCAGTCTACTGTTATGCATATGTATGTGTGTATATTGTTGTATCAGTGTTTGTGAGAGCGTGTGTATATGACCTACCCTCGGGTCAGATTTGTCTATGTTCTACCTGTTTGCATGCACCCCCCACTTTTTGCCCTAGGCCCATTCACACTCTCCACACAGGAGCATGTGACAGGCTGGCTATACCCACCTTGGCCAATCAGAGTTCTTCACCCGAAGGGCAATACAGGATGTGACAATAGAGTGAGCTGCAGGTCATGCAAGTCTGTTGTATGCAGCCTCCTGACAGATCTCGTATACTGATGTACATTGGCACAATCGGTATCCCTAAAAGCTTCCACCATAATTTGATGAGTAGGAACCCCTATGCTTATGGATGCAGAAAGAGCTCTCTGGGTGGTCATCCATAGTATCTTTTAAATGCTTTTATATGTTTCTGGGCTTTCAATGAAAAAAAAATTCAAACAGTTTATTTTGCCTCAGGTGAAATTATTACTGTGCATGCAAGGCAGTACTGTGCTGAAATCTCTCTCCTTTTTTTTTTTTTTTTTTTTTAATTTTTTTTTGCTCTCAACAATTTTCTGCAATTAATTCAGCTCCAGCTGCTTTACATACAGATTATATTTCCCTTTGATTTGCAGATAATTTCAGCTTTAGGTGTACTCTATTTTTTATATTGAACACAAAGGTTTGGAAATCTTTCATGGACTTGAACTGAAAAAGAATATCTGGCATTCAAATACTAATAATTAAATAAATACATTATTTAGACGAACCTAAAACATTTTCTATGAAAATCAACAGTGTGATGAGACAGGAGAGGAATGAGGATCTAAATGCAGCCTTTTTTAAAAAAACAAAAGTAAACCATGTAACTCAGAACATAATGAAACAGAACACAGGGAACTAAGCACAGCAGAATACAGATGAAGACTGACAAAAAAAAACAGGGGAAAATAAGGGCTTAAATACACAACAACAGGGAATATATGACAAACAGTATGCTGTTGACGATGTTCATAGAGCTTAACTTGTATTGAGGCCTGAACATACCTTTGAAAGCTATTTTTGCAGTCAATAATAATAATAATAATAATAATAAATAAAAGTATAATAAATTGTTGTTGGTGCCAGATGGGCTGGTTTGAGTATTTCTGTAACTGCTGATCTCCTGAGATTTTCACGCACAACAGTCTCTAGAGTTTACTCAGAAAGGTGCCAAAAAAAAAAAAAAAAAACATCCAATGAGTGGAAGTTCTGCAGACAGAAATGCCTTGTTGATGAGAGAGGTCAGCAGACAATGACCAGACTGGTTTGAACAGAACAGCATCTTAGAATGCACAACACATCGAAACTTGAGGTGGATGGTCTACAACAGCAGAAGACCACGTCAGGCACTTTATTAGGATTATCGTGTACCTAATAAAGTGTATATATATATATAGCCTGAACAAGAATAGTCAATTATATTTAAGCTCAACTGGTAGAGCATGGCGCTTGCAATGGCAAGATCATAGGTTCGATTCCCAGGGAACAAATAAAATGATACAATGTATACCCTGATTGCACTGTAGGTCGCTTTGGATAAATGCATCTGCCAAATGCACAAATTTAAATGTAAATATTATAATTATGATTATTATTATTTGTTGTAGTTGTAGTATTTCAATAAAATTAAGGCAGCATAGTGATGAAGGATTTTGGGGAAATTAGAAGAATGAAAAAAACGTGTCCTCTATTCTTCAAAAACAAATGCACACAAACATACTAACACACATTCACTCATGTTCAATAGTGTTTCAGGGCGACAAGGTCTTGGCTCTGAATCAGGAAAGCTGACTCATTCTGAATGGTCGACTTCTCCACGGACAGCGCCAGTCCAGGGGCACAGAGGGCCCTTTATACGTCAACACACACACACTCTCGCACTCACACTCATACTGTACAGTGCAAGAATGAGAGAGAGAGAGAGAGCATAAAGCGAGATGGTGTATGAAAAGAGATATAGATTTAAAAAGAAGACTAACTCTTAGGCTCAATACTAAAAGTACATTTGCGGTGGTGGGACAAAAGGAAGTGCTGTCGAGATGGGAGAGATAAAAAGGTGAAGGTCAACCTCATCTCTAGCTCATCCTCTAAAACCCATCTCACTTCAATCTCGCCAATTCACGCCGCAGGTCCCACACTTCCACTCAAATTCCAAACCAATCTCCAGTAGAGAATTCCATCTCCGCCAGACCGACCACCCACAAACAGGACTCGTGGGAGCTCACGTTAAGGGTGGCCTTGAAGAGACAGGGGTGAATCTTCAGTTTGACGGCACACCTCTGTCCGACAGGTGTGGAGAATGCAAGAGAAAATGAAAGAAAAGAATGCAAAAATATAATATTTGAAATAAGGATGTTTGGCAAATCCAGAGGACAAAACAGTGGTAAAGAATAAACAAATGTTTGAGTGGCAAAATACTATAGGAATTATATAACTAAGATTTAGAAAATTCAAAAATAAAAATTCTTCCATCCTTTACTCACCCTCCATGCTGTTCCAAAGCAGTATGACTTTCTTCCACAGAACACAAAAGGAGCCTCAGTCACCAAAGTTTACTCTTTTTGTGTGAAAAAAAAGGGTGCAACGAAACTGAATGGTGATTGAGTTTAACATTCTGTGTACCTTTTAACTTGGCTAGTCTCAACGCTGCTCTCTCTCTCCACTTCACTTTTATTGTCACACAACCATATACACAAGTGCAATAGTTGGTGAAAGTCTTGGGTGCAGTTCCAAGCAACATAGCAGTCATGACAGTGTTGAGACATATACCAATTTACAATAAACAGATTTACACATCACAATTTACATATCTAATATACACATAATTACACACAACACAATATATAAATAATAATATACAATATACAGTATACAATACACACAATATAGAATATTGTACAGTATACAATACACACAATATAGAATACACATACACACAATATAGAATACACATTATACAATAAAAATAGTATATATAGTGCATATAAAATATACAGTAGGTTGTATTGTACTGTATTGACATTCAGGCTGTCAGTTGATAGTCAGTTGCCAGTGTGTTGTTAAGAGAGAATATAATTTAAGACAGTCCAGTGTGAGATAATAAGATTAATAAAGTGCAGTGCTGATGTATATTGATCGTGAGAGATCAAGAGTTCAGAAGTATGATTGCTTGGGGGAAGAAGCTGCCATGAAGTCGGCTGGTGCGGGTCCTGATGCTGCGATACCGCCTGCCTGATGGTAGCAGTGAGAGCAGCCCATGGCTTGGGTGGCTGGAGTCTCTGAAGATCCACCGAGCTTTTTTCACACACCGCCTGGTATATATGTCCTGTAGGAAGGGAAGCTTACCTCCGATGATGTGTCTGGCAGTTCGCACCACCCTTTGCAGGGCTTTGCGGTTGTGGGCGGTGCTATTGCCCTACCAGGCAGCGATGCAGCCAGTCAGGATGCTCTCTACAGTGCTGGTGTAGAACCGTGTGAGGATGTGGCGGTTCATTCCAAACTTCCTCAGCCATCTCAGGAAGAAGAGGCGCTGATGAACCTTCTTCACAATGGCCTCAGTGTGGATGGACCATGTGAGTTCCTCAGTGATGTGGACACCGATGAACTTGAAGCTGCTGACTCTCTCCACTGGTGCTCCATTGATGGTGATGGGACTGTGTTCTCTGTCTTTTCTCCTGAAGTCCACCACAAGCTCCTTTGTCTTGCTGACATTGAGGGAGAGGTTGTGCTCCTGGCACCAGCATGTCAGAGTGATGCTTTAAAGCATGTGGGGACCACAGACAAGGAGAGGGAAAGGTTGAAAATGTCCGTAAAAACACCAGCCAGTTGGTTCGCGCACGCTCTGATGACACGGCCCGGAATGCTGTCTGGACCTGCGGCTTTACGGATATTTACCCATCGGAAGGATCGGGTTACATCCGCTACAGAGACGGAGAGTGAACTAACCTCTGTAGCTTCGACCATGAGAGCTTTCTCCGCGAGTGTGGTGTTATTTCCCTCAAAATGAGCATCAAAAGTATTTAGCTCATCTGGGAGAGAGGCAGCAGTGTTCATGGCGGAGTTTTTATTCCCTTTAAAGTCTGTGATGATATTAATTCCCTGCCACATGCTTCTAGAGCTGGTGGTGTTAAACTGTCCTTCAATCTTGTCCCTGTACTGGCATTTGGCTACTCTGATAGTTTTGCGGAGTGCATAACTGGCTTGTTTATGCTCCTCCGCATTCCCGGAATTAAAAGCGGAGGTCCACACATCAAGTGCAGCGTGAACATCGCTATTTATCCATGGCTTCTGTAGATCCTTATTGTTTTAGTTGGACATCCTCTACGCACTTTCTGATGAAACATGTTACGCTATCAGCGTACACCTCGATGTCGTCATCAGAGGTGGACTGGAACATCTCCCAGTCTGCGTGATCAAAACAGTGTTGTAGCGTAGAATCTGATTGGTCTGACCAGCACTGGATCGTTCTGGGGGTGGGTGCTTCCTGTTTTAGTTTCTGCCTGTAAGCGGGCAGAAGCAGAATGGAAGAGTGGTCTGATTTGCCAAATGGTGGGCGGGGGAGGGATTTGTTGCCATCCCGGAAGGGAGAGTAGCAATGGTCCAAAACCCAGTCCCCTTGTGTGCTGAAACTGATGTGTTGGTGGTATTTTGGTGCGATTGATTTAAAATTGTCTTTGTTAAAGTCCACGGTCACAATGAACGTGGCCTAAGGGTGCGCGGTTTTCTGTTTGCTTATAATCCCGTACAGTTCCTTGAGTGCCTGGTCTGTGTCGGCTTGTGGCAGGATGTACACAGCAGTGATAATGACCGCTGTGAATTCCCTCGTTAGCCAGAATGGTCGACACAGAAGCATGAGAAATCCCAGATCAGGAGAGCAGAAAGACTTGATAGAATGTACGTTCCTCTGATCACACCAGGATTTGTTGAACATAAAACATACACCACCACCTCTGCTTTTACCTGAGAGGTCTTTCGCTCTGTCCGCTCGGTGCACGGAGAACCCCGCGGGTTCGATGGCTGAATCTGGAATCTCAGCAGACATCCAAGTTTCCGTAAGGCAGATAATGCAGCAGTCCCTCATCTCTCGTTGGAAAGAGATCCGCGCTCTCAGCTTGCAAAGCTTGTTGTCCAAAGACTGAACATTTGCCAGTAGAATACTGGGTAGCGGGGGTCGATTTGTGCGACGTCTTACTCTGATGAGAACGCCGGCTCTATTTCCCCTTTTCCTTCTGCGTTTCCGCGGCTGGGCTGCCCAGACAAAAGGCTCCGCTGGCGTGTTTGTAAACAGCGGGTCGGCATTGAGGAATTTAAAGTCCAGTTTTCGGTGTGCTATTGCAGAACCAATGTCCAAAAGTGTTTGTCTGTCGTAGACAATAAGGCAGACAACATCCAAGACAAAAAAAAACATAGAATTGTGAACAAAACAAACAAAAAACTGCAGTGTTGTGTCAGAGCTCGCAACGCAGCAGCCATACTCGGCGCCATCTGCTCTCTCTCTCTCTCTCTCTCTCTCTCTCTCTCTCACAAACAGGACCTCAGGTCACTCAAGCCATGAAGTAAAATGCATTTGTAGTCTGGCAACATTTTCAAACATTTACACATCCATATGAATATTTTATATTTATAATGCATTCAGTACATTGCACACATGATGCATAGCATGTAAAGAATATTGGCAGCATAATGTGAATACATATCAAAATAATGAAACTGAATAATTTTCCATTTCGAATCAGGGAGCTGAAGATAAGACAGACCACGGAGCAGAGAAAGGGTGGGCTTCCGGTGCTTAAGATCTGTGTGTTTCAAATAAAGCCCCAATGCTTTTTTTTATCACCTTGTCTGTGCTGGTAACTTTTCATGCCTGGTAATTTTCATCACTAATAAAATCATTCAGAACTGCAATTCTGCTCTACACTTCAGGCCTAATCTTGGAAAACAGACCTTTGACAACTGGCATAAGGTCTGGCGCATATAAAAAAAAAAAAAAAAACTTTTTGGTAGGAGATGTAACTCTGAAAACAAAGTGAAATATACAATTGTGCATGTGGAATATGTGGGGAGACTTAAAGAAACAACCCTGGCCATTTACAGTTTGGCAAATCCAGCAACATTTTTATTCAAAGATGTTTTGACTAGCCAGCTAAACAAAATGTCAGGGTTCGGGGAAGGAATAGGACTCATTGCAGACAGCAACAGGTCAAAATAAGGTTTATTACAAAAATAAAGTCCAAACAGGTCAATAATCAGAAAATATAAAAGTCCAAACTGAAATACTTGCCGCTGGAGATGCAGGCAGGGTAGGGGAAAAATCTAAACAGGCAAAGGCAAGGGCAGGTACAAGAACAAACACAACCGAAGGGATAATCTAACACCGAAAAATCTAAACCGAAGTGAAATCCACATGAGAAATGACAAAAGGAACTGACAAACACAATAGTGAACAGACAAAATATATAGGGAGGAAAATCAGAAGGGCAAACAAGGAGAACAGGTGAAACAGATTAATCAATGAGACAAATGACGGGGCAGTGTGACATGAAAAACAAAAGCCATGTGCTAGACAGGAAAACCAAAACACAAACAGGTGACAGGGTCCCGACATGGAATAAAAACTTGACCAGAGTGTCGGGAAGCTGACACTACCCCCTCCCCATGGGAAGACTTCCAGGCATCCCAACCTGAACAAACAATAACAGTAGAGAAGAGGATAGTCCAACAAAAGATAAGACACAAGTCCAAAAGTGGAGGGGGGAGGGGAGGGGGGTGGCTACAGTCCAGAGCAGAGCTGGTGGGACAATCAGGACAGGGCTAGCCAGAGGGAGGCCAGCGGAGCAGGAGGGCAGTAGACCGACCAGGGCGGAGCTGGCGGGACAGACCAGGGCAGAGCTGGTAGTTAAAACCAAAGGAGGGAGGGTGAGGGAGAACCAGGACGGTGGCTCCAGGAAGGGGGTGGGGTCTGACAGCCAGGGTGACAGCTCCAGGAAGGGAGTGATGTCCGGCGGACAGGGAGAAAGCTTAAGGGAAGGAGCGGGGTCAGGTGTCCAGGGGGGCGGCCCCAGGAAGGGAGCAGGGTCCGGAGGCCAGGGAGGAGGCTTTAGGAAGGGAGTGAGGTCAGGTAGCTTCACAACAGAGGAGAGGTCAGGGATGGCCACTGGGCAGGGGTCAGACTGGGTGCTGGCAGCAGTAGGGGAGAGGTCAGGGTCGGCATTAACTGCAGGGGAGATCACGGAGATAGAAGCAGCCCAAACACACAGGAGGGCGAAAGCCAGGTATGATATGGGAAGATCCACTGGCATACTGACTTCCGTGACCAAGACCGGGAGAGCTGCTGGCAGGGGAGTGGCCTCTGTGGCCGAGAGCGCTGGCAGTGGCAGGGGAATGGCCTCCGTGTCAGGGAGCGCTGGCAGCGGAATCGGCTTCCGTGTCCGGGAGCGCTGGCAGCGGAATCGGCCTCCGTGGCCGGGAGTGCTGGCAGCAGCAGGGGAAGCAGGGGTGCCTCCTGCCCGTCATCTTGCCCGCCCGGTCAGAAAAAGGGAGATGTAAGTGATGCTTTTAAGTTCGGCCAGGGGCCTGAGCCCACTCTGCACCAACAGGCAGAATGGAGGCTGAGGAATGGCGTGGTTCCAGGTTGGGGGTCAAAAAGATGACCATCGTCTGTGGAGTCTAGAATGGTCAGTTCCTACTGTCAGGGTTCGGGGAAGGAATAGGAACCAATTGCAGATGGGAACAGGTCAAAATAAGGTTCATTACAAAAATAAAGTCCAAACAGGTCAATAATCAGAAAATATACAAATCAAAATCAAAATACTGGCTGCTGGAGATGCAGGCAGGGCAAAAATCAAAACATGCATTGGCAAAGGCAAGGGCAAGAACAAGAACAAACACAGACCGAAGGGATAATCCACAAAATCTAGACCTAAGGGATAATCCACAAAATCTAGACCTAAGGGATAATCCACAAAATCTAGACCTAAGGGAAAATCCACATAAGAATTGACAAAGGAACTGACAAACACAATAGGGAACAGACAAAATATATAGGGAGGAAAATCAGAAGGGCAAACATGGAGAACAGGTAAAACAGATTAATCAGTAATGAGACAAACGAGGGGGCGGGGTCCAGAAACGAGACAGAGCACATGGTGACAAGAAATAAACAAAAGCCATGTGCTAGACAGGAAAATCAAAACACAAAAACAGGTGACAGGGTCTAGACACTGAATAAAAACTTAACCAGAGTGTCGGGAACCTGACACAAAACTGAAAAAAAATAAAATAAATAAATGACATAAAACTGTGTAAAATACATTTTTATGTAATGTGCATTGGACTTTAAACCCAAAAGGGTCAATTTTTTATTTTATTTTTTTTTTAACTATGGTGTTTTAAACTACATACAATAACAAAAACACACACAACTTTTGACTTTGGAGTGTGTCTAAGACTGAAACTGCAAGCACATTCACACCAAAAATTTGGGTCGGGAATCATAGTCGGGTTCGGAACAGGCAATAAAAACAAGTGTGCAAACAGCTAAAGGTGAGTGGGACCTTTTTAGTTTTAGCTCTAATAATATTCAAAGTTTCCCTATATAAAGAATGAAAATTACTGAAGTAATGTTTTAATATTAATAGGTATGCCATATTCCAATATTTCATCAAAGGATGATGCAATACGAGAGATCTAGGCTAAGCCCTGAATATTCATTCATTGCATTCATTGCAGAGAGCTTTAGATACCTCCATCAGTCAACCAATCAAGCTTTGGTTGAATAAAGAGAAGAAAAATAAACACTTTCTTTTCTTTTCTGTAGTGGATAGAATGAAAGAACAGTCAGACAGATAGACAGACAGAGAGAAATATACACAGACAGTAATTGAAGGCAATCTGAAAGCACTTCAGGACAAAATGAAGCTCAGTGAGGGCTGTAATCATGGTCAGTACTCAGTGTGCTGTCCATGATGCTGAAAAGCACAGCTAGAGGAAAAGGCCTTCGGCGCAACTGCAGAATCCTTTTCATTTTCCTGGTGGTTACAGTGTGATATAAGGATAAGAACCACCACACATGCACACAGAGGTGCTGAGATCCCATTATGTGGTGCTCAGAAAGAACTGTTAAAGGCAAAGTTCATGCAAAAAAAACTAAAATTATGTCATAATTTACTCGCCTCCATGTTTTTCTAATCCTGTATGACATACTTTCTTCTACTGAACACAAGATGAGATGTAAGACAGAATGTTCACAATGCTATTTTTGAAAGTATATGTGACTATGGCTGTCTAGCTTAAAGGGAAAAATGTACCATACATGTTGTCCATTTGACTCCTGAACTCTATTCTTCTATATGTCAGAACTAAAAAGAATTTCCATTTGTTTTGGTGAACTATTCTATAATGCAAATTCTGGACAGTTCTATTTCATGGATTTTTTATTTGTAGGGAGTTTAAAGCTGAAGTATGTAACTTTTTTCAGTGTGAAAATACTTTATCCTATCCCAGCTTAATATGTAGAGACAACTACAAGTAAGCTATTAATAGGTTAATTTTCTCAAAAACTGTAAACGCCCCCAACAATATTACTCAACCAATGGCATGAGTTGGGGGCAGGGCTATCTGAATGTTTGAACAACTGCAGACGAGGGGCATAGTTGGAAAGCTGTTTGGAATACATAGTTTATTTTTTTTATTATTCAGTTCGGTAGCACTTGTGTCGCAGAAATTACATACTTCAGCTTTAAAGGACCTATAAATTGACATTACAAGCAAAATTTTCCTATGTTGACATATTTCATATTGAATCAGGCCACATAGCCAGTGGAGTGCAACAGTGCTCACCCAATTTTTCAGCCGACTTGCTTCCGGAAGTATTTTTCACATTAATTTTAATCTATAAGGATTTCATAAAATCCTTCATAAAAGAGTTCTAAGCCATGAACCAAACCAATAAGCTCCAAAGTGAACAACAACATTACAAACTTTGATTTTAAGCAAAAAATTATTTGAAAATCTGACAAAAAGACAAAGGAACAAGACTGAATTTACTACAATCCCATGAAGCATTGCAAATGATGTAATCAATTTTTAAACATCGGAAGAATACAAAACTATTATTTTAAAGTTGTTGATTCTAAGTATAGAAACAATATATTTAAAATTTTATAAAAAAATATGTAAATATGTGGAGGCCGACTCGATTACATCATTCTGAGTGTATCATGGGAGTGAGTAATCGCTGCTATGCTCATTTGCCACAGTTGTTTGCCGCAATTCTATGATTGGTGGATCTTTTTTACCTTAAGTATGACTGGTAGTTTAGTCCTTCACCAGGAATTCTGCTCTTAATTTTTTATTTTTTTTTTAAGTTGAATTAACATAATATCGATTAACAAACTCAGAGTCTTGAAAGGTTTATAAGTTATTGTTAAAAAATTGCCTATGGAAAAAAATTAATGGGATTTTTATATCTGAAACAAGACTATTGCATGTTTTAGCCTTTAGCCTTTATGTAAACATCACAGCCATAAACCATGCATAACTACTTGCTATTGCTAGTCAGTGGAGCGGGACATTCTCATTCTAGAAAACATTTATTATTTACGCCCCTGAGTGCAAGCTGATGACATTAATATATTTGGTCCGTTTCCCCTAAAGGGACACTGTCATTTGTAGATACATATACACTGATGAGCCAAAACATTATGACCACCTGCCTAACATGCTGTTGGTCCTTTGCGTGCCACCAAAACAGCACCGACCCGCTGAGGCATGGACTCTACAAGAACCTTGAAGGTGTCCTGTGGTATCTGGCACCAAGACATTAGCAGCAGATCCTTTAAGTCCTGCAAGTTGCGAGGTGGAGCCACCTTGGATCAGACTTGGTGGTCCAGCACATCCCACAGATGCTCAATCTGATTGAGATCAGGGGAATTTGGAGGCCAGGACAACACCTTGAACTCTTCATCATGTTCCTGAAACCATATGTGCAGTGTGGCAGGGCGCATTATCCTGCTGAAAGAGGCCAATGCCATCAGGGAATACCATTGCCATGAAGGGGTGTATCTGGTCTGAAACAATGTTTAGGTAGGTGGCACGTGTCAAATTGACATCCACATGAATGGCCGGACCCAGGGTTTCCCAGCAGAACACTGCCCAGAGCATCACACTCCTTCCACCAGCTGGTCGTCTGTGGATCCAGGTGCCATCACTTCCCCAGGTAACCGGCACACACGTACACGGCCATCCACGTGATGTAAAAGAAAACAGGACTCATCAGACCAGACAACCTTCTTTCACTGCTCCAAGGTCCAGTTCCAACGCTCGCGTGCCCATTGTAAGCGCTTTCGATGGTGGACAGGGGTCATCATGGGCACTCTGACCGGTCTGCGGCTATGCAGCATATGGCCCTTATCAAAGTCGCTCAAGTCTTTACTCTTGCCCATTTCTCCTGCATTCAACACGTTGACTACGAGAACTGATTGTTCGCTTACAATCTAATCTACCCAGACCTTGACATGTGGCCTTGCTAGGAGATGATCAACGTTATTCGCTTCACCTGTGAGTGGTCATTATGTTTTGGCTTATCAGAGTATGTGCTAAAAGTGAATTTTGAATCTTTTAGGATTACTCTAGCATATAGATGACCTCAAAGCTAACAGACATGGACTAAAACCCCCAAACTCCAATTCTGATTTCATGGAGACACATAGTGACTGAATTGTGTCTACCAGTGATCTATCTGTAATGCGTCTGTGTATGTGGTGTCAGATAAATTGTTGCTGTGCCAACAACATCGCTGCTTTTGATGAACTGTTCACACACATAGACAACCCCCTCACCCTGCACAACTCTGTCCCCCATTGCCCCTGTTCCTCTGGATAACATGTGCCAGTGAATCTTTCACCTCTTTCTCTCTCTCTTCCTCACCTATAGTGTGTGGGTGGCTGGTCTGTGTTGCAGAGCTTAAAAAAGATGTTCCCTCTTTGTAAATGGGGGCTGACAAACAGTTGTGGGGGGTGTGTTGGGGTAGAAAAACAGAGTGAGAGATGTTCAAACAGATACAAACTTGCATTTAAAGATGAAAATTTAAGGGCAAGGGGAAAAAGAAGAGGATGAAGTAAGTGCGTAGTCACAGCGTGAACGACAGAGCGACAGGACGGCCGTGTTGACAGAATGATTCAGTGTGGATGAGATCAGAAGCCGCTCTCCCTTAAGGGAAGCTTTCGGTTGAATCCTCGTGAAAGCAGAGAGGAGTAGAGGGCTTTATGTTAGACTGAACGCAATCACGAAAATGAAAATGAGTATGACTGTTGCTATTGTTGAAGTCATTATGCATAATGCTCTTATCAACATTATGAAGAGATTGCAAACATTCCCTAAGCCCCATCGGAAGTGAGGAGAGCATGCATTATAATCCAGAATTCATTAAAAAAAAAGCACTGTGCATTTTGTACATGTTCATTCACTATCAACATCTCAAATTAATACTCTGAAGTGAGAAAGTTCAATAAGAATCTAAAGTTAAAAATTGGAGGTAATAAATAATTAAACATAATTAGTCAAGGCTCCGAGCGATACACTTTGAGTGTAATTTTTCTGTCAATAAAGTGTTGATGCAGCTAATCAAGAATTTGGAATGAAGCTACATTTTCTCTCCCTAAACAATGTTTCACAACTTTAAAGACCCAGTGAAATCAAAATTTGAGTTTTGTGTCTTTTACCCCATGGTCTCCCTTTAAGACCATCTATATGCTAGTGCACTCCTTAGCACATATAAACACATTTGATTTTTACTAACTTTCTCTTCTGGGAAAAAAGACTACGAATATTAATGACTCATTGCACTACACAGATTTTTGCCCAATCAAATGCTCTCTAAGAATGAGAATGTCCCTACCCCTAATATAACTTACAACACTGCAAAATAATAATTTTCTTAATCTGTATTTTTTTTTTCTTTTCTATTAAAAATATAAAAACATACAAATAAAACAAAAGATACATTTACTTGAGAAGAAATAAAAAATACAAGGAACGTATTTAGTCTTGTTTTCAGATAAATCTCATCAGTATCTCTTCACAATATGGCAGTTTTAAAGATTTTTTTGTTATTATTATTATTATTATTATTATTTGTTGAATATTTATTTTTTTATTTTATTTTTTTTTTTGCGATTAGAATATGTGATATGTTCATTTGAAAGAAAGCATATCAACTGAACTTTTAAGAAACATCAGCATTTCTATGATAGAACTTTAATAATTAGAACTAAAATGTAGAAACCATGTATGAATGAAAATGTTCATATTAAATAAAATAATTATCACATAATTTAATGGCTGTCATACATTTCAAACATTGGTCCAGTCAGCCAGAACCAAATAATTAACTAATCAAAGATGACTTGTTTGTTTGCTCACGTCTTGTCCCAAGGAAGCGTTTGCAGGCTTTTGGGCTCATTAATATTAATAATGTTGTCTGCGTTAAAACGTGGACTGTGACGTGAGCGATAACCAATAGGATTAACGCTTTTGAGTTAGTTCTGCCCACTGCTGAAGTAACCAGTTGGCAGAGACTTCTGCTGGGTCTTAAAGGCTTTGTTTTAGGCGAACAGCTGCACTTTTTTCCCTTGCAAAATAAACGTGTTAAAAATTTAATTATTATTTCTCCAAAAGTGGTGGGGATGAATTTAGTTACCTCTAAAAGTAAGGGGGGCGGACATGTCTCCGTGAGTTGTAATTGTTCCTACGCCCCTGTTCCAGATTGTTTTTCACCCAGCAAAGTTTTAGTGCTTGAAAATTAGTAATGTTTTTTTCCTTTTTACTCTGGCCACAGAGGGGGCGCTGAGAATGTTGCCTACAATTTTTAAATAAAATACAGCATATTGCAAATGTGTCTTGTTTTAAGGATATTTCGATATTTTTTTACTGGAAAATGGACCAAAATTCTAAGATTTCAAATTAATTTTTGCAGTAAACCGACAAGCAAGTGGCTGTGACGTAACTAGCTTTATTAATTTATTTATTTATTAAAGGGGAAAAGGCCCTTCAGTATCAAGTGATTTCATAGGGTGTTTAAAGGCAGTCAGACTGTTTCTTCATTGTTCTTCCCTGCCAATCATTCCTGAATCCAAACAGCCAGTGAATATCAGCCATGCTCGGTGTCATCATCTCCTGACACATCCGTGCACTGCTTAAGATAAGTGACAAGACAGCAGAAGGATTGTAATGTGGGAGAGCACTGTGTGCACGAGTGTGTGCACATGTGTGTAGGTCATATTTCTCACAGGCAAGAGGATGACGTCATCATGTCGACTTGCAATCCCCTTCCGACCCCAAGGAGTAAGTGTTAGTAACAACACTGGGCTCCAACCCTTGTTGTACTTTACCATGTTATGCTGTATTTTCTATCTGCCACTGCCTCACTCTCTTCAACACACACACACACATATTCTGCTACAAAATTGCTGAGTCATCGACATTTGGCAAAGTACTTCATCATCCAACATTAACTCTCTCTCTCTCTCTCTCTCTCTCTCTCGCTCTCTGTCTCTCTCTCTCACTCACTCACTCACTCACTCACACACGTCGACGCATGTAACCTTAGCCGAGAATGAGTGAGCCACACTGTTACAGGAATATAGTGCACCCAAAAGTTAATACATTTTTTTTTATTATCACTAGCTCATGTTGTTCTCTGTTATTTTCTTTCTCCAGTGAAACATAAAAGGAGATCTTAGGCAGAATACCAGAGCTTCTAATGTCAACTTATTGTTGAGACCTGTTGACCACAAATGTCATTAGTTTTCATGTGTCATGTGACCGATTGCAACATAACACATTGATAAATGGAAATGCTATTTGAGAGCCAAGGCAAGCTGTATGTAAAACAGAAGCAGACATTCTTCCTAAGATTTCTTTTTGTGTTTTCAGAAAATAAGACAATAATGCAATGTTCGTTGGAACGATATGTGGTTGAGTAAAAGATGACAAAAAAATATATATATTTTTGGGTGAACTATTCCTTTGAAGATGCAATTTCTGCACCACTGGCATCACCAAATAGCTAGAATTGCAAAAATAACAACACTCCCAAACACTCCTTCCAACTTCCATTGCTCAGAAAACAGACAGTTCCGCCCCAAACTCACACCATTGGCTAAGTCAATGCTGCTGTGTCAGACTAGTTGGGTTGCTAACATAAACAGAACAATGTTTTGAAAGCACCATAGCCACAGTGTTATACTTTTCGGGAAAATCATGCTACAAATGTCTCTCTTAAAATTGACTCTGCACATTCAACTGGGATAGGAGAGTGTCAAAAAAATTAAACATTGAAAAAATGACACTTCACCTTTAAGATCCAGGGCTGCCAGACAAACGCAGCCTCAAGACTCACAGAATCAATATAACCATTACTGCTAGTATTTTGGAAAAAGAGATGCCATGACATACAAGTCTAAATTATAGCTAAGTTCATCATTAAGAGCATCTGCCTCTCCCGAGTGCGGCATAAAGTGGCTCTTAATGGACATGTATTCTCAACTCTCATAATGGGAGCTTAAAGCTCGGCTGGTCTGACTTAATTATGAATCAGTTTTACGGTTTCATCAGCGATGCTTTAGTTGGTTGAGCTCTGCTCCACGACTTCGCTGAACTTGGTGTTACTCGGTCCTGTGTTTTTTCGCCCATTATTTTTCAGTGTCAGTGGTATTATGTCATCATGGCTGTGATGTGCAGTGTTTGCTTCTCTGTTGCAAAACTGCTGCACTAAAGTATTTGTATTTTATTTTTTTTATTTGCCTTGCCCATTATTCTCTACTGCAAATGTTACCTAATACAAATCATTTTCATTTGAATTATATAATCCTTGACTAATGCTCCTCTTTCATGTGGAATATTAATATAGCATTTGCATTTTGTACAAATAGTGTTTGGGATTTTAAAAAATTAAATGGAAATGCCAGTGTTGCAGTTTAGGGGGAGAGCTTGCATTACATTTCATGTATTTTATGCATACCAAAAGCGCCTTTAACAAATACCCCCAAACAAATAACTGAATGCATTTTCATGGGTTAGAGGTGGGGGGAGAGAGAGGTCTCTTTGGGCCCTGCTGGAAATGAAGACGTTAAAAAGGGGAGGAAGGAATCATAGTATGAGTTCCACATTAAAATTCAACTGGTGAATTCACATGAGAGCTGGATATGAGACTGCATTTCAGACGTATCACCCGCCTTCCCTTTGATCTGTGTGACTGTATTGGGTCATGAAAGTTCTTCATAAATGACAAATACAATAAACTGAAGTGTGTGCAGGCTAAATATAGAGAATCTCTCGCTGGAGAATATATGTCATTATGTTACATCAACAAAAGTAGGTGAAAACATCTTCATTGCATTTAGTTGCTGATATGTTTGTGCTAAAAAGTGTTTTGAAATACATCTGTATGGACTGTCTGACCTAAAGTCAATTTAATAAAATGTTTTAGGTTCGATGCAAATTAAACTTGCACAGAAAATGATTCCGACTTGGCCCTCAGTTTGTAAAAAACAAGCAAAAATCGTGTTTAGGGTAATGCAATTTCAACGAAAGTCTATAGGCATTGCACCGAGATAAACTTTTAAATATACACGGTTTCAAATGTATAGCCACTAAACTTAAACACACATGTTGTCCGTGGAAAGTTATATCCAATCTTTCAACTCCTGTCATGAGGAAGGCCAGGTAAAGCCAGTCTAGTCATTAATTTTCACAGTAAATGTGCCAGAGAACCTGAAAGGAACCGTTTACATAGAGAAATATTCACCCAGAATTATCGTTCTACAATTAATGAAATAATTATTATAAGTGCTTTTACATAAATACCAGCTGCACATTTCTGCTTTTATACCCTCCAGAATTCCTTGCTCCATAGACTTCCATTGTAAGTGTACTGTAAATGTGATTTTGGCTTAGGATATGACTAGAGAATATGACCTCATCCAAACTGAAAGACTTTGAGTGCTTGATTAAAAAAAAAAAAAAAAAAAAAAAAAAAAACATCCAGCTGAAAATGGTAAACTGAAATTTGGTACAAGTAAAAGCTTTATTATTGAGGGAAATTAGCGGCATCTTCAGAAGCTTTCAAAATGGTTTTAACAAATAGTGGAGCAATTTTCCACTCGACCAAAACAAGTTATGGCTAAATTGCTCTTTTTCCTTTTGAAATATTGATAGGAGAAAAGGAAGGATGGAGAAAGAAAAAAGTGAGAGAAAGAGAGAGAGAGATGGAGACCCAGAATATGAGAGAAAGCACCTTGGTGATGGGGAAGAGACAGCAATTGACAGCACACCGGAACATTTATCTGTCCTTCACATAATGACATCGCACCCTGTCTGGGGGGGGGGGGGGGGGAGGTTGAATCAGAAATTGCTATTTTGCTGCTTATAATATGCCTGCAAATGATGTGTGTGCACGTGTGCACATGCAATTGTTTGACATCACGACATGGCTGAGGGCATTAGTGTGAGTGCTTGTGCGAGTTATCAAGTATGTTGTGTGCAGTGTTGGGGAGTAACTTACTAAAAGTAGCGACGCTACTAACATAATTACATTTCTTAGTAGCGTCACATTAGATCAGTTGTTTTCAAAGCAGTGAAGCAATTTCAGTAACAAGCTACTTTTTCAAACAAGTAGCAATGTTCTGTGACAAAACACTAAGTCACTTTTTTTTGTCACATCGTATTACAAGTGCTGCTTTATAGTTGAGTGATCTAGGGTAATAATTAAATGATCACCTGTAATGTCCATTCTTTTTCTCATATGAAGCACTGGGAAGTCAGATTCCTTTTGGAGCATGTCCACACTAATACATTTTAGTTTGAAAATGCATCTTTTTATCTACATTTTGGCCTTCAGTTCACACTGAGATGGCGTTTTTGACAGCGAAAACTAAGCTTTACAAAAACGCGTTGTTGGTCCTGCTATTCAATTTGATAGTGTATAAAGAGAAATGTTCCTTTGTACAACCTTCACATTGCATTCCTTCAAAGGTGATGCGAAGTTTACTAGGAATTACTGTACTGGCGATGCAGTAAGGGGGTTTAAGAGTTTTCATTCATTTCAGTGTGGACAAGCAACTTTTGGAAAATGCTTAAAAACGGCATTATGGAAAGACAGCGTTTTGAAAACGAAAATGCTGTATATATTATTATTATATATGAATTATGAGTATATCAAATTATTATAGTTTTTTTTTTTTTTTTTTTTTTTTTTTTTTTTGTGTGAATTGGTTTGAACACTTAATTTAAATGATATGTATACTGTATTATATGTGCAAACCGATTCATATCCTGCTCAGTTCCTACGTGGCATTTTATGTTTTTTATTGTATTTTCATAGCTTTAGTGTAGCAAAATACTTTAAAAAAGGTATCTTGGCTATAGTTAAACTTCTTTAAATTATGAGTTTCTTGTAGCTTGACAAGAAAATTTCAAAGAAGCTTCCCAAACACTGATTGTTTGTGACCATTTATATCAGTTTTGATATGGATGTGACATTATTTTTAGAGCATAAAAAAGCATATCAGGTTATGAATATCTGTCACTGTGTGTGTATTTTGTTCATCTTATTGTTCATCTGAGTCTGGATGTCTGTGAACGAGTGTGTGTGCTTGTCTGGACTTGTGTTTGTGTGTTATGCAATAGCTGACCTCCTGTGTGTGCATGACTCATGCCAACCTGCTGTGTGCAATATGGTCAGGTTTGAGATTTGGTCCCAGTCTGAAGAGAAGTGGAGCAGATGTTCCTGTGTCTGGAGCTCAGTCCAGTAAAACCATGTGATCCTGCTCAAGGGAGGCGTGTGTCTATGTTTGTGAGAACTTGTGTGTGAAAATTAGGGTTATGCATAAGCATGTATGTGCATTGGTCAATTTCAAGAAAATGTGTGCAGGTCATATTCTCACCCACAAAATCAAGATACATCTTTTTTTTTTTACTATATTTTACATGAAGAAAATTAAGCTTATTTTAGGACCACAAAGATTGTGTCACATTATTGTGACATTTGCTTGACAATTAAGCAAATTTTCACCCAAATTCTCACCGTAATGCATATTTGTTTTGTAATTTTCTTTATTCTGAATGAATATTTCTCATTACTAAATACAATTTTACTGTATTACAGTGAAATTAGCTGTAATATTGTGCGTTTTTTACTATTTAAATCTGAACCTATGTATGCAATTTAAATTATATATTATCTTATATCATTATAGTAATAATAAAATATAAAATAAGACCCAGACAGTTCTTGACATGTTATGTGAGATTCACCTGCATGTATAAAACTGTGTGTAAATGCCTTTTAAAAGTGCACTCAGTAACTTTTGTCTTTGTGTCACCTTGTACTTACACTGACACCTAGTGGCTTGGATATAGCATAATTTAAAAGTAATAATTTTCAGTTTCAGATGCCATTGTAGAAATGTAATATTCACAGTCAGCCATGATTACTTTAATCAATGAGTGAAAGTGTCAAATAACAGGACGGTTACTGAGATTAAGTGAGTAGAATTTGGCTGGTCATGTGATTCTAAAATGTCAGCCCCCATGTGCGGACCCTCTCCGTGTAGAATAAAACAGCTTTTATAAGGTTACTGATATGACTAGAGTCCTCATCTCATGTGAGTGGTCATGATTTCCTACATATATTGCAAAATTACGATTCAAAAATTAGTGCTCCTTTAACACTGAATTCGTTCATTACGTTCATAAGAACTTGTAATTACAAGGGTATTATGCTATAAATGTGGTTTATGAGGACATTTCTAGTGTCCCCATAATTCAAATTGCTTGAAAATCATTTTTTTTTGTGAGGTTTAGGCTTAGGGGTAGGGTTAGGGTTAGGGGATAGAATCTATAGTTCATACAGTATAAAAATCATTATGTCTATGGAAAGTCCTCAAAAGGATAGCCGCACCAACATGTGTGTGTGTGTGTGTGTGTGTGTGTGTGTGTGTGTGTGTGTGTGTGTGTCAGTCTGAACTGAGTGAATTCATTTAAACCCTGAGTCAGGCATAAAGGTCTGAAATCCCACAGAGGTAAAAACTCAATCAACACACAAACTTCTTATCACAGTAAATTCAGACTACTGGTATGTAGGAGGCAAAATGAAAAGCTTCTAGAGAATCTGTGTTATTGAGCTGCTGATGGCGAACTGTAATGAGTTGTTCTTAAAGTCAGCATTACATTTAAAATGGACCCTATTTACTTCCTTAATGCACACTTATGTTCTTATTGTGCACAATTCATCCAAAGAACAACATTTTTTTTTTTTTTTTTTTTTTGCAATATTTCATCAAAATGTAATAACTTGCACTGGCTCAAAAACAACTTTTCATTTCAGCACACATCACCAATTGCTCTTACTATTTCAGCCCCTTGTTTCTAACCATATGGCTCCAATCTGGTATGTAACGGCCAATCAATTACCAAGTGAATGAAATCAAGTCCCTCCCCAATATTTTGTCTGTCTTAATATCTTGTCTAATATGTCATATTATGGGGGAAAAAATGGGTTGCAAACACTGTTTCATGTTGACATTATAAAGAAAAAAAGTTTTTGGCTGAAATTACTTTCCTTTTTGGCTGATGTCACCATGCAACAAACCAATTTTTCACTATCACCCCTGCAACCACCAGGCTTCTGGTATGTTACATACACTTTTTCCTAACCAATCTTTCCACATAAATACAATCAAGTCTCATCCTGCATTTTGTCTCGGCTAATATCCTTTTTAAATCAAAATGTGTCATATAACAGAAGTAAAATGGATTGTGAACACCATTTCAAGCTGAATTTCAGGCGTGATGTGACAAGTTTCTAGCAACATGCAATTTGTCTGTCCACACTGAATGCGAAACCACTGTGCAACGTTGTACAATCACATCCAGTCAGAATATATTTGATGTTTGTTGTACAGTTATGAGGAGTAGGATTTTGGACCAATGAGATATCACTGTGGGCGGGGCTACCTAATGTTAATCTGCAGAAATAGAAACCAAACAAAATGTCCTGAAGTTCATCGATTGTTGCGGCCACGCCTAGTTAGGACAAAAAAAAAAAAAAAAAAGGTTTATATGGATGATATAGTTTTAATTGCAATGTATCTGATTAGGACACAATGTAAGGTGAAGATTACTCTTGTATGCAAATATGCAAAAATAGCTTGCTGCACACTTCAACCATGTACAAACCAGGGTTTTATAAGTGACTACATACTTGCCTGCATGCAGTGAAAATATTAGTTTTTATTAAGCCCAAAGTCCAGGTGGAAAATCTTATTACTGTATGCTATAATCTTCTACTGTTTGAGTGACACTTTGTGGGAAAACATTGTAAACTCCTGAGTGGGAACAAATGTATATATGCAAATAGAACAGAATAAAACCACAATATATGTGAATCAATGTAAATCAAAGTAAATATGCCTGGAAAACAAGAGAAATTGATTTTTAGAGGTGGTCCATAAATATCACAGACAATATAAGGTTGTTATGGAGACAGTTAGATCTCTGCACTGAGAGGGTGGTCCACATCACCAAGACAACTAGCACTGCACCCCTAGATCGGCAGACTACTTCATCTCGATTTCTCTCTCTCTCCTGCATTGTGACTTCATTCCAAAGTGCTTAGCCTCTCGTTATAACGGTGTCATTAGGCAGGGCATTAGAGAATGCCTGCCAGGCATTTTTCTATAGAGGAATTGTACCCAAATAGTCAGAGTGCTTAGACTCACTCATGATCTAATGCTCCACTAGCACTGAAGATATTGTTATCTGAGAGGTCCCACAGAGAAGACTGAGCATGATGGTTTTTGCTCTTTGGGTTGCAAACATCAGTTATCTTTATTAGGGACAAACAGGGAACTGAACTGCAGAGATGTTTATCATTTAATTGTCGTTTTGAATGGAGAAGCCTGTTAAAAAAATCTTCAAAGCGGCTTCTTTGGGAGAAAGGAGGTAGTTTTGTCTCTGTTGTACTTGAAATGTCACATTTTTCTCTGTGTGATACATCATGTAGTGAAAGAGAAGTAAATGGTTCTCACTCATTAAAACTTGCGTACAAGTGTTTTTACTTCTGTGCATAAAGAATATTTACATGCAACATTTCTGCCGAATTTACAACAGTTATGTATGCAAACATACAATATACGTAATACCAACTCAACCTTTTTTTGTCAATCTCTGCTAATGTATTAGCAGACATGACATGGTGCAATGGTTAAAGATGTCTGTCTAGCACGTTTACATAGAAAAACAATATAAAACAGCGTAGATGGATGCAAAAAACACTTTTGTTGTGAATGGTCCCTTAACTCTCTAAAGATCCACTCTCACCTGAAAGTTTTTTCCAATTTTTTTTCCAATTTTTTTTTTTTTTTTTTTTTGAGTAGTCAAATGTGTCATTTTTTTAAAACCAGTTGAAACCAGTTTATTGATGTTTATTATCCCTTAATTTTTTTTGTATTTTTTTTTTTTACTTCTGACACAGATTGAAATGCAATGAAACCAAACCAAACTTATTGTAAGACTCAACAGTGAATTGCAGAACATTTTTACAACTAAAAACTAAGAAATGTAACCACTCATTAAATATAATTGGTTGGGAATGACTAGCAAATGTCTGTTTAAAAGACCATTGCTTTGTTTACCTACAGTATGTGCTGTAAGAAACCAAAATCATTGCATTCCAGGCACCTCAAAGGGTTCCCCATTTCAGAAAGATTCATCAAACCATGTGACACTCTCAGTTTAGAAAGACAGCATTTACCATGAGGCGGTGTTAAAGTACAATACATAAAACAGCCCTAAAAGGCTTTGGTGACAGAGGTAGGAATGGTGCCCTCTGCTCAGTCGATAAAATCATCTTTTGCCTCCAGTCACTTCTTCAAATGGCATCCATAAAAAGAATGTCTGCTCCGCTTTTTATTGTTTTTGAAATGTGGGCACTTTGTGGCCCCCCTCGAACCCCCTGTGTCCCAGCTAATGTAAATGTAATGTAAATATTTCAGAGATAGGTGCATAAAAACAGATATATAATTCTAAGAAAGAGGCATTACTGTTTTGCGTGGCCCTGTCAAGACCCCACTTCTGCCAGTGGGTCACCTAGCCGAGGCAAACGGCACTAAAAATACATTGATATCAGATGCATATTACTTTACCAGGCGGGGAGGCATTATTTTTTCTTCTTGTTTTTGCAATCTTCATATAGAGGGACAACTGGTGTTTGCTATTGATATACAGTCGATTGACTCAATCTAAACGTAAAATTGACACAGAGAAAATCAACTGTGTAATTGACCTTTGAAACCATCTGTTTATTTTTCCCCTGTTAGATTAAATGGATTTGTCTTATTCAATATTAACATTTCAAACGCCTAATAAGCGAAGGATTTTCCTTGTTTATCTTTAGTACCGGTGGTTATACATTATTATCGCCATTTCTTAAGGTCATTGTGAGGCCAAAGCAAATAATAATGGCAGAAAAAGTTTAAAAAATGAAAAAAGGTGAACACTGCCTGAGTTTTAAGGTGGAAAACCAAAGCTATTTCTAAATATGGAGAAAAAATATTTACAAATTTGAATAATTTTGTGATGCAGAATTAATATTCAATACTTTTTTTAAGATAACACTAACATCATTCAAACTATCAGGTTTTAGGTAAATAAGTTTGACCTGTCATTTCACCACAGCCTAAAATGATTCTTTCTCAAATGTATCATGGGACCATATAGAGAGTGGTGGTGGCATAGTGGGCTAAAGCACAGAACTGGTAAGCAGACAACCGGTTGCCAGTTTGATTCCCACAGCCACCACCATTGTGTCCTTGAGCAAGACACTTAACTTCAAGTTGCTCCAGGGGAATTGTCCCTGTAATAAGTGCATTGTAGGTTGCTTTGGATAAAAGCATCTGCCAAATGCATAAATGTATTTAGGATTAATTTACTCTGTTACGAAACCTAGTTAGCTGCCTATGGAGGTAGCATTTTAAGGCAACATAGGCACTCTTTTAATGCTGTTTCAAAATGTAGGTAACTTAAGGTCACAAATCAGTCACTTATAAGGTTCCATGACGGTTAGAATGCTGCCTTAGAAGGTACTGCACTATGTACGAATTAGGCAGCGAGGCCACTCACAAGGTTTTGGAACAGAGCTACTGAGTGTGTTGCATTTTTGAGGCGAGGGTCAGGGTTAGGTCAGAGCCTTGCTTGCAGTTGAGTGTCTCTCATTTATCAGCACAGGCAAAGCCATCATTATGGGACAAAATTTACCAAGCGACCCATATGCAAATTACAGATTGTTGTCAAAAGCCCCTGAATCAGTGTCAGTCAGTGACATAAACATGCTAATAGGCTTACAACACCCACAGAGGTAGAGATCTATATACACACACTTCAGACATCTCCGTAACCATCCAGATCTCCGAAACACAATGACAAATATGTGATATCAGAGGCCATTACATTAACTGGCCTCAGTTTCCAGCTGATAAAGGAAAAAAGATGGATATTACGAGAATGATGACGGATTACAAGATCTTAATGGACTGAAAAATGTCTAAACAGATATTATGAATTGGTGAAACAGGGCTTGGGTACAATGCTTCCTTTTCATCATCATCTTTTTTTTTTTTTTTAAACATCCCATTTTGCTTGTTCTCCTTTGAATGAGCTGAATAAATTATGTACACTCTGACATCCATTACATCAGCTACATTAGAGGAAAAATGAAAAGTGAGCAGACGCAAAAACAGCATTCTTGATTGTTCACAGAGCCCTTATTTTTCAGTGTGCCCTGAAATTGAAACAAATAGGGCTAAATTTTTTCATTGAGATTGATCGAACGAATGCAAACATTTTAACAACGAGTCGAACTCATCTATCCACATCTGGCAGCAACCGGCTAAAGATGAAAACTAAGCAGATTGCTATCAAATTTAGTTTGTTCCTGTAGCTCAACTCGTAATGCCAAAGTCATGGGTTCGATTCCCAGTGCACACGAGCTCTAAAAAATGTATACCTTGAATGCACTGTAAGCTGCTTTGGATAAAAATGTCTGCCAAACAAGTAAAATTCAAAAATTAGTTTTAAAACCAAGTAAACTGCCTGCAGAGACAGCTAACTTCTAAGACCATGTACACACTTTGGTTAATTTTGCTACGTTTACACCTCTAAACTACACTGTAACAGTGTTTTCCTCCAAAACAAAAACTTTCGAAAATGCACTCTAGTACCCGGACTCTGAAAACAATGGTGTTTGGACATGGAAAACTGAGTTTTAAAGAAAATGTGTAGTGTGAATGTGGCTGTTAGCATCCTAACCATCACGGAACCGCAGAAGTGACTGATTTGGAATGATATAATGATAATGGAATGGCATCAACTCCATGTGCCACACAAATTATGCTCCGCAGTGGAGACTCACAATTGTTGTCAATAGAGTTTGACATTAGCCATTTGCTAAGCTAATAACACAATATTCTATTAAGCATAAAAATAATAATACACACAAATAAAATAAACTATTTTTCAATCATACATATCATATTTTCAAAATAACACTCCGCACTGCAGACACAACTCACAGTTGATTCACAATATAGTTTGATGCTAGCATGTTGCTTAGCTAATAACACGATATTCTATTAAGCATAAAAATTAATAAAATAATATGTCCACACTAATGCACATTGATTTTGTTACATTTATGCATCTCACTGGAACACTGTTTTCCTCCATTGAAAACAGAAACTTTCGGAAACGCTCTCCATTACCGCATACTTTGAAAAAAGATTTTTTAACCAAGAAGTATTAGTGTGGACGTGACTGGCAACATCATAACTATAATAGAACCTCATAAGTGACAGATTTGGAATGCGCTACAAAGGCAAAATGTGCTGCGCTGTAGACTTGACTAACAATTGATTCACAGAGTTTGACGTTAGCATGTTGCTAAGCTAACAACACAATACTCTATTAAGCATAAAAACAAATATAAAAATGCACATAATAGTACTAAACTACATTTTGGGTGTTATTTGCCTTTTCTACAAAACATATGTGTGATGCTCCCTTAGAATTTGGCTGAAATTAGTTATCTTAGGAGGCAGCATAATTAAGTTCCTTCCTTTTGGTATAGCCTTTGCGTCAGGGGCATGCATATGACACCTTAAAATGCTCCCTCTGTAGGCAGCTCACTAGGTTTTGGAACAGAGCAATTGTCTCACCTTTCCACTTGGTTAAACTATAGTCAAATGAAACACTACTAGGCTCAACAATCTTTTCCGTTCAAAAAGATTTGATCCATTGCCCATCCTAAATTCACTTTAAGAAAGATTTAAAAACGATACTTTAAACCTCTCCTGACAGCGACTGGCTCATCACCCATCCCCTCTAAATCTCAGCCCTTGTTGTGTGTCTTAAACGATGAGGAAAAGGAAGACAAACAGGCAGGGGTGGATTTACAAGTGAATGACCTGACCTCCTCTTCTCTTTATCCCACGTCCTGCCCCACTGCGACCCTGAAATTGGCAGTATTGGAGCTCAGTGGGGAGGACAGGGGGTTTTATCACAGAAACGGGCCCGGGAAAGCGAGACACAAGCAAACGCTTGTGTGTTTTATTTTTGTTTGTTTTTTTTTTTTTCTCTGTGAAAAATAAAAGAGAAAAAAATCCTAATCTCACGCCGTCTGACGGGGGGCTTAAACACTCGATTGCTTTGCTGCTCACGTTCCGCTCCCATCATCTTCCCCTCAGCGTCTGAGAGAGAGGGAATCTGGTGTTGCACGCATGCACGCACACACGCATGCACAAATACACACACAAACACGCACATATAGACACGCACACATTTAGGCCTCCGCAGCAAATCCGTGGTGATGAATGATGTTCCTGTCCCATTGGGTCCCTGTCGATGCATGTTCAAGTGGACAGGATTGAATTTAACCATAGAAATGACAGACCATTTTTTTTGGCAGGGCCACATTACAAGAATGGGTTATGGTGACGAAGACTTTACATAATCATGTAATGCCATGATTTATGGCATTACAAAGCATTGGAAGGGATTTGTGGAGAAAATCAGAGCGAGAGAGAAAGTAAGAGAGAGAGAGAGAAGAGAGAGAGAGAGAGAGAGAGAGAGAGAGAGAGAGAGAGCTTGAGTAATAAAAATAATCACACTGAATATCTGGTTATAGAGTGTTTTCCATTGATTTCTGTTGTTTTATTAGTGAGCAAATGATAATCCCTAACTCTTACCCCTAAACCTAACCCTTAAAGAAACATTTTTGCATTTTTACATTTTCACTAAGACATCATTTAGTATGTTTATTAAGCCATTTTTTTCCTAGTTTCCTCAGGCTGCTCCTAGCAAAAGGTTTTACTATCCCACATTTGGTCCTCACAATGTAGGCAAAATCTGACCCACACACAATTCATATTTGCATGCTTGTCATATTCTCTCTCCACTGTATCAAATCCAGTAGGAAAAAAAAGGGGGAAAAATGCTCTGAATGACAATAAATCTGCCCATGAAAACAAATGTACAACAATGTCTGTAATTTCACATGATTTCAGCTGTATAGTTTAAGTTTATTATAGTTTATTATGTATAGGTACCATGCCAGATGTAAAAAAAAATAAATAAAAAAAATAAATAAAAATCTTTTGTTTTAGACCACTAAACCATGGAGAACAAAATGACATCATAACACTGCACAATGATAATTTGTCTTCTGGGATAATTTCCACGAGAATGTGTAAACATATCTGAGAACAGATCCATACAACAAGACAGGCGTGTTTTAATTTCCTGAAAATCTATGAAAATCATTAAGATGGAATACATCAATTAGGTAGGGAATTTGGAGCATTAGCTTAGTAAATTTGGAGCAATAGCTTAGTAAATCTTACAAAAACATGTCAAGATTACAATATTAAAAGTCTAAACATATTATACATTAAAGTATATGATGTCTATGTTTAGTATAGAGTTTTTTGCATTACAACATTATTTTCATGACATTATTCTCAATAGTGATTTGAAATGAGTTTCATTTTCAGTAGGTTATTTGTCATCAAATTAATGACACTAACAATAGACTTCATCATGACATTCTCAATAGTGATTGTATTTACTTTAATAGAGTAAATCTTAGTGTATTACAATAAAAATACTGTAATAATGTTTTTTTTTTTTATAAGCATAAAGGCAGCACAACAAATACTACAATGATGCAGAAATACTTTATTTAAATAGTATATTATTGTTGTTGTTTTTTGTCACATTACAGTAATGAAAATGAAAAGGTCTATTTTTGTTTTATGATAATGAGAATGGGGAGGTGCTTTTAGTATTCATGCAAATGTCAAAGCAAACGTAAATTTGCATAAAATCCCAAATGGTGCTAAAATCAAAAGTCAAAACACAAATTTTATTTTGCATGAAGTACATGAAGCCTATTTTTAGGATCATTAGATTTTTTGCATTGACATTATTTTAATGACATGATTCTCAATGGTGATTCTCATTACAATAATGTAGAATTCTTAGCTGTATTACATTATAAACATACTTCAGTTTCATGGTTAAAGGAATATTCTGGGTTCAATTCAAGTTAAACTCAATCAGTGTTACGGGACTGGGAAGGACGAGACAGTGGGGATCCAACTGCAGAATTATTTATTAAGGAACTCAGAAGATGGAGAAGAAAACAAAGATGAACCTAAAACACTGGAGCAAAAAGGGAAATCAAACATAGCAGCAGTTTGCTGGTTAACTAGGTAAGTAATGTCATAAACTAATGTGCTAACAAACCAACAAGAACTGACAAAGACTAAGGGAAACATGAGGGCTATATATACACACATGGGTAATGACAAAACATAGAACACCTGGGAACAAAGATGGGGAACAGATGAGTGTGATCAACAAGGTGCATCATGGGAAGTGTAGTCTAAAAGACCAAACATAAAGGGAAAGTGATGGTATTAACACAAGGCAGTTCGTGACAGTCGGCGGCATTTGTGGCATATTGTTGATAAAAAAATTTATTACAAAAAGCAAAAATCGAGGTTACAGTGAGGCACTTACAATGGAAGTGAATGGGGACAATTGTTTTGAGGGTTTAAATGCAGAAATGTGAAGTTTATAATTTTAGAAATTTAATTTAATTCTTCTGTTAAAATGTATGTATTATTAGAGCTAATGAAGTTTCATTAACAAGGTTCAGGAGGAGCAAGTTCATTTAATCCGACCAATCACACTGCCAAAGTAAGTGTATATAATCAGCTGCTTACCTCTACGTGGCATCGAGTCTTTCCGGCAACAGACCTGTGCAAGTGACTTGGAACATATGATGCAACTTCACTGCAAAGCATTCGCCTATCATCAGAACAGCTCTTCCGTCTAAATCATCTCGTTTTTCAACAGAAGCTGCTGCAGTAGCTCATCCATTTTACAACATTGATGGCTACCACTTCAAGTGTTACTTTTACTCTGTCTTTTTGCCTAATCTCTATTCGCCGAAGCAGATTACTGCGAGAAGCTGCTTCAGCAAACTGGCTGCTTTGGCGCTATATATATGTGAAACAGCCCTACGACTGTTCACGTGTTCTCCTATCTAAATTTCCACCCGGAGCAGTCTATCACGTGAGCCTGCCTCCGCGAATGGGCGCTGCTCGGATTCATGCCACTTGAGCTCTATTACAGCTTTATTCGAATGCGAGAAAAACAAAGATTAACCATATAATTCAATCATCATTTCAATGCTCCCCAGCATTTCAATCTGGTTCTCCTGCAAAGGTGATGCCTGTCCAGCCTAATTACCTCACCACATAGCTCGTTTAGGGCGTGATCCATTCAGCGATTCCGTTTATTCCAACTTGACTATCATGATTGTTCTCCCTTCAAAGCACCCTTCGGAGTGTGATATATTCCATTCGGAACACAGGGGCAATCATGCAACAAGCGAACTCCTTCCAAATGACCACTACTCTAATTACAACATCTTTTCAAATCAACGCAGACATGTTAGCGCGAGCTCGCTGCCGCAGCAGCACCCACTCTGATCCTTCTACAGCTCACTACAGCTATACACAGCCTCTATCCGAACAGACACGAGCTAAATTCGGCTCCACAAGAGGCAGATCGTGTGCCACGTCCAACTCATTCATAATCATTCCGCAAACGTGTCTTGCCTCCTCATAGCATTCGAGGTTGCCTTGCCGCGCAGCCTCGATAACCATGAAGCAAGTGTTTCTACAAACTTCTACTCATCTAGACCATAACATGACTTTTCTCCTCCCACCCAGGATAAATGTTTCACGTAGGTAAAATCAATTCATAATTTTATTTTAAAGACAAGTCTTCTCTACTTTTGCCTGAATCATTGGATCACTAACTCTTAACAAGCTCGACCATAGAACCTAATTGCTGCATGACTTTAAAAGTGTTCAACAATCTGTCATAATCTTACGCTTCACCCAAGTTTAAAATATCGGGTCTAAATCGACGCCGGATGGTTCGGCTTTGCTTCATACTCACAATATTTCAGTTTCCTGTAGAATTTATTACAAGTCATTTTATTCATCAAACTACTGCAAACGGCGCTCATATAGTATCTATGAAATCCAACTCCCAGGCACAAACTCCAAACAATTTCATACGTCCTCGTCAAACGAGACGAGTCAATCATACAGAGCTATGAAATTACTCGCATTATGTAGGAAAACAGTCTACAAAGCTCCATACCATACGTTTAAGTTAAATAAACATCAGACTACGGTATTTATCTGGATACGTATTTTCAGGTGCCTTCTAAATTCACGATAAACCAACCTTAAATGATGTTGTATGTACACACACACATATTTCCTGACATTGCTTCACATATATTCTCAACATTTAATCTAGCAAACAGTTACATTCAGGCGTCCACAGATGCAACATTTACCATGTTACCATGTTTATTTTTGGCTCTATACATCCCTAAGTAGCACGAATGTGCCGTCCAAGTACCACAAAGGCGGTGTCTTTCGGGCCGTGAACTAAATCCTCCCAATACATTGCAAACAACACAAACGTGCTGTCCAAGCGCCGCAACAGTGGCGTCTTTCAGGCTGTGCAACAAACTCCCACCACACTGCAAATGGCGCAACGTGCTGTTCAGATGCCGCAACTGTGGCGTCTTTCAGGCCATGCGACAACTCCCACTACACTGCAAACCGAGCAAATGAGCTGTCCAAGCACTGCAACTGTGGTGTCTTTTGGGCCATGCAACAAACTCCTACTACACTGCAATCAGCGCAATGCACCATTCACGAACCATAACCGTGGCATGTCTTTCAATTCATGCGTCTAAGCATCCAAAGCCCTGTAACCTACATTGTGCCACTCATACCAAACGAACCATTACCCACCTTGTGATCATCACAATCGGACCGTTTTAGGTCTTCCCTAAACATTTCACCATACACATTTCACATAGTCAACCATACGCCCTCACGAATGCCGTGCTTGATGACTCAACCCATTCATATTGCAGAGTGAGTTCTCGTTTATATGCAGCATAAACTTTTCACATGGAAACGCCACGTGGTCCCATACTCGAGGATTCAGCCCATTTCGTTTCGCATAGGGAGCTCCTTTAAAATACAGCATGTATTCACTTCCTCAAGAATCAAGTGTTCTACCATCAAATGCTGTGCGGGCCACACCTGCGGACCCAGCCACCTCGCAGCTCCGAGTAAGCTCAGTAATAATACAGCTAAAACATTCCCATGAATTGTATGCTCTCCTTTTGAACGCAGTGCAGTCCCACGCCGAGGATTCAGCCAGTTCATATCGCAAATGCACATGCAAGCCTGTATCCTGACATTGCTTCACATATGTTCCAGTCACTTAATCTAGCAAACAATTAAGCCTTCGGCATCCGCAGACACCACGCTTACCATGTATCTCTCAACAAGCATTCATACAAGTGCGTTTGCAGGTGTTTGCAACACCTAATCGTGGGGAAATTCGAAAACACATCTCCCTTAATGCAGTCAGCTCTCCATCCTTCCTCAAAAATATTTATCTGCTCCTACGCATCTGTTTCCACGCAACCTATTTTTACCTTCTCCCCTTCCTATCCATGGGCCACCGTAGTGGATTCCCACGTGAGGCTGCCTCAGCTGGAAACCCCACTCCAGACCCATTTCCCTCTTCACTTTATCCCACTCCTTTCTACAATTCTAATCTCTCCTACTCCAGAACCATTCCCTGCATGAGGCTGCCTCCACAAGCGAACCTGGTCCCAAATCCCTTATCAGCTAATGCCGTACGAGCACACGCTTGTGGGTTCAGCCACTCGCAGCACCGAGCGAGCTCAGTAAAAGCCAGCATAAACCATTCTCACGTGAATCACATGCTCTCTCATTGAATGTTGTGCGGTCCCGACTTGAGGATTCAGCCCGTTCAAATCGCATCGTTTAAAATGCTTGTTTAAAGCAATTCTAATCACTTCATCTGAATGCATAAAGAGCTCTCCCATTCGAATGCAGCGAGAGTCACCACGTCCAGGTCGTGGGCTCTCCCATTTGAATCACTGTACGGCATTCCCATTCAAACACAATTCGGCCCTTCCGTCCAAATGCAGTACGGCTCTCCCATCCAAACGCAATATGGCTCTCCCATCCAAATGCAGTATGGCTCTCCTGTTCAAACGCAGTATAACTCTCTCAGTCAAACACAGTATGACTCTCCCGTCCAAACGCAGCACTGGCTCTCCAGTTTGAATCGCAGTAAGGGCTCTCCCGTTCGGATGCAGCGAGAGTCACCACATCCAGGCCGTTGACTCTCCCATTCGAATCGCAGTGAAGTCTCTTCCGTTCGAATGTGGGAGGACCCCCATTTTAATGCTGGCTGGGCTTATCCATTTGAATCACCATGCAAACCTTACATCAGTAGGATGCAGGATAAACAAAGTGGACATTCAATTTACATTTTCAACCTGACGAATTCCATCCAGCTCTCCCAAGTTATATTCCCACTCAAAAAAGCATACAGACCAAACCCAAAGAGGGCTTTCAACTTTTAATTTCATTCTGCCAACTCCCATCAATATAAATCATGTTAACACGCATATTGATTACATCTTGTTGCTATACATATGGTAGGCTTTTTTCACTTCCATTGTAAGTGCCTAACTGTTTTTTTTTTTTTTTTTTTTTTTTTTTAAGAAAAGGAGGGACAAATTGAAATGATTTTTTTTGTGGTAATCAACCTGCCACATATGCTGTCGTTAACTGTCATGAAAAAATTTCACAATGCAAACAAAAATGAATTCATCATGAAATTATTCTCCGTTGTGATTCTCATTACTGTAATATCCTACCTTCTATCCTACCTGCGCTCACACACATTATTAAAACTTTTAATAGATACTCCTTTCCACCCTCTCGAAAATGGGCACCACAGGAACTCTGCTGGTTTGAGTCTTACCTTACAGGTAGGTCCTTCAGGGTGTCTTGGAGGGGAGCATTGTCCAAGTCACACAGACTTGCTACCGGTATCCCTCAGGGTTCAGTGCTTGAGCCCCTCCTCTTCTCCATATACATGCCTGGTAGACATCTCATACTGGATGGAAAAACACCACCTCCAACTCAGCCCAGCAAAGACAGAACTTCTCGTTGTTACAAACAAGCCCAGCTATACAACATAACTTCACTATTCAGCTAGACTCATCAACAATCACACTATCCAGGACAGACAGAAATCTTGGGCTTGTGTTTGACGATCAGTTAAACTTTACGGACCACATCACAAAGATAGCCTGATCATGCAGATTTGCACTGTACAAAATTAGGAAGACCAGACCATCTCTATATGCTACAGAACTTATTTTTCAAGCTTGGTTGGATGATACTGTAGTGAGTGTGGGGAGAGGTACTTTCAATTTTCATAGAAATAATTTCAATTTGCACAAAATCATAATAGTTCTAAAATCAGACATAATTTTCTTTTGATTTTGGGGTGACCTGGACATGTTCTTGACAGGTTTGGTGAGATTCACGGCTAGTGAACGCACACTTCAGGATATAGCTAAAAAGGAAAACCCCAGGAGGAATGAATAAAAATTTGAAGAAAAAAGAAAGCGAGAAAATCTGACAGGCAGAACCAACCATTCAAAAGAAATCTGTCCTGAGAACATTGGACCTGGCCCTTTGGAAAGGAGCAAGTGATGCAATCATCCCTGCAGGAATTGGGTCTCACTGTAAGCCATATTCAGCTCTCCAGATGCCCAGGCTAAGACCAGAAAGGGTTTAAACCGTTCAATGGTGCCAGTGATTGAGGACCTAGAAGTGTCATTAGATCCACAGTAATCCTGAGGGGCGGAAGGAGGGACAACAGAACTCTGCCGTGGAATGGGTTTAAAGGGGAAAAAGATAAATAAATGAGATCAGAGTGCTTCTGATACAAATAAAGTGATAAAAAAGTCCACTGGAGAGATGAAAAAGCATCACATTTGTCAGAATCTACCTGCTCCCATGCATCCCTGCCTGGGGCCATTTGTAAAATAAAGGTTTTGAATGAAAACAGTGTTTTGAAAGCCACTTTAGTAGGAATGTGTCTGCCAAAAACATACATTTATATGCAAATGTAAATGATAAATATTAAAAAAAAAAAAAAAAGAATTATATATATATAAGTGACCCTAAAAAGTATTTGGATTCTTTAGCTACATTTAAAAATGTATAAATGTCATTGCATTTTTCAATTTCAAACCCAGTGGCATTTATTGGCACAAATATCAATTTGGTAAGTTTTTAACATCGGACAGTTATCCCATGAACGTGTGCTACCCGGACGGATTTCGTGGTTGCACGCTGTCTCTGTGTTTATATCCGCGTCTTCCGCTGAATGCATTTAGATGCACTCAACAATATGGAATAGCCTTTCTGTGGACCCCCAACCCCCCCCAACCCCCCGGGCCCAGGACAAAAGGTCCAGTTGTCCCCCCTCATCGCTGACCCTGCTCACATATCAAATCTCGTAACTAAAGTTTTTTAATAAACTAGTGGTTTTATTATTTAATTACCATGACAATTATTGCATTTCACACACTGATAAAAGTTCTTTATCAGCATGCATGGTTCCATCAAGAACTTTTAACATCCATGGAACCTTACAATTGTACAAAAGGCTATTTGTAGTGGAAACATTTTCTTTAGACTATAAAACGTTTCTTCAAAAATGGTCCAATGGGGAACCAAAAATCGTTCTTCTATGACATTGCTGTTAAAACCCTTTTTTGGAACTTTTATTTACTAAATAACAAAAAAATAACTATTGTGACAGACCTCTGTCTTTCTTGGTAAGGAGGAAGCAGGAAGCAGGAGCAGGTTAACAATCCAAACATAAGACTTTTAATGCACAACACTCTTTCAGTGCAACACATACTGATAGCTTTTCAGCTCAACACGAACACCAAAACGGTAACATTGCTTTTCAGCAACACTGCTTTTCAGCTGACACAATAACACATACACAAAGCTCCATGCGTTTCTCTCCCTCCAGCAGTCTGGACACCCTTTTTTCCCCCTCGAGCTCTCACTGAACAGCTGTTAGAGTTAATTTCCCTCAGGTGTCAATCCTTACCGTTCTCCTTCCCCCGGCCTCTCTCTCCACAGACATTGCTCGGCCACGCCCACATCACCACAACTATATAAGAAAATAGTTGCATATGATTGGATCTATTTCTCTTTCTGCTCACCTCAATGTGCAGAATTTCTAAAAGACAAAAGCAGTCGCAGACAACACTCACTCATAGCACTCGCTTATTATAATTTAAGTTCATATTTATTAAAATTCTCTGTTGTTAATTAACAAAAAACAAATACAGATGTCTGATCATTTGCAGTTTAGGCCTATAAATAATAATAAAAAAGATGTCTTTAAAATAAAATGTTAAATGGCAAAAATTACCCATTTTATTCTCTTAAATCTTAAAAAAAAAAAAAAAAAAAATGGGTATTGCCCATACCTATCTGTTTAAAAATTAAGTGAAAAAATATTTAAACATTAGTGGATCATTTGCATAGTTAATGTGATGAATTACACCTGTGGTCACTCTGCAAGAACACCTGTATGAACTTAAAGTGAACTGAATTCACTCATCCACAATGTATGACCTTCCAAACATGGATGAAAATTATTTTTAATTTAGTTCTAAAAAAAAAAAAAAAAAAGGTCTAGCATCATTTGATGCCAATTGGTTTTTCTATTTTGTTAACTAATGCAATGAAATTCATAGGTTTTACTGTAAATATGCCTCGAGTGTCGAAATACTTTTTAGGGCCACTGTATGTAGAGACCTACACATATTGCCACACGATTCACAACAATTTCCCTGATGATATGACAATCCTCAGGATATTATCATCATTACAATGGATGATGACATTACATGTAGCTGGTTTCTCTTCCTCCTCCCTTCTTGCATAATTTTCCTTTGCTAAGAATGAGAATATAAGGCAATATGATCTCCATGTAATTTAATAGAGCCTGAAGAGAGAGTCCAATGTACCAAAATGTTCAACAAACAAAAGGCATTATATACTATACATTTTCTCTCCCACAAGTCCCTTTCATTTTTCATACATCTCACGGTGACACCCACTCTATTGTTCAATCTCTGGTACACATCATCAACTCACAGATAGGTCGTCGTGACGTCCTTGGGTAAAATTAAGAGTGATGTTGCCATGGCAGATCTGGGGTTTCTCCATAAACGTTCTTGATGAAATATCCTGCAGTTATTGGCTCATGGCATAAGTTCATAGTTGTTTGAAGCAGAGCTTTGCACAGCAGAAAGAGATTTTTGGAGAGCTGTTTTATGATGCAATGGAAGGTCATTTCAAAATCAAGGTCATCGTTAATCACCTGATGTAAAGTAGAGTGCTTTAATTATGAATATGTCGTATAATCAGAATAGTAATGAAAGCTTCTACAATATAAAAGTTTGAGGATATAAAAAGGCAGAATTCCATTGAAGTTGGCAAGGTACAAATGAAAGATCTAGCTGAAATAAAAAGAACTGCTTTGAACTTTTGACCTTCAGATTGATATCTGGCATTATAGTGCACACAATGGTAAAAATGGTTGTATAAACAGCCTGGAAACATTGCAAGAATGGAAATGACCTTTCAAGGCTGGTGTTTAAGATTTTGAAAAATAATAAATCCAGTAAAACATTTTAAAAACATAAATGCTGCTTTGTTAATAAAATTCCGAAATATACCCAGGTGCACCTCAAAGATCCTGCTGTCATACTAACCATACACATCCAGTTAATATGACTGAGCTTTTGTATCATTTATGGATGGAAGCAGACATTCTTTTATCATTCTTCATAATCCTCTGGGAGGCTCTGATTTCAGAAACTCATTATTTTTTAACATTTCATAGCCAAGTGCCGATTTCTTTTAAGGTGGATTAATTGTATCAATATATAATGAGGATCTTCATGTCAACGCAACAAGAAATGAGGATGTCAAGGCTGATTTTTCAGCAGCGGTGAAAAACTAATCTCTGATTTTATTTTATTGTCCCACTGGACACACAGCTAGAGTCGGCACAGTCATCCTTAGCCTTAAATCAAATCCTCGCCGCTCTGTGCAACCAAATGAGTTTTGCTGTTGTTGTTGTTGAGGGAATTAGATGGGACGTTCTCGCTCTTAAAGCCTACTGGGTAAAAACTTGTTTGATTTTCATTGATTTCAGCGTTGGTTGTCAGCACGTTGTGACATGTAATCGATGATCCTTCACAAATTAATGTTGAAAACTGGTAAGCTTCGTCAATTAGCTTCATGTGCATTTGTTTACCTGAGTTGCTTGAGTATAGGTTAAAATTTCCAGGCTTTCAGAATGCAAATCAAATCTGACAAACAGATTTGAGCAGATCAATCCAAAATCCATTCCATATCATATGCGAAGTCCTGAGGTTCTTAAATTGCGGCAATGTAACATTGACCTCTCTAGAGAAAGGCACCACTTTCCATCCTTCCACTGCTGAGCTGAATAACCATCAAATCTAACGTTCTTGTCACCATCGTTACGACTCTTTTGACGAACTGCCAGCTCTTTTTGCATACAAAATAAACATGCTGCTCATGTTCAAAGAAGGATTTAATTGATGAGAAAGAAATTATTAGATATAACGCAGGATTACTCACTGTATGTCCATGCCAAATATGTTAAATTGCAATGTATTTAGCAGTATAATATGCAAAGGCCTAAAGACAGATAGAATATGCAGTGTCCTTGGCACTGTGACAGATCAGAGGGGACAAAATCCTTCTTGAAATAAAGTACCTGGTACATAATGTACATCACATTTTATTTACAGAAGATTATAAACAATATAGTAGATCCTGGGTTTTCAGCACAGAACAGAATTTTAGGAGGAAAAGGGGAAGGGGAGAGAGAGAGAGAGAGAAATCACATTGCTTGTGGCTCTGCCCAAACAAGCAGGCTCATGGGAACTTCCCACTGCTGGTGAGTGGGCTGAAATGAAAAGCTAAGAGAGCACTTTATCTCATATAGAGAATGTCACGAGCCCAGAAACACAGTTAAGATTAAGGCTGAAACAAGTGAAAATGCTATCACTCCAATTGTTTACTTGAAAGGTCACAAAGTGTTGCCAGGCCCCCGAAGATATCTTTAATCTCACCGCAAAGGAAAACTAGCCAGTTTTAAGATTACAGTATACTTAAAGTTTTTGGCAGCGTTCTTAAGATAATACCTAGAAATTCTGTACTTTTAATCTGAAGAACTAAAACTTAAAAACTACTAATTACCAGACTAATAATCAGATCAAATTGAAAAGAACAGGATTGTATGGAATTACTGCTGAGCACCATCCCCCATCAGATATTTATGCATCAATTCAAGCATGAACACATTTACCTCTAGCGCAAATGATTGCAGCATCAACTTCCAAGACACAGGTTCTGGTCCCATTGGAACCAGAAGTAATCACAATAGTCAGTGTGATTCAGAAGTTGAATGTTTGCTCAAAAATGACATTATCGCTTCTCTGACATTCAGGTTTAGGGTTGGGATTTGGTTTAGTTAATAGAATATGCATTCTTGTTAACTGCATTACATCATTTACAATAAAAAATACAACTCACTTTTGGCGCCACCCTGTGGACATTTTAACCGTAAACTGGAGCTCACACTTGCCCGTACTTTTAACAACACTTCCAGCTTTTGCCACTGGGGGCATTCGAATTTCGGTAAGCACAGACCAATTTCAACAGCAAAACCTACAAAAACCTAGATCTATGCATGTTTCTGAATTCAAAGTGTGCTCAGTCTGTGACCACGACCCTTCTTGGGTATTATCCACATTAATCCGAATACATTTGAAAATGGCATTTTCGAAATGCTCTTTGTCAACACTGCCATTTTCAAGAGTTTTCCAAAAGTTTCTTGTCCACACTGAGACATGAAAAAGCATAAATCCCCTTACTGCGCATTCCGAAAATTGCCACTCCATGTACAGCCTGAAACGCAGTTGTCCTCGTATTCTGCCGACGGATAGCAATTCCAAGTAAATCTCCCATTGCATTTGAAGGAATGCAGTGTGAAGGTTGTACAAAGGAACATTTATATTTCACAATGCTATTAAAGTGGGTAGCAGGCACAACAACGCCGCTACAACATGGGCCGCCATCTTGATTGTTTTGGGTTGAATGGATCACATGACTGCGTCACATGACAGCAAATTCGCTATAATTTTTCCAGATATCTGTTTCCCCTGTCCACACTACAACACAGAGACAGTGCTTTCAAATTTATCTACTTGGGAGAGTGTTTTCAAAAAGCTCCATTTTCACCGTCAAAATCGTTGTCTCAGTGAGAACAGAATGCCAAAATGCAATAGTGTGATAGTGGTTAACTTCTACAAGTTAGGATGTATTAGTTTTATTTGCAAAGTGTAATGGATTCCACCATTTTCAAGCTATTTTCAGCTGTTCACACCAATCAAACAAACAGACTTAGGTTCACACCAAAAACTCTAGTGTAAAAACACTCTCTGCCAATTACAGTTTAGCGCTAAAAGAAAACCACAAGTGACCAAACAATTAACGCAGACCTGACCTCAACGCCAGAGCTACTCCACTTAAGGTCCTTGTCATGTCATTTCTGTCACAAAATTTGTAGTAACCATCCAATTTTCATACAATCAATAATACTACACTCATTGTTGCATCAATTAGCTCAGTTAGTTGGGCTTCAATTCCAAAGCGTATATCTGTAATTAATGAAATACAATTTCCAACCAGGATACATTAAGTTCCGTCAAATTTAGCCGCAATTAGATTGGCATCAATGAGCACCATAATTCTGTTAATGTGGAGGGAAAAAGAGTGCTTTGTGTTTTAGGCTGTGTCAGCACATTTAAAGTTAAAGCTTTTGCCGGGTGCCTCATTTAGCCTCCTTGATTATATATGACTTCAGGAGTCCTCTGTCCATTTAACAGTTCTGATTTTTCAGCGCATGAACCACAGGACAACTCTACTAATAAGGGTATTCAGTCAAAGTGTGTACACTTACTGACTGACAGACACACACAACCTGCTAATGTGCGTGATATTGCATTCGAGTTCCCTGACCTGATTTGAATATGAATTGCTTTTGTTAAAACAGGTCACAGGCAGGAACAAATTACAGGAAGGTATGCAATCGCTATGAGGACTGACATATGTAACTTCGGGGTTAGGCGCAAGTGTTTTATGAGCAGGGACATGGTGGTGTAAAGAGCAAACCCAATTATGTATAGTGAGCCATTGTCATTTACCAGACAATGAGATGAAATGGTTTGATACTCATAAAAACCTCTTGTACAGTTTCTGAAGCACATGAAAGGACTATTTATTGAATGAATCATTCATATTATGAGCAGATTTTTACCCCACTGTTGCCATCAAGATACAAGCTAAATCACCACCACAAAAAATGCTTTGGGGAAAAAAACAACAACTTTAAAGTGTGTCATTTCATCAAACGTCATCAAACAGAACTGCAAAAATGTTTTCAATCATGCTACAGAACACTTACCTTGTTGGTCGATAGAGCAGATAGACCCACCCCAAAATTACAAGGTTTATGCTTTTTGAGGAATCAACTAGGGATGGGCTTTTTCGAGTACTCTTGCAGTCAAGTACTCTAACCCACAAAATACAAGAAATCGATTACTCGTAAATTAAAATTTAAGTTAAAAATAACAAGTATGACAGGTACGTGAAATGTATATTTTGTTTTATTAACAAACGTCATCAAGAGCGATTTAAAAATAAGGTAACTTAAAATATGCTTATATATATATATATATATATATATATATATATATATATATATATATATATATAAAACCAATGCTTAGGATTAGGGTTATGCACATTTATAAACTCTAAGTCTACATAAAGGTCATCAAATTATTATCATTTCACGTTTTTATTCTGAAAAACGTCTCGGTTACTGTCGTAACCTCCATTCCCTGATGGAGGGAACGAGATGTTGTGTTGATGTAGTGATACTAGTGGTCGCTCTTGAGAGCCCCGATCACCTCAGATCTTTGAGAAAAGGCCAATGAGAATTGGCAAGTGGAATTTGCATGCCACTCCCCCGGACATACGGGTATAAAAGGGAGCTGGAATGCAGGATTCATTCAGGTTTTGTGCTGAGGAGCCGAGACACGGTCCCGGCCATTTCAGCGGCTAGTACAGCGTTGTGGCATTTTTCCATAGGGACCCCTAGTGTCACTACATCAACACAACGTCTCGTTCCCTCCATCAGGGAACGGAGGTTACGACAGCAACCGAGACATTCCCCTTCTGTCACTCAATCGGCGTTGTGTTGATGTAGTGACACTAGGGGTCCCTATGGAAAAATGCCACAACAGCTGAACAGTGTTACGTGAACTGCCGATGCAGGTGCAAACAAGCTGCTGCGTGCGTAATAGCAGGTGCATCAGACTGCACGTAACCTCCCCCAATGCCCCAAAAGATGTCATGTAGTTCCCCACATCCCTGAGAGGGGGAAGCGACGTAACTAGCATGGGAGCAGGCCACGCCAGCCGTGGCCTTTTCTCTCTATTTTTTCTCTCCACAGAGTATTAGATTCAGCTGGGGCCATCTAATGCTATCATACGTATCGGGGAAGGTATTCTTTTCCTTTCCTATTCTTTCAGGGGGAAAAGACCCTGCGGAGACCACATCCTGCCCAAAAGGGGAGGTCAACATTTGGCAATACGACACATGGGCTCAGCAGCTGCACATGGAAGAAGCGCGGTGGTAGGTCCCACCACGAAAGGGGGGGGGGACTTTACAAACACAGCGACCGGGGGCAGAGAGAGCTCTGCCCAAGGGAGACGCAGGTTCGCCGACAGGGAGACCGTACCACGGAACATTCATCACAGGGGTTAACGGAGTAAACGGCACCTGTGGAGCACCTATCCAAGTACAGGGCATATCCAGCCTCTCCTGCAGAAATGAGAGCACTGACCCGACTGCACATCTCTGGGGGTCTTCGGCTTGGGAAGAACACCAATTCACAAATAAGCGGCACTTTAGGGTATAAAGCTGCCTGGTAGAGGGAGCTCTGGCTTGAGTGATCGTGTCTATGACTGCTGGTGGTAGACCACTTAGACCTTCCGCGTCCCGTCCAGGGGCCAGACATGGAGATTCCAGAGGTCTGGGCGTGGATGCCAGAGGGTGCCCCATCCTTGTGAAAGAAGGCCCTTCCTCAGGGGAATCTGCCAGGGAGGTGCCGTCGCGAGGAGCATAAGGTCCAAGAACCAAGTCTGAGTGGACCAGTATGGGGCACGAAGGCGACTTGTTCCTCGTCCTCCCTGACCTTGCACAGGGTCTGTGCAAGAAGGCTCACTGGGGGGAATGCTTATTTGTGCAGCCCCCAGGGCCAACTGTGTGCCAGCGCGTCTGTCCCGAGGGGGGCTCCCGTCAGGGAATACCAGAGCGGGCAGTGGGAGGATTCCTGGGAAGCAAACAGGTCTACCTGTGCTTTGCTGGATTGACTCCAAATCAGCTGGACCACCTGGGGGGTGGAGTCTCCACTCTCCACTGAGCATTGCTTGCCCTGACAGTGCATCTGCTGTGGCGTTGAGGCTGCCCGGGATATGAGTGGCCTGCAGCGACCTCAGCCGCTGCTGACTCCAGAGGAGGAGATGGCAGGCGATTTGCGACATGCGACGAGAGCATACGCCGCCTTGGCAATTTATATATGCTACTGTCGCTGTGTTGTCGGACCGGACCAACACATGCTTGCCCTGGATCAATGGCAATAGCCTCCGCAGGGCGAGTAGTACAGCCAGCAACTCTAGGCAGTTGATGTGCCAACCCAGTCGCGGTCCTGACCAGGAACCGGCGACTGCGTGCCCATTGCACACGGCGCCCCAGCCCAGTTTGGAAGCATCTGTGGTGACCACTTTCTGTAGGGGAACTCCTGCCCGTTGAAATGAAAGGTCTGTCCAAGGGCTGAATAAGTGGCGGCAGAGCAGCATGATAGCTACGCAATGTGTGCTGTGGTGCCATGCCCATCTCGGGACTCGAGTCTGAAGCCAGTGCTGAATAGGTCTCATATGCATCAACCCGAACGGCGTGATTGCCGCTGAGGAAGCCATATGCCCCAGAAGCCTCTGAAAGTGTTTCAGTGGAACCAGTGTCCTCCGCCTGAATGACTTAAGGCTGTTCAGCACCGACTGCGCATGCTCGCTTGTGAGGCGCGCTATCATTGAGACCAAGTCTAACTCCATGCTCTGAACCGGGAAGAGCTTGCTCTCTTCCCAGTTGACCCGAAGCCCTAGACGGCTGAGGTGCCTGAGCACCAAATACCTGTGCGCACACAGCAACTCTCGAGAGTGTGCTAGAATCAGCCAATCATCAAGGTAGTTGAGTATGTGGATGCCCACTTCCCTTAATGGGGCAAGAGCTGCCTCTGCGACTTTTGTGAAGACGCGAGGGGACAGGGACAGGCCGAAGGGGAGGACCTTGTACTGATACACCTGACCATCGAAAGCAAACCGTAGGAAGGGTCTGTGTCGAGGTAGAACCGAGACGTGAAAGTACACGTCCTTCAGGTCTACCGCCGCGAACCAATCTTGATGCTGGATGCATGGCAAAATGTGTTTCTGCATTAGCATCTTGAACGGGAGTTTGTGTAAGGCCCGGTTCAGAACTTGCAGGTCCAAGATTCGCCGCAACCCACAGCCTTTCTTTGATACGATGAAGAAAGGGCTGTAGAACCCTTTCCCCATCTCGGCTGGAGGGACAGGCTCTATCGCGCACTGGCGTAGAAGGGTCGCAATCTCCACACGCAGGGTGGCAACGTTCTCACCCTGCACTGAAGTGAAGCGGATGCCACTGAACCGGGGAGGGCGCCTGGCAAACTGAATCGCGTAGCTGAGTCGGATGGTCCTGGCCAGCCACCGCGATGGGTTGGAAAGCGTTAGCCATGCGTCCAAGCTCCGGGCGAGGGGCACTAAGGGGATGATCACGTCTGACGTACCTGGGGGTGGGGCCTCGCGGCGGGGGGGAGCAGGCAACACCACGTCGAGGAGCATTGCTTCGACCCGAGGCGGCTGCGCTGAGGGGCACCTCAAAACACTTACCTTGCTCTGCGTACCCGGCATAGGGCGGGTTAGCGACTGAGGAGGAGGGCCTCTTGGACCGTCCTCGAGACTCGTCACAACCGGCTGGCCGTAGGTGTGGTGCTGCCGGGCGCGCGAGGGCGGAGGGGCCAAGTTTCTGAGTTTCTTGTACCACTTCTAAGTTTTATTCAAAATAAAGGCAGATCCTTGTTCATTGGTTTGCATGACTCCAACAAAAACCGAATATCAATGCAGTAGATTTAAAAAAAGAATCTTAAAAATATTACAAGTATTGCTAGTGCTACTCTTTGCTTTCAAAAGCACAAACACCATCATATCTTCTTCTCTCTTCCAACACCTCAAAGACACACATCCACAGTGCCCCCCATTGGACTCAATTGTAACTGCGAGATTTAGTTAGAGATACAGAGGGAAAGTACAAATTTCAGTGCTGCTCACAGCAGGCAATTGCGACAAGGAAAAATCAAAATTCAATATTCGAATAGTGTTTTTAATAGTCAACTATCTGGTGCAGAACGAGTACTCGTGCACATCCCTAGAATCAAGCTATGTATACGTAGTTTTTTCTGCATATAAAGAAAGGATAAAAGCATAAAAAATGTACACACTTAAATTTTTAAAAACATTTTATGAAGAAGAGAGAGATAAGTAATCAGATGTTGAATTCTAGGAATGTGTGATGTGATAGTAAGGAACAAGATAAAAGAGGAAGAAAGAGGCTTGATCTGAGAAAAAGAAAGATAGATTGTGCAAGTCTATGGCCGAGGGCAAAAACTGTCAAAGACCTTTAACTGGAGGCTGGCAGAACAACCCACAAACACACTGACAAGTCGAGCTAGGCCTGAAAGAAAAGCTTTATTACAAATAGCACTGCTTTACTCAACTCATGAATCAGACTACCACTGTTTCATCTCTATTGTTGATAAACAGAGAAAGGAAGCATTTTTACATCTTGAAATCTTAGGGATTACATCAATATTTGTGGATTATATTTGAGAATATACGCAGTATGAACAACTATGTCCTCTGTCCCATACTCTGTGTTATTATTCTAGTGCACTTATTGTTATGATTAATTAAACATTAAATCAAATATTATGTCAACATGAAACTGCATTCGCACCCCATTTTACTTCCATAATATGATGTATAATCCTGTAAGTGAAATTAATTAGATTGTGAAAAATTTAGAAATACTGAGAATTCATACAAAACATGGCTAATACTTAACTGCTGTTTGTGCTGTTGTTTTCCCACTAAAACAAAGTCACTTACGGGAGAATAATGTCATTAAGAACTGCCTTTTGATAAAGGGATATTACAACAGACGAGCAGGTTGAAATTACTATTGAGTATAAAGGAAAAAACAATAAATTGATTCCCAATTAAACAAATATTCTCAAGAAAACATGTTTTGTTAAAAATATTTAAATCTGAGAAATGAAAAAAAAAAAAAAAAAGAATTACTTGGAATATTTCTAAATATATTGCAAGTTGGTTGCAAAGCACTATGGGATAAGGATAAAAGGGCAACAGCCGCTCAAACCAAAGTAGTCAAATTATTTAAAATTTAAAATTATTTAAAATTTAACCCTATATGAAAAATGAATACATACAGTATATATAGGAGAAATAAAAATGTATTGCACCATAGAAATGACCAAATTAGCTGCCTGCTTTCCAAAATCCATTAAAGATACAAATATCAAAGATAAAGTATTCTCCTCTTGGCCCTGAATGTTGGGTGACCAACACTGTTCTGACATGATGGACATTGTTGCTCTACTCACCTGGATCTCCAACACAAATTTAAAAAATATTCCAATTTGAACAGACTAAAAATGCTAATGATCCACTGCAAATACACAGTTTGCTGTTTCACAGAGGAAAATAAGAGCCCTGGAAATGTCTGATAAAGCTCTATAATAACAATGACAAGAGTTTGGGGAAGCTCATTAATTGAGAGTCTCAAAGTAATTGCTTTACATCCTGCGGGCTGACGCCATCGTTAATCCGGAGAGCTGTCAAACTGACAAACAGCAAGTTGTGGAATATGGATTTTTTTTTGTGTGTTTTTGTGTTAATAACCATTATCAGTGTGTTGCCGAGGGAGACTGTCAAGATGGCACCCATGATAAAATACCGACACGTGACAGAAACACCTGCCTGCGAGGATGATTTCTTGTATTTCAAAGTGAACTGCGAAGACTTTCACAAGGTTTGATTCAGCTCTGCCTGAAGGAGAAAAATATTGATTGGGTGGAAAATAATAATAATACCGCTAATAAAATAGGTTCAAAATTGTATACTCTATTCTCTGTTATATGTGAGTGGGGGGTCGTAATCACACGTGGAAGTTGTCAGGAGGGCTATATCTCAGTAACTGTAAGGTTTTGAGACAAATGCCATATACACAAATGCTAGCAGTGATATTAGATATCAATAACTTAATATTGAATTTTTTTGTTTGTTTTGTGACTTCAATCTTCCAAACTAAAATTTCAGTATAATAATATTTTTGCTATAGTTGTTGTAAACAAGTGAACACAGTAAAACCACACAGGCATACATTAATGCAAAGGGTCAAATATAAAACAAAAGTGAATTTTACACAGGTTGTCACTGTTTTATCTAGGCAAGTTAAGTTGTCACATACAGTATGTTTAATATGTTGACATTTTTTGCAAAAATAATTAATTACAATTTCTGTAGGCCAAAACAATGGTTTGATATTTTTTGTATGTTATCTTTTATAGAATATAATATAATATAATATAATATACTATATGTGACCTGCTCCATTATTTTGAGTCACTTTGGCCCAAAATGTTTATGCAGATTAAAGAAAACGCAAGTCAAAAAGAATAGCAATTGAACATTTAATTGATTATATCTCAACAACGGTTTGGAATGGGAACAAACCTTTTTACTTTAGTGCATAAAACTCAATATAATATAATATAATATAATATAATATAATATAATATAATATAATATAATATAATATAATATAATTTTTGAAAGCCAATAATAGCCTATTTAATGGCAGATTCCCATTGTGACAAACACATAGTATGACAACAACTTGCTGTTGGTTCTTGTTCAATGAACAGTATCTTTTTTGGGAAATAACATTGGAAATGTTGAAAAGCTTTTTTAAGCAAAACTTTACGGTATGTGCCTAAACAGATATTAAATCTAAAAAATAAACCTACTCTGTGTGACAACCTGCCCTGGTCACCCACACTTCACATGCTGGTTGAATTGTACGTTAGCATACAATGCTCCCCTCCATGACCAGACCACAAACAATACCTTTCCAGAAAGTCTTCCCCATCTTTAGTCAAGGACATTAAAATATAACTTATATAGTTCTTATAGTTACACAGTTCTTGGGGTTTCTGGAGATTTTAAACACCACCACTCACCATTTGCCCTTGTCTTTAAAGATCTCACATTAAAACAAAGCTCTCAGTCAAAACAAAAGGAACTAAACAATTCCACTGTCATAAGGAAACAGCCTAATGCCATTCTATTCAGACATTTCCTTCGCCACACACTCAAACCCCAGGCACCAGGTGTTGTCGAGACAAACTGAAGAATGCAAATAGGCCCAAAAAATGCACTGCATGCGGGCGTTCTTCATTTGTCATGGAATATGTTCATTACCTTCTGCTCTGGACCTAAAATTGGCATCAGAAAAAGACATCCTCACCAGGTGATGAATTTATTTGCTGCTACGTGTTGCAAGATTTTCAGACTGAAGGCACAGATACCTCCGTTGCCCCCCTCCCATCCCTCCTCTCCACCTTCCACATGTCCTTCACATCTCTACGTCTCTGTTCTATATTTTTCTTTGTAGAAATATTAGTTAACAAGACCGACAGTAAAGCCCCGACCACACAGCAAAGGACAACACCCACCAGATGGTGTGCTAATATTTCGCTCCATATCAAGGTGTTTCATCTAATAATCCAAGGAGGAATATCGGGCTTGGGTTACCTTGTCTCTGTGCAAGGCCCAGTAAACACACAAAATAAAACAGCTCATTGCAAGAGTGATTGAGATGGGAGAGCTTAATGCACTCGGAGACCATACGGTAGGTAAATATTTAAAAGCATTTAGAAAAGAATGTACACAATGGACAGGTAAATGACTAAAAATCAAACATCTTGCCATGTTAAAGAGAAAACTCTATGTCATACCACCATAACAAACAGCATTAAGGAGTAAAATTAAAAGTTATTTGATTAATTTAAGTGACCTGTGAAAAGTGTGTATTTATTTTTTTGGTTGTTAATATACTATCTCCTACCATAGCTTAATATGCAGACAACTATAAGGGGCTGTTCAGACTGAAAGTGTACTTGCACTAAAAAGCTAGACCCAACACAATGCAAGTAACAGAACGCAGGTGTCTTGAGGAGCGCTTTTATTAGTTGTTTAAATTTAGATTAACAGTTATTTTAAAAGTTTTAAAACGTCATGGTTACTTGTGTAACCTCCGTTTCCTGATGGAGGGAACGAGACGTTGTGTCGATGTAGTGACACTAGGGGTCACTCTTGGGAGCCCGAGACACCTCTGGTCTTTGATAAAAGGCTAATGAAAATTGGCGAGTGGTATTTGCATGCCACTCCCCCGGACATACGGTTATAAAAGGAGCTGGTATGCAACCACTCATTCAGGTTTTATGCTGAGGAGCCGATATAAGGTCTGGCCATTTCAGCGGGTAGTTCAACGTTGTGGCAGGAGGGACACAACGTCTCATTCCCTCCATCAGGGAATGGAGGTTACACAAGTAACCATGACATTCCCTATCTGTCACTCACTCTACGTTGTGTCGATGTAGTGACACTAGGGGTCCCTATACGAAACGCCACAATTGGCTGAATTGTGTTACGTGAACTGGCGGTGTGTGGTAGGCAGACTACTGTGTGCCTCATAGCCAGCACACCAGGTCAACACGTAACCTCCCCCAACATAGTCATGAGTGTCGAACGGCCCTTTAGGGACAAGTCGACTACCCAAAAGATAGAGACAGGCTTAACCCAGTCATGGCCTCTTTTCCCCTTATTATCCGACTGGGCCGCCAGGTCTAGTCGGGGGGTGTCCCTCCCAAGGAGAAGACACCATGGAGACCACATCTCGCCCAAAGAGAGGGGGGATATTTAAGTGGAAGAATACGTCACATGGTCTTTCCGACCATGTGGAGAGTCTTCAAGGTAGATCCTACCCAACAGGGGAGGAGTTACTACAAACATGGAGACTGGGGCAGAGGGGCTCTGCCCTAGGAAGACGCAGTTTGCCAACAGGGAAACGAACTAGCGGAAGATATATATCGCATGGGGTTAGCCTTACAGGGAACCGCCACATGCGGAGCACCTACCCCAGAACAGGACTCTTAGTTAGCACGCGTACTGGGCCGGCAGCGAGTCTCTCCGAAGACTCGACTGCCACAGGGCTCGGAGGAAGTCAACCAGGGAACAAAGTTTGTGAACACTACTGGGAATTAATGGCACACGTCTTCAGCTCCAAGGGAGGTGGAAGGTGCTATGTGCAAGCGATACACCCGGCCAGCTATTCATGGGCTTATCCGCTTGTGTTGTGTGCCACTACCTGGGATGAAACCGGTTCCACCCGGAGGTTGTAGAACCTTGCAAAGGTGTTGGGTGTTGCCCAGCCCACTGCTCTGCAATGTCTGTTAGAGAGGCACCTCTGGCCAGGGCCCAGGAAGCCGCTACACCTCTGGTAGAATGGGCTCGTAGCCCTACCGGGGGTGGCATGTCCTGGGCGAGATATGCCATAGTTATGGTGTCAATGAGCCAGTGGGCGATCCTCTGCTTGGAGACAGTGCTTCCTTTCCGCTGTGCACGAAAGCAGACCAGAGCTGCGTGTGATCCAAATAGATGCGTAAAGCGTGCACCGGACACAGCAAAGACAGGGCTGGGTCTGCCTCCTCCTGGGGCAGCGCTTGCAGGTTCACCACCTGATCCCTAAAAGGGGTGGTGGGAACCTTGGGCACATAGCCTGGTCGGGGTCTCAGGATCACGTGAAAGTAACCCGGACCGAACTCTAGGCACATTTCGCTGACAGAGATCGCTTGCAGGTCACCTATCCTCTTGATGGAAGTGAGGGCAGTCAGGAGGGCAGTCTTCAAGGAGAGTGCCTTAAGCTCGGCTGACTGCAAAGGCTCAAAGGGGCTCTCTGTAGACCCTGAAGAACTACAGAGAGGTCCCATGAGGGAACGAGGTGCGGTCTGGAGGAATTCAGCCTCCTGGCGCCTCTTAGGAACCTGATGATCAGGTCGTGCTTCCCTAAGGACTTACCGTCGACTGCGTCGTGGTGTGCTGCTATGGCGGCAACGTACACCTTCAAGGTGGAAGGGGACAGCCTCCCTTCCAACCTCTCCTGCAGGAAGGAAAGCACTGATCCGAATGCACATCTCTGAGGGTCTTTGTGTTGGGAAGAACACCACTTAGTGAACAGACACCACTTAAAGGCATACAGGCGCCTCGTAGAGGGGGCCCTAGCCTGAGTGATCATGTCTACCACCACGGGTGGTAGACCGCTTAGGTCTTCCACGTCCCATCCAGGGGCCAGACATGGAGATTCCAGAGGTCTGGGCGTGGGTGCCAGAGGGTGCCACGTCCCTGAGAAAGAAGGTCCTTCCTCAGGGGAATTTTCCAGGGGGAGCTGTCGCAAGGAGCGTGAGGTCCGAGAACCACGTCTGGGTGGGCCAGTAGGGTGCTACCAGGATGATCTGCTCCTCATCCTCCCTGACCTTGCACAGGGTCTGTGCAAGTAGGCTCACTGGGGGAAATGCATATTTGCATAGGCCAGGGGGTCAGCTGTGTGCCAGTGCATCTATGCCGAGGGGAGCCTCGGTGAGGGCGTACCAGAGCGGGCAATGGGAGGATTCTTGGGAGGCGAACAGGCCCACCTGTGCCAGTCCGAATCAACTCCAAATCAGCTGGACCACCTGAGGGTGGAGTCTCCACTCTCCCCTGAGGGTAACCTGCCATGACAGCGAGTCCGCTGTAGTGTTGAGGTTGCCCGGGATGTGAGTGGCTCATAGCGTCTTGAAGTGCTGCTGACTCCAGAGGAGGAGACGGCGGGCGAGTTGTGACATACAATGAGAGCACAGACCACCTTGGCGGTTGACATATGCTACCATTGCCGTGCTGTCTGTCTGAACTAACACGTGCTTGCCCTGGATCAACGGCCGGAACCTCCGCAGGGCGAGCAGAATTGTCAACAACTCGAGGCAGCTGATATGCCAATGCAGTCACGGGCCCATCCAGAGGCCAGCGGCTGCGTGCCCATTGCAAACAGTGCCCCAGCCCGTTTTGGAGGCATCTGTCGTGACCATGACATGCCTGGAGACCAGTTCTAAAGGAACACCTGCTTGTACAAACGAGAGGGCTGAAAAGACGGTGACAGACCGGCGTGATGGCCACGCGATGTGTCCCGTGGCACCATGCCCATCTGGAGACTCGAGTCTGGAGCCAGTAGTCGTGGTGACGACCGTACACACTGGGTATGTGACCCAGGGAGGAAGGAAGCCGCTCTTTTGCTGAACTGTTGGGTACCGCGCCACTTGGGCATGCGGCAAAATCAAACAAAAAGGCAACAAAAGATTTTCCACCCGGCCCTCCACCGGGGGATGGAGTGGTCTTCTTACCAGCTCCACGTGAGTGGGTTCCCTCATCCCTGGGTCGCCTGTCTCAGGGGCACTTTGAGGACCTCTGTGGGTTCTTCGGCGCCGGCTGTGAGATGGGTGGCATCGGCTTCCTGCAGGGGGACGCCCTTGGTGTCGAGCAGATGGGGTGCGGGATCTTGAGCCACGGCGGGGCTGGATGTGCCGGATTGCCTCCGTCTGCTGCTTCACCATCGAGAACTGCTGGGCAAAGTCCTCGACGGTGTCGCCGAATAGGCCCGCCTTGGAAATGGGGGCAGCAAGGAACCGTGTCTTGTCGGCCTCGCCCATCTCGACCAAGTTGAGCCAAAGGTGGCGCTCCTGGACAACTAGTGTGGCCATCGTCTGCCTGAGAGACTGCTCCGTGACCTTCGTCGCTCGGAGAGCATCAAATCTGGGGCGGAACTACCCTCGTGCAGTTCTTTCAGAGCCTTGGCTTGGTGGATCTGCAGGAGAGCCATGGCATGCAGGGCAGAGACGGCTTGTCCAGCAGCACTGTAGGCCTTAGCCATCAGAGACGACATGAGCCTACAGGGCTTGGATGGGAGCTTAGGGTGTCTGCACCAGGTGGCGGCGCTCTGCGGGCATAGGTGCACTGCGAGCGCCTTATCCACCGGGGCAATCGCTGTATAGCCCCTGGCCGCCCCACCATCGAGGGTAGATGCTGCGCTCGAGAGCTCATCATCTTCACGGGCTCCGAACAAGAAGCCAGACTTGCCATGAGACGAGCCGGCGAACTCATCCGGAAGCCCGATTGGGGCAGACGAGCATGCTGGGGAATGGGAGGTCCGCGGGGGGATACCCAGCGGAGACGATCCCATTGGGGTCCCCAAATTGGCCCCAGTGCTAGCCGCGCTGGCCTCATACCCGTAGGTAGAAGGACCAAGGCGGGGAGCCGCTGGGGTGGCTTGCTTTCGTAAGAAAGCAACGACCACAACGTTGCCATGGTCATGTTCTCGCAGTGAGAACATGAACCATCCACAAACGCTGCCTCCGTGTGGGTCGCGCCCATACACGAAAGACAGCGATCATGACCATCCGAAGTTGAGAGATAACAACCGCAACCAGGAATAACACACAATCGGAAAGTCATCTTTAAAAAGACGCATCTTTAAAAAGACGTTCCGTGTGTGCGCTCTTTTAGAGAAATATATACAATTTTAGAGGGAAAAAGCTCTTTCAGAAAATATACTCTCTAGTTTTTCTGCCGAAGCACCCAGGGGCGTTCTCTGCAGTGCACCAGTGCAGAGGAGGGAGAAGCCGCTGAAATGCGCCGTCAGATCCAGCAGAGGTGAATGAACAGTAGTATTCAGTTCAATGAGCATGACCGTTCGGCTCCGAAGAGAAAATCTGAATGAGTGGTTGCATACGAGCTCCTTTTATACCCGTATGTCCGGGGGAGTGGCATGCAAAGACCACTTGCCAATTTTCATTGGCCTTTTATCAAAGACCAGAGGTGTCTCGGGCTCCCAAGAGTGACCCCTAGTGTCACTACATCGACACAACGTCGAGTGAGTGACAGATAGGGAACTGTATTTTTAACCTGACATGGCATCTAAAAAACTAATCACTCCTGCGTGAGCCCCTGAAAAAAAAAGACAAAACAGCTGAACACGGCTCAACTATAAAAGATGTCCGTCTGGCGCATGTTTACATAGAAAAACATCAGAAAAACACACACAAAAGCACATAAGGTGTGAATGGCCCTTAAGTAAGCCATTAATATGTTGATTCCCCCTGACAGTGTAAACATTGTGACACTATCAAACATTGCTCTATTTGTTCCGAGCATTCCTACCAGCACAACATAGCAACACTGGCTCAATCAATGGGGTGAGTTTAGGGTGGGGATATCTGTTTGTTCGACCAATGGCAGACTGGGGAAGTGTCTGGGAAAATTATTGTTTTTTTATTTTTGCAAAAAATATTCAAAATATCACTTAAATTACCTTTTTTGACCTAGCAAAAGATGCAGCTGATTTCTCAAGGAGAGTCAGAGCTTCAGGAATTTTCAGAATTTTCGATAGAATATCCTTCAAGTACAATACAATAATACTGTGGGGGAGAGAGAAGCATGAGGTCAAACCTTTGTAATATTATCCTGAAAAAACTAAGATACATTGACTACAACACCTAAATATACACTAACAAACACACACAGATTCACAAAAATCAAACCAACAATTTTTTTTTCACTGTATATCATTTGTGACATGTATTTATGGAGTATTGTCCCCCAGTAAATGTCTCCAGTAAATGCAAAGTCAAGCCGCCAGACTGACTGTTGCATGAAGACAGACATCCCGCCTCTCATTTTGGCTCACTCTCTAATGATATCTTTGACCTATGAGAGAAAATTCTCACCGGTTTCCTTATACATCACATATCCAACAGCCACACTTATCAACATTTCCTAGAATCATTCAGTGCTACGCCTACTGCACGTAAGGATTTCCAGAAGAAAAAAATATCCATGTTTGTGTGAAGCAGCGGTCAGCCTGGTGAAAGAGAAGAAAATATGGCTACTGTTTTTTAAAGTCAGGATGAAACAGCAAACCCATTTTATTTTCATAATGTGTCGTATTTCAATGTGAAAAAGCAGAAATGTTATCCACTGGGAATTGATTGGATTGTAAAAGTTTGAGGCTGTCATTCTGCCAAACATTCACTTATGTGTACCATGGAAGAGAGTAAGTGTATTTCTCAATGTGCATTTTTATCTGTTCTTACATTCTCGTGGACTCATTCGACGTCATCATCCACTGGCGAAGTTCAATTCCAGTAGAGCTGTTCAGGTTGTAGTTCAAAAACCCGGAAGAGAATTAGCCATGAGTTCCCTCTGGATTTTCCTATGTGTTTTCCACGTTTCAAGTAACGTTTACCACAGACCTTTTTTTACACATAAGTTAAAAGATCCCATTTTAAAACCCCATAGGACAATCCAGAGGGAAACCATGGTGAATTAGACTTCCGGGTTCGTCTACAAATTGACATCACGGCTGAACGGCTCTATACTCAAGAACGCAAGTACTGAGAATGTGTAAAATCACCCGGATGTGTTCTTGATCATGCCGAATATCGAGGATGCATCGGATGGGGACTTGTGGGCAAGAACCCATTTGAAGTTAGAGCAACACTACGGTGGCAGACGAAGGACATTTATCATTGTGTTTTCCTTCAAGAGTTTCCCGCTGTAAGCTCGCGAAAGTCTGACGGCCCGTGAGAGTCATCAAACTTCATCACCATTTGTTGTTTTGTTGGACATCGTTTTAATGAATTAATAAACACATTAAGGAAACAAGTGTTAACAGACTTTATTCTTTTAACATTTCACTAGTCTTGCAAAACCTCACTGGTGTAATAATAACAATGTTGTCACTGGTGTGTGACCATGCCTGTAGTTCTGTCACTGGCTACAAATGTGCTGGAACGGGCAGTTCAGTGTCCTCCTGTCCTTCCGAGTTCGTTCTTCTGAGGTAGCTGGGCAAGACTGGTTTTCATGAGAAACCCCCTTAGTCATATGGGTTTGAATCAACATAAGAGTGAGTCAATTATGACAAAATTCTCATTTTTGGGTAAACTATTCCTTTCAGTAATTAAAACACCACAACAAAGCAGTTAGGCAGAGAATTAACTCAGTACTTTAAAGAAAATAACTTTGTGCAAAGATTTCCAGAGGGAAATCAAAACATTTCTTGCATTTCACCAATCTCTAATTCTCCAAATATATTCTGTGAACATTTGCCCAAAGTTAACAGCATCTGTAATGGCTTTGCTGAAATAATTAAGTCTGTGTTTAAAACAAAAAAGGTTCTTGGCAAAGGTTTCCCTCTTCAGTTGTTGTTTTTGTTCTTTTTACTCTATTCCTGTCACTTCGTTAATCATTAAAAGTCCATATCCCAGACCAAATAACCACACAAACTTTGTGTCACTTTCCTGGGCACTTGGGCCAACTACAGTGTGCAAACTTTTGTATCCATCAAGGGCATAGAATATGCAGATGACACGGGGACGTCCCCCCCCCCCACTTTCAATAAAGCCAAAGTACGTCCCCGCACTTTATTACTGGGCAAATGTCTTTACGTTGAGCATTTACAGGAAATGTGTATATGTGTAAATTCAGACATTAAAATTCACTGGTCTATCTCTTAAGAGACAAGATAGCTGCTCTATTGCGAACATCAAGTAATGTAAGTTGTCTTGTGGTATCTGTTAAAGTTTCTCAATGATGATCTTTGAAATTATTATGATATTATAGCTTGCATCTTAAAGGGATAGAAGCTTTCTTTTAATTGCGCACAACATTTGGCACTCGTGATTACTCCCAATTTTAAGATTTTCATCTGAAACTTCATCAGTGGGCGACACATCTGTCCCGAAGCATACCTGTTAATTTGCCCACTTTGACGATTTTGTGAATCGTTCACGCTAATAATGAAGACATGGTTAGGTACAAGTTCAAATATTAGGGGTAAAAAAGTCATGCAGTCTCCACTATATAATCATTCAATATAGGTTAATACATTAATGCTGATTCTTTACTGTTACAGTTTTACTGAGTAGTTGTTCTGTAAATTTAGCCATACAGTTTATGTATTATTGTTCTATTTGAGATAGCTTATACGTTATTTAGCAAAGAGTGATCTCTTTTTTTATGTTGTCAATAGTCTATTCTGCCCCACAAAGGCAAAAAGGCCTATCCCAACAGCCTATCAAAACTGAGAAAAAGGGCTTCAAAGTATTTTAACTGTCCAGCCAGATGTGGATGATTTAATTTTCACACTTCACACAAATTTTCTTTGAATCTGAGTATAGCTGAGCCAAATCTGCCAGTCAAAGGACACATAGAGACTAAGAGACACGATTCTGGTCATAACTAATTTTAATAATTACTGCGGTCTGCCTTTGAAGGTCAGTATTGTTGTTTGATTAAAATTCCATATTCATCTTTATGGAATATTTCACATATACCAATATGTAAAAAAATTATTGTCGGCTAACTTGGGTTAAGTAAAAAATAAAATGTGCTTCATAACATCTAAATTAACTGCTGAACTAAACTAAAACGAGAATGTAAAAGTATGCTGTAAATACAATTACTTTAAAGAAAAGACACAACAGAAAACTTGGTTACTTGTTTAAGCTTTTCTGTTCTTAAGCTAAACATTTTGTCCCCCTCACTTCTGAAATGATTGCTACGCCCCTGTCTGTCTCAGGTGTTTTCTAATGCCAGCAGTGGCCCGAGAATGGACTCACACATGCAAAAAGCATTATCTTAGCAGCTCTGGGGATTATCTGGGAGAAGTTCCTCCTATGGAGAATCAATAGATATTTATTCCTGCCCAAGCATCAGTAAAAGTTTTCACCTTCAGTAAGTTCATAAGTGCGTGCCTCATTGTAGCAGCAGCTGTACAAGTTCTTACATACAGTATGTTTAATCTTGAAGACTTCAAGAGTCTCAGAGTCATCTGGTGATACGGGTCCAGAGCTTTCTGAAATAGGCCCAAGAATTGTTTTTTATTATGTTGACTTAACAAAGCCAACTTATTGTTATTCTACAGATATGGTTTAGGCTTTTTACAAAATCCCTAAACCAAGACTAAAATTATCAATTGTAACTCATCCAAGAGCTTTTAAGCTACATCCACCAAACTTGGCACAGACCTTTGAACTGCTCTGACTCGGGTTGACTTATCTAATTGACCAGACTTATGATTTCCTTGTAACGGCCAATTGAAATTCCCCAAAATCTCTTAGACTTACTCACCCTCAGGCCATCCAAGATGTATGAGTTTCTTTCTTCATCAAAACAGAATTTAAGATTTTTAAGATTCCATTTCAGGCCTCCTCCTTTAAACAAGTGAATGTACTCCATTTTTTGATGGTCCAAAATACATATTTAGAGTGCATCAAAATAATCCACACGACTCCAGTCGACAAATAAAGTTCTTCTGAACCCAAACGATTGATTATTTTTAGAAACAAAACAATACTTATATACATTTTAACTACAAATGTTCACATCCGTACATCTCTGTGATGCACGCTAATGAGATGGGATGACATAAGCTCGTTGGTAAGGTCACGCATCACGTGGAGGAGGAGGCAGGAAGCGCGTCATTGTTTACAAGAGGAGCGCTGTACAAAAGTTTAATTGTCTTTGATGTAGATTTGTATTTGTATAAGTGTATTGTTCAAAATGGTCGTTTGGCATGTGTATCCTGGATGCTTCAACCTTCAGAAACGCCAAAGAAAATGCACGGCGAGAAAAATATTAACTTTTCATCGATTGCCTATACATGATCATTAGCGATTGAAGCTCTGGCTTCTCGCGCTGAACCTGGATATCAGTACACCCCTACATTCTCTCAAATATTGGAGGGTGTGCAGTGAACATTTTACCCCTGAGGATTTCAGACCATCGAAAGAAACAAAGGGTCGATATCTGAATTCATCAGATGTGCCCATGCTGTTTTTCCAGGAAACTCAGGTATGTGTGAAAACTTTGTCATTGTCACGCCTCCCTCAGGCTCTGCACCTCCCTCAGTGCTCCGCTCCACTAATTCACCGCACCTGCACTCAATTCACTCGCTCATCACTGCCAGCATCAATAACTCACCTTCACGCCACTTCACTGTCAAGTCTCACACAAAGGACTCGCAGTGTTTCTTTACCTGCTCTTGATCTTCATCGATGTCTGTTTAGTGCTTACTCTGCTGTTTTGCGTGTTACCTCTTCTTCAGTTTGTGAAGCTTCTCTTCTGTGTGATATCACCTGTACCATTGATCTCACTGTGTAAACCCTGTGAATCTCAGTAAACGCTCTTGCACTTGGTTTCACTAACTACAACTTGTGTGGCTTGAATTCCTAACAGACATATAGCCTATATATTTCTGCTAAAGAAAAAGCACAAGTAGATAACGCAACGGCACTGCTCTGAAATAAAGGCTGGTTATTTACTGCAGTAATGTTTTTTTATTATTATTTGGAAATAGATTTTTTTATTTTATGTTGTTTTGGACTGTTTTGGTTTGTGAATGGTGCTTGGTCTGTGGTCTGTGCAAGTTTCTCTTGTAAACAATGACGCGCTTCCTGCCTCCTCCTCCACGTGACATCATCCCTCTTATGAGCGCGTGTCACAGAGATGTACGGAAGCGAACATTTGTAGTTAACAAGTATATAAGTATTGTTTTGTTTCTAAAAATAATCAATCGTTTGGGTTCAGAAGAACTTTATTTATTGACTGGATTCATGTGGATTATTTTGATGCACCCTAAATATGCATTTTGGACCATCAAAAAATGGAGTACATTCACTTGCATTGTTTAAAGGAGGAGGCCTGAAATGAAATCCTAAAAACCTTAAATTCTGTTTTGATGAAGAAAGAAACTCTTTCTTGAATGGCCTAAGGGTGAGTAAATTATCAGCGAATTTAAATTTTTGGGTGAACTATTCCTTTAACAGTAAAATATACAGTAAAATTTGTTTATATATTTTAAAAGATAATACAGTAGTTTTTACAATAAAATGTTAGATGTAAATGTTTTAGATGTAAAAAGTATGATTTTCCTGTATAATTAATGGTAAAAATTTACATTATGTTTAACAAAAGAGTACGTGTACTTTTTACAGTAAATTATTGTTAAAATTACAGTAAAAAACAATAATCTGGCATTCCCACAACCCCCGAGAGTGGGAGGGTGCCGCTGTCCTTTTCTGTATATGGTGGCGCCGTTTTGCGGCCCTCTTCAGCCAGTCGAAGCCTGTTTGGCATAACGCAGCGGCCCGTTTCAGATTATTGCTGCCCGTTTCGCCCCGTTTCGCGGCTGGCCCACCGTTAAAAGTCCTGGTTCTCCCTATGCGGACTGCCCCTGCCCTTATCCCTCCATTCAGCTGAGAGAAATGCACCTCAATGTCTTTTTTTCCACACCTTTCGCCCTCTTGTCACCATGTAAATGGCTCTGCCATTTCCACACACCTTTATCTGGATGGCACAAAGTACACATTGCGTTGGTGTCTTTTGTCCTCCACCTTCTAGACAGGTGAATGGCTCCTTTTGATTTGTTCTCACAATCTTTAGTGCAAGAGATGGCTTTTCTGCTTGGAACCCTTCACCGGTCTAGGAAAAGGCAACACCCCACCAGTTGTGTTCACCGCACCTGTACCACCTCCAATCAAACTAAAGCAGTTTTATACCAAACTGTTAATAACCTGCGATTGTATTCATACAATCTAAAACCTAGAGTAAAACCCAAAAGTCGTGCATATTCATGGATCATTACACCCAAAGCAAAGTCTTAAAGGGATAGTTCAATATTAAATGAAAATTCTGACATGATTCACATAATCATTGTCATTTCAAACCTGTATGGTTTTCTTGCTTCTTTGAAAGGAGATGCTTTGAAAAACATTTACAGTAGGGCTAATCACGCTAATTTAGTGTGCTTAATGACATGAAAAATAGCCCCAACCTGTAATATTTTTTGAATTTGTGGCAGTAGGGGGCAGTCAATGCTCCAGCTGTAAAAACGTAGTTTCAAACTATGTTTAACTTTACACAGCTTCCTAAAAACACAACGGGAGCTGGTGAAAACTAGTCAAATGCAGCGTCCATCTGATTTGAGTACATAGACCATTTATAAAAGATAGTGCAGAGGGGAATAGGCCAATAATAGGGTTATGTAAAATTATATGAAAATAAACATAAAAATAAAAAATAAATAAAAATAAAAACAAAAAAATATATTTTGACTTTTAAAGCCATTTTTTGTATTGTTTAAATGCTTGTTTGTTGCAGCAATGTATGTATATATATATAATATATAATTATTTTAATTATTATATACTAAATTATCTTTTCAAAAAGAAATACTGAAAATCTTGCCCTCTGCTGTAGCTTGCAAATCTCATCTGTGCTTGTGGATATTCAAACTTTGTGCATAAAGACTCGTGGCACCAGGTTTGACATCAATGATCCCAAACACCATTGGTTTTTGTGTGTCCCGATTGTGAGGTGCAGGTTTGAATATTCACAAGTGCGAATGAGATTTAAGGTTAATGGAAAATGTCTAGAATTTCAGTAAATATCAACATAAAAATAATATTCTGGGTTCAATATAACTTAATCTCATTTGACAGCATTATGGCATAATGTTCATTACAAGAAAAAAAATATTTCGAATAGTCCCTCTTTTATAAAAAAAATGAAAAGAAAAGAAAAATCACGGTTACAGAAAGGCACTTACAGTGGAAGTCAATAGAGCCCTGCAAATTAAAGTAGACACAAGACGTAAACATTATATGTGTTAACAAGATTTTAGTGTCATAAAATCATAGTTACCAGAGTGTGGAGCGGGACGTGGTCGTGTGTCTGTCACTGGGGAGAGAGGAAGTGGTAAGGGCCAGCACATGGTGTTACTTATCACCTGTGTCTCATTACAGTGACGACGAAGATGGGCTTGAAAAGGCCGCCGAGAACGCCAGAGAGACAGAGAGATTCAGACCAGTGACGTTGTGTGTACCTACTGGAAAGTGTGACATTTACGTTATTTGTGAAGCTGAAAAGATAGTGCCGTGGTTGTAAAACTGTAAACCTTTACACTGGTGCCGAAATCCAGGATAAGGAAGAAGTCTGGTCGCCATAGACACCTCACCGCTAGACGAAGTCATCCGTGCCCTGGCTAGCATCCAGGAGACCCATCATCAAGCCCTTCTCACCCAGGAGTGACAGTTCCAGGAGCTCCTCCAAGCCCAGGCTGAGGATCGGCAGGCCTTACGGAGCTGGCTAGCTCCAGGCAGATCCTACGCCACGACCCCGGAGGCAGCGATGAAGCCGCGCATCCTACTCACCACAGCACCGACAATCCGGAGGTGTCTGTGGGCATCTTCGAGTAGTCAGCCACCAAGCCCAGTGAGCCCTCCACTTTCTGCCGCTGCTTTCCGGGAAGGCCCAGCTCGTGGCGCAGCATCTACCAGCTGAGGACCGTCTGGACTACGTGAAGCTGAAGACCGCTGTCCTGCAACGGGTTGGCCGCACCCCAGAACAACACCGCCCGCAGTCCAGTTATCTCTCTCTCTCTCTTTCTCCCTCTTGCTTCTCCTCCTCCTCTTGCCCCTCCCTCTCACCCTATACCTGCTCCCCGGAAACGGTGAGTGGTGCCACCCAAACTGGTGCCCCGCCTTTGCGGGCTGCACTATGTGCTGGCCCCCTCCCCTACCCCTCTCTGTCGCCCTTCCCAGGTTGATGTCTCCACCGCAACGGGTGCAGCCGGGAAGCCTGGGCCAGTCCGTTGGAGGTGCGGGGAGCTGTGTCGCATCCAAGACCGGCGTCCAGTAATGGAGGTGGAGAAGTTGATTTGGGTCCCCGACATGCCACAGTCTGCCACCGGTCGAGCAGGGACATACAGGATACCGGTAAAAATTAAGGGGCGTACATACCAAGCCCTGGTGGATTCAGGCTGTAATCAAACCTCGATCCACCACGGCTTGGTTCATGACGGGGCTTTGGATACAAAACATAAGGTGATGGTGAGGTGTGTTCATGAGGATGTCCACAAATATCCAGTAGTGACTATCATTATTCAATTTCAGGAGTAAAGCATAGAGTAGAGGCCGTGGTTAAGTCCCGCCTCACCCATCCACTGATTCTGGGAACCAATTGGCCGGGGTTTAAAAGATTATTAAAAGCATTGTGTGTAGATGGGTCCTGCAAACCGAAAACATGGTGTGTGATGTGTGATGCGATGGCTGGTGAGGTGGAGCCAGGGCCATCCACGTCTGCTCAGCATCAGAATGACGCAGGAAGGGAATCCTCTGGCATTCCTGCCCTTAGGGATTTCCCTCTAGAGCAGTCACGTGACCAAACCCTTAGGCACACCTTTGACCAAGTGAGAGAAAATCGATGGCCAGCAGCTCCAGCCCGATGTCGCCCTCACATATCCATATTTTTCAATTATTAGGACTGGTTGTATCAACAGGACACTCAAACCCATGAAAATACAACCCAGTTATTTTCCAGGCAGCTCACCACAATCCTATGGTGGGTAACTTAGGACAAGAAAGAACACTGAACCTTTAATGGCCCGCTTTTATTGACCGGGCATTCACGGGGATGTACGCAGATGGTGTGCGGCATGCCACGAATGTCAGTTCGTGAATCCACCGGCCACCCCAAAAGCGCTATTGCACCCATTACTGTTAATCGAGGCCCCCTTTGAAAGAATTGGTATGGACCTCGTCGGGCCATTAGAGCGGTCAGCATGCGGATATCGGTTTGTATTAGTCCTGGTGGATTATGCAATGCGATATCCAGAAGCGGTGCCTTTACTCAACATCTCAGCATGGTGTGTTGCAGAGGCACTCTTCAAAATTATCTCCCAGGTGGGCATTCTGAAAGAAATCCTCACCGACCAAGGCACAGCATTTATGTCACAAGCAAAAAGTGATTCGGGTCGACTTGGAGGCAATGCTCGAAATAGGGGTAATAGAAGAATCGCACAGCGATTGGGCCAGCCCGGTTGTTCTTGTACCTAAGAGTGACGGGTCAGTCTGGTTCTGTGTTAATTACCAGAAAGTCAACACGGTGTCTAAATCTGACGCATATCCAATGCCCCGAATTGACGAACTGCTCGATCGGTTGGGTGCGGCTCACTTTTACTTGACACTGGATTTAACAAAGGGATATTGGCAGATCCCCTTAACTCCATTATCCCGAGAGAAAACAGCCTTTTCCACACCGTTTGGATTACACCAATTCGTCACTCTTCAGTTCGGTTTGTTCGGGGCTCCCGCCATGTTCCAGCACCTAATGGATAAGATCCTCCGGCCACACACCGCATATGCCTGATTATCATATACAGTAATGATTGGCATAGGCATATGCAGCATCTATGAGCCGTACTGAGGTCGCAGATGTGGGTGGGACTCACGGTAAACCCGAAAAAGCACGCAATTGGGCGGGTGGAAGTATGGTATCTGGGCTTCCACTTGGGTCATGGGCAGGTATGACCCCAAATTGATAAAACTGCAGCGATAGCGGCCTGCCCATGTGCCAAGGGGATTGGCCGGCCGCATGTTGCCTGGGCCTGAGTCGGGCGGTGGGGTTATGTGGAGCAGGACGTGGTTGTGTGTCTGTCACTGGGGAGAGAGGAAGCTGTAGATAGTGCTGTGGTTGTAAAACTGAAAAGCCAAAGACTGTGTTTGCAAAACTGAAAAGCCATTAAAGATTGACTTACCTGGACTGCCACCCCACTCCCCACTTCCTTCCTTATTGTTGGAACCTTTACACAGAGTTACAGCATTTACCAGATAGCAGGGTTTACTGCTTTTACTCCATCATGACAACAAAGTTATAATATTGGAGAAACTCCACACAGATAAGGTTAGTAAGTGATTTTATCACACAAAAGTCATGTTGACATGTATAATGTTTACGTCTTGTGGCTATACTTTTAAAACAGAGCGTATTGTAACGTTTATGGACTGGCCCCATTCACTTCAATTGTAAGTGCCTTAATGTAACTTTATGGTAATTTTGTGATAATCAACATTATGCCACAAATCCTACTTTCATAGTGCATTTATTGCCCTTTATAGAGCTTTTGTTGTATAAAAAAAAGAGCAAAATGTGAAAGAATGTAATAGTAAAAGTGGAAATTTATAGTAAAAAAGGACGGACATATTGATCTGTTTCTCACCCACACCTATCATATTGCTTCTGAAGACATGTATTTCATCACTGGAGTCTTATGGATTACTTTTATAATAAATATTATGTAAAAGCTCTTTAAGTGTGGAAACAGAGTCCACTTTCTGATTCACTGATCCACACTGAGAGGAGCACTTGAAATTCACAAGGAATCGTACCATTTCCATGCAGCTGTTTTAGGACTTGCTTTGAGCTGTGCAACACAAGGATGTACCACACAAATGCTCACATGACATTAAGATCTACATCTCAAGACTTTTGAAGCAATTCTACCTCATGAAATTCTGTCTTGTGAAATGTCTCACAATCCTGAAATAGCTCTAATTCAAGATGACTTGCTGGAAGAAAGCGAACAAGCTTCTTTATTCCGGACCCAATTTTAGAATGCAGTGTCTCAGAGGGTAAGGAACAAGTCTAACATTACTACTTCCATGCTTACTGTCTCCTAGAATGGCGGTTTTCTAAAGAGGACCAGACAACAATCTTCTCGGTCCCCAGTGAGAAGTAGAGGACAGGATCAGACTTTATAGATTGTAATTGTTTCTCCACATTCCATCTCTTTTTTCTTTTTGGACTAGATTCAACGGCACAAGGTCATTGCTCTTAGGCAGCTCCAAACCTTCTTTATTGTTTCCCCAGGTCACAGGGGCTGACATGTATCACAGCTATTATTCCTCTCTAACAAATGGCTGTCTGCTGCTTTGATGTATGGCTCTCTTTTTGAGACGCTTCCATAATACCCTTGACAGATTTTTTCTTCTCTTTTTGTGATGATCCATCTTCTTTTTCTGTTCTTTCTTTTCTGTCCACTTCCCTTTGAATCTGAAAATTTTATGATGGCATCATGACAGATAATTGCAGTTTTGACAAAGAGTAAGTTTCAAATAGTGGCCCTAAATGCGCATTCATCTCGCGCTTGGATAATCCATTTTCGACAAAAAAACAATCTTGTTAGACATCTCATTGCTATTAATAAGTGTCAAAGAATGGTTTTGTGGTTTAAAACTAGTCATACTAGTTAGTAGTTAGTAAGTAGTAACTACACCAACACTGAAAATGAGAAAATGGTTTCAAATCTACTTGGTTTTAGTGTGGATTTTGTAGATACTGCAATTTTCATACTCAATTTTCTCTTAGCATTGAGTCAAACACATCTGTCACAGGACAGATCAAAGTCTGAAAGACCTGATTTCAGTAAATGCTGACAAAATGTCTAGTAACTGGGTCTCATTCACTATGATTATATGTGCACAGCAAAAGTTTGCATGCAACATTTCTGTCAAATTCACAACAATATTACAATATGCAAATAAGTTTTGTCTTACCTTATATATATATATATATATATAGCTACTGACTATTATTAAGAATAATAATTTTTGGGGACATGGGTAGCTCAGTGGCAAAGACCTGGGTTGCTCAGTGGCAAAGACGCTGGCTACCACCCCCGGAGTTCGCTAGTTCGCTAGTTCAAATCCCAGGGCATGCTGAGTGACTCCAGCCAGGTCTCCTAAGCAACCAAATTGGCCCAGTTGCTAGGGAGGGTAGAGTCACATGGGGTAACCTCCTCGTGGTCGCTATAATGTGGTTCGTTCTTGGTGGGGCACGCGGGAGTTGAGCGTGGTTGCCGCGGTGGATGGCGTGAAGCCTCCACATGTGCTATGTCTCCGTGGCAACGTGCTCAACAAGCCACGTGATAAGATGTGCAGGTTGACAGTCTCAGATGCGGAGGCAACTGAGATTTGTCCTCTGCCACCCAGACTGAGGCGAATCACTACGTGACCACAAGTACTTAAAAAGCACATTGGGAATTGGGCATTCCAAATTGGGAGAAAAAGGGGGAAAAAATAAATAAAAGAATAATAATTCTTTATGCATGACTATTTCTCTAAATGTGCACACTTTTGGACTAAACTTTCTACTGGATGCGGTTCACTGCTCTTACAAAAATCAAGAGTTCATGGCAATTTGCCACAAATTCACCATTGATTATTTTCACATGCAAATGAACTTTGCAGCAAATTTGTGGCAAATTGTCCATTGTTGCCAAAGGTTTGCTGCAGGTTAAAAATGAACTTTGCAGCAAATTTGTGGCAAATTGTCCATTGTTGCCAAAGGTTTGCTGCTGGTTAACTAAATGAGCTGTAATTTGCAAATGAGCAGCTAGATCTGCAAACTTCTGGCAAACATTTGCAGCAAATTACAGCTCATTTGCATGTGAAAATAATGAGTGGCAAATTTGCCAGAACTGGGTAAAGAGCTGCAAACTTCTGGCAAACATTTGCAGCAAATTACAGCTCATTTGCATGTGAAAATAATGAGTGGCAAATTTGCCAGAACTCTACATCAAGGGTGAAGCCTGCCAGAGACAAATCAACAGGGGTTTACACAACTGAAAAGGTATGTGCTTCTTTACAACGGTTTTATTTTCATAACTCTCGTTTTGATATGTTGACATAAATTAAGAAATTACTCTCGCAGTAACATTTATATCATGAAACATTGGCTGAATCTATCAAAGCTGGAGTACTACACCTTTCTAATGATGCTATATAGTTTGTCATAATTAAGAATTGTATGATGATAACATGCAATGAATGTAAACAATACCAATCGTGTGGCCACCAGCAATCTTTGCATGAGAAGGGTTAACGTTTTTGTAGACATACAGTAAGTCTTTGAATTTGAAGAGCTGGAAAAGTCAAGAAATGAAGCTGGGACCATTAAACAGACTATGTGGTCTGTTCGCTGTTTTCAGAATTGGTGTGCCGAGAAAGATCTGGCTATTGATTTTAAAACAATAACCAAAATTGACCTAAACCAGGCTCTCCGTCAGTTTTATGCCACTGTGAAAAATGAGAAAGGTGAACCCTACGGTTTCAGCAGTTATATCGGCCTACGTGCGGGGCTTAACCGGTACATAAATGATCCACCGATCAGCTGATCATGGTGTCTGTTGAAAGATACCGAGTTTATCACTAGCAACAATGTTTTCGTAGGAGTAGTGAAAAATCTTCGCCGAGAAGGACGTGACAAAACATCCGACCATCCTGCGTTAACAGAGGCAGAATTTCAGAAAATCAAGCAGTCTGCAGCACTGAATCTAAATTCACCTGAGGGTCTTGTCAACAAAGTCTGGTTTGATGTACAGCTGCATATGGGATGCAGAGCTAAAGAGGGAAACCGCCAACTGAAGCCCGAATCATTTATTATCCGCCAAGACGAGAACGGTCAGAAGTATGTAACACTGTCAATCAACGAATGCACAAAAAACCACAAAGATGTCGGTGAAAGAAACTAAGAAAGCCTACAGGGATTTATGTTTGAGCAGTCAGGGAATCCTCTGTGTGCTGTCGCCTCATTGGAAAAATAACTCTCGTTGCTGCCGGCCAATCCACCGGCTTTTTATCTCCATCCAAAGCAGGCAAACTACACCACAGATGTATGGTAAGTTAAACTTTAGTTTCCTTTTTTATTTGTAGCATATTGTGCACACCTTTCTGTAGTCATGCTGTCATTTGCCAGCAATATATTTTTTGTTACAGTGTAGCTTGGTTAATCTACACTGTAACAAGAAAAAAAAGAGAAAAAATACACTGCTGGCAAGTGACAACAGCTACAATGCAACAGGTTACAAGGCAACATTTTTTCTTTCTCCTAATGTTAGGTATGCTAGAGAGCCTATGGGTGTGAACTTCCTTGGTTCTATGTTGCCACGGATTTGAAAAGCAGCTGGCACTGAGATAATCTACACCAACCACTGCTTGCGAAGCACGATTGTACAAAAACTTTCTGATGCTGGCCTAGAGGCGAGAGAAATCATGTCAGTGACGGGGCATAAATGTGAATCGTCCCTGCAATCTTACTGGCGTCCAAACTACGAGGAGAGTCGATGCTGGAGCAATATCCTTGCCTCTGGCACTGCACAATTAAAGCGCACCTGTACAGCGTTAAAAACGCCTCCTCATCCAGCAAAGAGTAGTGCTAACTTATTTGATCAATGCTTCAGCAATTGCACAATTAATGGTGATATCCAGATAAATGTTAATCACCCCAATCTTTAAGCATGTTTTTCACTGTCTTTGTTGCTGCGTGTGTTGCTTGGCAACCTCTTTGGAACTACATTGCTTGGCGGAGGAATACATGTGTTATATCATTATATTTTTTGTTGCTGGTGTTTATTTTATGAATAAAATAAATATTTTTATGGAGTAACCATTTTATAAAAGCAATAAGCCCCGTGAAGCCGTGTTTTACATTGAATTTAGAACAGCTAAGGGGGTTTTAGGCACTCCGCGGTCCTAAGTTCACTGTAAACCACGGCTTCATGGGGCTTATTGCTTCATTATAAAATGGATAGTTCCGGTACTGGATGCTGACTGGTCAACAGCCATGATTAATTAATGACAAAGCACAGCTCTGACCTCTTCACCTAACTTCTGTTTGTATCACTCCACAGCACCCATAGCTGACCGTTATTCTTATTGCCTAGCAACATTCTGTTTACAGTCTACTGCCAGGGAATATATTTTATGGTGGAAGGATGGCATTTAATGATTTTACTTGCAAAATATTACATTTTAATTTACATTTGCATCCTTGATATTTTTATTATTTGGTGACCATTTTATAAAAGCATTAAGGCTCTTGAGGCTGTGCCATCTTGTGAATATAGTCACGGCTGAAGTTGTTGCAGGCACTCTTCTTCGCTTCGTGCCTATCAACGCCATTCAGCCGTGACTATATTCACAATATAGCATGGCCTCTCGTGCCTTATTGCTCAATTTTATTTCATCAAAGGATGGCCCCATCCACAGAGCTCTGGGCAAAGCCCCGAATATCCACTGACCCTAAAATCAACCCCTGGAGTTTATACAGTTCTGTAACTGACACAGTCAACTTGACTGAGCATGTGTCGTTTTAAGTGTTATAATTTGAGTTAGAAGACTGTATGTGATGAGATTTGAATTAAGGAAATCAGCTATAAACATCTGATTATGTTGATGCATGCATTTTGTGACCCGCATAATAGACAGACATAAGATGGACACAGTTACAGTTTTATGTTAATATCTCAGTTTTATGTGAGAGGAAAATCTGCTTCTTACACCAAATGCATTTCCTCTATTCTTACATAATTACTTTGCATGATTGACAACATTCAAAAAAGAAATGTTTTATCAAAAGGATGATCAGTCTCATCCAATGTACGAATGAGATGGACTAAGTGCGAAAAAATGATCAGTATATGTACTTTTTCCCCCTGTTATTCTAACAGCAATTTTCTTACTAATTTGCCAACTTGAATTTAGTTTAATGGGTTTTATGATTACTGCATATAAAACTTGGTTGCAATTAAACTACAGGTTTTACAAACGTCTACATTTATTTAATATTTGTCGTGTATTACAGAGGTTGCTACTCCTCTCTGTCTTCATAAACCCCAGGTACCATGCCTAATTCAGAAGGCTAAGACTAACAGATTCATTGGGGCCGTTGTGATTGATTGAATATTTATGACCAAATAAATTATGCCTTTGCTTGAGTTCTACCACTGCTTGTGCTCTCTCTAAACTAGTATGACCAGTACTTGCCCTAAGACATTATTATTATTAATATTATTGATATTATTATTATTTAATTATGTTTTTCATTACAAACTAGGAAACACACACTCGACATGGGCATTTGTTTGATGCTAATAATACAAAATTATGTCTCTTGTCATTTGTAATAATATAAATTAAACACTGATTAATCACTTATTCACTGTTATCACAGCTGTGCTAAACTCATATGTTCTGTGTGCATTTAAAGATGCACACAGAACAAAATATGCATTTTTTTTATCTTATTTAATATATAAATGAAACACCTGTGTGTGTATATGTGTGTGTGTGTGTGTGTGTGTGTGTGTGAGAGAGAGAGAGAGAGAGAGAGAGAGAGAGAGAGAGAGATAGTACAGTAAGAAAGAGAGATAAAATGTTTATTTAAAATATTTAATTTAAATATGGTTCAAATTATTTCAGATATATACAAAAATGTCCATCAAACTGAAATATCTTCTTTAAATATTGTACATGTTATGATTCAGAATAAATGAATGTGAAATATTACATTTCTTAAACATAATGAGGCCCATTGTGTTTGGCTTTTGCATGGCAATACAGTCGGCACTGTAGAAATGCATTGGCACTTTTCTGAATCCTTCTAACTTGGCTTGGGAATGCTAGTGAGTTAATGTGCTACCACTGGGTAAAATGTTTCATTAATTAAAGGGGCTGTTTCACCTCTGGCTAGGATTTTAGACCAGACCAAATTGCCACCAAAAGGGACATTGTATGGCAGGATCTTTAATGAGCTCCTTGTGGTGAGGTTGAGAGTGGCATTGTCAGACTTTCGGTGCAGCCACATTTGACTTTACTTGGAGTTTTATATAAGAATTGGGGCTTTATCGGCAGCTGCACCGCAGGTAACAGGGGTTTTGCATGGCGTACACAGTGAGACAAACATTTGGAATCCTGCACCATTCATGCCAAGGTTGGGCCTCTCTGATGAAACGCTCGGACAAGTTTGTTTAGCTCCCTGCGGCTAGCTTTCAGCTCATTACAGAAAACCCAAAACAGTACTTCGGCCCGTGAATTATTTATGCAGGCTGTTGCGTGGTTGTGCTTCACTGTGTGTGTGTGTGGGGGGGGGGGGGGTTAATTAAACGGAGCCAGTCACCCTTAGTTGGGCCACTAGGACGGGCAGGCTTACAGGGGTGATCTACTAAAATGCTACACACATATTCAGCTCACAGCTGACAACAAAGAAATATGCTGGCCTAGGCCGTGCGTTGCATCCTAGACAAGCTCAAGTCAGGCTAGTGTACAGCATATGGATCTTTTGATGTAAATGCACTACAACAACAAACGTCACCAGTCATGGTTCTCTCTTACCCTGCTGAAAAGACCAGCTTAGACCACTTCTATGCAGTGGCGATTTTAGGAGGTGGCCTGTGGTGGCCTGGGCCACCCCTGAAATCTCATTGGCCACCCTGTGGCCACCCCAGAACTGATTGGTAGTTCATCATGTAAATCAACACAAGAACAAAGAACCAATAGAAACACCTGTCAATCAAAGATGACATCTCAGGTCATTTGTTGATTTAAAGCCACACTGACCCAGGGTCAGTTTTATATTTCTGACCATTATAGTAGTGGTGGGACTGAAGCTGTGTGAGCTGATCTTTGATCAGTGGGGGGAGGGGCAGGCCACGGGTGGCCAGGCAGGTGCTGCAGGTCGCAGGCAGTGGGCGCCAGGTCTGGAGTATAATGGTCGGTCAGAAGCACGAAGCTGACACGAGCTAGCGCCTACCTCCAACTTCCAATGAGTTGACGACGTCGATTTGTGGTCAAAAAGAAAGCTGTTATTTGAGAGGTATGTTCATCTAATCTATCGTTTAATTTATCCCGAATTTCCATGTGAATGTGAAAACATTTTTTCATTGTTACAGTAGCTAGGTTAAAGAGTAAGCTAGACCCTACACCACATTCAACATGTTATCTTTATATTGACATGAAATATGAGATGCCATGTTTTCTGATTTAATGATGGAGGTGTGTAAAGCATTTTACAGATGTATATGTTCAATAGCTAAAGTTATATATATATATGGCTAACCTGTGTGTGAAATGGAAGGGTTTGTGCTGTGACTGTACTTTAAATCTTTACATGAGTTATTTTATGAGCTCTTTATGTGTATTATTGGTCAGTCAGTAATTTGACATTTTAAATATGCAGAGGCAGGGCAAATTGCACTTAAATGCCGCGAATGATTTGACTAACTATTTTATTTGGTAATATTCAAAGTAATTGAAGCTATCAGAACATGTGGAAAATAAACCTGAGTAGACACTGTAAATAGAGTTTTGTTTTTTACTGTATTCAGAGCTCAATCTGCAATTTTGGGGTTTCCAGATGGACACCTATAAGCCCTCATAGCCAATTTCACACACTGATTTGTACCCAATTTAACAATATTTCTGCTGGACAGTGAAGTTATAGCTAATAAATGAATGAATAATTGATTGAATGATTGATTGAATTGTGCCTCAATCAGTTATCACCTGTACTTATATCTTTTTATGATTCTACACTATACCTGATGTTATATGCAGATTAATTCTCTACAATGAGAATTGCTCTTAAAAATGTGTAACTGAATTCCTAAACAATTACTGATTTAAAAATGGATGTTATGTTAAAATAACCAGAGATTCCCAGAAACTGTAATAGGTTGAAATGGAACAGGAATAGAAAACTGTCAAATGTCAAAACAACAGTCTGATATTGAATACAAACAATTCAGTGAATGCTAACATGAGTTTAAGAATTCATTTATTCTACATGTGTAGATGTTGAAGCAAAGCAATGCGATATTTACACATTTTGATCATGTGCCATTCATAAAGGTTCTCCAGGTATCGCCACCCCACACTAGGTCTGTGCCCCATCTTGGCCACCCCAGTAAAAATGTCCTGGATACGCCACTGCTTCTATGTTGGTTTAGAATGGTTTATATCAGGGCTGGGAAATATATCTAATATTCACAATATAACTGCGATGATTTTGCTTAAGATCAAATTAAGCAATATTGTGAATATTGTGATTATCAGTAGACTCATTTAATTGTCACTTTTGAGCCATTTTAGAGCAAATACAGAATTTTCAAGATATACAGTATATCAAATATTGTCAATAGGCTGTAAAATATTGACATATCACTTTTGTCGCCATATTGTCCATCCCAAGTTTTAACAGTTACTTAACTTGTCAGCCAGCCAGGGCTTGCACAGCTAATCATTTTTACTTGTCAACTAACCTCCCAAAAAAGTAGACGAGCAGTCTATTACTTGGCGGGTCAAGGTTTACCTTATTTAAATGACTCAGAGGTTGTGTTAACCTAAATTGTTCCTCTATTTTCCACATTTTAAAAGCATTGCCATAAAATTCTAATTGATGTTTGTCATTTTGACAGATAAAATACAAGAAAGAAAACCATTCAAACCATAGTGCATCAATTTTCATTTGAACCATCTTTACTGTACGCGGTATATGTGCTGGTCTTTCTGACAAAGTAAAATGTCCTGATCTTGCAGGTTCCATTGCTCCTAAAAAATATTATCCAGTTAATTGGGCTCAGTGAAATATTTAAATATGTAAATAAAAATTATGCATTTGATGTTTGATAGTCATGATCGAAGGGCCACTTTACTCCACCCAGAGTTCTAAATTTCCTCATTAGAAGCAGAAGAACAACATTGGTGGAACTATAACTATATAAATAAATGTAAAAGGAGCAACTAGTGATTAAATATTTATTCCCACAGTAATTGGCAAACATCTGAGACACTCAGCCTTGAAGACTTGTTTTACATTCCTAAACTCTCATCGGGTAAGTTGTCTTAAGTCACTCCACTTGCTTTACAAATAAGGAGTAATAGAAATTCAGAAAGAACAACTGTTTTACCTGAGCTGAGAGCAAATTAGTAAGGAGGTACCTGTGTGTGTGTCTTTGTATGTTTGCACAGGGTGGGTTATGGTAACAAGACATCTGCTGTGTGTGATTAGCATACTTATAAATTGCTATATGCTGAGACAAAGTTCCCTCACCAAGATTATTGACAAAGATGATATATATGGCAAACTTGCAATCTCGCCATGCCATAACAATGACCTCTCCGAGTTCATTTTCATACATCTAAAACATGCCGAAAGTCACCAGGGTGGTTGTAACATTTGTTTAGTGTGGGGTGATGCTGAAGTGTGTTTGAAAATATGTGAGACCGAATCATCGGTCGCTCCCTGCACTCCCACTTCAACTCCTTTATTCCATATCCAGCCGTTATATGCATAAAATGACCCCAACCACAGATACAGTCTTTAGAAATAGTCCCATCTAAATTATTGCTGATAATTCTTTCTTAGCCAGAAATGCTGTGTGGTAAGACACATTCTAGTATGAATGCTGAGTTTGAACAGTATGTGCCATAAAGGGCCAGTTTGAACCACGTCTTCATTAATATTCTCTTGACATCTGCAATGTGGCTTAAGGGCTGGACAGAGAAGTGGAGCTATATTTAAATTATGACTTTATTTACTCTATTAATATGTTTACAAATATGCATTGAACTATGAATTCACACAAGTTAAACCGGTTAAACACACAATGGTTGTGCACCATTCAGAACTGAATTGAGAATACCTGAGAATTTGATTTGAGGTAACAAACAGATTGCAAAACTGTAATTGGAATTAGAATTTGAGGTAGAATTCATATGGAATGAAATTCAAAGAAATGCATGCACTGTAACCGCTGTAAATGTCGTTTTTTAATAACACATTGTTTTTTCAGGATTAATTAGCCATAAACATGTTATCATACACACAAATATGACACATTTAAAAACATTTTTAGCCTATTTTACGATTTATGCATTTCAATTTTATAACAAATTTACATTAAATTGAAATGTGTAATCTTTAACTAAATTCAATTCATAAAAGTTAAAATGTTTTTTTTTTTCATTTTGCTAAAGATTACACTTTTTTGAGTGCATTAATGATCAATATTGTAAATGTCACCTATAGGAATTATGTATTTGAATAGTTTTTATTGATTTTAAATATTATTTAAATATTTAATATTTAATTATAAAAAAAAATTAAAAAATGTTCCAGGTTGGCAAAACACTTTATTTCCCAGGATGACATTCTCTGACTGGCAATTCAGCAATTTCCTCCTCCTGTCATTCCAATTAAAAAAATTAATTCAACATTTTGTGTGACGTGGTCAATTCAATTCAAATTCCAACACTTGAAAGAGGGCCTGTTGTTAAAGCTGAAATATGTAATTTTGCGCCATTAACGTCACCAAAAGGATATGCAAAAAAAAAAAAAAAAAACATTAATTTTTCCAAAACATTCACCATTTTCCATTGGTCAAAACAGGTGGTCCCACCCAAAATGCAACCCATTGCTTGAGCAAATGTTGCTTTTTTTGGGCTGGTCGGTATTCTCAAACAAACAGAGCAATGTTTGATAGTGCCACAGAGTTTACACTCTTTAGGGGAATCAAGCTACAGATTTCTTACTTATTGTTGTCTCTGCATATTAAGCTGGAATAGGAGAAAGTATTTAAACATCCAAAAACTGGACACTTCACCATTAGATTCAGAATTTTGCCCAACCCTAAAGCACACCTGTGCATTCTATGAGCACTAACATGCAGGAGTGTGTTGAGCAAGCATGCGCAAGTATACTCAAGCCAAATACTCTACTCCTGCAATTTTGAGCCCATAAAGGAGGGTAAATGGAGATCAGGAGTCAAATGCTCACAAGCGTGCTAACTTATCTGCGGAAATCAACAGAGTCCTCATTAATTACACAAAAGGCCATTCGTCATTTTCCTACTCCCTCTCTGTTGCATCCCCCGCCATGTGCCATGATGAAGAGGCCCTTCGGATAAAGGGAGGATGCGTCTTTGCCTCTGACATTGCTGCCAAAACAAGCTCTGATAATGTGGAGAATGACTCATGTTCACCTTCAGCTTCTCTGATCTTGACAGTGGGAGTGTTTGCCTCCAATCACACACACAAACACACATATAGTATCACAGAGACATTTGCTGCCAACACTTTCCTCTTGATCATTGCAATAATTTTAAACAGTTAAAGGTATAGTTCAACCAAAAATTTAACTTGTAATTATTTACTCACCCTCATGTCATTCCAAACACATTTGACTTTCTCTCTGCAGTGGAACACAAAAGAATTTGAAGAATTATACTGTTTTGTTTTTTTTTTTTTTTTTTTTTTGTCCAATACATTTACAGTGAATGGGGACTGAGGCTTTCAAGCTTAAAAACACTAAAGCACCATTAAAGTTTTACAAAAGTGGTCAGTACAACGTATGCACTATATTCCATGTCTTCTGAAGACATACTATAGCTTTGTGTGAGGTACAGGCTACATTTTTTTGTTATTCACATCGTTATTTAAGTTGTTAATTACTGCCAATCTTGACATCTGCCCTAGCTCTCCTTGATGCGTTCATGAGAGTTCATGAGAGAAGGAGTGATGTCTGATTTGTGAACAACTTGTTCTTTTTAGGCAAATCTTTTCAATGTATCGGTATATCCAGTTTACAAAACCATTCTAAATGATTCAACCTGGTCACATAGAATCACTTACCTACATTTTTGCAAAATTATTTTTAAATGACATTTTCATGGCGTAGCGTCTGCATCTGAATGCGAGCCCTTCAATGTATACTTCATTTGGCGCTCTATGACTGCTATGAGATACTGGACTATTTCTCCTCAGGAGTTGCTGGACTATTTCTCCTCAGGTGTTTAAAAACATAATGTCAGACTTGAGTTATACAAATGCAGGTACCTCCTGACCTCCTCACACCCGTTCTTGACGTGCACATCCACTGCTGATTGGGTTAGCATTAGTCTCCTGTTGATTACCAGCGATTACATCTTCTTCTAGCTCTTCTTCGTGATAGCAACTGCTCAACTGTGAGTGTTGCCAACTTGTGGACCCACTAGTTAGTGCAAATTATTCTAGGCTCATGTGCATTCTGCGCTTTCAAATACACGCGGTTAAAAAAAAAAAAAAATCAGGCTTTCAGTGCTTGAGCACTCCTGCTGATGACAAAATTTGCTTCACGTATCCTGTACGTCTTGTGAAACTGCATTTTAATGTTTACATTACATAAACAAAACTACATTTGCAAGCTTTTTCAAGTGTAATCAAATTGCGTGGTAGCTCAACTGAAAGGCTGAAAAAGATCAGGCTATGAGTCCCGCAAAGCACACGAGTTGACACGTCAAAAATATCATAGAAGCACCACAACATAACGTGGTTGCCACAGCAATCGCATTTTTCATGTTTTTTTTTCTTTTTTTTTTTATGATACTATTTGTTAGGATTAGGTTTAAGATTTAGGGTAGGGAGGTAGGTTTTGTTGATTTAAAACTCGATAGAGCATTAACCTTCAAAACCTCATCTGTTTGGGGGAATATTTAACATGCCTTTAGTGCCTTTAGTTATTCTCTTTTTGTGTTCGATGGAAGACAGAAAGTCACATGGGTTTGGGATGACATGAGGGTGAGTAACTGATGATAGAATTTTCATTTTTGAGTGAACTATCCTTTAAAGGAAAAAATGATGCACTGTGCACTTTATTGTCTCGTGAACACCTGGTGATGCCCTTTCAGTCACCCACACTGCCTGTAACATTCCCATTGATGGTGTTTTATGCCTACGCAATATGACACTTCATCCATCTCATTAGAACACTCTCTGTTAGACTTTCCTGCTCGCTCGAGAGAGGTACATGGAGAGGAAGTATGCAAATGCTAAGGAAGATTTATAGTGTAATCTCTGACTCTAAAGATTGATCTAACATTACCGCCGCCGCAATACAAAGTTGGCTTTTGTCTAGTTCTAAAGTGGAATACGCAGAAATAAGCCCAGACACTATCCATTATTTCCCAGCAGAGGTGGATTACTCCTGGACTGCCTCTTTTTGACATTTACAATATGCATTTTATTATTGGAACTGATCTGTGAATTAACGCTGGTATTGCAAGCCCCGCTCAAACCTTCACAATCTAGCCGAGCATCTGACCTTTCTGCATCTCCTCTGACCTTTCTGCATTGCATTATTTAACACACACAAAACCGGCACACCGGTGCACAATGCTGGTAAATGGAATTGACAGTGACATATGGCAGCTTGTGGCTACCGTGCATAATTGAGGACCTAAAAGAACGGGCTGCTTCCAGCACCAGCTCTCGTCCCAATCTTGATTCTTGCATGGTGCTTACTTTAAACCCTTACTTTAATTACTGATCAGTCCCTCCAAGATTTTGAATGAAAAAAAAAAAAAAAAAAAAAAAAACATTTGCCATTACACAAATGTTAAATTAAAGTGAAACGTAACGCTTTGCGTTCACTATCAAAATCATTGTCTAAACTTTCACGGGACACGTCTCATTATCTTTACGCGCTCTTCATGAGCTGTTCCGAATTTTGTCTGAGGTGCAGGTTGGGGGCAGTTTATTTGCACCGGAAAATTCAGCGTTCATACCATTTCTATATTCGCTTAAAATTCCCTTATTTGCATTGTAAAATGTGCATAGATTTTAAAGTACTCAATAATTACGATTATCTCAAATAATCAAATTATTGCATAAGGTTATGTAATAATTTCAACAGGCCTAATTATTGAATGTTCATTTGTGTTGTTTGTAGGGCTGTGAACTTTTTTAATAATAGGATCAAATCAGCAGATTCAAGTCATATCAAGCTTTACTGGAAAGATAAACTTAAGTGTACATTGCTAATGCATTATTAGACACTATACATACAGATATAAAACATATTGAATTCTGAGATTTAATTTGCTGAAGTTTAAAATTTTAAAAGTATTATTTTCTCTGGCTGCTGTTCAGCCTTTATCATGCACATGCTGGGTCTCTCTTGTGCAGTTTCGCTTTGACACGGACTGGTTATGATGACAGTGAGTGAGCGTTTTGAGGCGATACGAAGAAATAAGGCAGCTTGTCCATATCTCTCCCACGCCTAGCTCACCATTTGCAGGTGAAGTCTACATTCTCATACACACTAAATCGTCTCCCATGTGTATAATGCCTGGGAAATGAGTCGTGCTTAATAAATAAGCGTGCACTGCTCCACACAACCAGTTTTTGTGCTAGGATGTGCAGATATGGGTCAGCAGCTTCAGTTAATGTTCACATCAACCATCAGAATGGGGAAAAATGTGATCTCAGTGATTTTGACCGTGGGATGATTGTTGATGCCAGACTGGCTGGTTTGAGTATTTCTGTAACTCTGATCTCCTGGGATTTTCACGCATAACAGTCTCTAGAATGGTTTACTCAGAATGGTGCCAAAAACAAAAAACATCCAGTGAGTGGACAGAAATGCCTTGTTGATGAGAGAGGTCAACAGAGAATGGCCAGACTGGTTCGAGCTGATGGAAAGGCTACGGCAACTCAGATAACCACTCTATACAATTGTAGTGAGCATGTCAGAATGCATAACACGTCGAACCTTGAGGTGGATGGGCTACAACAGCAGTAGACCACGTCGGGCACATTATTAGGACTATAGTGTTCCTAATAAAGTGCTCAGTGAGTGTACAGTATGTTTTAACATATTTATTATTTTTTGCTTGCTAAATGCATATTCAGATGCACTAAAATATTTATAGGCAATTCCACTTATACTGGCTTTCACACAAACTACACAAGTATACTAAGATTATTTGTGAGTTTTCACTGTTAAAAAAATAAATAAAAAATAATAAATGCCGTTGCAATTTTTGAGAAAAACTGCAGCAAATTCAGTCATTTTGGGGTGCAATAATCAAGAAAATGAGCAGCAAAATCCTGGTGGGACTGACTGGCATAGTTGAAGATATCATCACCAATCCGAGCTACAGAATCTTCATTTCACCTTGATTAAAGGAATAGTTCACCCAAAAAGCACATAAAATAACTTTCCACATGAACACGCAAGCCACTGTGAACAAGCTTCTCTCAAAGACATCCTATGGACATCAAAACCTTTGCAGAAAATTACTTTATTCTTAGTTGTTTCTCACAGAAACCTATAGTACGCCTTCAGAAGTCTTGTAATATGATGGACGAGTAGCATGAACTCAGTTTACTTTTATGATACTTCTGACTTTGAAATCAGGCACTATCAACTGCCATTGTTTTGAATAGACTATGATAATGATTAAAAATTATTATTTTTGTGTTCTGCATAAGAACGTCATATGGGTTTGGAACGGCATGAGGGTGAGTAAATTATGACAGAATACAATTTTTTGGGTGAACTGTCCTTTAAGATATTATCACCATTCGGAACGAAACAATCCTAATTGCACCTTGATTAAGGAATATAAGGAGAGTGTATATTGAAGATCAGTTTTATCCCTGCTGAACTACGATTCTGAGATGGCTCCTTTTAATACAATTGAAGAAATGAGATAAGGAGGAAAGTGAATGGGCTCCTGTGGTCTGTATTGGAGCAGTCTAGCAAGGCTTTCTGCTATATGTTAGTACATGGCTTTAAGGATTTGCTAACATTCAAGACAAAAGAGCATCAGTGAGGTCAGGCAGTAATGTTGGGTGAGTCTTGCTCGCAGTCACCATTTCAACTCATCCCAAAGGCGTTCAAAGGGGTTCAGGTCTGGGCTTTGACCAGGCCAGTCCCGATCTTCCCCACCAGACTCAGTAAACCATCTCCAAATGCAAATGTCCACCAGCCCAGCACTTAAGGTTAATAAATTATTTTTATGAGATCTAATAAACAACTACTGTATGACATTAATATCTGATGATAATCTTTAAAACAAATTCAAGAGGCCTGGTGATGCAATACAAGGAAAACACCACTGCTCGAGTAGCCTCCTTATACTCTCTGATTTCCAGATCTATCCACTGATACTTCTGCTCCCCTACAGCCATGATTAGCTTGCTGAGCTAACCAGCAAGATTAGAGTCCAGTCAGTTCTTCTCATCGGAGCCCGTGCTCAAACACCAGGCTGATGTCATCACAAGCAACGGACTCTCATGCAGAGATTGCTCAGTGAATGCTTCAATCCATTGTAGTACATCAATTTTGGGGTTTGATCCCAGATAAAAGGTACACTGTTGAAATTTAATTTCCCAGCATGTAATGCTGTTCAGAAAGTGAATGCTATAATCCAGTGGTGCGGTGTAAAATGAATCATATACATAACTGTTGTTAAAACTTTTTGTAATTCCCTCTACTCTTAGATCAGGCTGCGAAAGAAATATTGCGACAGTCATTGACAGGCGATGATGGGAACCATGGAGCTGGGAAGTTGTAATGCACTTAGGTTTTAAGATACTAAACAAAATATATTTTTTTAAATCATTAATTATTAAAGAGGCCGGAATAAATAGTACAAAAACGCAATGAAACGCAATACAAACACAAATTCAATAAGAACTCAGTGGAAATGATTAGGCAGCATTAATTGGGGAACACAAGGTAATTTATTATGTTTACACCTAATAGGAAAACTGATGTTTTCTATTCGTTTAGGCACAGAATAAGTAAAGTTAACAAATGGTTGTAGCCGTTTTATGAAAGTAGAAATGATGTGGGTTGTGTTAAACTTTCCAGAAGTAATGGTTTATTTATATTTCAAAATTATTATTTTGTTGTTATTATTATTATCATTATTATGTTTACATATATAATTGTCTTCCGATCTTAATTTGTATTTGTAATTTTCCACCTGTAATCGTAGACGGATACTTACGTGATGGCAAATGGGGCCAGTGGAGGAAGTTGGAGACAGTAAATGTTTGGATTTGGGGAGGTGATTATATAAAATATTTTGACCACTTCATTATTTTAATTGCTTTTTTCTTTTCGTTTGAAGTTCAGTATGAATTTAGAAATATATTTTTTTCTATATATCTATATATTTTTCTAAATATAATTTTCATGTTTCAAGAAATGAATATAATGTGTGCAAAATATTCACCTATCCCTCTGCAGTGGTGGCAGGGTGGTTGACCATAGAATCGGATATCACAATATATATTTTTTTAATTTCATGAACACATTTCTTGCATATCGCCCAGCCCTAATTGACAAGTACATTTTTACACTGCAAAAATTATTTTCTTAATTAGTATTTTTGTCTTGTTTTCCAGTAAAAATATCTTAATATTCTTAAAACAAGATATATTTTCTTTCCAAGCAAAATGGCATAAGATACTGTCTTGTTTTAAGAGAAATTTGACAACATTTTGTAAACTTTACGCTTAAAACATGAAAAAAATATCTGCTAATGGGGTTAGAAAAATAGACTTGTTTTCCCTTTAAAATACATTTATTTTTCTTATCCCAATGGCAAATAGTTTTTTTCTTTTTTTTAAGCATACACCTCACTAAATTTAGTTAGATTTCTTGCTAACACTTGTTTTACATATTACATGTATTGACTACAGTAATAACAACCCTAGCAACTAACCCTTAACCAAACCCTAACCCTAAACCTATAGTAAGTACACATGGTTAAGAGGAGTGTTCAGAGGACTGGGTGGGCAATGACTGTATATAATAAACATGGAATCAAACAAAATTTAATGAGAGATAGATTTTGTTTATATTGGCTGAAAATTGTAACTTATTTGAGGCATCTCCTGCCTCCTGCCATCCTGGAGTGTTTTGTTACAACATTTCAAATATAGATTAAGGTCAACATGAAATCAGTTAATTCTGAAAACAGAAGTTAAGTCTGTTTAACTTTCCTATTGTGAATGATTCATGTTAATCCAATGACAAAGTCTTCGGAATCTTTCATCAAAACTTTCTGCAACTTGCCTGACATCACCAAGCACTCTTTTTCGTCCCTTGTCGGTTTTGTCAAAGCATGTTTACGTTTTGCCCTTATGTGTTTCAGGTTTCGCTGGCATGCTTAATCAGCATTTCCATGGGAACCCTGATTGTTTCCATGGGAATGCTGATCATTACAACTTCAGCTGCGAGCAATACCAGCCCCTTGTTTTTTTCTCTTATTTAAACCTCCGCATGTCATGTCCGATGTCGGATCATTGTTCTGTGACTGTTACATTGGAGTTAGCTGTCTTGTCTAACCTTTTGCTCTTTGTGTAGTTGGAGTGGGCTCATGTGTTGGTTGGAGGCCAGTCTCTAGAGGTGAGGTTTCCCTCTAGATAGCCTTCACCTTCACCTTTGATCGGTTGCCCAGTATTCTCGTGGAGGAGGATTCCTCGTCTCCGCCCGTGTTCGGGGAGACCTTTGCCTGGGTGTGACTTTGTTGGTTTTTGAAGAAAGAACTTTGTGTTGAACAATAAAGCATTTTGAAATATTTCATTTTTGCTTTTGGGTCCTGTCTTCCCCGCTCATGACAAACACATATAATGTTTACGTCTTGTGGCTATACTTTTGAAACAGTGTGCATTTTAAAGTGCACCTATTATGGTATTTAAATGTGCCTAATTTTGTTTTAAAGGTCTCATACAATAGATTTACATGCATCCAAGGTCAAAAAACACTTTAATTTGCTCATAATTTAAATCGCAGCATTACCTTTTTTTCCCAGTGTCAAAAACGACTCCTTCAATGATCCATTCTAAAGGATTCATTCTAAACTCCTCCTTTCAGAGAGCCTACTCTGATCTGATTGGTCAGATGTCCCAGTCTGTTGTGATTGGTCTACCGCTTACAGCACGTGTCGGAAAGGAAACGGCCACTACCATATCCGAGTTTCAGCTCTGTCTGAAAAAATTTCTGTTTTACCTTACCACTTTGAGCCCGAGTCAGATAGTGATACATCGGAAGATCAACCCGAACCACCATCGCAAGCACGACGAGAACAGGACGTTTCTCAGTGGTAAGTTTATATGTAGTTTGACAATAACATGAGTTAGCCGGTTAGCAGAGGCTAACAGTGTGCACTGGGTTTTTTTTATTACCAAATTACCTAGGTTAGAACAGGAAGTAAGTCTTGAATTACTAACGACTCGTTTCAGGTGTTCAGAATCGGTTCTTTCTTTTGGGTGTCAATAATTCCATTTGTCGTGCACTTTGATTTTTGAAACTTTGCAAACTTTTTTACATTCACAAACAGCTATATAACACACACATGAAAGGTAATATTTGAAAAACCATAATAGGTGCTCTTTAACATTTATGGAATGGCCCCATTTACTATACTTCCATTGAGAGTGCCTTACTTTAACCACGATTTTTTTCTTATTTTTAATAATTGAGGTACAAGTCAAAATAATTTTTGCTACAAATGCTGTAGACAGAGCTTAATCTGTATTGAACAAGGAACATTTCTTTAAACTTTTACATTTAGTCATCCCCAATCTTGTACACAACCTTTGCATTTAGGCAGTGGCTTAAATTTCATTAATGAAGGAATGTGATCTCTAGTGGTGAATATAGAGATCAGTGTTCTGCTTGGTATTCATTGCCCCAAGGACCACGGCTCCCTGTCCTTGCCTGCAAAGCCCCCCTGATACTTATCTGCAAAGTGTCACCAAGGACAAAAAGTGTCACCAAGGAGAAAAAAATAAATAAAAAATAAATAAATAAAAAATAATATTTAACAAGAGTATACAAGAGCAGCAAAGAAAATAAATGATAGCGGTGAAAAGGAGGACAATGAGTCGACATTAACAATCAGGTCTGCGGGTGACTAACGAGCGAGCCCCACAACGTTTTAATTAGCAGCATACTGGACGGCAGAGTGATTAATGAACACAATTTTATTTAAGCTTTGCTCTGAATTAATACCAAATTGACATTTAATGAAAATTACTTACCACCATCAGAATTAAAGCTGCTTTCAGCCTTGAAAACAATAGCCTGCGAGGTAAATGATCTCGCCACCATTAAAGCAGGTAAAGAAATATACTAATGCGTGTTAACCATGACAAACGTTTTCGGCTGGTTCCTATTCACATTACCTACTTTTTTATTGCTGGTTATTTTTTCCCTCCATGCTAATGCATATTCATGATTTTTTTCAGAGTATGTAAATGCCCTGTAAATGCCCTGAATGAAAAAAAAAAAAATCTGCATAATTTTAATTGACATTGCGTGCACTCCGTTGCATGTGGTTAACAGAGTAATTACAAATTGCAATTTGACAGAGGTAGAAAGGACAAGACTAGAATGAGATTTAGACATTGCCATCATGTCCTGCTTTCCTGTTTCATCTCACACTTATTATTCATACTGGAGACTGTTTGAAGATAAAACACTTGATTTGTCTTGGTGGGGGTGGCGTCACACAGAGCCTGCCTGGCTGAGCTTTACTCAAAAACACCTGGGTCACCTGTTGCTTTGTGGACTCTGAGTGGTCTCAGAGTCTTTTAACATTCACTTACAGTAGGAGACAGTTGAAAACTGAGGCCTTACTGCCAGCTCTTTTCATGAATCAATCCTATTATATCAGAATATAGGCAGGCCAGAAGGATATGAGCTTATACCAGCATTCATATTGTTCTATCTATCTATCCGTCCGTCCGTCCGTCCGTCTGTCGGTCGATTGATCAGTTGATCTGTCTATTTATCTATCTGTCAGTAGGTCTGTCCGTCTTTCAGTCTATCTATCTACACTGATGAGTCAAAACATTATGACCACCTGCCTAATATGCTTGTGGATCTCTGTGTGCTTCCAAAACAGTTTTGACTCACTGAGGCATGGACTCTACAAGACACCCTGAAGGTGTCCTGTGGTATCTGGCACCAAGACATTAGCAGCAGATCCTTCAAGTCCTGTAAGTTGCGAGGTGGAGCCGTCGTGGATTGGACTTGTTGGTCCAGCACATCCCACAGATGTTCAATCGTACTTTTCATCATGTTCCTCAAACCATTCCTGAACAATGTGTGTAGTGTGGCAGGGCACATTATCCTGCTGAAAGAGGTCACTGCTATCAGGGAATACCATTGACATGAAGGGGTGTACCTTGAATGCAACGATGTTTAGGAAGGTGGCACATGTCAAATTGACATCCACATGAATGGGACCCAGGGTTTCCCAGCAGAACATTGCCCAGAGCATCGCACTCCCTCCACTGGCTTCTCATCTTCCCACAGTGCATCCTGGTGTCATCACTTCCCCAGGTAAATGGCGCACACTAACACGATCACCATCCATGCGATGTAAAAGAAAACGGGACTCATTGGAAGAGGCGAACTTCTTCCACTGCTCCAAGGTCCAGTTCCGACGCTCGCGTGCCCATTGTAGGTGCTTTCGACGGTGGAGCTGTGCAGTCCCATATGCAACAGGGTGTAATTCACTGTGTGTTGTAATTCACACATTCCTCCTGTAACCATTATAAACATTTTCTGTGACTTGTGCTACAGTAGACCTTCTGTCGGTTTGGACCAGATGGGATAGCCTTCGTTGCCCTCGCACATAAATGAGCCTTGTGCGTCCAACACCCTGTTACTGGTTTGTGGTTAGTCCCTCCTTGGACCACTGTCGGTAGGTACTCACCACTGCTGACCGGGAGCACCCCACAAGCCTTGCCATTTCAGAGATGCTCTGACCCAGTCATCTGGCCATAACAATTTGGCCTTTGTCAAAGCCGCTCAGGTCTTTACTCCTGCCCATTTCTCCTGCATTCAGCACATTGACAATGAGAACTGATTGTTCGCTTACTATCTAATCTACCCAGACCTTGACATGTGGCCTTGATAGGAGATGATCAATGTTATTCACTTCACCTGTGAGTGGTTATGTTGTTTTAGATCATCAGTGTATCTGTCTGTCTGTCTGTCTGTCTATCTATCTATCTGAAAATTCACACTGCTTTTTTCAAAACAACAAAAATCAGAAGAAATAGACCAAAATTCAACTGCTGCAGTTATTCACTGAAAATATTTCCAAGCATTATAGCTCTCAAATGTGCAGTTGAGACTTTTATGGGGCTTTTTTTTTGTTTTTTTTTGGAGCTTGACAGACTTGTCACAATATGCTTACATTAATTAGAAAAGCTTGGAGATTCTTCAGAATAATTTATTTTGTTTTTCATATGGGTTTGGAACAACATAGGTGTTAATGGGAGAGAAATTATGGCATCATTTTTGGGTAAACTAACCCTTTACTGACTAAAACTATTATTTCTCAGCAGAAATAGTCTCATAAGTTAAAAAATAAATAAAAATGGAAATAATAATTTACTGACTTAATTAAACTGCTCCAATCACTTGTCAAATTGCAAACACTGGATTGTGGGTTATCATACCGTAGATAGTAAATGATATATCAATGCTGACTTCAGAAATTGAGCAGATGGAGGCATCTTCGACAGGATGTTATGTAAACCTTCGAATTGAACTTGCCTTTTTGCTTTCCTGTCACGGCTCCAGTGCGTTTGCTGGTTTGTTTTGTATGTTTTGTCTCTCCCTCATATCTCGCAGAAGCTGCCGGCATGCATGAGCGGCATTTTCATGGGAACATTGATTGTTCCCAGGGGAACGCTGATCATGCCACTGATTAGCATGCCGAGCAACACCTGTTCTCCCCTAATTCAGTCCCTTCTTAAGCCCTTTGTGTTCTCAGTATCTTTGCTAGATTGTTGTTTGATGTTAAGTAACTAACCTCACTCTCTCTGCCTAGTTGGTCCTGTCTTGTGTATCTGTTGGTTTCCCACATGTCAGGGTGTGTGGTCGCCTTCCAGTTTTGCTGCGTATCAGCTGGTCTTCAGTGGAGGATACTTCGTCTCTACCCACGTGTCAGGAGTAACACTGTCCATCTCAGCTGGGCATTGTTCTGCACCTCACTAAGCTTCAATGGAGGATTCTACGAATCTATTCCTGACTTCCACAACACACACACTCATTCTACAAACACACTTTTCACAGATTGCCCCTTGCGCGGCCATGGCGCGCATGCTTCTCAGAGATCGCTTCCCACTGCTGCAGCCGGTGCCGGGATCCTCGACATTCTTCAGCTCAGAGACTGTTTATATTTTGTGAATAAATCCTTTGAACTGTTTCTCTGCTCTTGGGTCTGTTTGTCTCACTATTGCCCGTTACACTTCCTACCTCTGGATACTGCCTGATAAGGTAATTTTAACATTTCAGACAAACCCATAGTGTTCAATCTGTTGCTCTCCACCTGTCCAAACTACCCTGTACCATGTCCTGCCGTCAGTGCATTTAACAAAGACTGAATATTTTAGTGTGGGTTGAACCAACCTGTTTAGGAGTGCATTACACCCATTACACACTGATGACAACACCAGGAGCACCACTTAGCCCTCACTCAGTGCATTTTACCCCTCTCTGTGTAATAAATAGAGATGTGGGGGCAGAGTGGATAGAGGGAGAGGGCATCATGAGATGGAAGCAACAAATCAGGAGTGTTTATCCAGCTGTTGTTGTTGTGTGTGAGTGTGTGCATGTGATAAAGCCTCTCGAGGCCACAGGGTCATACACGCACTCTACTAAGGATTGAAAGATGCTCATTATATTTGCTCTGGCAAACTCAAATAAAATTGCAGCACTGAGGTTTATGTAGCTCATAATCACACATTTCAGATGGGGAAAAAATCTGATTTTTAGATTTATCAAAATCAAATTTTCCTTAATATTTTGAGATTAAACAGTCTTCTATGCTATGAAAACATACTGTAACTTCAAAACTCACATTTTTGAAACTAAGCTGCAAAACTATCAAACCATCAGTAACACAAGCAAAAAGGGAGCTTTACAGGAGTCTTACACAGTAACAAAAACATTTAATTCTGTCATTTAAAGAGTCATTAACATTAAATAATTCATGATTTACATACACCTGAACTTCTGTGACATTTTTAATAGGTTTAATTCTAGCAGATTACAAACTGTGAGGGGGAAATCATCACGGTTCACTCAGAAACATAATTTGCAAGGATGAGAAAAGGACGAGGAAGTTGTTATAACCAAAGTGAAGCCAAACATGTAAATGTTGACTAGAAAACAGGTCTACCATTACAAATGTTCCAGTTGGGTAATTTCACTGAACCCATTTAGGCTCCCAGCAATTCTTTTTATTCCTTAATAAAAACCACAAACAAAGCCTTTAATTAATTCCAGGCTAGATCAGAAATAAAAGAGGACAGCTGGGATGCTACCTACTCTCGTAAAATATTTTGAGACGTGATGGCTCAATTTTATCATGTTCAATGTAGCTCAGGAAGACTGCATGTCAAAACAAACCGCCGTCTATTTTCATTAATCACAGGTATCATTTCATCTTGCATTGTAACCACCAACACTTTCACTGTCATTTGTGACAAAGCCATGATATGTTTTTACCCCCTGCTGGAAAACAAAATGCTTAAACCAGCCTAAGCGGGTCTGCCTGGTCTCCCAGCCTGGTAAGGTGGGGGGGGGGGGGGGGTCTAGTTTGCTGGTTTTAGAGGGGTTTTGGGTCAGGCTGGGAGACCAGCTGAATGCCTGCTTGACCAGGTGGGATTCCAGCTAGACCAACTAAGACCATCTTAGGCCAGTTTAAGCTTCTTTTTTTCTATTCCATATGCCATTTTTATACAAGTTAGCTACTGGACAGTGAATGAGGCTGCCATATGCAAAAGTGTCACCATCAGTGGAGGCCCTGGGGTGAGATGTTCTGTGGAATAACAAATTAGCCATTGAAATAAGACAACTCAGTACTACCACAGACTAATTGCATACGGCAGGCAATTCCCATGAATTCCCTCACTGTAGAATCTTTAGCTTCATTGATCATCTCCTCCATCTGTTTAAATAAATGTGAATGGAAGCGGAGAAGCGATGGTGGGTAGGTATTAGCCTATTCCTTGTCCCTAACCTGAGGGTATCTCGGCCTCATAAAAATCAGCAGAAATTAGATAAACTACCATGTAAATGTTGAATTTGTGTTTTTCCAGGGAGCAACGACTGAATTATACAAGCCATGCCTAATCAATATGAGCAGTGTTTATTTGTGATTCACATATAAGTTCATTCATAAAATTGGATCCTTGTTTAGAATCTGTACCACTAATGTAAATAAAGGGAGTCGTAGTTTGTGAAGAAATGCAGGCTTGGGTGAACTTGAATAATAAGGAAGTAAATAGGGTCAGTTTTGATTTGATGTTGACTTCAAAGACGAAAGCATGTAGTCTGTAGCATTTTATATATGTCTATACAAGTGAGAAAGAGAGGTAGACAAAGAGAGCCCAACACCTCTGACAGTAATTTATTTGGAGGGAGATCTGCCAGCAGCTGTAACGCCCCCCTCTGCATGCCTGGCATCTGTGCTGCCACCCAAAATGTCAGCACACAGAAACGGGCACTCACCGGTCATTAGGGAAAGCTGTCACAGCCCACTGTCACCCTGTCCCTGCAGAGAGAGAGTGAGAGAGAGAGAGAGAGCCTCACTTGATAGAGTGAGCTGAGCCCAAACACATCCTGCTTCACCTCACCTACTCATAATGGAAACAAACTCAGGGGAAACTGAACACATACCTGCCATATAACATAGGCAGACGTGTTCAGAGGTTTTTCCTTGCCTACCCAGATCAATACAGATAATGTTTACATTCAGACTGCGTTTAGGCTGATCTGAGCACCCTGTGCAGGCAGGTAGGCATAGATAGGAAGATGCTAGGTGTTGCATTTTGCCATAGTAGCATGTCTGTGCTACATGAGCTGTTCTTTTTCAGTGCCGCTCAAGCACACGTCTGTATATTTCCCAGCCAGAAAATCTAGTTTAAGCTCATATATGTGTTTTAGATCATGATTTCTAGCTGGTCCAAACTGGTCATTAGCTGGAGCAAGCTGGTAGACTATCTAAGACCAGCAACAATCCAGGTGATCAGGCCAGCTTAAGGTGGTCAGTTTGTTTTTGGAAACATGGTAAATGGTTTCCAGCTGGTTTAAGATAGCCATTAGCTGGTCCAAGCTGGTTATTAGCTGCTGCAAGATGGTAACATATTGGACCAGCAAAAACAAGCTTTTATGTGGTCATACCAGCTTAGGGTGGTCAAGCTAGTTTTTGAGACATGGTGGCTGGTTTCTATCTAGTCTAAGCTGATTATTAGCTTGTCCAAACTGATGCAAGCTGGTAGACCATCTTAGACTGTAGGTGGTGGAACATTGTGTCTGGTTTCTGGCCCGTTTACATTGGTTTAGAGTCAAACTGGTCATTAAGGTGATACAAGCTGGCAAACTATCTTGGACCAGCAACAAACCAGCTACTAGGTGGTCATATCAGCTTAGGATGGTCAAGCTGGTTTTTAGCTAGTCTAAACTGGTAATTAGCTTGTCAAAGCTGGTGCAAGCTGGTAGACCATCTTAGGCAAGGTGGTGGCTGGTTTTTGGCTGGTTTATGCGGGTTCAAACTGGCAGACTATCTTGACAAGCTACCAGATAGTCATGCCAGCTTTAAGGTGGCCAAGCTGTGGTCTAAGATGATTATTATCTGGTCTAAGCTGCTTCAAACTGGTCATTAGCTGGTGCAAGCTGGTAGACCATCTTGAACCAGCGACTAACCAGCTACCAGGTGGTCACACAAGCTTAAGGAGGTTAGCTGGTTTTTGGAACATGGTGGCTGGTTTCTAACTAGTCTACTATGGTCTTTAGCAGGTAGACCATCTTAGACCAGAAACAAACCAGCTACCAGGTGGTCATACAAGCTTGGGGGGGGGGGGGGGGGGGGTGATTGGTCTGGTTAGCTTGGATCAGCTAATGACCAGCTATAAACCAGACACCATATTAAAAACACATCTACCAGCTTTTTCCAGCAGGGCTGTGTGTATGTATGTGTAAGTGCAGATAAAGATATAAAGTACTGAATAGGTAGAGAACATCTGCAGAGGGCAAGAAAGAAAGAGAGAGAAATTACACTATGGTGGCTGGTATCTGACATGCGCGCTGACGGATGATTTGTCGCTTCAAACATAGAGGGCTGACCTGGGGGCGGAGACACATACAGCGCACAGTGAGACAGCAACTGAGTCTGAAAAACTGTGACACTTCAAAGAGAACCTCACACATGTACATACACACACCCACAAACAAGCTGTCATCTCCTGAGAGAAGATACATACAACGCTAACCTGTATACCTGTATGTGAGAGAAGCAGGCGAGAAACACACAAGTCCTATGCTAAGGTGCAACAGAAATCAAACTCTATAAAAATAACTCAGACAGACTTGCATGTCCTTGCAAGGCAGAAAAATAATTATGTTAAAGTTTAATCTAAGCTTAGGTTTTAGGCTTTGGATCAAAATACATGCTTGAATGCTTAAATAAATGCCTAAATTCTCCAAACAAATGCCACAAACTGTTAGGCCACAGCTTTGATTCTGTTCTTTCATGTGCTGAGATTTAATGGCACTACTGAGCACTGCATGTAACATTTAGACATGCTCCTTTGCATGTGACCCTGCCTGGTGTGTGTGGACGCGAGTGTGTGTGTGGTCAGCATTATGTTCCACTAGCGTCTCCATTCCCTGAGGGTTTACCTGTGACTCACTCCAGTGCTGTAATCACGCTGCTTACTGCCTGCTGCCCGCTTTCTAAACTTGATTTCCAGACTGTGTGTGTGTATGTTTGTGAATGTGTTTCTTGTACTAATGTCAACTGATTGATGGCGTTTGTTTGAGTTTAATTACACTGTAAGTGACTGACTATGCCTGTGCACTTCAGTGAAGCAGAAAACTTAACTTGGTTAGGCCAGAAATTGGATTTCCGGAAAAGAAACAACATCGAATGGGAGGTTCTTTGGACAATATCAATGTCTTTCTCTCTCAATGGTCCCTCACTAAAGACAGGCTTGTAAAATAATTACTGTAATATAATGATCAGTTCTCACTGTAGAACAAAAGATGTGCTGGACTGAATAGACAGAATCTATATTGTTGAGACAATAATTATAATGTGTTCATCTTCCACATGATAAGAGAAAGATGATAACAAGTTATCTAGCCTTCCTCTATAGATTTAGATATCGATGTCGGCCAGACTCTATAAAACAGGCAACTAAGCATGTACTGTAAATGTATCACCATTCGAATATGCCCTTTTAGTAAGTGTCAATCATTACTTTGAACAATTACTAGGATAAAACTTGGATACAAATTAAATTTTAAGAATGTTTAATAAAAGAATGGCTTATAGAGTAAGAATACAGCATATATCTGAGGGTCAGTTCTGTGAGGTTTAATATTACAGAACAAATTCTACAGGGAATTAAAGTTCAGTTGCAGCAAAAGGCAGCTGGACTTCTCTAATCTGTGAGCTTTCCTAAATCAATTTAATTTCTTTGTTTATTTCCACAGGGGAAAATCACAGTGCTTCATGTTCACAGTGTCCACAACATAAATAATTTTTGCAGATATGTTAACCCAGCAGAAATGTGTGAACTGGTCTAAAAAAACTGTCACCCTGTGTCTCACACAAGTACTTTATGACATCAAGACACTTTTACTATAGCACATGAATTTTAGATGTTTTAGCATTCGCATTACAACTACATTTACAAGCTTGTTCATATGTGATCAAATTGCACGATACTTCAACTAAAGGAGCATTGCATTTGCTATGCAAAGGACCGGGATACGATTACTGCAGAGCATGCAAGTCGACACATGAGCTGAAAATGTCATAGAAGAACCACAAAATGTTGTGGTTGCTTTAGCAGTTGCGTTTTTCATCTCACATGTGCTTTTATGACACTATCAGTCAAGTTTGGGTTTAAGGTTTATGGTAGGGAGGTAGGATTTGTTGATTTTAAACTCGATAGAGCATTAACCTCAAAAGCCTGCTATTGCTGTTATCGCCACACAGTCGACATTACACCTCGGAACTGTCGCGATACATGCAATGAACCACATAATGTTATTTTGCAAAAATGTCACCACAGTCATGTTATTTTCAAGAGATCTGGCACATTACTGTTGCTAACTCTCTCAATCTCTACTACCAGCATTTCTTTGTTCTGATGCCAACATACTGTACTTCAGGAGGAATTATTAAATAATATCTGGATCAACAGTGTGTTTATAACTAGCAACAGTTTATTGTCTGCAAAAAGGTCTCCAGAATGCCTTGGAAGGCTTTGTCAAAAACATGAAATCAGGCAAAGAAATCCATGAATCACAGTTATCGATTAAAACGTTCAACTAAAAAGAGAGCAACCTCATTTTTTTGTTTGGAATTAAAAACAAAATGCAGATCAGATACATTTTTTACTTTAATGTATTGTTTATTTAATTATTTATTATTGCGATTTACTATACAAAATCCTTCAAATGTTTGCTATTTTGACATCAATATTGATATTAATAAAAGTTGTCAAAAGGACATTTCATTATGTATTTTTTGAAGCACCAGAGGTCCTATATTGTTGAAAATTGTTATCGAGTATATTGTGTTTTTTTTTCTTCCTTAGCACCCACCCCTGTATCTCTCATTAAATGTAGATTGGTTTTAGTCAAAGAGTGTCATCCAGCTCCTGCACTGTGTGGGTAAATTGTTGTTCTGCAGTTGTCTCTCTACAACTGAGCTGGATTTTATGAAGGGCTGAGCTGTGCCAGTGTCTGCTGGCGTGGTGTGCCGCGATGCGGTCCGATGCGGGGGATGTGATGAGTTCTGCAGAAAGGAAACAGGCTTTTCCAGATGGCAGGACTGTGATGATCAGCTCAACTGCCACAGACCTGGTCCAGCTACAGCATTAGTCCACCTCACCACCCTGTCATTACCTTATCTCTGCCTTGCCATCCCGACCCAACCGCTGTTCTCTGGATCGTCTCTGCAGTCATCTCTCTCTCTCTCTCTCTCTCTCTCTCTCTCTCTCTCTCTCTCACTGTCTGTCTTATTCCCTCACCTTCTTTACCTGCTAAACCCTTTCTCTCTTTCTGTCTTCACTTCTTCCTCCTTTCCTATTGTACAATGATGAAATCAGATGGTAAAACTACTTTCATAGAATGATACTGTACGATTACTATATTCTTATTGCACAGCATTTACATCGTGCATGTGCCCTATTCTGAACTGAATTGAGAATGTATTTTAAATTCAAATGTAATTCCTGCAATTGAATCGAGGTAGCAAATAAATTCATAATAAATAAAATTTGAATTTAAGGGAGAAGAACTGAAATGCAATGACAGTGTTTCTAATTATACATTTAATTTTACAGTATGAATTACCTATAAACATGTTATCATACAACACACAACGTATTTCCAGAAACATTAGATGAAATAAACCATTGTTTGAAATGTTGTGTGTGGATTAGAAATGAAGAAATGTAATATATAAGTGTATACATTTATGAATTTTATAAATCTAATAAATTGTATTATTTATAATTAATAATAATAATATTATTTACAGCATTTATTAATCTTGGTTAAAGTTAAAATTCTGAAAATAAATCTGTTCCCATGTTGTTTCATTATGCATTAACTAAGGTTAACATATACAACTTTTATTTTTAAAAATGTATTAGTATATGTTGTAATTAACATTAACCAAGATTAAGTGCTGTAAAAGTTTTGTTTATTGTTAGTTCATGTTATTGTAGTTAACTTACGTACATTAACAAATGTAACCTTAATGTAAAGTGTTACCTATATTTCTTTGTGGCCACATCCACACTAATCCGTTTTCAGATTCCTAACGTCATCATTTTCCAAAGTATGCAGTAATGGAGAGTTTTCAAAACGCTCTGTTTTCGGTAGAGGAAAATGCCATTCTAGTAAATTCCACTTCCTGTCATTCCAATTAAAATTCCTGTAGAGCGGAGGAGGGCAAGGCTGGGCTGGAATGACGCACGCCCGGTTCCCAATCAGCTTGATGGGGCACGCGAGGGATAAAGGCGGCCAGGGACGACAGTTCGAGGGAGAACTATGGGCAGCTGCCCTGCATGTGTTTATGTTTGTGTGTTTTTGTTTAAGTTTATTATTAAACTATTATTTATGTTGTCAAGCTGGTTCTAGCCTCCTCCTTTCCCTATAACCCCTTTACACTGGTGCCGAAACCCGGGAAGGAGGAGTGATGCCCGTCGCAGAGCCCTCGACACTGCCGTCCACCCAGGGGAGCGCCGCTGCCATCCGCTGGGGGACGGAGTAGCCTGACCGCCCGGACGCGGGGAACGGCCGCCGTCCGCGAGGAAAATGGGGACTGGACTCCCCGACCGCCTGGAGCGATGGAGCCGCTGCCAGGGAAGGGGGAGTGCCCTGCCGTCCCCCAGAAATGCAGAGAGGTCGAGAGAAGACCGCCATCTGCGAGGGGAGGAGGGAAGCGACTCCCTGACCGCCTGGAGTGGTAGGGCCGCTACCAGGGGCGGAGGATTGTCCCCACGGGTCGCCGGGAACGCGGAGGGGCATTCTGTCCGCTGGGGGTCAGAGGTCTGACTCCGGATCGCCCGGGGAGGAGCGGCTGCCATCCGCCTGAGAGGGTGGAGGAGTGATCAAGAACCATGTGACGGCACATCAGAGAGTGAGTTTATTTTTCTCTCTCTCCTCTCTCTCTCTCTGTCGCTCTGTGTTGGCCTTTCCCTCGCCTATTTTGTTTTTTGTTGTTGTTGTTGTTTTTCCCCTCCTGTCTCCTCCCAGGTCGAGGAAGGCGGGGATGACCCGCCGGCAGTCGGGGCGCAAGGCATGCCCCCCCAGAGAGGAGGTGGGTATGTACGTCATGCCTGAGGCAACAGCGGGAGGAGTGTAGAGCAGAGGAGGGCGGGGCTGGTCTGGAATGACGCACGGCCAGTCCCCAATCAGCCTGATGGGACGCGCAAGGGATAAAGGCGGCCAGGAAAGACAGCTCGAGAGAGAGAGAATTACAGGCAGCTGCCCTGTGTGTGGTTATGTTTGTGTGTTTTTGGTTAAGTTTATTATTAAACTATTATTTATGTTGTCAAGCTGGTTCTCGCCTCCTCCTTTCCCTTGTAACCCCCTTACAATTCCATTACAACATCCTGTGGGGCGTGGTCAATTTAATTTAATTTCCAACTCATGAATTGAAAGGGAGACAATTATTTCTGAATTTTGCAGAACCCAGATTTACATGGTATACAGAATCAGAATCAGAATCAGCTTTATTGCCAAGTATGCTTACACATGTACAACAATACAAAAACAATACAAAAACAGCAGCAAGACATAGATAATAATAAAAAATAAAAAATAGTTATACACATACATACATACACACACAGACACACACATACATACACACATACACATAAGTAGTGCAAATCTAATACAAATCTGTTATCTGTTATGTACAGTGCAAATACAAATCTGTAACTATTATATTCCAGGGTACTTTAAAGAACACCATGGTATTACTATAGTGTACATCACTGTAGTGTCCAAACATTTACCATTACCATGATAACAGGTCCAAAAAACACAGTAATAACATAGTACTTTTTCAAATATCTGATCCTTTTCTCTCCCTCTTTTTTTTCATCCAGATCTACATTTCCTTGGATCAGTGAAATAGAGTGTAAATGAATTCTGAAGCGCTGTTCCACTGACTAGTTTTGCTGTGCAGTGACAGGTGTAGAAAAGTGTGGTGGGGGGTTTGGGGTGGGGGGGTTGCCTATACAATTGACAGCCCTTAATGCTCATTCTGCCTTCGTTATGTCCTAGCCCCTGGATCCAGCCTTTCCCCAACTCTTTCTCTTTTTCTCGTCTCCTCTGCTGCCCCCCACCCGTCTCGAGACAGCCCCTGCCGCTGATGCATTTACCTCATTCTCTGGGTTTTTACCCGGAGCAAAAACAGTCAGGCTGGATTTCTCCAGCTTCTATCAAAGCCACATTTCTTTGTCAGATTTTTCCCCTCAGCCTGTGGCATGTTTGGGGAGGTAAACTACTTGATGAAATTTAAAAGTATAAATGTGGATGTGAATTATCGTACCTCTGCTGGGCTCGGGCTGCCACTTCAGCTAGTTTGTGATTTTCTGTGTCCCGAGGTGGGAGTGAGCAACGGGCATCCATTATTGATGGGGCATCTGGAGGGGAAGTGTAAGGGTGGGGTGTGGGACTTGCCGTTTTGAGCTTTCTGCTTTCTTCCACTAGAGCAAGAGGCGAGTCATATGGGTAATAACCGTTAAGCAGCTACTAAGTCAATGCCTATTCCATCCCACATGGGGGTCAGAGTTTGGCTGGTTAGAGTTGGTAGTTTGCCCCTGCTGGTTGATGAGGTAACTACACTATTATGCTGGCAAAAAAGCATGTTTCTCCATTACCTTCAGGTTAAGCCATTCAAAATTAGCTGTTTTTTTTCACGCGAAATAGCATCATTATATTTTAGTAGATGTTTTACCAGTAAAAGGTTAGCTCACCTAAAAATGAAAATTAATTCATGAACACTCATGTTGTTCCAAACCCATATGACTTTCTGTCTTTGGTGTAACACAAAATATGTTAGGCATTATATTAGTCTAAGTCACCATTAATTTTCATTTAATCATTGTTTTCAAAACAATGAAAAAGAATGATGACTGCGAAAGAAAGAAAGTCATATGGGTTTGGAATAACCTGAGGGTGAGTAAATAACCATAGAATGTGCCACACAAGCAACTGACTGAAGCTGATGGGAATGCTCAGATATCTCTGTCAGGTATTTCAGACCTCCTTGGTCTATCAATGCTAAACAAAAGCTGAGATATGCTACATTTAGGAAGGAATTCAAAATCTAAGATTTTTTTTTAAAGAATAATCAATAATCAATGTAAGTTATGCTCAATTGACAGCATTTATGGTATAATGTTGATTACCACAAACATATAATTGACTTGTCCCTCCTTTTCATAAAAAAACAAACAAACAAACAAACAAACAGTAAGACATAATGGAATTGAATGGGGACAATTTTTGGTGGTTTAAAGGCAGACATTTGAAGCTTATTATTTCATAAAAGCACTAACATTCATTCTTTTTTTTAAAATTGTGTATTATTTGATTATTTGTCGCACAGCTTTTTTTGTGGTAGACGAATAAAGCATTGATAAGACAAAACAAAAATTGGCTTTAGAATCCAATATATTGTTTATTTACATATTATTAAACATAAGCCGATCATTGGCCTCCAGTTCACAGCAATCCATTTTGCAATTGAATTCGTCAATCAGTCCAAGTCAGATTTATTATAAGGGCTATTCTAAGTACGCATCAATGTACACATGTGTCAGATAGTATGCAACAAATCTCACTTTGGTTGCATTGCATCATAAACCGTCCTGGTTACTTTCATAACCTCCGTTCCTTGATGGAGGGAACAAGACATTGTGTTGATGTAGTGACACTAGGGGTCACTCTTGGGAGCCCGAAACATCTCTGGTCTTTGAAAAAAGGCCAATGAGAATTGCCGAGTGGTATTTGCATACCACTCCCCCGAACATACGGGTATAAAAGGAGCTGGTATGCAACCACTCATTCAGTTTTTGTGCTGAGGAGCCGAGACAAGGTCCCGGCCATTTCAGCGGGTAGTCCAGCATTATGGCAGGAGGGACACAACGTCTCGTTCCCTCCATCAGGGAATGGAGGTTACGAAAGTAACCAGGACATTCCCTATCTGTCACTCACTCGACGGTGTCGATGTAGTGACACTAGGGGTCCTTATATGAAACGCCACAACTAGCTGAACTGGTGGTGCGAGACGGGCAGACCACTGTGTGCCTCGTAGCCAGCGCACTAGGCCGACACGTAACCTCCCCCAATACTGTTATGAGCATCGAACGGCCCTATAGCGGCTACATAAACCTTCAAGGTGGAGGGGAACAGCCGCCCCTCCAACCTCTCCTGCAGGAAGGAAAGCACAGACCCGACTGCACATCTCTGGGGGTCTTCATGTCGGGAAGAACACCACTAAGCGAACAGACGCCACTTCAAGGCATACAGGAGCCTCATAGAGGGAGACCTAGCTTGAGTGATCGTGTCTGCCACTGCAGGTGGTAGGCCACTTAAGTCTTCCATGTCCCGTCCAGGGGCCAGACATGGAGATTCCAGATGGTCGAGGGTGCCAGATGGTGCCCTGTCCCTGATCTGTTGTGACGAGCGTGAGGTCCGAGAACCACGTCTGGGTGGGCTAGTAGGGTGCTACCAGGATGACCTGCTCCTCGTCCTCCTTGATCTTGCACAGGGTCTGAGCAAGTAGGCTCAATGGGGGAAATGCATATTTGTGTAGTCCAGGGGGCTGTGTGCCAGCGCATCTATACCGAGAGGTGCCTCGGTCAGGGCGTACCAGAGCGGGCAGTGGGAGGATTCTCAGGAAGTGAACAGGTCTACCTGTGCCTGCCCGAATCAACTCCAAATAAGCTGGACCACCTGAGGGTGGAGTCTCCACTCTCCCCTGAGGGTAACCTGTCGTGACAGCGCATCCGCTGCAGTGTTGAGGTCGCCTAGGAAGTGAGTGGCTTGCAGTGACTTGAGGTGCTGCTGATTCCAGAGGAGGAGACGGCGGGCGAGTTGTGACATACAACGGGAGCGTAAACTGCCTTGACGCTTGATGTATGCCACCGTTGCTGTATTGTCTGTCCGAACTAACACATGCATGCTCTGGATCAACGGCCAAAACCTCCGCAGGGCGAGCAGAATTGCCAACAACTCGAGGCAGTTGATGTGCCAATGTAGCTGCAGGCCCGTCCAGGAGTCGGCGGCTGCATGCCCAATGCATACAGCACCCCAGCCTGTTTTGGAGGTGTCTGTCATAACCACAACGCGCCTGGAGACCTGCTCTAGGGGAACACCTGCCCATAGAAATGTGAGGTCGGTCCAAGGGCTGAAGAGGTGACGACAGACCGGCGTGATGGCCATGCGATGTGTCCCACGGCACCATGCCCATCTCGGGACTCGAGTCTGGAGCCAGTGCTGAAGCGGTCTCATATGCATCAACCCGAGCAGAGTGGCCACCGCTGAGGATGCCATATGCCCCAGGAGCCACTGAAACAGTTTCAGTGGAACCACTGTTTTCTGTCTGAATGCCTTCAAACAGGTAAGCACTGACTATCCACGCTCGTTTGTGAGGCGCGCAGTCATCGAGACTGAGTCCAACTCCAAGCCGAGAAAACAGATGCTCTGAACCGGGAGGAGCTTGCTCTTTTCCCAGTTCACCCGAAGCCCTAGTCGGCTGAGGTGCGAGAGCACTAGGTCCCTGAGGTGCGAGAGCACTAGGTCCCTGTGCACATCCCGAGAGTGAGCTATGATTAGCCAGTCATCGAGATAGTTGAGGATGCGAATGCCCACTTCCCTTAACGGGGCAAGGGCTGCCTCTGTGACCTTCGTGAAGACACGAGGGGACAAGGACAGGCCGAAAGGGAGGACCTTGTACTGATACGCCCAACCCTCGAATGCAAACCCCAGGAAGGGTCTGTGTCGAGGTAGAATCGAGATGTGGATGTACGCGTCCTTCTGGTCTACTGCCGCGAACCAATCTTGATGCCGGACGCTCACTAGAATGCGTTTTTGTGTCAGCATCTTGAACGGGAGTCTACATAAAGCCTGGTTCAGTACTCGCAGGTCCAAGATTGGCCGCAACCCACCGCCTTTCTTCGGTACAAAGAAGTAGGGGCTGTAAAACCCCTTCTTCATCTCGGCCGGAGGGACAGCCTCTATCGCACCCTTCTGTAGGAGGCAAGCCAAATGTCCAAGCTCCGGGTGAGGGGGACCAAGGGGAGAATCTCGTCGGACGTACCGGCAGGTGGGGCCTCGCGGCGGGGCGGAGCCTGAGGTGCCACGTCGTGCCGTAGCCGTGCTGAGTTCAGGGACATCAAAGCACTTACCTGGCTCTTTGTGACCACCCCCGGAACAGCCTGGGATGGGGGAGGAAGAGGCTTGTCCTCGTGACCTGTGGAGACCGTCACATCGGGGGCAGATTTGTGCCACAGCTGGGTGCGCAGGGGCGGGGAGACTGCCGCTGGAGTGCCAAACCTGCTGAAATGGAATGGTGGACGGTGGTCATGATGACAGCTGTGCGCACCGGGTATGTGGCCCAGGGAACAAGGAAACCACTCTTTTGCTGAACTCTTGGGTACCGCAGCCACTTGGGCATGCGGCAAAATGAAATGAAAAGGTAACAAAATATTCTCCTCCCAGCCCTCCACAGGGGGATAGAGTGGTCTGCTTACCATCTCCAGAGCAGCGGGTTTCCTCGTCCCTGGGTCGCCCGTCTCAGGGGCGCTTCGAAGCCTTTCTCGGGTTCTTGGTGGCCGGCTGTGTGACGGGTGACATCTGCTTCCTGCGGTGGGCTCCACGCCGGGGCCGGGCCGCGGGGGCGGGCTGCGGCGGAGCTGGTGCAGTCACCACAGGAGGACGCCCTTGGCGACGAGCAGACGGGGTGTGGGATCTTGAGCCGTGCTGGGGCAGGATGTGTTGGATAGCTTCCGTCTGCTGCTTCACCACCGAGAACTGCTGGGCAAAGTCCTCGACGGTGTCGCCGAATAGGCCAACCTGGGAAATGGGGGCGCCAAGGAACCGTGCCTTGTCGGCCTCTCCCATCTCGACCAGGTTGAGCCAAAGGTGGTGCTCTTGGACCACCAAGGTGGACATCGCCCACCCGAGAGACCGCGGCATGACCTTCATCACCCGGAGGGCGAGGTCAGTCACCGAGCACAGTTCCTGCATCAATCCCGGGGCGGAACTACCCTCATGCAGTTCCTTTAGCACCTTGGCTTGGTGGACTTGCAGGAGAGCAATGGCGTGCAGGGCAGAGGCAGCTTGTCCAGCGGCACCATAGGCCTTGGCCATCAGGGACAACATAAACCTAAAGGCCCTGGATAGGAGCTTCGGGCAAGGTGGCGGCGGTCTGCAGGCATAGGTGCACCACAAGCACCTTATCCACCTGGGGGATCAGTGAATACCCCTTGGCCGCCCCACCATCGAGGGTAGTGAGGGCGGGCGAGCTGAAAGATCGGGACCGGGCAGTAAAAGGTGCCTCCCACGACCTTGTCAGCTCCACATGCACTTCCGGGAAGAAAGGAACTGGGGCGGGGCATGGCTGTGAACGGCGAGGGTTCAGGGGAGAGCGGAGGGTTCCATTCTAGCCCAATGCTCGCGGCTGCCCGGGAAAGCATGTCCATCATCTCCACGTCAGCCTGTGACTAGGTGACCGTACCCGAGGGGGGAAGCCCAGCTGAGGCTTCCACGTCCGACTTGTTGAGCCCGCTCTCCGATGCTGCGCTCAAGAGCTCATCACCTTCACGGGCTCCGAACAAGAGGTCGAACTCGCCGTGAAACGAGCCGGCGGACTCATCCAGAAGCGGACTCATCCAGAAGCCAGACGAGTGTGCTGGGGAATGGGAGGTCCGTGGGGGGATACCCGGCGGAGGTGGTCCCATTGAGGTCCCCAAATCACCTCCAGTGCTAGCTGCGCTGTCCTCATACCCGTAGGTAGAAGGACCGAGGCGGGGAGCTGGGCTTGCATACCAGCTCCTTTTATGCCCATATGTTCGGGGGAGTGGTATGCAAATACCACTCGCCAGTTCTCATTGGCCTTTTTTCAAAGACCAGAGGTGTTTCGGTCTCCCAAGAGTGACCCCTATTGTCACTACATCGACACAACGTCGAGTGAGTGACAGATAGGGAAATACAGTTTTTAGGTCGCTGTGTCAAGTTAAATGTAATTTGAAACTTAGAAAAACATGTATTGAGATCCATGCGTTCTTATTTGCATTCCATAAAGCTGTCTTGAAACGCAAGTCAAGCATTCTTTTTTTTTTTTTTTAAAGAAAAGAAGGGACAAGTCAAAATAATTTTTGTGGTAATCAACATTATGCCACAAATGCTGTCAGTTGAGCTTAACTTTTATTGAACAGGATTTCTTTAAAAAGCACCTGTTATGGCTTTTCAAATATTATCTTTCATGTAGTGTGTTATATAGCTGTTTGTGTATGTAAAAAAGTCTGCAAAGTTTCAAAAATCAAAGTGCACGACAAATGGAGTTACTGACTCCCAAAAGAAAGAACCGATTCTGAACACCTGAAACGAGTCGTTAGTAATTCCAGACATACTTCCTGTCCTAACTAATTTGGTAACAAAAAACCCACCTCTGGTCTTCACTGGATGCTCGTGAACAGCTTTGACCTGACCCCAAATACTACAATAAGAGGTAGACCAATCACAACAGACTGGAACATTTGACCAATCAGAGCAGAGTAGGCTCTCTGAAAGGAGGAGTTTAGAATGAATCCTTTAGAATGGATCATTGAATGAGTCGTTTTTGACACTGGGAAAAAAGGGGTAATGCTGCAATTTAAATTATGAGCAAATTCAAGTGTTTTTTTTTACCTTGGATGCATGTAAATCTATTGTATGAGACCTTTAAAACAAAATTAGGCACGTTTAAAAACCATAATAGGTGCTCTTTAATGTGTTCATTGAGTATGTTTTCCATCTGTGCAAATCTACTGTGCACAAAAGTTGAAGTTAGAACAGATTAATCAATGTCTTTCATATTGTGAGTAATCAATGCTTGACATTTGTGATCACTTTTCCTCGGCCCCTCCTGTGTCTTTTGGGAATCACGCAGAGTAAACAACACTCGCAATTATGTTTGATTTATCTTCATTTACACCACTGACATCTGCTCATCCTTTTCAATTGTTACACACAGACACTCACGCACACAAACTTCATGCATGTCACAGCATGAGCTGAGACAGAGCAGCATGGTGCAAGCACACACACAAACAAATACAAAAACATTCATTGGAATGATCATGTCTAATTTTTATTAGCAAGTTCAGGATCAACCAAAGCATTGTTTTCACATTTAACGAAAGGAGCTGGGTGGCGAAGGATAAGCAGTGAAAGAGAGAGAGAAAGGCTAGGTTTGTACAGGGTGCTGCAAAATCAATGGCTGCACACTGAAAGATGCAGACTGGAGGGTAATTATTGTTCATTGTGTGTCTTCAGCATGGGATAGCAGAAATTGTGACAGATAATTAGGAGGTGGTGATTTCAGAGTCAGAAAATCACGCTCCTGCCGCCGGCTACACGCTCAATGGACAGGATAAATAAATCAATGACATAAACAAAGCAGACATGCGTGGAGTGCATATGTGGCACTGAAATGCAGCCCTTCTCTAATCCACATAGGAATACATGAAAAACAAACAGAAAAGGCTTGAGAGCTGAATAGATAGGCTACTCTCACACTGACCATTCCATTAGGGTTGGTCTGGTCTAATGTCAACATGAAATCAAAACTAATCTTATTTACTTATTATATATTCCAGGTCTTCTTGTGAGCAACTCAGCCTGATCTCATGAAATTTATGTGACTGTGGCAACATTTTTATGAAATTACATTATCTGGTTCATTATAAATATTGCGGCAGTTCCGAGGTAAATGTCCGCGGTGAGTTAAAAGCGAGTTAAATGTTCTCCCAAAGAGATTAGGTTTTTAAGGTTAATGCTCTATCAAGTTTTATATCAACAAAACTTACCTCCCTATCTTAAACCTAAACCTAACTGATAGTGTCGTTAAAGCAAATGTGAGATGAAAGACGAAATTGCTGAAGCAACCATGTCATTTTGAGGTGCTTCTATGACACTTCTGGCACATGTGTCATACCCAGATCCTTCGCGTTTCAAGTGCAATGCTCTGTTAGTTGAGCTACTGTAGAACTTGAAATGTAAAAACTTGCATCGCGCCTATAACAACTTTCCTTTTGTCTGATGCCACCACAACCACCTGGTTACATTCTAGTAATGTCCACTTTCATGATCCAATGATGGCATGATGACATTTGGATAAAATCTAATCCCGTCCTGCATTTTTTTTTTTGTCATCGAATATCCGGTTTCACTCAGAAATATGTCACATTATGGAAATAAAATGGGTGAAAACATTGTTTCTTGTTGACTTGTGTATTTGAGTGAGAAAATGGAATACTATTGGATAAATCCAGCTAAAACCAGCCTAAGGTAATAGCTGGTATTCATGGTTTTTAGCTGCTCAACCACCCTAACCAGCTTTAACCAGCTAGAAACCATGTATACCAGCTACTACTTAGGCTGGTTTTAGGTGGATTAACAACCAGCTGATGATGACCATCTTGATCAACCTGGTTAGGGAGGTTAGACCACCCTGATGAAACATTTGAAAGCCTGCTCAATATGGTTGACCAGACTGACAACATTAAACTGGTATGGCCTGTTTTTTTCAGCAGGGAGTCAAGAAAAAGATAGTGGCTGATAGAGAGAGCAAGTAAGGGAAAGATAAAGCCAGTGTTGGAGGTAAAGCATTAAGTAATCAGATTACTTTTTAAGTAACGAGTAAAGTAACGTGATTGTTTTTATTTTAGACAATAATATATTTTAAATAAGTAATCCGTTGCTTTTGTACACCTCTCCTTTCCCCGTATTGTGATAAATCAGAAGTAAAAGTGTGCAAACTTCGGGGAGGAGACGTGCATGAATGGGCATTGTAGTGTGTGCATGATAGGTATTGTAGTTCTAGAGAGTATGAGCCATGCTTATCAGTGAGGGGCAGAGCACAACAAGTCTTCTTTTAGCCTACCCTGAGATTTATGTTTAAAAACTGAAACATATTGCCGGTAAAGCAATGTAAATCTGAACGCTTCAGTGGAATCAAGTTGTACTCATCATTTGCAGCAGCTGATTTTTTTGTGCACTGGAGCTTACATGAGCAGCTGTCATAAACTTTGCCATTGTCATGACAATCACAGCAAAATGTGTCCTCATAAGGCAACATTTTGTCAAAAATGTAACATTCAGGTAAGTGAAACTTTGATTCTCGCGACTGATTCATGCAGGCTGCATTTAAAATGTGTAAACACACATTTTCGTGGTATAATATAGCACAGGCATAAGCCAGGAGAAGTCTTCCCATGGCCACGGCATGATTATACAGTTACATACAATGTGGAATGATCGCTGACTGTGCATCCGAATTGCTTTGTTTTAATGTTGCCTCTAACTACATCTCTAGGATCAGTTTGCATCTGAACTGCTCTGTTAAAGCCTTCTGTTGAGTGAAACGTGATTGATTCATGTGTAAATACATGCTGCATTACAAAAAAAAAATCAGTAAATGCGTTTAGGCAGAGGGATTATAAGACTAGTCTTCCACTGGCCACGGCATGATATACAGGGTGAAATACTCACTCAATTCACTGACTTATGCAGCCAAACTGCTCCATGTTACAGCTCCCTGTAACTGGGAGAATGGGATGAGAAAAGCTGACTCTGGATTAGTGGCTCCGAGCAACATTCTACATCGATTGTGTATGCAGAGAAAATGTCTTAATTTCTTAAAATATTCTACATTTTTGTTTTATAATAAACAAGTAATGTGATTTGTGAAACATACCATTTGTATGACATTTTGGTAGCAGTAAAAACGATTCCATTCAAGTTGTATCAACATGCACGTTTGCAGTAGGCTGTCCGCAGTACGCACCATGGATCAACTCAAAACAAGTGTGCACTGAGATTACTTAAGTGAAAAGTATTCATATATTGATCAGACTTATTCCTTTAACATGTTAGGTTGGCATTCCACACTGAATTGTATCCTGACTTCTGAAAAACATCTTAAGTTGACTCTGGTATTGTCGAAGGGCACTGCATATGATGACAAATATGATGCAGGTTCAAGTGTTGTACTTTGCTGCTTTAGGTAAAACAGTGGTTATTCTTCATTATTCATATTGGCTGCCATGTTAATGGAAAAAACAAATCATGCATATTCATTTTATTGATTCTTTATTATAAATATGACGTGAAGACCTACTTTTTTAAATATCTGTTTGTTTACTATGTTTTTTTGACATGAGTGTTGTACAGTAGCTAACATGACCTGTAATGTCTCTTGTATACAATGCATGGCTTAATTGTATGGAAAGCATAGCATAGCAGAAGAGAGAGTGACTGTGAGAAAAAAGTAACACAAAAACAATGAAAAGTAATGTAACACTTTACTTTATATAAAAAGTAACTTTTTAATTAAGTTACTTTTTTAAGGCGTAACGCAATATTCTAACTAGTTATATTTAAAAGTAACGTTACCCAACACTGGATAAAACCAGGAAAGTGTTCAGAACACTTTTCACCTCAATAGGATATTGAAGTTCTGTTAACAGTGTAACTCACATATTTCAGCCCTGAAGAAATGACGCTGTGGCTGATCTACACCTTAGTAAGCTTAGCTTCACTCCCAAGACCAGCATAGTCTTGCAGCCTTGGACAGATTTACATAATAATTTACACTTTGTGCATCTCACTTTGCCAACACGTAAATTTTGCTTTCTGTGAAGGAGGACACAGCAGTAGATCTTATGGAGGTCATACCACATTGCCTAACACGCCAAGTCTGTGGTAGTTCCATCAGAATTATGAACAACATTTTTACACAAGAGAACTGAATCTGACCTGGGGCGCATTTTCCTTTAATAATGTAGTTTGCATGGTTATTGTGTTGGGAATAGTTCGGCAATGGTCTGGAGCAGTCCGTTTCTCATATTTACACTTGGCTCTTCTCTTCCAAGTGATTAAGCGAGAATGGGCTGAGAGAGAAAGATTTATTTGAAGTGGCCTCCAAGTCAATAAAAGATGGATGCTGGGCACCTCGCAAATCGCCCCTCCTCATGCCCAGATAAAAAGGAGAGAGATTACTGGACATTGTGAAGAGCGTTAGCATGATGGAGCAGGGGAGGTTAGCAGCTAGCGGGGCAGGTGGCGCGAGACAGGTATCTGAGTGGCTTTTGATAAAGATTTGTGTTATATTTTAGAGTCCATATAGTTGCCTAGTCACACACCTATTAGAGAGAGAAGCTATTACAGCAGCGCACTAACAGACCCCCAGAAGAGAAACACACTGTTCCTGGGTAATTCCAGCAAATAGAAAAAAACAACAGCAAAATTAGTTAATGGTGGGAGGGCAGTGGGAAGGAGGGAGTCAGAAAAAGAAAGAGTTGGAAAGAAAAAGTAAAAAAAGAGTGGAGGATAGAGAAAGAGAGAAAAAGTTTTCTCACTGAATTTTAAGTGCTTTACGTGTTTCAAATGTTTTAGCGTATTTTTTACTAGTTTGATAGAACTATAGTAAGTTTTACCTTACAGCATCAGCTGTAAAAGTCTAATACAGAAAGTCTAAGTCTAATTATTAATAACTTTTCTTTCAGACACGTTTTCCAAAACATCATAGTACTAAAACTAAAGATTTAACATTGATTTGTTTTTTGTTTTTTACTTGAGACTATTTTGTAGCTAACAATCATATTCCCATAAGCTTGTCTAATGTTAGCCAGTTAACAAGATAGCTAGCTATTTTCCCTGAAAGATAAATACAATTTCTGATGTTGCTTTACAACATTATGGTTGGTGTTACCATTACATGCAATAAAAATAAATTTAATACAGGGTATTTCTAGCATGCTATTCATTGCTTGCACACCCAACCCCAAGAACTAACTATTTTGTATCTATCCTTACTTAATTTTGTGTACTGATTGTTCATACACATAACTATATCAGATAAATTAAAATTGCTTGACAATTCATACTACAGTAAATAATAGTTAAAAACATGTCAACAGATAGCTTTGTAAAAGGTGACAGAATGTCAAATACTTAACAGAAATCCTTTTCGAATGAACGCAAACTTGTAAGGGAGAAGAGAAAGCATGGCACTGCCTATTACCTGAAAATTAATGGGTGATTATTCCTGCCTCAAAATCACAGCAACACAGTTGAGCACAATGCAATCAGCCCTTCCTTTTGATGACATTTGAGACAAGCCCCAACCTTTTCCTAAGCAGTTTTTAACCTGAATGCGCAAATCATTTTGACTTGTTTGGACTGCCATTTGGTAGAAGATATCAAATTAACCCAGTGGAATTTGACTTGGAAATGAAAGGCAAAGGAATAAATAACAACAGGGGTGATATTTCTTACGAGGTTTTTCTGATTGCTCCAATTTGCATCAGCGCAAAGTGGAATGGGCCTGGCTAACTCGTTAGCCTCCTATTCATGTTGAAATGCGCTTTGCCTCATCTTCCCATTAGCGGGGGGTGGGTGTGAGAGAAGTCCTTCATTTTAACTTTGAAGATAATTAAACACATAATGGATATCACTGTCACCGAGAAACTCCACAGCTCGTTTATCGGCAGCAGCATTTTGTATGTGAGCCAAATTAAAAGGCTAGAAATGTGCTTGTTACTAATTCATTCGGCCATTTAAAGGATGGGGAGTGATGCGCTGGAGTGGGTGAGCCAATCTGTTTGACAAAAAGTGCTGCTTTCCTTCCTGATTTATGAGCTCTTTTCTCTTTTTTATTTCTGAATGGACAAACTAAGTCTCGCTGTGATTTGACTTGACAAAATAGGTCGGAGGCGTGCGTCTCTTTCACTCGCTGTCTAGTTTTTTCTTACGTTATATAATGTGATAGCCAGGAGAGCTTCAGAGCCAAGAAGAATCTATGAAAAAGAGTGCAATGTTCGGTTTGTAATTTAGAATGATATAAACTTCATCACTTACTATTTCTCTGATGGCACATCATGTGCGAGATCCCATTGGTGGGATAATTTTTCCCTTTCCTGAAGTATTGCATTTTCTAAAGAAAATTTAAAAAAATATAGCTTCATTTGCACTACATATGTTTCCCTTTCAAATCCAAAGCAACTATCAGAGGCATTCCCAATCCGTATAGCAAAATCCTCCCTTTGAAGGATCTTTGTACTGCATTTTTGCTTCAATAATAAATTATGCTGCCCATTTTACAGTTTTTACAGCGATGGGATTAGCCTGTACTTCATGTCACACATTAGCATGCCCTGCTTTTATTTGCATGTCAACTTCCTTCACTGATTTGTTTAATGTGCTTTTGAACTTGACAGGACAGGCTTCCAACACGGTAATGATCTCCATCATGGACTAGTAAAACTTTACTATCCCCATAACATGCCTTTCAGCAGGAGTAAGATAGTGTTCAGCACAGTGGTCTTAATGGTAGCGTAAAAGCTTCACATTTGTCTGTTGATGTATGGGCTAGCCTCCAACTGCCTTTTACTCTAATTTAATGTGTGAAAACTAATGGAAAGACAATCTGTTTTTTCAACCCCCCATACCTTTGGAAAAAAATATATTATACTTAAGCTTTGTTCCAAAACCTAGTGAGCTGCCTATGGAGGCAGTATTTTAAGACATCATAGGCATACATCATAGGCTTACAAGCCTTTCAAAATAGCAAGTTTGGTAGGCAAGTGAGAAAAACGTTGATTACAGCTTAAATATGTGATTTCTGTGACACTAGTGCCACAGAATGGAATTGCAAAAATAAAATTAAAATTAAAAACTCATCTGCCCTTGATCAAACAAACAATTAGCCCCACCCCAACTAGCCATTGGTTGAGTAATGTTGTTGTGGCGAGTCTAAATGGGTCGCTCAAAACAAACGCTGGAATTTTTAAAGTGCCACAGAGATACAGTTTACACACTGAAATTTTTTTTTAAAAAATCTGTTGGTTTAACTTATTTAAATTGTGGACATTTGTGTTCCACACAATGAAAATGTGTTTATTTAATATGAAATGAAAATATACGCTCTACTCAAATTATTTAGCGTGTTGCGAAACCCTTAATGAATTGTTTAGTGAAAACCTAAATTAATTGTGTAGCAAAAACCTAAATTAATTGAGTTAACCTAACTTAAACTTGATCTATTCTAATAACTCTATTGAACATTGCAGTTTGTTACTGGCTAGCAACAAACACTTTAGCATCTTATATGTCTTTTTGGTGGTGCTGAGAGTTTACAGATCTCCAATCAGTCATTAATCTGATAATCCCACAGTATTTGCTTCAAGAGAAAAGCAATACATTTTTCAAAAATAATGTACCCAACCTCGACCTAACCATTAGCGGCACTTTTCTCCACAATGGTAACCTCCAAAAAAATTCAACATGACAGAAACTCCTCTAAATCCCAACACAGGGGTGTCAATTGCATATGGCAGGGTATGGCAGCTGCCATATTGGCTGCCTGGTCAATGCAAAGGAATATATTTTAATTAAAGGATTAACAGAGTTTGAAATCATTTTGTATCACAAATAAATTCTAACTGACTCAATTCCATACCCGCGGGTTGTTTGTTTAACTGCATCCGCGGTTACATGCTGTCATGGTTTTATGTGTTTTTGTTCATGTTTTGTGTTAATGTCTTTTATTTTGGAAGTTTAGTTCCTGTTTTATAGTCACGTGTTCCATGTCATTTTATTTCCTGTTTCCCTGCCATGTCATGTGATTCCCTGTTTCATGTCATGTGAATTCATGTTTCCCTCCATGTTCATGTGTCTTGCTTTCATTGGTTTATTGTCTTGTTACCTTGTTATCAGTTCTGTCTTGTCATTGGTTATCATTGTCATGTTTCTCCCTTGTCCACGTATTTAAGCCTCATGTTTGTCATTGTCCATTGTCAGGTATTGTGTTTATGTAACGTTGTTTGAAAGTCAAGTCAAGTCATGTCATATCAAGTCTAGTTTAGTTCATGTTTATGTTTTGTAGTCACATTTTTAGTTTTCAAGCTTCATGTAAATAAACTGCACCTGGGTTCTTCACTTCATCGTCATCATCTGCCTGTTACTGCCAGCCATCGTTACAGAATACCTGTCCGCAAAATGAACCAAGCAGTTCAGCTTCTTCGTTTACGTCAGGGGATTCGTCCCCTGGAGGAATATGTTGAGGACTTCTGCACTTTGGCCTCCAGGGTCGACTTTAATGAGATTGCCCTCAAGGACTGTTTCCATTTTGGGCTAAATGAGCCGGTCTCCTCCCTGATGCCTGACGGTTGGAGTACCTACAGCCTGACTCAGTATATCGACCTTGCCCTACTGATAAGCGGTTCACCGTTCACTGTGGAGGAGGCAGATAAAGAGCCAGAGTCCCACATCATGACCTCCAAGCCAGCATCCCACGTCACGGCCACCGTGCCAGCGTCCCACGTCACGGCCACCGAGCCAGCGTCCCATGTCATGGCCACCGAGTCAGCGTCCCACGTCACAGCCGCCGAGCCAGCGTCCCACGTCATGGCTGCCGAGCCAGCGTCCCATGTTTTGCCTTGGCTTGCTCCATGCCATGTCAAAGCCACGCCTGAGTCTGCTCCATGCCATGTCACAGCCACGTCTGAGTCTTCTCCATGCCATGTCACAGCCACGCCTGAGTCTGCTCCGTGCCATGTCACAGCCACACCTGAGTCTGCTCCATGCCATGTCACAGCCACGCCTCGGCCTGCTCCATGCCATGTCATGCCTCAGCCTGCTCCATGCCATGTCACAGCCATGCCTGAGTCTGCTCCATGCCATGACACAGCCATGCCTGAGTCTGCTCCATGTCATGTCACAGCCATGCCTGAGTCTGCTCCATGCCATGTCACAGCCACACCTGAGTCTGCTCCATGCCATGTCACAGCCACGCCTCAGCCTGCTCCATGCCATGTCACAGCCACGCCTGAATCTGCTCCATGCCATGTCACAGCCACACCTGAGTCTGCTCCATACCATTTCACAGCCACGCCTGAGTCTGACTTGACAGCTCTTATTTCACTCCTCCCCAGACTGCACCAGCCTTCTCTCATCTACATTCAAGGAGAGGTGTTTGGCATCTCAAACTAGCCTAACATGAGTGTCCACTGATGAAAATGGACTCAACCATTTTATCCAAAACATCAAAATCCATATTGGTGGAAGAGAGAGACTGCAGAGTTTAAATGCTTGTATCTAATGAAAATGAATTTTGTCAACGTTTAGAAGTACACTAGCAAATAGATGACTATAAATGCAATAGATATAGATGAGAAGCAGCAAACTTTAATTTTGATTTTACTGGATCTTTAAGTATTTATTTTTTAATTAAGAACGCCCTTAAAACACGTTAAGTGTTGCATAAAGCCCCTTAAGTGCCATTTTTCTAAGTAACCTTAAGGTTGGGAAGTTAAAGGGTTTCAAAAAACAAGATGGCTTAGTTTATATAACCAATTGAAGAATACAGTAGGTCAAAGCGATTTATTTCACGATAGAAAAACTATTGCAGGAATACATATTTGACCATCACATAATATGAGAAATCGCCAACAAGCTGGAGGGTGAACTAATAGGAACACACACAGAAATGTGACTAGTATTTTCTGCTCTATGCATCTTTATAAACTGTATAAATGGATGCATTACAATCACATTTACTCAGATAATTGTGCAGATGTGGTATTTTGGGAATCATTCACCAATGGAGCTTGGCTGTCCTCTATTGTTACTGCCATCCATCGTTACAGAATACCTGACCGCAAAATGAACCCAGCAGTTTAGCTTCTTCATTTACGTCAGGGGATTCTTCCCTGGAGGAATATGTTGAGGACTTCTGCACTCTGGCCTGCAGGGTCGACTTTAATGAGATTGCCCTCAAGGACTGTTTCTGTTTTGGGCTGAATGAGCCATTCTCCTCCCTGATACCTGACAGTTGGAGTACCTACAGCCTGACTCAGTATATCGACCTTGCCCTACTGATAATTGGTTCACCGTTCACTGTGGGGGAGGCAGATAAAGAGCCAGTGTCCCACGTCATGGCCGCCGAGCCATCGTCCAACGTCAAGGCCGCCGAGTCAGCTTCCCATGTCATGGCCGCCGAGCCAGCGTCCCATGTTATGCCTCGGCTTGCTCCATGCCATGTCACAGCCACGCCTGAGTCTGCTCCATGCCATGTCACAGCCATGCCTGAGTCTGTTCCATGCCATGTCACCACCATGCCTCGGCTTGCTCCATGCCATGTCACAGCCACATCTGAGTCTTCTCCATGCCATGTCACAGCCACGCCTGAGTCTGCTCCATGCCATGTCACCACCACATCTCGGCCTGCTTCATGACATGTCACGCCTCGGTCTGCTCCATGCCATGGTATTTTGGGAATCATTCACCAATGGAGCTTGGCTGTCCTCTATTGGACAATTCTGTATATATATATATATATATATATATATATATATATATATATATATATATATATATATATATAAAGTTTGTGCAGTACATTTTCATTACAATACACTTCTATAACTTTTTTATTTCACTTTAAAAACTGTTTTCACTTGCAAAATAAACTGCCATGTGTCTTATTTAAAAAGAGACCAAGCTTAGGTCTGTACTCCCAAGCATTCATGAGTTACAACTGTTTAAGTTTACACCCAAATAGAAAGGAATAATAACAATTAATGTGTTTCCATGGCGACACTGTTTAATATATCAAATATCCCTTTATAATGTTACACCAGCATTCTTGGCATTATTCTAAAGAATTTTGAAGCAATTCATGTAAACACAAGAGAGCTATTTCAAAGTGTGTTAAAATTACCTTACTTCCTGCTGCCAGTTGGTGGCGCTATGACCGTGACCCATAATAGCTGCATAAATGTGATCAGCACCCATTACCAAGCATACAGCTAAATTTTTATCAAATCATACAATGCAGAAGATACAAGAAACTTTCTGTTTCACATTTTTGCCCTTAATTTATTGCCTCGCCATGGCAACACCATTCGATATATCAAAAATCCATTCACAATTTAGCATCATAAATGTCTTGGCATAAGGTTGCCTACATTTGGTGACAGTCACATGAATTCCATAGGAGGAGTATTCAAAAGTTCAGGGCCTGCAATTTTCAAAAAATGCACATTCAATCCAAAATGGCCAACTTCCTGTTGGGCGGAGTCATTTTGAAAGTTGTCTAGCTTGAAGAGAACAATATATGTAGCAAGTTTGGTGACCATAGATGAAACTGACCCCACCACGTTTGTCAAAAGGTGGCGCTACAAACCTCCCCAGCTATGCCCATTTGTTAGCTTTTGCCCAGGCCTAATGGCCAACAACTCTGATGTGTGTGCAAAATATCATGAAAATTCAAGCATGCCAAGTACCTCAAAAACATGTGAATATACATAAAAAGGAATAATGACATTTAATGTGTTGCCATGGCATGAAATCCCTAGGAGGAGTATTTAAAATTCCAGAGCATGCATTTTCCAAACAATCCAAAATGGCCGACTTTCTGTTGGGTGGAGTTTATGACTGTCAGCACTACAGTTGTCCAGCTTGATTAGATCTATATATGTACAAAGTTTGGTGACTGTAGCTCAAAAGGGATGTGCTACAGAGCCCCCCGAACATGCCCATATTCTAGGTGGCACTACAGAGCCCCTCTACATGCCCATGTATGAACTTTTGCCAAGCCCTAATGGCTGACGACTCTGACGCTGATGAGTTTTTGAGCATGTTAATTGCCCCAAAAGCCTCCGAAACCTTGAAAAAAAAAAAAAAATCCTTAGAAGAACAATAGGGTCTCTGCACTTTCAGTGCTTGGGCCATATTAAAATCAATATAGCCTACAAACAGGTGAAAGTCCTGTAAGTCTATCAGGAATTTTTATGATAGGACACCATTATTTAGTGAAATAATAATAATAATAACAATAATAATGTTACATTTATATAGCGCCTTACCAGAGTTCAAGAACACTTTTTGTTTTTCATTTTACAGTACATAAGGAGGAATATTCCTAATAGATGAATACTATATGGAGCATTTAAACCTTTATGGAGCATTTTAACTTATTTTTGGAATAAAGTCTAAACCAGTAACCATAATCACTGATGTGGATATAAATGTGGTCGACTTTAAGAGACGGCTAGATGAGCTCCGACGTGAAATCACTTCAGGCCAGGAATTTAACATTACACTCAGGTTTAGGCTATAAATATAAATAAATACATGGGAATCATTACGTGTGACTTGTGTGATACATTAACATAGACATTTCAAGAAATGGAAAGTGTTCATGATGTAGTATCTTAGTTAATGTTACACTTGACAAGCTTCAGATGAATACAATTAATAGAGACTGCAAACAGAGTTGAGACCAAAGCCATCCGATCTGAAATCACAACGTGCACATTTTCATTCATAAGGTTTACACATTAGAAATATTGGCTGCACTAGGGTTGCTTCAATACCACAATTTTGGCTTCGGTACGATACCAGCCCTGGTACCTTGGTATCAGTACTAACTCGATGCTTAGGTAACAAATAAAAAAACCTCAGATTTTTGATGAAATTACACAGAAAATTACTTCTTTAAAAGAACTGCATAAAGTCTTATAGATACAAATTATGCCTTTTCTGTTTTAATTTTTCTGGATTCCATGTTAAATGTTTTAATTAAATGTTATGATCAAATTGTGTTTAATCAAATACATACTGTAAAGCTTTAATCAAATGAAAATATAATACTTTTCAACTAATATACAGTATATAAATAGCTTTACGGTATTAATGAAAACATTAAATGAAAACAATCTGATTATCTGAGGCAAAAGGCTGCCATGGCTGAATCACATCATGCTGATATTCAGTACACTTGCTTATGTGATATTGCTTACAGATAATAATGCTAATAATATAACCATTTAATACTATATTATTGTTACAATTAATATTATTGCGACTGTTTTGAATATTACACTTTTATACAGTAGTAATATTTTTCTGTCGTAATGTCTTCAATTTCACGCAATCAGTTGAATAAAGCTCTCATTTCAGCGGGACTTTTATTTTGAAAGATCTTTGAAGTTCTTCCTGTTTGTGAAGAGTTATATCAAGCTTCCTGTGAATCGCGAGCTGAAATCTTCGAGCTGCAATGGAGAAAGAGTTAATTTGAGAGTTCACAGCTGTTTATACACTAAACACACTGCTCTGTGGCTCTGCAGATGGATACTATTGGACACACTGCATGAAATTCAAGCATTAGCAGTGTGTGTTGTGTTTGTGTGTGTTCGTGTGCGTGCCTGTGTGTGTGTTTGAAGGAGATGACAGGGCAGAGAGGCGCCTCTTATTCATACTGTGGCGCGAAGTGCATGCGACTGTATATTATTTTATTAAATGACACCCTTCTGCTGTTTAATGATCACAATTGTCCATACAGAGGCTTTCTAATTATTATTTTCAAATGGTCTTTGATTTCATCTCTAAACTCACATTACATTACAGTTTGCTAATGGCAGCATACTTTAATTTGGTACCGAAATTAACAACAAGATGATATTGTACTGTTTTAATTTTTAGTATCACAATATTCCGTTAGTACTGGTATACCACACAACCCTAGGCTGCACAGATTCATAAATTTGTTGTCATTTTGGATATGATTATTTAAAATGTCACTTTATCCTTGTGCTTTTTGGATAAGTAGTCATACAAATTTTTTTTTATATTATTCGGATGAATCCATTATTCGTTTTGAAGTCATTATTCATGACTTTCCGAATAAGGTATTTGGCTTTGAGCACATCCCTACTAAAAAGTATTATATGTATATATATATATATATATATATATATATATATATATATATATATATGTATACACTACCGATCAAAAGTTTTGAAACACTTGACTGAAATGATTCCCATGATCTTAAAAATCTTTTGATCTGAAGGTGTATGCTTAAATGTTTGAAATTAGTTTTGTAGACAAAAATATAATTGTGCCACCATATTAATTTATTTCATTATAAATCTAAAATTAAATAATAAAAAAAAAGTTTTTGAAATTGATGACTTTGAACCAATTAATAAAGAAAAGCAGCCAATAAGTGCCCAGCATATAGATGGGAACTCCTTCAATACTTTTAAAAAGCATCCCAGGGTGATATCTCAAGAAGTTGGTTGAGAAAATGTCAACAGTACATTTCTGAAAAGTCTAGGCAAAGGGTGACTACTTTGAAGATGCTAAAATATAACACAGTTTTGATTTATTTTGGATTTTGTTTAGTCACAACACAATTCTCATAGTTACATTTATGTTATTCCATAGTTTTAATGACTTTACTATTATTCTAAAATGTGAAAATAATAATAATAATAATAATATAATAAAGAATGAGTAAGTGTTTCAAAACTTTTGACCGGTAGTGTATATATACAGTATATATACATACATATATATATATATATATATATATATATATATATATATATATATATATATATATATATATATATATATATATTAGGTATGTAATGGTACACAGAAGTCACGGTTCGGTATGTACCTCGATTTTGGGGTCACGGTTCTATACGAGTTCGGTACAACAGGAAAAAGCAACAAATCCCAAATACTAGATTTCTTTTCATTTATTTTGAACAGACAGTAGTGCAAATTACAGTTTGTTCCACCTAGCGGCATTTAGTCCCCCATGAGGTAGTTGGTACAGTACAGCCTCCTTTAGTGTATTAAGCACTAAACAGTAAACAGAATGCACTCTTGCATAGGCCATATTTTTTGTAGGGTTGATAAAAAACAAAAGGTATTTGGTCACAATCAGCTACAAAACTGAAAAGCATCTCTTGTGTTCTAAAAGTAAAAAAATAAATAGAATAATGAAAAATAAAACATTGGGAGAAGCCATTCTTGTTTTGGGTTGGTGCACAGATGGTCTCTTCTTCGTCTGCTCTTTTTCCTGTTGTGGCGGTTAGCAAACAGCGTTGCAGTACCGCGCGCGCCACCTTCTGGATTGGAGTGTGGATCGCCTGTGACTGACACGGATGTATTCTTCGTCTGACTGCATGCACCGAACCGTGACGTCAGTACCTTGATGGTTCGGGATGAATATATGTACCGTTACACCCCTAATATTTATATATATATATATATATATATATATATATATATTTATTTTTAAGTCTATTTTCCCAGCCAGATGTCGAGGTGAAATGTCCAGTGTGTGGTGCTAAAAGAGAGTTAAATTTTCTCCTAAAGTTTCCACATTATTTGATATATGGTTTGCAAAAGCTGCCATCTGGAAGCTATTTAAATGGCTAAACGTTAAAATTGCATCCATATTATATACAGTATTCGGTTATTAAGATTGCTATTTCTTTCAAAGAACTGCTGAATCGAGTCTCTGGAGAGGAGGTGCCACACCATCAACTACGAAGTGGTCATTACATTGTCACATGCCAGTGCATTATGCAGTTAGAGCGATGATGTTCTTGTCATTGCATATCTAACAGAACAATATCACGAACAGCTAATGTCAGTTACCTCAACTTGCCAATTACATGGTATGCTGGTTCACATGTTTGACTAATATAGACGTATAGCACGGCAAGTTCTTTGTAGAAGAATCGAAACATCCCCAATTGCCCGCTCTTACACACAGAGCTCTGTTTTTAGACAACTGTGTGCAGGTGTATCAATAACTGCTATTATGATGGTGCCTGTAATTACTCATAATTATTGTGACAAATTGTTATGCAGGCATTTTTGCCAGATAGTTCTGGTGGACTCCCTCGCCTCAGCATCCTCTTAATTGCACATTGTCATTTACCCTTGACTTCTTCCATAAAGTGGAAAAGGGTGAAGACTGCCACATGCCTTACTAGAGCCATATGAAATCATCCACTCTCCATTGAAAAAAGGGAGGGGAAGCTAAAGAAAATGAGAAAGCTGATCCTCTTTGAATCATCTAGAGTCCAGCATTATAATTTATTCTGAGTACATTGGTTTGTCAAGAAATTATGGCATATATGTGCTAGGTTTTCCCACACACAAAATTCACAACATAGGAAGCATTACCTGTCAATGTCGCTGCAAAAAACAAAACAAAAACAAAAACACCTTAAAACAGCCTAAAATGGTTTGCTGGTCTTAGCTAGTTTAAGCAGGTCTAGCAGATTAAACAGACCAGCCTGCCCATGGTGAGAGACCAGCTAAGACCAGCAAGCCAGTTTAGGCTAGTTTAAAGGAATAATTCACCCAAAAATGTACATTCCGTCATCATTTACTCATATCGTTCCAAAACTGATTTTCTTTCTACTGTGGAACACAAAAGGAGGTGTTAGGCAGATTGTCAACCTCAGTCACCTTTCACTTTTATTGTATGAAAAAAGATGCAAAGAAAGTGAATGGTGACTGAGGCTGTCATTCACTGAAGCTGTCATATCAACATGAGGGTGAGTAAATGAGTTTTCATTTGTTTCATTTATCCTTTTAAGCAGGCAACTGTATCCACATTTTATGAAGTGTGAGGTTACTGTGGATTTACTGAGGCATTTCATAATGTTATCAGGAGATGACATGGCAATGACATGTCTATGAAACCTCTGTAAATAGGCGGTTAAGAAATTTACTTAATCTATGTCCTTTACATGAATTGGGCTTAACATTTCTAATGGTGAGAAGCTTAGCATATCTAATTAATCAGTGTCTCTCAGCTCCTTGTCTCACACAAACAGATTCTACATGGCCTTTTAGGCAAAAAATAACATAATGGAAATGTAATCACATCAATCAGCTCATTTTCTTTTTGTTTTGGCCCTGTTTTAATGGGATTTGTACATGTACATTTCAAAAGTGCTTATCCCTCATGCCCTTTCCATATTTTAAACACTTCACTCAGTGTAAAAAGTGAAAATATGCAGTTGTTGCCTTGAGTTATTTCTACTTGATAAAAACCTTAAAATATGTTAGTTAGTAACCCAATGCAGTCAAGTTGAGTCAGATATATTTAATAATAGTTTTGGCTTGAATAAAAACAATTATTTAAATGTTCCAGATGTACCAGTCAAAAGATTGGAAAGACCAACTCATTTTTTTTTATTTTTATTATTATTAATCACATGTTAGAATAATACTAAGTCATCAAACTGTGAAAATAACAAATTTATGTACAAAAAAAAAAAAAAAAAAAAGAAAAAAGATTTTTGCTTCTTGTTCAGTTTACTTAAAATGAACAAATGCAACACAATTCTAGAACATTTTGTCACAACTTGCTTTCATTGCATTCAAATTCCATTTAAATTTGTAAAATTGAAGTTTACATAATTCATTTGAGTTGGGACTACATTAATACATTTTGTGGTGTTTATGTAGCATTGATAAAACTGGGCAGGGGATTTACATTACACTTTGCGTGTTGAAATTAAGTGTTATTTTATGCATTTTTGAGCAAGATGAGAATATGAGGAGATTTGTTACTGTTTAATGTTCTGCTATATTGATATTTAAAAAGACAGTCTGTCATGCTGGAGTTTTGGGGGTTACCACTGTGGTGAAGAATGGCACTTGTGCTTAGTTTGAGGATGGATTTTCACTTTCAAGTGATACTTGATTTGAGTGCTGCTTAGCTCTATAAGCAGTTGCAATAAAATTGACAGAGCAACAGATTTATTGTCTTTACACTTGCTTACCTGGCATATACTAGAAGTGGGCATTGAGTACATTTTGTAGTCAAGTACTCTAACACATAAGAAATCGAGTAATCGAGAAGTTCAACCTTTGAACGTGTTTTTCTTATTCAAAAATTAGCACTATGCATAAACAACATCTAGATTAAAAAATGACAAAAAAAAAAAAAAATCATTTGCACTCAGTCACAGAAACATACATTCCAAGTCTTCTGAAGCAATACAGTCACTTCAGATAATGACAGAATGTTCTTTTTGGGTGAACTATTTATTTAACAATGTCATGCATCTACAGCGCCAACCAATGCATTGAGTTGTAATGGCAAGATTTAGGTGAGAAAAGCAGTTTCATTATTCCCCACAGCAGGCAAAGACACATCGAAAAATCTAATTGCAATATTCGAGTAGTGTTTTTACTAATCAAATATTTAAAGTTGAACGAGTACTCGATTAATCGATTACTCATTAAAATCCCTTGCAAATACTAATGATTACTAAGATAAATTAAGTTGCGCCAACATAAGAAAAATAATTGAATAAAACCTTAGTAAAACCTTAGTAAATTGAGTTTGAAGAACCTAATGAAGTTGAGATAAAACTACTATAGTACATTGATTTGACCTAATTCAACTAAATTTTTAGGTTACCTGAGAATGAAAGACATTAAATTGCTTGAAAAAAATTAAAAATAAAATAAAATAAAAAAATAAGTAAGGTTAATGATTTAATGGACTACAGTTAAATAAATCAAAGCTATCTTATACATTTAAGAGTCTTAAAAGTAGCCACCCTTTGACTAGATTGCAGCTCTACACCAACGTATGCTGGAAACTTGTTTGCTGCTTTTCCATCACTATCTGATTCAGCTCATCCTTTTCAAAAACATATCTTACTTTATATTGTTGTTAATTTGTTAGTTTTGAAAATAAATTCATATGTAGGACAATATTTGTCTACAAAATTAATTTCAAATATTCAGTTATAAGCCTTTTAAGATCATGAGAAACATAAATTCAGTCAACTTTCTGGTATACTACTAGTACATTTTAGGTTACTCTCAAGCAGCAGTTACAAATTTTATTGAAAGCATTTTGTGTGACCTCACAAGCTCCCTATCCACAATATAATCAGAATTCTGTTGGTATATATCAAGCAATGTTTTGTTACAACACTTTATATTTCTTCCTATTACTGTACATTATAAAAATTTTAGATGCCGTTAGCTGTTATTATACTTGTGACTTTTGTGTTTGTTTCGCTTGCATTCATTTGCTTCGAACACTGGAGGCGCACAATGCTGCTGATCCGTTCATCAGAGCACCTACCGCCGGCTCAGCTCGGCATCTAAAAGGTAAATATTGTTTCAGTGACAATGTTTTTAATGTGGAAGAAAAGTTCTTAATTATGTTCTGCACCCATAAACCTATCAACATCACACAAAGCTTACCCCCTCCTTTTCCTCCTGTCTGGTCATTTCTCTCTCTCTCTCACTCTCTTTCTTGTCCCTCTCTTCTGCCCCTCCATGCCTGGAGGAGCAGGGAGATGCGAGCTTAACGTGTATGACTGATTACTGTAATTCATACACTTTAATTAGCTGCACAAACCATTAGCCACAATTAGGCTATTACAGAATGCTTTGTGGCAGGAGCAAGCCTGAGGAGTATGTTTATCAGCTGGAGGAAGAAAATGGAGAGAGATACAGAGAGAGAAAAAGAGAGAGAGGGGGAGGATGAGCTTTCAGTGGAAATTCACACAAGCGTGAAAGTATTAGCCCGGGCACTGATGCAAGGGTGCTGGCAAATTCAAAAAAGCTAATAATTAGAACATTAAAGCATTAGGACAGCCAATCAATTTCTTTGTTGTCGATAAAATTAAGTTTATTGTTAAAAACAGTAGCTCCATTTCAAAACAGTGAGCTGTCCTGCTGACAACTACCTTCATAGGCAATTTGCCTTCTAAGTCAGAATTCCTTACTAAAATAAAACCTAACAAGTGAGCAATTTGGAAAGTTCTACATAGGCAGCAACTCCTGATCATCATACAAATACAGTAGCATTCCTTACATGAAGCACACAGGATAAAAAAATATTCTAAAATTGTTTCAATATTAAGTTGTAGCAAAGTCTAGATTTTTCTAGACTGATTTCTAAATTCCGATATTAAACACGATTTTTAATAAATTAAGTTGAAATAACCCTGACTGGCTTCAACAGAAGCATGTAGTGGATCGCTACTAAATGAAGCAAGTTTAAAGTCTACCTTTAACATCTTTTCAACAAATGAATAATCATATTAAAATCAATACTCTAAATTAATTAATCATAATAATAATCTTTATTAATTAACCAACAAAAAACTAAAGATGTAGAAGAGTTGTGGTTTCATGAAAATAAAGTGATGAAGTGAATGAATTGAGACACGGAAGTGAGAGCACGGGACTGGAATATTTGAAAACTGTGTCAGAGTTGATTGCAAGGAAAATTCTTAATGCTTCTTTCTTGGAAATATGTTGTTACATCTGAACTTCAATGCATGCGTACTGTGTATCTGCCAGAAAAGTCTCTTTTTTTAGATTACTGGAAAAATTCTGTGCATTGAGTGGTGAGAAAACGACCAAGTAGAATTCCGGAGAACCAGTGACATGCCAAACGTGTTTGGGGAATCTCTTTCTACTCCCTTTTTAAACTTTGAGGTGTGCATATTCCTTCCATTACTCTCTGACTTTTAATGGCAAACATTAAAAAGGTAATCCTGGAAGTTACCATGCTCTTTAAGCTTCCCTGATCTCCCACTCATTCAAAATTAAGACACTTTAGAGCATTCATACATGCACACAAAAAAGACTAAGCCTACAAGCCTACAAGGTCTGTCTTTAAAGGTTTATCTTGTTAATTATCAATTTCCTTTTGGAAAACAATTAAGGGATGTTTACTTCTGGAACCAGACATTTGCGCTCTTGTTGCACATTAAATAGTTAAAAAATAGAAAACATTAAAAAGTTGGCAACTAAATTAAGGCAGAAATGCATCATCACATGCTTCTGTGCAAACTGTCCCTTAATCCTAAAAAAAACAAAAAAAACAACAGGAGCAACATTAATATGCATTATTAATTGGTAAGGTTAAAAATTGTTCCCTCTGTTCTCTCTGGATCTCTTTCCCTGTATCTAAGTACAGTAATGTTGGCGATGACATTCCTTTATCTGTCATGTCCTATTTATGGCTCTGAGCTCATCTGTGTGAGGTTGTTTGCGGTTGAAATAGTGTTGGATCACAAAGGATTTTACTCAGAATCAGGGGGTCACTTCACCAAGCAGGAAAGAGGGATGTTCAGCGGGGACAGTGGTATAGTCAGAAATTTGAACCTGAGGCACATGCCCCAGTGCTCTTATAAATTTTAAAAACCGATCGAGACCTTTAAAGGGCAGGGCTTGGCCTGCTGTGGAAAGGAGCTTTTTCTCTGTTTCAGGCTTGTCAGAGCTAGTGAACTCAGTCATCAAAAGTACCATGGTATGTCACCTCACAGTGAAGCTATGTTGCCTGTGTCCCAGTGGTCTGCACAGGTAAAAGACTTAGGTGACCTTACTGTGAGGAGAAAAGTTCAAGTAAGGTTATCTTCAATCACAGAGACAGTCATTAATGGAGGTCCCTAACTTTCTGACACTTTTTTCAAATGTATTTATGTTTGTTTTTTTTTTGTTTCTAGTAAGACATTGCACCAGATGTTTAATCCCAAGTGAGTTACAATGTTCCGTTTTCACATTTTACGAGTTTGGAATGTGGAAGTAAACTATAGTGGGATAAACTTCTGTAGAGGTACATGGGAGAAAACGGCAAATATTATTTTTGCGTTATCATTTGCTCCAACAGCAGGAAAAAAAAATCCACTATTATGTTTCCACAACCTTCCAAAAGAGGCAAAAAAAGAGATGGATTACAACAGTCAGAATAGAAAAAGATGCCAAATTTACTGTCATTAACTTAGCAGCTGTAGTTGAAACCCTATCACATTAGTGTTGAGTTATTTATTTATTTACTTGTGTAGTTAATGCCATCGTAATACAGCACAAATAATGTAATAAATGTTACATGAAATATCTGAAAAAAAAATAATTGTGAAAATATTAAGTATGCGTGCTATTTTTTCACTTATAAATTAAGGTGAAAAATGTATCCACAAACTTTTTACAGTGACAATCCCCATGTAGCCACCTGAGGTTAAAGTCAACTTGAAACACCATTCACAACCTATTTTATTTCAGTAATATTAACAACAGCATTAACCAATTAGTGTTAACATTAACCAATAGCCCATGTGGATTAGGTAATTTCAAAGGCAGAGCAAATTATTACATTTTGATGAAACATTACGAAGACAATTTTTTTTTTCCTTAGGAATAATGTGTATAGATGAATCATATACAATATGACCAGGGATGAGTATTAAGAAAGTAAATATGGTCAGTTTTGATTTCTGTGTAGACCTTAAGGGCTTTATTAAAGTGGATAACCAGTCCCAGATGGAATCTGTGTGCAGAACTCCACAGAAAACTTCACAGATTTCACGCAGAATTGCAGCATCTGTCTTTATTTATGTTTGTTTATTAAATATTTCCACTAAATTGGGTAGGCTTTAGGTAAGCTACCATTAAGAGTGACTACATTTACATGGACACCAGAAAGCAGGTTATTGCGAGAAAGTGGCGTATTGTGAGAAAGCAGCTTATTGCGAGAAAGCAGCGTTCTTGTTTACATGTACTATATAAGCTGCATACTCTTTACTCCTGTATAGATATAGTCGGCAAGGAAGCCCCGCCCACTTGTGGGGGAAAGCAGAGCCCTGTTAGCATAGTTACTCATTCATTCCAATGAGAAAAATGGGAAGAAATATCCAATATATTTGAAAAACATGATGAAAAGCTGTTGTGTTTTTTTACACTTCAGACGAAGTCAAAAAACCTGGAACTGACTTTTTATCGCATTCCAACCAACACAAATAGAAGCCGAAAGAAGACCACTGTGGCTGCTAGCTTTTGAGTTGCAGAGTCATACTGTTCAGAAGTTTACATTTACAATTTTCACGTTAATGTTTTGTTATTTGATTGGTATCTAAAATATTATCAATAGTATGATAACTGATTTTTTTTTTTTATCATCAACACTTTTATTTATATATATTAATATGATTATTAATGAGTTTTATCCACACATTTATGATATTTTGAAATGAATGTTCACATAAAATAGCCCATATTTAAGGTGAAACCTGTGATATGGCTGATGCAATTTCAATGGAAGATCTCTAATTATTTTTATATTCAATTCACATTCTCAGAGGACAATGCAAGTAAGCTTAAACTTTGGTAAGGTTAAAATAGAAGACATACAATAAAACTGTAAATAAAAAAAAAAACACAAAGTATGGGGATTTAATAATGATGGGGATGAAATAAATTTTACTAACAATGTAATATGCAGTAATTTGCAATATAACTACAATCATACAGTTTTCATTATTGTTTCTTCTGAATAAGTACTTTGTCTGGCAGTAAATACACAGCTAATTGAGATAAGTATACATTCATACCCAGTACTTTGTACCTAAACATTTACAGCAACTTTTCCTCATAAATTAAACACAATAAAACACACGCCAAACCAAATGTTAATCACAATATCCCCCGAGAAGTTTGATTCATTGAAGTATGAAAACCAATATAAGCAGCACTCCACTCTGATCATGTCAAGTTTCAGATATCTTGTCTTGTTCTCATCATTATTTCTCTGCTAGAACCGCTGTTGTGATGATATGATGATTGATTTAGTCTTGAATCCGATCTGACGTTTCTCAAACATACAAAACCACAAATCCAGCATATGGAATGCAATAAAAAAATCAGTTACAGGATTTTTGGCTTTGTCTCAAGTGTAAAAAAACTACACAACAGCTTTTCATCATGTTTTTCGTTGTTAAAATAACCAAATCTATTGGATATTTCTCCGTTTTCTCATAGGAATGAATGAGTAACTATGGTAACAGGGCTTTGCTTTCCCCCACGCTAAACCACGCCTCCAGTGTATGATGCATTGCTGACTGTATCTAAACATGCAGCTTGGTCAGTAAGCAGCTTTCTCCAAAGCAAGGTAATTACCCTGTTACGCTTGTGTAAATAACAAGAATGGTATCCGAGGAAGACTTCACTATTTTATTCTCTGTTGCTTCGCTTTATTTCCAGATATTCCAGAGTTGCTGCTGTGTTTGTTGCCTTACCTCACTACGGTGGCCTGCAGCAGAACTGCGCTTCAATAGTGGGGTTTCCCTTTGCGTAAAACTCTGGGATTCCCTCAATGTATGAGCACATATATGTGAACTTAAGGGACCATCGATATTTTACAGTGGTGTTTATAAATGGGTATAGTTTATAGTGTATGTGCTTTTCCCACTGTACTCACAGAAATGTCTTGTTGACTTGTTGTTGGGCTCCATCCTATGACATTTGTTATTCGGTCTGTTCCACACACATGCGTACTCTTCAAAAACCTGTTAGAACAACGCGCATGTGTTTACCTGGCCACATAAGCAGCTTTCTCCAGGAGAAACCTAGGTGAGTTAAACCGCTTTCTCTTAATTCCTTAAACGGCGTAAGGAAAATGGCGTTCTTGTTTACATGATGTTTCAGAACGCTGCTTTCTGCAAAAACCCTGGAATAACCCGCTTCCTTAAGTGCATGTAAACATGGTCAGTAGAGTACGCTCAGCTACATTTAACATAATTTACTACTGTATGTTTAAATCCGCATAAATTCAACAGAATTCCGCAGATAATCAGCAAAGAAAATGTGAACAAATTCTGCAGATTCCATCTGGGTCTGGCGAAAACTTGAGTATTTTCAGAGGTAAGGAAATTATATATACACATATATATATATATATATATATATACATATACATATATATATATATATATATATATATATATATATATATATATATATATATGTTAACAAAAATAAACAAAACTTCATTGTGTAAAAGTCTAATTTGCTTACTTCACTAAATATTTCATAACACAACATGTGTGTGATGCCTCCAAGTATAGTTTGAACTGAAGCAGGAGTTTCAAGGAGGAAAGAGTTAAACTTTTCAGCAAGACAGTTTAGTCCCTAGACTGAACAAAGGTTTTGGTTGGTTATAACATGCAGCACAATCTGTTGGTTGATTGTGTCAGTCGCCATTAGCATCAGCAGAGGCTACATGAGATCCAGCCAGTTGTTCAGCAAAAACCTTTGGTGAAATCAGTCAGGCAGGACTGCAAGCTTATGTGTGGTTTCTAGATAGCCGCTAGTTTGCTTGGTGGTTTTAGCTATATGCTGACCCAGCGAGAGCTCTGGGATATGCATCACGCATAAAGGTCTGTGTCAGCCAACCTTTTAGCCTCTGCACATCTACACGCTATCTAATGGAGGGATGTTCTGATTCCATAGCTCTCCAGCAAACCAGCATTGCACTTCATTCCATTCACCCTGAAGAACAGAATTTTAATAACACAGCAAAAGTTTGAAGCCCACTATAGAGTGAACCAGATTATATGAACTTACTGTAAAGATGCTGACAGACCAAAGAGCTGACACAGAACTGAGAAGATAAGTAAGATTATCTGTACGTAAATATAAGTAAAGACAAGATGCCATAGAAAAGAAAGCACTTTTCTAATCTGGGAGAAAAAGAAGAAAATATATTCTAGCAGAACTGGTTGTAGTCAGTCAACAAATCTCGGACTGATTAAAACAGCTGCCTTTAAAAAAAAAAAAAAAAAAAAAAAAAAAAAGAGCAGCATTGCTGTTCACCAAAATATGTTTTGTTTAGAAGGCTATTATGCAACACAGGTTGTTACAAAACATTATGACTTTCTTTATTCTGTGGAACACACAATTAGAAGTGAATAGTAACAGAGATTGTCAGTCCCTAACATTCATCTATTTTTTTTTTTTTTTTTTTTTTTTTGGTGAACGATCACTTTAACTAGCAATTTCCAAATTTTCTTGGTCAACCAGCTTTACCATAAAGACCAAGCTGGTTGGTCTTTTTAGTACCAAGGTATTTTTTACACAAAAAAAAATTATGGTAGTGCCATGGTATTATGTCCAAAAAAGCATGGTAGTACAATGGTACTGTCTAAATAAAGCATTGTAGAACCATTGTACTATATCCAAATAAACATGGTAGTACCATGGTTCTATGTCTGAATAAAGCATGGTAGCATCATGATATTTTGTAAAAATAAATAAATAATTAAAATAAAAGCATAGAAGTTTCATGGTAGTATGTCCAAAAAAGCATGGTAGTACCATGATACTATATCCAAAATAAGCATGGTTGTACCATATTATTTGTCCAAAAAAGCATGGTAGTACCATGGTACTGTCTAAATAAAGCATTGCAGAACCATTGTACTATATCCAAATAAACATGGTAGTACCATGGTACTATGTCCAAAATAAGCATGGTAGTACCATGATATTATGTCAAAAAAAAAAAAAAAAAGGTAGTACCATGGTACCATGTCCAAAATAAGCACTGTAGTTCCATGGTAGTATATCCAAAAAAGCATGGTAGTACCATGGTACTGTCTAAAAGCATGGTAGAACCATGGTACTATATCCAAATAAATATGGTAGTACCATGGTACTATGTCCAAAATACGCATGGTACTACCATGGCACTTTGTCCAAAATAAGTATGGAAGTACCATGGAAGTATGTCCAAAAAAGCACGGTAGTACCATGGTACTGTCCAAATAAAGAACTGTAGAACCATGGTACTATATCCAAATAAACATGGTAGTACCATGGTGCTGTCATAAAGCATGGTAGAACCATGTTACTATATCTAAATAAAATGGTAGTACCATGGTACTATGTCCAAAAAAAAGCATGGTAGTACCATGATATTATGTAAAAAAAAAAAAAAAATGGCAGTACCATGGCAGTATGTCCAAAATACTGTTCGCATGGAAGTACCATAGTACTGTGTCCAAAATAAGCATGGTAGTACCATAGTACTGTCTACATAATGCATGGTAGAACCATGGTACTATATCCAAATAAACATGGTGGTACCAAGGCACTATATACAAAATAAGCATGGTTGTGCCATGGTACTTTGTCCAAAAAAGCGTGGGACTACCATGGTACAATGTCTAAATAAAGCATGTAGTACCATGGTACTATGTCCAAAATAAGCATGGTAGTACCATGGTACTTTGTCCAAAAAAGCATGGTAGTAACATATTATGTAAAAAAAAAAAATTAAAAAAAATAAATAAATAAAAAACACATGGTAGTACCATAGTAATATGTCCAAAATAAGTATTGTAGTACCATGGTACTTTGTCCAAAAACAAACATGGTAGTACCATGTTAGTATGTCCAAAAAGCATGGTAGTAACATGGTACTGTCTAAATAAATGATGGTAGGACCATGGTACTATATCTAAATAAACATGGTAATTCCATGGTTGTAACGTTGCTATCAACAGGCAGAAAAAGAGACGATGATGTAGGAGTGATGAACCCAAGTGCAGTTTAATATGCAGAAACCCTAACTCTAAACGTGAACAAAACATAAACATAAACATAAACATGAACTTGACTAAACTAAATTTGACATAACTTGGTAAGACTATGAAAACAAAACTGTATAAATGTAAACATGACTTGACTTGACTAGACTTGATTTGATCATGGAACAAACAACGTTACATAAACAATACCTGACACTAGACAATGCAAACATGAGTGCTTAAATACACAGACATGGGTAACAAGACAACCAATGAACAGACAGAACTATAACAAAGTAATCAAACAATGAACCAATGAAAACAAGACACATGAACAGGGGAAACACATGACAAGGAACAAACATGGCATGGAAACAGGAATTCATTTCAAAATAAAAGACGTGTACACAAAACGTGAACAAAAACGCATCTAGACGTGACAATGGTAGGCTACTATATCCAAAATAAACATGGATGTACCATGGTAATTTGTCCAAACAAAGTGTGGGATTACCATGGTACTATGTCTAAATAAATAATGATAGTATCATGATATAATGTATAAAAAAAAAAAAAAAAAAAAAAAAAAGAAGAAGCATTGTAGTACCATGGTAGTATGTCCAAAAAAGCATAATAGTCCCATAGTATTATATCCAAATATACATGGCAGTACCATGGTACTATGTCCAAAATAAGCATGGTAGTACCATGGTACAGTTCAAAATACTGTAAGCATGGAAGTACCATAGTACTATGTCCAAAATAAGCATAGTAATACCATGGCACTTTATCCAAAATAAGCATGGTAGTACCATGGTAATTTGTCCTAAAAAAAGCATGGTAGTACCATGGTAGTAGGTCCAATAAAGCATGGTAGTACCATGGTACTGTCTAAATAACGCATGGTAGAACCATGGTACTATATCCAAATATACGTGGTGGTACCATGGTACTATATCTAAAATAAGCATGGTTGTACCATGGTACTTTGTCAAAAAAAAGTGTGGGATTACCATGGTATTATGTCTAAATACCGAATGGTAGTACCATGGCACTATGTTCAAAATTCAGTAAGCATGGTAGTACCATGGTCCTTTGTCCTAAAAAAGCATGGTATTACCATGGTAGTATGTCCAAAACAAGCATGGTAGTATCATGGCGCTTTGTCCAAAATATCACGATAGTACCATGGTACTTTGTCCAAAAAAGCGTGGGATTACCATGGTACTATGTCTAAATAAAGTATCTTAATATCATGATATTTTGTAAAAAAAAATAAAAATAAAATAAAAAAAAAAGCATGGTAGTATCATGGTACTATGTCCAAAAAAAGCATAGTAGTGCCACAGTAGTATGTGCAAAAACGCATGGTAGTTCCATGGTACTATTTTTAAATAAAGCATGGTAGAACTGTGGTATTGTTAGTGTTGTCACTGTACCAAAATTTCAGTAGTCTGTACCGATACCAGTGAAATTTCACGGTTCTGGATACCAATTTTGGTACCACAACATAAATATTGTAATATGACAATGTGCTTTTGAACACACCCGTTCAGCCTGTTTAAAAAGTTACATTTCAATGTAAATAATAAATTAAAAGAAATGCATGTTTCCTTCAAGTGTTTTTCTATCAAGGATGCATTGCTTAAGTGTTTTTAAGTAGCACCCTACTGAAATCTGTTTTATTCTTTACCCAGTCATGTTTTCCTTTTTGTTATAATTATTATTATTATTATTATTATTATTATTATTATTTTCCAGAAATCCATGTTTTAGAGTTTAATTTAATTCCATGATCAAAATGGTGACTAATCAATTCATTCTTAAATTTTTATCAAGTGAAAATTGAACTTTTTAACATGTCATTGCTTTTTCTTCTAAACTTTTATTCAACAGCAGTCTTGCTTGTGATGCTTGGTTGTTATTATTATTATTATTATATACAGTTGTAATATATTTCTGTCACAATTTCTTCAATTTCAGGGCTCTAGCTTATATTTTGAAATGTGCTTTTATTATGCTGTGTATTTTGTGCCTGAACAATAAACTGTTTGCAGTACTTTTAAGTCATGTCTGAAATCTCATCTCTTTACACTGGCCTTTGAGTCTGACAAATGAAATGTAGGACATAGTTTTGGAGTGTGTGTATTTTGAGTTTTAGATTACTGGTGTTTGTGTATGTGGTAATTTTTAAATGTTATGTTTTAAATTTTATTACTGTGAAGCACTTTGGTCAACTCTGTTGTTTTAAATGCTATATAAATAAAGTGGGGTTGAGAGATTAAAGCGCAAATGCTATGATTTAATTATATAAATATATAGTTTACATGTGCTGTGTGGTTCAGAGCAGATTAGTGCTCTGCTCTGTCATCTGATACATGTCGTGAATGATTCTCAGTATGTATGAGCAGTCAGATTTATGCATTCATTCAAAGTATGCAGCTCTTCCACAATAAGTCACATTAGGACATGTCATGATTTTACTTTTATTAATTGTCCATTTCAATGTAAGGAGTAATAGAGCACATGCTCATAATGAGCATTTTAATGCCGTCTTTGTCAGTCATACTGCGCGCTGGTACTGGATTGAGTCGGTGCTCGGTTCTACCAATACTGCAGGAACTCTGGTATCGTTACATCTTTTTATTTTAGTATTGACTTGGTACCGAAGTACAGGTACTTTTGACAACACTAGGTACTACGTCTAAATAAAGCATGGTAGTACCATGGTACTATATCCAAATAAACATTGTAGTACCACGGTACTATGTCCAAAATAAGCATGGTAATACCATGGCACTTTGTCCAAAAAAGGCATGGTAGTACCATGGTAGTATGTCCAAAAAAGCATGGTAGTACCATGGTACTGTCTAATTAAAGCATGGTACAAACATGGTACTGTATCCAAATAAACATGGTAGTAACATAGCACTATATCCAAAATAAGCTTGGTTGTACCATGACACTATGTCTAAATAAAAATGGTAGTATCATGATATTATGTAAAAAAAGAAGAAAAAAAAAAAAAGACTGGTACTATGTCCAAAATACAGTAAGCATGGTAGTGCCATGGTACTTTGTTAAAAAAAAAGCATTGTAGTACCATGGTAGTATGTCCAAAAAAAGCATGGTAGTACCATGGTACTGTCTAAATAAACCATGGTTGAACCATGGTACTATATCCAAATAAACATGGTAGTACCTTGGTACTGTATCTAAATAAAGCAAGGTAGTACCATGATATTATGTAAAAAAAAAATAATAAATAAATAAAAAGAACATGGTAATACTATGGTACTATGTCCAAAATACCGTAAGCAACCAATAATCCTCTCAGCAGTCCGAACTGTCTTTTGTAGTCTTCTGATGTCTGATTTAGTAGCTGAACCAAACCAGACAGTTATTGAAGTGCAGAGGACAGACTCAATGACTGCTGAGTAGAACTGTATCAGCAGCGCCTGTGGCAGGTTGAATTTCCTCAGCTGGTGAAGGAAGTACAACCTTTGCTGGGCCTTTTTCACAATGGAGTCAATGTGGGTCTCCAACTTCAGGTCCTGTGAGATGGTAGTACCCAGGAACCTGAATGACTCCACTGCTGCCACAGTGCTGTTTAGAATGGTGAGGGGGGTCAGTGTTGGGGTGTTTCTCCTAAAGTCCACAATCATCTCCACCATTTTGAGCATGTTCAGCTCAAGGTTGTTTTGACTGCACCAGACAGCCAGCTGTTTAACCTCCCTTCTGTATGCAGACTCATCGTCATCTCGAATGAGGCCGATGACAGTGGTGTCATCTGCAAACTTCAGGAGCTTGACAGAGGGGTCCTTGGCGATGCAGTCATTGATGTAGAGGGATAATAGTAGTGGGGAGAGCCCACATCCCTGGGGGGCACCAGTGCTGATTGTACAGGTGCTGGAAGTGAGTTTTCCCTGTCTCACAAGCTGCTGCCTGTCCGTCAGAAAGCTGGTAATCCACTGACAGAAAGACATGGGAACAGAGAGTTGGTGTAATTTATTCTGGAGTATAGCTGGGATGATGGTGTTGAAAGACGAACTGAAGTCCACAAAAAGGATCCTTGCATATGTCCCTGGTCTGTCCAGATGTTGCAGGACATGATGCAATCCCATGTTGACTGCATCATCCACAGACCTGTTTGCTCGATAAGCAAATTGAAGGGGATCTAGAAAGGGTCCAGTGATGTTCTTCAGGTGGGCAAACACCAGTCTCTCAAATGATTTCATGACCACAGACACAGGGCGACGGGTCTGTAGTCATTAAGTCCTGTGATTTTTTATTTCTTTGGGATGGGGATGATAGTGGAGCATTTGAAGCAGCATGGGACTTCGCACTGCTCCAGTGATCTATTGAAGATCTGTGTGAAGATGGGGGCCAGCTGGTTAGCACAGGATCTAAGACATGCAGGTGAAACGCCATCTGGGCCCTGTGATTTCCTTATCCTTTGTTGTCGAAAGACGCGGCTCACATCATCTTCACAGATCTTAAGTGCAGGTTGAGTAGCAGGAGGGGAGAGGAGGGGGGTTGCAGGAGGTGTTGGTGTTTGTGTGAAGTGAAGGTCAGAGTGGGTGTGGGGTGTGAGATTGGGCCTTTCAAATCTACAGTAGAACACATTCAGGTCATGAGCCAGTTGTTGGTCCATCACAGGGTTGGGGGCAGGAGTCCTGTAATTCGTAAGTTGTTTCATGCCACTCCACACTGATGCAGGGTCATTAGCTGAAAACTTGTTTTTCAGCTTCTCAGAGTATCTTCTTTTAGCCACTCTGATTCCCTTATTCAGTGTGTTCCTGGCCTGATTGTACAAGACTTTATCCCCAACTCTGTAAGCATCCTCTTTGGCCTGACGAAGCTGCCTGAGTTCCGCTGTAAACCATGGTTTGTCGTTGTTAAATGTTAAATAAGTCCTAGTAGGAATGCACATATCCTCACAAAAACTGATATATGATGTAACAATATCTGTGAGCTCATCCAGATTGGTGTCTGCAGCCTCAAAAACACTCCAATCAGTGCAGTCAAAGCAGGCTTGTTGTTCCAGCTCTGCTTCGTTGGTCCATATCTTTACAGTCCTTAATACAGGCTTAGCAGATTTTAATTTCTGTCTGTAGGTTGGAAGAAGATGAACCAGACAGTGATCAGATAGTCCCAAAGCTGCTCTAGGAACAGAGCGATATGCATCCTTTATTGTTGTGTAGCAATGATCCAGTATATTTCTGTCTCTGGTTGGGCATTGTAAAGAGGAGGCGAGAAGCAGCTTAAAGGTGTAAGCGCCCTTTCCGCTTTCTCTCTCTCTGGAGAGATGCTTGACCACGGCCCCGCTGCCACAGGCATGTAATGTGCTGTTTGTATTTGGGCAGTTCACGTAAGGTTTGCTTTGTTAAAATCCCCAAGAATAATAATAACTGAGTCCAGGTATTGTTGTTCTGTGTCTGTGATTTGATCAGCCAGCTGTTGCAGCGCTGTGTTCAAACACGCATTTGGCACGATATAAACACTCACCAAAATAAACTAAATAAAAGCATGGTACTATGTCTAAAGAAAGCATGGTAGTACCATGGTACTAAGTTCAAAATAAGCATGTTATTACAATGGTACATTGTCTAAAAAAAGCATAGTACTACCATGGTAGTATGTAAATAAGGCATGGTAGTACCATGGTAGTATATCCACAAAAAATAAATAAATAAATAAATAAACATTAAAAAAAAAAAACATGGTAGTACCATGGAACTACTATGTACAAAAAACATGGTATTACAGAGGTACTGTTTGCACTCAGATGTGTATGACCCTGTCCACTATAAAGCTGGTTATTTGCACCCTGACTCCATCCCTTCTTTGACCTTGAGTGATGGTTGGCACCAGGAGTGGATGTATGCCATAATGTAAAAACATTTCTTTCTGACTGGCTGTTTGGTTGTTGGAGATCTTACACGTTCAAAGTCGAGGCATCTGCAGTGATGCTTTGTGGAACAACTTCAGTGGCTGAACGTGACTCCATTTTGCCCCGTTCTCACATGGCTACGTTGCAATTGTCTGGTTCACTAGAGCCTGTCGCTGTGTGGGAAAAGTCTGCTCTTTGATGGACAGACACTCTCGTTCATCTGGCTGATCTCCCCCACTGAAACCGGCAGATCCAGTCCTCAGTTTATCTAAACTTATAAGACCATCCGCAGCTCCTGGGCCAAGCCTGGGCCTAATGCCCTAATCTGTGCCTTCTGGCTTGCTTCTGCTGATGCCAGGATAAGAAATGGACTCAATTTGTGTGAATTAATTTAGATGCAGCACAAGTTTCAGGTACAAGTTTTGAAGTTGGTTTATTGTCGGAGGTCAACATAATGGCTTCAACGAATGGTGAGAGTAGGGAGTTCAGCAGCAGCTTTCAGCAAGACATGCTTTTTAAATGTGAAAGTCTCTCAACTGAAAGTTCTCTCCCATTAATGCCAGTTCACTTTCACAATATGTCTAATATTTGATAAAATTATAGGGTTACAGTGGTCTCCAAAAGGCTACAAAATAGAACATTTCTCAATAATGGTCTCAGACTTTTGGACCACACTACATTAAAATGAAGTGATGAAGAAGTGAAGTGAATATGTAAGTTTCAGGTAAAGATCTACATGGCTATATGTGTATCTTAACATTTGTTTGCAAGCTATAATTTAATGCATTTACACCCTTTATTCACCAACCCATTTTCCTTTGCCCCAGGGTTTGAGAACAAAGAGGAGAACTTCATAAATTATATTTTAGCTCTGGGCACTCTCTTAAAATGCTCAGAGCAATACGGGTTACCTTAATAGAATAGCAGTGTGCCACCTGCAAGGTTTGAAATTCAGCTCAAAGACTTTCATGGGTAGCAGAGGGCCCAGAAAGCACTGCAGCTTTCTGCTTCCTGAGTGCGACCCACAGGTGGCCTCAGGCAAGGACAGGCCACACATCTTCTCCGACCCCCTCTGGAGGTGACCTTGTGACATTACCTGCTGCATAAAAATGCTTTATAGGATGCCAAACCAGTGTGTTACAGGGCTTCAAACAGCCGCCCAGGGGGAGAATCATTTTGAGAAAAGCACAGGTTTAGAGGGCTCTTTGAAACACATAGGTGAAGGAAAGGGTCTGCATTTTGCCTCACAGCTAACAAGCCACTGCAGATTTAATGCTGCTGTCACCTTAAAGAAAGTTAGCATTGGAAAAGAAAGCTCTTTGTGGGATTTCAGAGCAGGAAAAAGAAGTTGGGGAAGAAAAAAAATGATGTCTTCCCGCATGGCTATGGCAAGAAGAAAACAAACTCAGAAGCATCTTTTCTACCAGATTGTGGCTCGGCGGTCATTCAGAAGGGCAGATGCTACTAAGCGGAGAAAAATTGGTCATGAGCTGTCTGAAATGTGTAATTAGACAAGATGAGATACTCCCAGTTTTCTCATCCCTTTCACTTTCTTTTATCACCCCTCCTTTTCCAGTTGTCAGTCTGAGTGCCTTAGTGTCAGCTTTGATCTCTGATAAGGTCCTCTGAGCCCTTTCAGATAGGATCAATTTGCTGTTACACACATCACTCTTGGATCTCTCCCCTGGCTACATGCTTGTTTATGACAGCCATACGTGCAGACAAATAATTGCGTATCTCAGCTTAGCCGGATAAAAATGAAATGCACAGATGTGAAGTGCACCTTCCCTTCAACAGAATACAGAGCGAACAGCTTGGAAGATCTTTCACTGTAGATGCTGGTAATGTAGTTACATTGATAGATTCCGATTTCCATGCAAATGGAATTCTAATTTTGACAAACTAGTTTGACAATTTCAACCAAGCACAATTATAGGCTGTTCACAAATTGCAGATGTCGAGAGGAGTTTTAACAATTTAAGTTCTTTTTAACTTGACACAATGTCTAAAAAATGTGGGGCTTCTGCATGAGATGCAAAAAAAAAAAAAAAAAAAAAAACGGAAAAATGCGGCGCAACAGTCAAAGATGTCAGTCTATTGCATGTATACATTGTAAAACAGCTGAAAAACAATGCATGCAGGGGAATACAAGGTTTGAAATATCCCAAGATCTAAAACATGAAGTTTAAATGAACTTGAATCTGTATCTTCTATACAAGTTATTATTAACAGTAATATGTTAACAATTTATTAAACAATCCACAAATTCATACTAAACAGCTTGAATGTACTAAAAATACACTGAACTGAAAATATATTACGAAGAAAATGCCAATACTCCCATTTCTTAAGTGTATTTATCAAAATGTTATTTAAACAGTAGGCTACATGCACATACTTCAGTTTCATGTTTCACATTTCCTTCTACAGTAAGGAATTTTTATCCGATGTTGACATTTTCAAGTTTGAATTAAAACGGTTGGTCCGTCAAAAATCAAATTGTATAAATAAAGCTTTGATTGAAGAAAAATTACTTTTATTCTTTGAGTTTCAAACTGTTGATCACTTACGAATTTAAATTCATTAACATTAACGATCGTCGATTAAGAACATTTCTTAAAATTTTTAACCCTAGGTGGTATCTCTGCAAATCTGAGTACAAACTCTAGAGGAGACACTTAAATGATTACTATGGTCTATACTGGCCTTTTCAGCAGGGTTGAAAAATTGCATGATCATTTACCAAGAAATTTTGGGAATAAGAGGCATGAATAAGTTGCCAGTGACCATCAGAGGCAGCCAGTTAGGACTTCCCATGCTATAAGAAACAGCAAGGAAAAGATCTGAAGGTCTAGTCAAATTGCAACCAGTTACGTAAAGGCCCTGAGATGATTTAAGAGTCCATACCGGTAGGACAGCACTAATGCCAAGGGCTCTCTGGAGGGATGCTGCCAGGCTCAATGACATGTCTTTACAGCATGACTTTTGTGTTTTTCAGAGTGCTTGTAAACGCTCCATGAGGCTTTGTTGCAAAAATGGGATTTTAAAATGCTCTTTAAAGTCTAATGCTGATGGAATTCTGGCTTCATCTCTGTTTAACAAGCTTCTACTCACCTTGTGAATGTCTAGGAGAGAACAGCACCCAATAATGCAGTCTATGCATGAATGGTGCCAAATTATGTAAAATGTAATGTAGGTTTGAAGAGCATAGCCCTCCAGCACTAGTTCACATCAGCAAACCAAACACATTTACTGACAGCCCAACATAGTGCTGTTTCTCCTTGATGGACACTACTACTGCCGTATCCACTCTCGTTTTCTCCCTCTATCTTTCTCTCACCCCCTGCAGCCTCTATCTCTACCACTTTTTCCCCATCTGTTTCCAAGCTCAGCACAGTCATGCCATGATCTGGAACAAGTCTATCTGCAAAACCAGACTTGGATGTGGGTCTTATGGCCAGAGAAGCTTTTCCTTGGTATGGATGATTCCACTTTTTCCCAGCCTTTGCTACAGAATAATACCCTTTTGTCACGCTAGACAAAAATCCAAGCTTTGACTCGTCAGCCTTTATTTATGACACTCATATTGCAGCCATTGTGATGCTGCTACAATAATAAACCATCTGAGAAAACTCAGGTTGAGAGAATTCTGCATATTCATTACACAGAATGGAGCGTATTTGCAGCTATTGCATAGATGATGTACACCTTCCTGTCAACAGAATAAAGAGTGAAAACAGCCAAAAAGAGCAATATTTTACTGTATATACACAAGTCACATTAATGTAATTCTGATTTCCATGTAAACGGTATTACAATATCAACAAACTAGTTCAAGCCTTTTAACCAAGCACAGTATGGAGCCGGTCACACAGGACACATTCTCGTATTCAAATTTATACACAGCATAAGGAATGGAACAGAATGCAGGTGTCTTGATATACGTTTTAAAAAGTTGAAGTTACTTTAACTTGACACGGCGCCCTAAAAATGTTGTGCTTATGGCGCAAGATGCTGAAAAAACTTTTGTCTAGTGCAGTGGTTCTCAACCCTGTTCCTGGAGGCCCCCCAATTCTGCACATTTGGTATATCTCCCTTATCTGCACACCCAATTCAGGTCTTGGAGTCTCCACTAATGAGCTGATGAGTTGAATCAGGTGTGTTTGATTAGGGAGATTTCCAAAATGTGTAGTGTTGGGGGGCCTCCAGGAGCAGGGTTGAGAACCACTGTTCTAGTGCATGTTTTCGTAAAAAAAAAAAAAAAATCCAATTCAGCCTAAAGGAACGCAAAAACACATCCAGTGAGAACGGCCCGTTAGAATGTTTGAAATATAGGCCTACCCAAACAAATCAAAATTTTTACTCATGCTAGAAAAAAGAATAACATTAGTCAGCACTTAATCTGAGAAAATGAAGGAGGAGATGGGAGAGAGAATTCCATATTTTCATTACGCAGAATTGAATTTGCAGAATTTTCCTCTATTACAAAAATGTGAAGAGTACCTTTCCTACAAACAGAACACAGTGAAAATAGCCTAAAAGAGTAATCTTTCACAGTATACATAGCCACATAGATGGAATTCTGATTTCCATGCAAACAGAACTCCAAATTCAGCAAATTAATCCAAGAATTTCAATCAAGCACAATTAGAAGCCATTCACACAGGACACGTTATTGCGTTAAAAAAAAAAAAATCTAAACACAGTGCAATGAATCGAACAGAAAGTAGGTGTCTTGAGACATATTTCTAAAAGTTTAAGTTCTTTTAACTTGACAGGGCATCTTAAAATGTTGCATCTTAAAAAGATGCTGAAAAAACAGCAACATTCCTCGCAATGGTCAAAAACATCAGTCTACTGCATGTTTACGTAAAAAAAAACAATTCCAAATTGTTGTGAACAGACGCAAAAACACATCCAGTGAGAACAGCCCAAAGACTGTTCGAAATATACAAAAACAATGCTAGAAAACAGAATAATATTAAAGTCAACACTAAACAGTGTTCACAGACGATTTAAGGCTACCTTCTGTAAGCTTAGACTCATAGGCCTGTATATATGACACTTACTATATATCCCCATCATTGTGATGCTGCCACCACAATGAACTATTAGAAAACTCAGGAGGAGCCATTGGAGAGAATTATGCATTTTCATTGCTTGGAAATGGAGCGTATTTGCAACTATTGCATGATAGGTTTAATGCCGATATTAAAATGCATTCTCATTACCAGAAACATCAGAAAGAGGAGAGGGGAGAGGGCGGTTGATTACAAGTCTTTGTGGTGCAAGACAGTGAACTCAACAAGGAGCCAGCTGTCAGTCAAGATTGTTAGCCATGGATTCTGGTCAGTTCATCAGCTGCAGCCATGACCTTATGCAAATCTGCAAGATGAAATCTATTTATGATGATGTGGAATAACTTATTGAGATGCACAAGGCAAATGCTGTCTATCTAAAGACATGCCATTATTCAGCTTCTCTCAACCATGTACGTATAGTGAACACAGACATGAGGGATCACTGCAGATTCCTTAGAGACAACATGAAATCATTTTCTTTTTCTTTATAAATGTCCTTGGTTTTTTATTGAGCATTCTTAATCAGTACACATTATTCTAAAGAAAAAAAAAATGTCTCTTTCCATAATCATTCATCAAAATGGAATAGCTTTTTCTGCCTCTGAAATAACTTTTATTTTCTGGTGATGTAACAAGACTTCACAATAGTTCACAATATGAAAGTTAAATATATTGTGAATGCCATTTCATATCGTCTTTAAAAGGAAATCTTGTCCTCTGCCAAAGCTCTTAAATTTTATTTGCACCTCCGTACAAAATCAAAAATATCATGTTGATGCACAGTGTCAGGTTTCTCATCAAATGCTTGAAATATATCACATAAATAATAAAACTATTTTTATAGTGCCTTTTAGAGCTTGACTGACATGGTATATGCCAAAACAGACATAAGGTTAACAATTAGCATCCCTTTTCCATATCTAAGTCTGAAACATTTTGAATTTATCCAAGCTTGTTTATTTGTTTGTTTTGCTTTGTTTGCTTATTTAGTTTCCTTTTATGATTTTCATAAAGCATTGCTTTAAAGACTTGACAGAGCTTGCAGAGCATATTGATAATAATGTCCATCCTTACGGTACATTGAAAGCTAGTAGAATGGGTTTTTTGGATGATGTAAGACTTTTGCAGCTTAATTTTGGCCAAATTCCAACAGTGCAGACCTGTAAAGATGTTTACAGGGTTTATAGTGTAAGAACTACAGACTAATTAAATCTAAGCACTTTACAATAAAATCCTCAGACCAAGTTATTTGGTCAACAGAGAGCTAGAAAAAAATGAAAGAAAAATGGGCATCTGCTAAAACAGTATCCTCATTGCTTGCCATAACAATGTATATGCAAAATAATACAGCAGAACATTTAGCAATGTTTGAACAAGAAAGGTTTGGAACTTGGAATATAGTCTACCAGTCATATAAACTACTTTTATAGTGCTTTATATAGAGCTTTACTGCCTCTGGTCACTATTTCATTTTATAAAAACCATAACAAGAAACTCATTCACCTTGAATTCCTGTAAGTGCTTAAACAAAAATATAAGCATCATATTTCTGCTTCATATAATTTTCATGCTCATAATACAAGCATTTTCTTGTAAGTTGCTCAATTTAGAAAGCATCTGTCAAGAACAATGTCACTATAAACTACTGCATTATAATCTTAAAGGCAGTAAATAAAGTTGACTTGCTCAACGTGCCCAGTTACTGTGTTTTATATTCACAACTCATACTGACTGTCTGTACTGCTGTGTCCATTTTAGCGATTTCAAGCAAGGTCAAGGAATGGTTGAAACTCTACATTGGCCAGCAGTCAGTAAAGATATCGGGTATGTTCTACTTGACCTGCCATCCGTGATGTAACACAAAGTGACTTATTGCCCACTGACGCTGTGCCAAGCGAGTCAGACCTTTCAGATTTTCTGCTTTTACCGTTAAGTCAGTGGGGGGAAAGAGAAGCTCAGAGAAGATACAAAGCCACTGATGAACTGACTGACATTTCCTAATGTGATATTTGAGTCCAGACACACATAAAGTACATGGGCTTTCAGAGGGATATACAACAGTCACCACACTGACCGACCATCTTGACCACTGCAAGTTAGAAGAGAGAGAGAGATTCACCTTGGGTCAGATGGAAAAGCATGATCAACAGACTCATGGAATGGAAAAGAATTAAATGACTTTTCAACAGAGGCACATTGTTCATCTGACTACATCCTCCTTCAGCATTGGCAAACAGTTTTTTCTTGTTTTAAGCATAAACCTCACTAAATTGTATTAAATTTCTCTGAAAACAAGACTAAATAATGGGCCGTTCAGACCGAACGTGTTCTTGCATTAAAAAAAGAAAAGAAAAAAAAAAGCTAGCGAATATAACACATTTTAAGTGTCTTAAGACACATTTTTAAAGGTTGAGTTTAAAGGTTTTTGAACTTGATGCAGTGTCTAAAAAATGCACTTCTGCACAAGACACTGAAAAAAACTGTGAGACATGGCATAGCGGTAAAAGCCGCCAATCTAGCGCATGTTTAAACAAAAAAACCATTGAAAAACAGCACAGAACAACACAAAAAACAAGTTCGGTGTGAACGGCCCCTAACTGTTGTCATGTTGTTTTTCAAGTAAATGTATCCTGTTTTAAGGATGTTTAGATATTATTACTGGAAAATAAGACAAACATACTGATAAAGAAAATTATTATTATTGTTGAATTGTAGGTTTAGATATTTGATTATACATTATATTTGGGACACTTGATTGTATATAACCTACTAGTGGTTGGTCACACTTAGACACTTTGTTGTGATATGGGGGACAAGCATCAGCAAGCCAAAAAAAGTGAATGTACTGTGAAAATAATAATAATAATAATAAAACGCAACTCAAAACTGCACAAATTTATAAGTGACTTAATAAAAAAAGCCCAGAGTTACTTATAATAATTCTCTACCCTCATATCTTGTCTCTCCAATGGCCAAGCACATCTCTGTTAGCATTCCACTCCATCTTTCCACTCATATGGTCATGGATTGGCACCCTTCAGCCCATCCACCTGATTCGCCTGAAAACTCAAGATGCAAACATGTTGTGGAAATCACCCCATTTGCTGTATGCCTTCCCCTTACACATGGTAAACACTTCTGTGTGTCTGCAGAAATTAGCATACCTACGAAATGGCACAGTTCTTTAAGAACGGGAATACCTTTTGACATTGGACGTACCAAGCATGCATACAAAATCACTGAAACCGACCAAACTAGCAGGAAACAAGGAGGGCCGGCCAAACAGTATTTGCAAGATTTCACTTCCAATAATGTTTTGGCCTTTTAAAGTACCCCTTAAATCAATTATTGCTTTCAAACCAAAGAGCATATATTAAATGATTCATGTAAGATCAAGAAGAGATTTCAGGAAGTGTTCTGAGCCCTTAATTCAAATGAGGAAGAATGGCACTCGAGTTTGGCCCTCAAGTGTTTGGTGGAATCAAACCAAAGATGTGTTTATCCCATATTAATTATAGCAAGACTTTTCAGAACCTGTATATACTATAGATGATTTTTAAATCCCAAGATTGATCTTTGACTCTATGCGGCAACCCTCTACAATGCGAGTAAATCATAATTGCATATGTGATAAAATTTTGCATTATGTGTCTAAAAAGGTCTGTGATAAGCCACAGCCTGGTAAATTTTCAAATTACACTGGCCAAATTTATAGTAGTATAGTGGCGTTCAGCACTGAGATCCTTTCAGTGCATGTTGAGAGTAAACATTTGGTGTAATGTGTGTCCAAAGACGAGATTCACGGAATCCATTTGTCATTGAAAAATTTGTCTTATAATACAATTTTTATTTGTTTAGCGCATTTCACAGCACAAATAATTTCAAAGCAGCTTTACAGAAAAGAATACCCACTTCTGTTCTGTACAGTCAGTTGTTGATAAAAACAACAACAAAGAATAAACATTTAATTCTAATCACACATAGCACGGATGCAGTAAAGTCAGTGGTCTGATTTGTCACTTCCGGTGTGGGAACGCTGTGCGCGTTTGGCTGCCACTTCACATCGGAGCTGTTTGTTTACATTTTGTTTTGTTCTCGTTATTGTAGTTGTTTAAATTTACCTCTCTTTTTGTTTTAACATACCTATAAATTGAATATTCTTGGATGTCATTCCAACTGACTTTTGCCTGTTTTTGTGGTTCCTGCTGGTGTATGGGGGCGGGCTGCTCTGCTCCACCTTTCTGCTGTGGTGTCTCACAAGGCCTACCTGATTCCACCAGCCTGCCTACCTGGCAGCGTTTGTGCTGTGGTTGCTGCAGATGGTGCTGCTCAGCTGAGTTCTTTGATGGAGGGATTTAGTGGAGTGGTACCTGTCATCATCACTTGTTCCCATTCGCCATTTGGTGTCCTTGAGTTTGTACTTGTTTTGGCACTGTAATGTGTGAGATGCGGGGACAACACAGGTTGCTTGGTGCCCCCACATGATGAGGGACTACTCTGGTCATGTAATGATTTACCCTACTGCTTGTTTCATTTAAACTATTGGATCAGACATGTGCAAATCCACATTTTCACTCTGTACTTTACGGTTGACTCCTGGATTGTTGTGTTGTGTATCCTGTATTGTTTTATTGTTCAATTTTGATGTGTTTGTTTTCTATTGCTTGTAAAGCGCTTTGAGCTTGGGAAAAGCGCTATATAAATTAAACATATTACTATTATTATAAAGAAACCTTAGACTCCACTCTCATTAATATGTGCTCAACCTAAACACTTCTGCGATACACTTGCTGAACTGATGCTATTCTTTAAGCGACAATACCGTTTCAGCACTTTTTCTACATTTCAGTGTAAATGCTTGTAAATAGTACAAATTATGAATGTTTTTTAAAAACCTAAAATATGACAGAAATTATCAAAAACTAATGATAAAATACAATTTGTGAAATTTATATTTTCATAATGTACCTAGTTAGAATGTCTCTTGTATAATTCACAGCATTAGCTAAGAGAGATTTATTTTACTTTATGTACTGCAAGCAGAATTGACATTTAAAGTGAAATATTGGCCCTACCCATTTGATTTGGAATGGAATTGAAATCCAAATGAATCAATAGCTTTGTAATCGGAATCAAATAAAATCGAGAAAGAACCCAGCCCTTAATAGTTAGGATGGCACAATTAATAGGCTTGTCGTCACTTAAAAAGGGAGGTAATCTTGACATTAAAGACAAATAAAAATGTTTTTTTGAAGCAAATTCTTCTGCCACTTGGTAGAAGGTAGCCAGATTTTTAGATGCAAACATGGGCAGGTTGCATGACATGCCCTCTTCCTCGTAAAATATAAACAAAACTATTCAAGGTAAAAGAAAATCCAACCCAAACTACATTAAATACAGGTTGAAATAAGGAAAAACATGGTTTGTGTCAACCACAATGTGCTTTGTGCGGTGAATTATAGTTTTTCATGAATATATGTATACATACAATTAAATGTTTTTGTTGTTGTTGTTGTTGTTTTATAATTAAGTATATATTTGTGTACTTTTGTGCTTGAGGGCAAACTCTTTCATTCTTAAATCAACTACACTTAATGTTTGATCAACAAGGTTAATACCAAATTATTTACTTAAAATGCACTGAATTCATCAGTTAACAGGATATGAGAAAAAAACAACCACAACAACAAAAAAACAGGGCACCCGTATAGGAGACAAATAGCATCTGCATGATGCCATGCATTATTGTGTTATCTCGATAGTCATCTAATTTCTGTATAGCATTAATAAAGTTGAGAACACTGTAACAGATGGTGAGACTGCAAAAGTGGCTCAGGAGCTATTTATTAAATGCGTTATTAATTATTTTCAACATGATGAGTTTCATGGCTCCTGGCCTGGGTGAATGCAAGAGCAAGCCATTTGCTTTTATGCCAGTTATAAAATCCGCCTGGTCGCATTTGCATAGATCAGGATATAATAATTGATCTCACCCTATCCTTTCTCTTATGACAGTGTTTCCCAAAATTATCTGTCTTATGTACCCCAACAGCTCAAGTACCCCTTAATCGACACCAACATCATTTAGCACTATCGTTAAAGGGATAGTTCACCCAAAAATGAGAATTCAAACCTCATGTTGTTTCAGACTGTTACAGTCACCATTCACTGTAACTGAATGGAGATATGTCGTCGCAGTGAAAGTGAATGGTCACTGGGGCTAATGTTCTGCCTAATATCTCCTTTTGTGTTACACGTAATGTAGGAATTCAAACGGTTTGAAAAAACATGAATGTAAGTGAAGAAGAATAACGTTTAAAGTGACTTTAATTTGTGACTTTTCATGGAAACCAAAAAACTGCTTTACCCTAGAGCTTAAAGCACATCACTATTTAAAAACAAAATAAAGAGGAATTAATCTTGCTTTATTTAAAGCCTTTTTAATAAAACCAGGGAAGCTATGAATGTGTGTGTGATTTATTACTATATTTGATAAACCCGACACCTCACTTCGCAGTAAAGCTAACAATCTGTGATGGAACTCTTGCTTTCCAGCTGAGCCTTTCGCTGTGTGTTTCAAGGCTATCACACTTCATTCCATCCCAGTGGGACGCAGGTGCGAGCCGGAAGAGGAGGACACATTACGCACACCCACCTTTCCCCCCAAGGCTCCTCTTCCACCTCCCCTGCCCTTCACTGCCTCTCCCCACAGACCCTCTGTGGGCCCGGGATTCCAGCTGGAGGTGACAGTTTCCTCACCTGCCACAGGCGGGCTACCACCTGCCAGCACTCACCCCACTTCCCCACACAGGTGGCAGGGGCCAACAGAGTCTTGACTCCATGCCGCCTGGCCTGTCTCCCCTCCTCCTTTTGTCCCCTCATAACCCCCACCCATCTGGGTTCACGCTCCAGCACCCACACTGCAAACTCTATCTCGTGCAAACACCTTACCAACTATCTCTCTTCTCATTTGGTGATTTATAGAAACCAGGCATCTCTGCATTTCAGTTGCCGCTGCCTAGGTGTGGCACGTGTTGGCTGCGGGACAAATGAACACATTCTCCATTTATTATTCAGTCAAAATGAGAGGGAGAAATGTGCTACTTGATTTAACACAGTGGTGGAACCTCCATTATCTGCCACGCTTGTGAAGGTGGGTGCTACTGCCCAAAAACAAATGAGCAGGAAATGGTTCCAGAGCCACAATGCTAATGGATGAACAGTACTAGGGTGCTACATTCACTGAGCACTTTATTAGGAACACCTGTACACCTACTTATTCATGCCATTATCTAATCAGCCAATCGTGTGGCAGCAGTGCAATGCATAAAATCATGCAGATACAGGTCAGGAGCGTCAGTTAATGATCACATCAACCATCAGAATGGGTAAATATTGTTTTTTTTTTTTTTTTATCTCAGTGATTTTGACCGTGGCATGATTGTTGGTGCTAGACGGGCTGGTTTGAGTATTTCTGTAATTTGTGATCTCCATTTTCATGCACAACAGTCTCTAGAGTTTACTCAGAATGCTGGCAAAAAAACAAAACAAAAAAAACATCAAGTAAGTGGCAGTTCTGCGGACGGAAATGCCTTGTTGATGAGAGAGGTTAATGGAGAATGGCCAGACTGGTTCGAGCTGACAGAAAGTCTACAGTAACTCAGATAACCACTCTGTACAATTGTAGTGAGCAGAATAGAATCTCAGAAAGCACAACATGTTGAACCTCAAGGCAGATGGGCTACAATAGCAGAAGACCACGTCGTGCACTTTATTAAGACCATAGTGTTCCAAATAATGTCCTCAATGAGTGTACTTTGAAACTGTATATTGAAATGCTACAAGCTACTCATAATTTCAAGTAGTTCAACTACACTCAAAGAACCCTTTTGAAAAAGTAGTTGGCTACACTGCAAGCTACAAATACAAAGATCAGTTGCTAATTACATTGAAGCTAGTGGGGATGGGGGCAATCTATTTAAAAATAGAATAAATAAAAATACAAAAATGTATGTGTGTATGTGTGATATATATATATATATATATATATATATATATATATATATATATATATATATATATATATATATAACAGTGGTGAAACACTTTCTTATGATATGTTACATTCATACGAGCAGACAGAGAAGTACGTTTTAAGTAACTTTGGAGCAGAAGAAACAGAAATAAACCTTGTGTAAATTGTCAGCTTTACGCTAAGCTAAAATGCTATTTCTAGCCATTTTACATGCATATGTTACCAGGCACGATCATATTTTTTTATCAAAAAAATATTTTTTAGTATTGTTTTCCTGTAAAAATATCTAAAAATCCTTAAAACAAGATCAATTTGATTTATCTTGTTTCAGAAACAACACTGCATAAGATATTAAGGTTTTTCAGAGAATGTATTTTTAACATGTGTATTTTGTCTTACTGTACTGGCAGAGTTTTTATAGTTTATAGTATTTTACCAGTGCTGAAGTAGTAATCCAAAGTATTTAGAATACGTTACTGACCTTGAGTAATCTAACGGAATACATTACAAATTACATTTTACAGCATGTATTCTGTAATCTTTAGTGGAATACATTTTAAAAGTAACCCTCCCAACCCTATATATATATATATATATATATAACTGAAGAGATGAACAGTTGCATTTGACTAAATAATGTTTAACTATAATTTTTAAACGATTCACTAAAAAGATGCACCAATAGGCTATTTGTTGGGGGGAAAATATAGCTAATTACTGAGAAAGCTACTCCATTTTGAGGTACTGTCATTCAACTGAAAAATGTAGTTAAGTAAAAGTAGTGTCAGTACTTTTAGTTAGTAACTCCTCAACACTAGATCTGAACTTAGCTACAACACAGTCTTATTTACGTGCTCCAAGCTCAAAAAGCAAGTTCTCTTATACCCATAACAACACTTTGCAAGCCTAAATGTGAATGTTTTACTGCACACTGTAAATATTAAATTAGATACAAACTGTGCTGCCAGGCAACTTTCAAGTAATTATCCTCCCCTATGTAGACATTAATAAATAAAAAACAAGTCTTTCAGGATGAATGGCCATATGAATAAATATATGGCTGCACAATGCCCTTATAAATGGCGAGCTGGCATCATCCTGTCACCCACACCATATATTAATAGATTTATTGAGGAGGGAATGCCAGCTTTTCATAAATGTATTGTGTTTGATGGAAATGTCTAAAGCGAGTGGACAACAAAAGCGATAAGCAAAGCTGGTGAAAAGAATGTTGGCTAAGATTTCACATATTCCACAATTCTTTTGACAGTTCAAAACTCTACAAGGCTTTCATCACTGAGCTTTAAAGCATCTAAATAGATTCAGTAACTGACCTTCTGGAATACAGTATTTTAAATGCATGCTTTGATTGGCCATTAGACCCCAACTGCTGTTTTATTTGAAATCAGTTCCGATTCGCCACCTGTGTAGCCGCTCAGAATGCTGTCAGTTTTTTTAATGGATCAAAGCTACTCACAAACAGCTAGTCACTTTTTCTAATGTCCTTGTGTATCAAAAGTCATAAAGAGATGACATAGTGTTCCAAGTAGCTGCTTCGCCTTTTGCGGTGGTAATATTCTTAAGCAGAATTTGTGTTTTGTTCAATTTTATTTATTTTCTCTCTTCCCTTTTGTAAGCTTGGGTCTGAACCTTGTTTGAACTCCTTCTGTGGTGAGGCCATGGCCCAATGGATCGTTAGCTATCTGACCCACCAAGGGTGCAGCACAGGGTAAAGAAGAACAGAATGAGGGAAAAGAGACAAATAGAGAGATGGCTAAAAGCAGCAGGTCTACACACATAATCATGCCATGATAGTATCCGTATGTTGCCAAAACGTCTATTCAATATTTATGTTTTCATCTGGAAGAACAGCTACTTTTGAATGGACATCAACAAAGAAACCTGCGTTTTGCCCTCTTAAGATGTATTCTGCTAATTTAAAGATGTTCATTACATGTTTAAATGCTAACATGATGAAAATTGTTAGACTTCTGTTTTGTTTACCCTTACAAAAATTAACCATGTTTTCACTTCAGTAACAATAGTTTAACCATGGTATTCCCCCCCCCCCCCATAAAAAGAAAAACATGCACCCGATCTCTAAAATTAATGTACATTTATATACAGAACAAATGTAAAAAGTGTAAGAAATAAACATTTTCGCATAAAAAATAAATAAATAAAATAAAAAAAAAAAACTGTTGTAATTATAGTCCCACATAAACTTACAAAATGTATATCAGGGTAAATTTCTTGCTGGCATGGTACAGTACACCACTAAGAATCATTGTATGGTAACTTGATGTTAAATATGTATTTAAATTAGGGCTGAAACGATTAGTCGACGTTATCGACAACGGCGACAATAAAAAACTGTGAACAAACATTTTTGTTGTCGACTAGTCGTTTGATCTCATTTAACGTAACGAGATCACATTAAACTCTAATGATGACGCGCGAGAGCAGCACTGCAGTTCACGCCTGACTGAGGAGAAGAAGAATTACACAGCTCACAGTCCAGATGCACTCTAAACATTCCAAACAGCTTCAGGTGATGTAGATCGCAAAATATCAGGGAATTATAATGCAAAAATACAAAATAAGTAAATACAGAAGCACTTTCATTGTGGAATAAGTGGTGCTGGAGCTGCCGCTCTGCTGAAGGAAAACTTGCATGTCTAGCAAGGAAACCTTTAAAGGAAACACCCTGGTGTTACATCTTATATGCAGTTAAATTTAATGCATTATAGCTTTATTAAAGTTCAAATAATACGGAAGCAGATCATGTAAATAACTACAAACTCCGAAACTGGCATTTCTCTGTGCGGTCAGCGCCTCTTCTGAGTTGCGCGAAGTGTCCCGATCTAAGGGGGAGAGATTGAAACTGCACCTGGCTGATGCACACTCTGGCAAGGGGACGCTCATCCCTCGAGCATGCACGCTTAATGCAGCTAGATTATAACATGATGGTTCGCGACTTATTGAATCATAATATATGTCACTGTGCATTTCTTATTGTGAAGAAAATTGGCAATACGCAGCTTTATTAATAAGAGAGAGTTTGTTTTTTGTTAGTTAAAGATGGATTTAAGTGAACAGAAAGGTGAGAGAGGTTGTCTTCGCCCCAATATACACTGCAACAAAATATGTTTTTGATTTGTTTTTGTTTTGGTTTGTTTTCCAATATAAATATCTAAAACACCTTTAAAACAGCATACATTTTATTTAGAAGCTATACTGCAGAAGAAAAAATTGTTGTCTGAGAAGGTTGAATATAATATTAAAAATACAAATATTTTAAAATATCTAAAAATACTTTCAAAAAGATGCATTCACCTGAGAAGCAGCAATTAAGATACCTGTATTTAGACTTGCTTTTAGAGAATAGATCTTGAAGCACTCGCAGAAGTATAAAAAAAATCACTTATATACAAAATACACTTATATTTAATATACATTCTCTTAAAGCATGTCTAAATATCTTATATGTTGCTTCTCAAGTACATGTATCTTGTTTCAAGGATTTTTAGACAATTTTAAATGGAAAACAATGCAAAAACACTTGATAACAATAGGATTTTTTTGCAATGAATTTCTTTCCTGAATTAAACTAAATAAAAAGTACTTTTTTTTCCCTTTAATTCAGTGAATGTTATTTAGAGGTATTTTTCAAAGATGATTTTGTCCTCTTTATTGTTAGTAAGCATGTTTAATACAACTTTTTATGTCAGGTCACAAGCTGAATAATCAGTTAAGAGCTAATGATTAATCGTTGCAATAATCGCAGAATAGTCGAATAATCATTCTAATAATTGTTCGATTAAACGATTATCAAAATAATCATTAGATTAATCAATTATCAAAACAATCGTTAGTTGCAGCCCTAATTTAAATTAATAGGTGTCATTAATGTTCCTTTTATTAGGCTACTATTAAAATTGTTAATACATTATAATTACTGTAACTAATAAACTAATTCATAATACGCAATAAACTGTTAAGCATTGTAGCTAATATGAGTGTAGTAATGTTTTCCTACTTAGAAATATAAATTGAAATGACAGCAGTAAAAGGCAAAAAAAAAAAAAAAAAAAAAAAAAGAGCATCAAAAACTAGCAGGGGTTAAATAACATGCAGCATTTTCACAAAGTTTAATTGCATCAGTTAAATTTAAATATACATATATTTATGTTTAGCAGGGAAATACATTTACAGTGCAAATTATGGTTTCTCCAGGGATGCTTCTTCAACAAGTAAACAAGATGGCGCTGGTATGTGCGGCTAGCCGTCTGTTACCTGGTCTGTTTGCTCTCGTCCTCGTTCTCGTCCTGTTTGTGTCTTTTCTGGTCTAGGATATATCTGCTGTGTTGGTTTATGACTGCCCTATGGTCGTTAACATCAGAAACACTGTCGATGTCATTGCTTAAGCAAGAATTTATAGGACCGTACACCTGCCTTCCTCCAGTCCTGTCTGGTGTGCCATAGTGTCTGTACTGGTTTCCTTGTGCTCTTCCATGAAGGAAAAGTCGAAGAAGATGGGGAAAACGAGGAAGGATATCCGTGAAACTCAAGTCCTACCTGGAATCAGTTTCTGTGACCCATTCCTGGCCTCTTCTCCCTGAATACAAGTGGGAGTACCATCGTTGGGTTTACCAGCACACTCTTGAACCGGCACATTTTATGGATTTGGCCGATTTGTTCTGGAGTTTTTTGCCGAACACCCTCAATACTGGACGCCGCATCTCCATAAAGGTGGTGTGAATCTCTGTAACCTTCGCCCGCTGTGTCGTGCATCACAGGCAGTAAGCGACTCAATTTTGATCAAATTGGCATTGGTTAATGTCAAATAAGACATTTATCTTGAAGGACTTTTTTACCTCAAGAGACTTGGTTTTATTATTTGTGACTGAGACTTGGTTATCGACTGGCGATTTAAGCCCCTTTGCTGATCTTGTTCCCTTGGACTGTACATTTTTTAGCTCGACCTGAGCCACAAGTCGGGGTGGAGGGCTCGCCTCTATTTTTAAAAACAGTTTTCACTGTCGATTCTTAAAGATGGATATTTTCCCTAGTTTTGTATTGCAAGTGTTCAATTAGATTTGGTGGAGCCATTGCTGTGCGTGGTGGTCTATCAGCCACCTAAATTTAATAAGGAGTTCATCCAAGACCTTTTTTAGGGGAAATTTTACTGAATTATAATAGACATTTATTCATGGGAGACTTTAATATCCATGTTTGTTGTCCCTGGTGAAAGATTTTTTTTAAATCTGCTTGACTTTATTAATCTTGTACAATCTTTGTGTGGCCCTACACATGAACATGGACATACATTAAACTTATCTTATGGTATTTCAGTTTGCTATGTTGATATCTGTAACACAGTTTTCTCCGATCATAAGCCAGTTATTTTTGGTGCTTCTTTTCCATGTCAGAACGTCAAACCTCGCCTTCCTGCTCATCTGTCTCGCAAAACGAATTCTTCAACTGTTAATCAGTTTTCAACAGCATATTCAAGTGTCCCCCCATTTTTCAATTCTGGAAAGTCCTCCATCGTATGTGAGCTCTGAGGCTTTGTTTACTTTATTTAATTCAACCTGTTCTACCATCTTAGACTCTGTAGCTCCCCTGAAATTGAAGCGTGCAAAAAGTAAGCCAGAGCCTTGGCTTAATGATGCCACATGAGCTCTAAGACAGAACTGCAGGACAGCTGAGCGCAAATGGAAGAAGAATAAGCTCAAAGTTTCTTATGATATTCTAAGGGTTTCCTTGTGTAATTATCAGAAATCAGCTAAAGAAATGAAGATAAAGTATTTTTCAGATATTATTGAGAAAAACTGTCATAGATCTAGAGTACTATTTAGTAACATCAATTCTGTTATTAATCCTTCTAATGTGGTCAGCCCTGATGTATCAATAGCTACATGAGAAAATTCTCTCAAATTCTACCTGTTGCTTAAGACCCATCTACCCCTCTTGAATGACTCGCAAAGTGCCTTGTTCTGGTCACTTTGAACCCGTCTCTTTTCCCAGTCTGGAAAATTTTTAGATAAATGAAAGCCATCTGATTTTACACATGACATTTTACCATCAAGATTGCTCAAACAGGTCTTTGATACTGTTGGGCCTAGTACTGTGTCTTTAATCAATAGTTGCCTTGCATCAGAGTCTGTACCAGCCTTTCTTAAACATGCTGTAGTGCAGCCCCTTATTAAAAACACAAATGTGGATCCTACAGTTTACTCTAAATTATAGACCTATTTCTAAATTGCCATTTCTCTCAATAGGGTTGGAGAAAGTTTTTGTTCTTCAGCTGCAGACTTTTTTGGAGAAGAATTCTACTTTGGAAGCATTTCAGTCTGGGTTCAGAGCACATCATAGTACAGAATTTGCTATTTTAAAGGTTTTTAATGATGTTTTGTTAACTGTGGACTCAGGGGATTCTGCAATTTTGGTGCTATTAGATCTTAATGCGGCATTTTACACCATAGACCATGATATTCTTATAGCACAACTTGAACAGTCTGTAGGGATCCAAGGAACTGTCCTTAATTGGTTCAAGTCCTATTTAAGTAATAGAAGCTTTGCAGTTACTTTGAGTAAATATTCATCTTCCACAGCCCCTCTTACTTGTGGGATCCCGCAAGACTCTATTTTTGGACCAATTTTGTTTTCATTATATATGCTTCCAATTGGGTCAGTTTTTAACAAACATGGAATATCTTTTCATTGTTATGCAGATGATACTCAAATTTATCTGCCAGTGAAAAAGAAAAGTAATTCATTAGAACCTCTTTTAGCTTGCCTAAAGGATTTAAAATCATGGGTGTCTTTTATTTTTACAATTAAATGATTGTAAAACAGAGATTGTTGTGTTTGGGTCCCCTGATGTTCTGGGGTCATCTAATTTCAATCTAGGTCCTCTAGCTACATATTGTTAACTGATGGTGAAGAACTTAGTGGTACTTTTTGATAGTTCACTTAAATTTGACAAACAGATTAATTCTGTTGTCAAATCAGGTTTTCTTTCACTTAAGAACACTGGCTAAGGTTAAGTCTTTTCTTTTGTTTCATGATTTTGAGAAGGTGATGCATGCATTTGTTTAATCACATCTATTATAACTCACTGTACTTAGGTGTAAGTCAGTCCTCCTTGTCATGACTGCAAATTGTCCAGAATGCTGCTGCTAGTCTCTTGACCGGTACTCGTAAACAGGATCATATTAGCCCAATATTTGGCCTCTTTGCACTGACTGCTGGTCCATTACAGGATAGATTTTATTGTTTGTTTTTAAATCCTTAAATGGTCTTGCACCTTATCTTCCAGACCTTTTACACTTGCACATGCCATCTAGATCCCTCAGGTCCTCAGATCAGAAAATCTTGACTGTTCCAAGGGCCAGACTTAAGCTGAGGTGTGACCGCGATTTTGCAATGGTGGCCCCAAAGCTCTGGAATAATCTCTAAACATTAGAACAACTCCTACACTGGTATCTTTTAAATCTCGTTAAAAACCCATCTTTTTTTAGATGGCTTTTAGCTAAACCATGATTGGAGATAGGTTGGTACCCATGTGTATTATGTTGATTTTAATAGTGCTTTTTTTATGTTTGTTGTTATGGACTTGTTTTAATAAATGTACAGCACATTGGTCAACTACCTGTTGTTTTTAATTGTGCTTTATAAATAAATTGCCTTGCTTTGCTTGTGCATCGGACGCTAGAAATGTCCCACTCCTTACTGAAACTGAAAATATTATTGGATAGCAAATATCCAGTCACATCTGAAATTAACGTTCTGATTGGTGGATCAGCTTAGTCGGACTGTCTGTCTTGCCAGTGCCATCAGTTGCACTCCTGCAGCTCCATATATATATATATATATTATACACTGGCGGCCAAATGTTTGGAATAATGTACATATTTTGCTCTTATGGAAAGAAATGGCTACTTTTATTCACCAAAGTGGCATTCAACTGATCACAATTTATAGACATTAATAACATGAACAATTACTATTACAATTTGGAAAAAAAAATAAAATAAATTCAGAACTTTGTAGCGAATTTATATGTAAATAATTAATTAATTTGTTTACGAATCTTGGCCGCATTCGACCACCAATATATGTTGGAAATTTGGTAGTTTAAATGAACACAGGATGATATTTACAGATAAAGTGCCCGCGTACCCCCACCATTATATGTAGGGAAACAGTATGTGTGAGCTAGGAATTAAATTAAACTGTCCCTAATAATAATGGAATTAGTCACGTTCGACAACCATTATAAATGAGATAAATGGCAAATAACTAGATTATTTGTCTTTATAAAATTCTCCACCATTAAAATCGTAATACAAAATCTCGTTGTATCCACTCACAATTTATATTGTAAGGAATTAGCTTTAATAATGGAATTATGATTAATTCACTTATTGGAATAATATTATTCTCATGGCTTATTGAAAATTACATTACACATATTTAGGTACAGCTTTGAAGCGAAATCATTTAAAAACAGGGATGAGATTATTTATCAAAATATACCACAGTCAAATTATCTTTGAATACAGACAAACTTTATTGCTATTCTAAACAAACTAATCTAACACATAAAACATGAAACAAGTTGGTGAGTAGTGACAGAATGTGAAATAAATGATCAATACAGAGAGAATGAACTTTATGGAGTCTGGTGACAATGCCTTAAGGACCATTTATCCTTCTTTGAGTCTACATCGATTTGCAATCGGATTACCCGAAGTATTTAACTAATACACCAGCACTTTGAGCAAAGGTCTGGAGATGTACTTGCGTGTCGTTGCATTGCCTTGCGTTGCATTCTTTGTGTTGCTTGGTTCTTTGGCTTTTTGTAGAAAGTTCGTTCCGTCTATGTTTTAGACTTCAGTTATGATCGGATAGTCATTGTCTGGATGAAGCGAGGCTTTCTGCAAGAAGGAATCATGACTCCCCTTGGATGTCTGAACCGTAGAGCAGAGAGCTGCGGAGCTGAAGAGCTGCAGTGAAAAGCAAGAGACAGGACCAAGAGATGGTTCCAAGAGAGGATTCCAAGAGTGCAGAAGCCAGGGAGAAGAAGCAAGAGTTTTTTTCTTGGTAAGAAAGTTTTGAACTGACATTGGCCGCACCCCCAAAGGTGTCCTGAACCAATCAGAAATTATTTTTCAGAGTCACATGGTTGACTTGTCTGTCCTTTTCAGAGTTGATTTACGATCCTTTGTGTGCAAAATTCCCGCTCAAAAATAGTGAGTGTTTAATCATGAACTTTTATATCTTGAAAGCGTTGCAAGAGACATGACATTCATTGTCATCAACAATCTCTACGTAAACAAGCAAGCATTTACATACTAAATGTGACATACTTTCATAAATATTATACGTGTAAATTATACGATTACCAATGATACTGGTTAATTCATTGGTTTTACAACATGGATAATATATTACATGTTATGAGAAACCTGATTGTCAGGGTATTTTAACAGGTGAAGCCTTGAATAGTACAAGATTTAAAGATTATAATCATTGATTTGTTATTTAGAAGTGATTGCAAATCACTACGCATTTTAAAAGGTACATCGGCTATAATCATTAATTTGTTAGTTATAAAAGTAATCACAGGTCAAACAAATTTTCAGAATTATCTAGCAAGGCTAGGTATTGTGTACATTGTAGTTTAAATGCATTCTGTACATTTAAGAGGGTTAACTCAGTGAAGGTACAACATTCATGGATTCTTTCACGAGTCTCCATTTCCTGATATGGCCGCGGATTTATGCATTTAAGGTCACAAGGTCTTACTTGGCCATTTGGTCTTACAGAGGGTTTAATTTTGTGGAACAAAGAAGGGTTGTCCATATGGGTTAGCTCTGTCATTACAAACCCTAGTTTGAGATTAAGCAGGAATGGTAGAGACGGTCTCCTTCAGCAATTTAGGCACCATGGATTCATTTTTATGACTCTCTAATGGCTTGGTGGGGGCTCTCTCTGATCTGTGGAATTTGGTGTTGTTCATTTGATGGCTTCATTCATGGATAATCCTACAACTTCTTAAACTACTTCAAAGTGTTCTCATCAAAAAAATATCCTCCACATGCAGCAACGACAGTGTTGCAGATCCTTGGCATTCTAGCTGTCAGTTTGTCCAGACATAAAATATATATATTTTATATATATATATATATATATATATTTACACACTATATTGCCAAAAGTATTCGCTCATCTGCCTTTAGACGCATATGAACTTAAGTGACATCCCATTCTTAATCCATAACTATAACAGCTTCAACTCTTCTGGGAAGGCTTTCCACAAGGTTTAGGAGTGTGTTTATGGGAATTTTTGACCATTCTTCCAGAAGCGCATTTGTGAGGTCAGACACTGATGTTGGACGAGAAGGCCTGGCTTGCAGTCTTCGCTCTAATTCATCCCAAAGGTGCTCTATCAGGTTGAGGTCAGGACTCTGTGCAGGCCAGTCAAGTTCTTCCACACCAAACTCGCTCATCCATGTCTTTATGGACCTTGCTTTGTGCACTGGTGCGCAGTCATGCTGGAACAGGAAGGGGCCATCCCCAAACTTTTCCCACAAAGTTGGGAGCATGGAATTGTCCAAAATCTCTTGGTATGCTGAAGAATTCAGAGTTCCTTTCACTGGAAATAAGGAGCCAAGCCCAGCTCCTGAAAAACAACCCCACACCATAATCCCCCCTCCACCAAATTTCACAGTTGGCACAATGCAGTCAGACAAGTACCGTTCTCCTGGCAACCGCCAAACCCAGACTCGTCCATCAGATTGCCAGATGGAGAAGCGTGATTCGTCACTCCAGAGAACGCGTCTCCACTGCTCTAGAGTCCAGTGGCGGCGTGCTTTACACCACTGCATCTGACGCTTTGCATTGCACTTGGTGATGTATGGCTTGGATGCAGCTGCTCGGCCATGGAAACCCATTCCATGAAGCTCTCTATGCACTGTTCTTGAGCTAATCTGAAGGCCACATGAACTTTGGAGGTCTGTAGCGATTGACTCAGCAGAAAGTTGGCGACCTCTGCGCACTATGCGCCTCGGCATCCGCTGACCCCGCTCTGTCATTTTACGTGGCCTACCACTTCGTGGCTGAGTTGCTGTCATTCCCAATCGCTTCCACTTTGTTATAATACCACTGACAGTTGACTGTGGAATATTTAGTAGCGAGGAAATTTCACGACTGGACTTGTTGCACAGGTGGCATCCTATCACAGTACCACGCTGGAATTCACTGAGCTCCTGAGAGTGGTCCATTCTTTCACAAATGTTTGTAGAAGCAGTCTGCATGCCTAGGTGCTTCATTTTATACACCTGTGGCCATGGAAGTGATTGGAACACCTGAATTCAATTATTTGGATGGGTGAGCGAATACTTTTGGCAATATAGTGTATATACAGGGTTGGGGAGTGATGGGAAAGCGTATTTAAAATACAAAATATAAGTAACTGTATTCCACTACAGTTACAGTTTAAATAATTGGTATTTAGAATACAGTTACATTCAAATAGTATTTAGATTACTGAACAGATTACATTGCATTTTATTGTCATTTGTTTCATTTAATATTTAGTCCTTTCAGATGGAAAACATTTATACATATAAATGATGCAATCCAAAGTGCATTTGAACAGCGGTGAAACACTTTCTTATGATGTGTTACATTCATACGAGCAGACAGAGTAAGTTTGAAGTAAATTTGTAGCACAAGAAATAGAAATAAACCTTGTGTAAATTGTCAGCTTTACACTAAGCTAAAATGTTTTTTTCTAGCCATTTTACATGCACGTTACCAGCCACAATCATATTTTTTTATCAAGACAATTCACGTTAGATCATAATTTGTTTTTTTCTAGTAAGACCTTTGATATTAGGGCAAAAATCGTATTCTTGATTATAGTTTTTGTATTGTTTTCCTGTAAAAATATCAAAAAATTCTTAAAACAAGATCAATTTTATTGATCTTGTTTTAGAAACAACACTGCATAAGATATTTAGGTTTTACAGAGAATGTATTTTTAACATGTGTATGCTATCTTACTGTACTGGCAGAGTTTTTATAGTAAAAACAAGTGAAAAAATCTACCAGTGCTGAAGAAGTAATCCAAAGTATTTAGAATACATTACTGACCTTGAGTAATCTAACGAAATACGATACAAATTACATTTTACAGCATGTATTCTGTAATCTGTAGTGGAATACATTTCAAAAGTAACCCTCCCAACCCTGTATATATATATATATATATATATATATATATATATATATATATATATATATATATATATATATATATATATACACACACACACACTACCGGTCAAAAGTTTTGAAACACTTACTCATTCTTTATTATAATTTTTCTTTTTTTTTTCACATTTTAGAATAATAGTAAAGTCATTAAAACTATGAAATAACATAAAATGGAACTATGGTATTATGTTGTGACTAAAAAAAAATCCAAAATAAATCAAAACTGTGTTATATTTTAGCATCTTTAAAGTAGTCACCCTTTGCCTAGAATTTTCAGAAATGTACTTGACATTTTCTCAACCAACTTCTTGAGGTATCACCCTGGGATGCTTTTTAAACAGTATTGAAGGAGTTCCCATCTATATGCTAGGCACTTATTGGCTGCTTTTCTTTATTATTTGGTCCAAGTCATAAATTTCAAAAACTTTTTTTTTTTTAATTAAATTTTAGATTTATAATGAAATAAATTAATATGGTGGCACAATTATATTTTTGTCTACAAAACTAATTTCAAATATATAAGCATACGCCTTCAGATCAAAAGATTTTTAAGATCATGAGAAAAATTTCGGTCAAGTGTTTCAAAACTTTTGACCGGTAGTGCATATATATATATATATATATATATATATATATATATATATATATATATATACACACACACACACACAGGTGGCCAAAAGTTTGGAATAATGTACAGATTTTGCTGTTTCAGAAGGAAATTGGTACTTTAATTTAACAAAGTTTCATTCAACTGATCACAAAGTATAGTCAAGACATTACTGATGTCAAAAAAAAAAACAGGACCATCACTGTTTGAAAAAAGTCATTTTTGATCAAATCTAGACAGGCCCCATTTCCAGCAGCCATCGCTCCAACACCTTATCCTAGTAATCATGCTAAATTGCTAATTTGGTACTAGAAATTCACTTGCCATTATCTCAAACACAGTTGAAAGCTATTTGGTTTGTTAAATGAAACTTAACATTGTCTTTATGTTTGTTTTTATGTTTTGTTTTTTGAGAGTCAGCAACTTCAAGTTCCTGGGTGTCCACATCACTGAGGAACTCACATGGTCCATCCACACTGAAGTCGTTGTGAAGAAGGCTCATCAGCGCCTCTTCTTCCTGAGAAGGCTGAGGAAGTTTGGAATGAACCGCCACATCCTCACACGGTTCTACACCTGCACTGTGGAGAGCATCCTGACTGGCTGCATCTCCGCCTGGTATGGCAATAGCACCACCCACAACCGCAAAGCACTGCAAAGGGTGGTGCGAACTGCCAGACACATCATCGGACGTGAGCTTCCCTCCCTCCAGGAAATATATACAAGGCGGTGTGTGAAAAAAGCTCGGAGGATCATCAGAGACTCCAGCTACCCGAGCCATGGGCTGTTCTCACTGCTACCATCAGGTAGGCGGTATCGCAGCATCAGGACCCGCACCAGCCAACTTCATGACAGCTTCTTCCCCCAAGCAATCAGACTTCTGAACTCTTGATCTCCCACAATCAAATACATCAGCACTGCACTTTATTACCCTTACTCTTATATCTCACACCGGACTGTCATAAATTATATTATTATTATATTATATTCTCTCTTAACAACTTACTATCAACCGACAGCCTGAATGTCAATACAGTACAATACTGTACATTCTATATATATATATATATATATATATATATATATATATATATATACTTTTTTATATATTTTTATTTTTTATTTTTATTGATTAATGTGTATCTATATAGTGCGTATTGTATACTGTACAGTGTATGTTATTATTTGCATACTGTTGAGTGTAATTATGTGTATAACAGATGTTTAATTGTGCTGTGTTAATTTAATGTTATTGTAAATTGGTACTGTCTCATCACTGTCACGACTGCTATGTTGATCGGAACTGCACCCAAGAATTTCACACACCATTGCACTTGTGTATATGGCTGTGTGACAATAAAGTGATTTGATTTGATTTGATTTGATTTTAGAGTTGCCACAGTATGCAATAGACTGGCATGTCTTAAGGTCAATATTAGGTCAAAAATGGCAAAAAATAAGCATCTTTCTCTAGAAACTTGTCAGTCAAACATTGTCTGAGGAATGAAGGCTATACAATGCTTGAAACTGCCAAAAAACTTAAGATTTCATACAAAGGTGTACACGACAGTCTTCAAAGACAAAGGACAACTGGTTCTAACAAGGACAGAAAGAGATGTGGAAGGCCAGATGTACAACTAAACAAGAGGATAAGTACATCAGAGTCTCTAGCTTGAGAAATAGACGCCTCACATGTCTTCAGCTGACAGGGGTGCGTGCCTTATGGGAAGAATTGCAAAGAAAAAGCCACTTTTGAACAGAAAATCAAAAAGAAAAGGTTAGAGTGGGCAAAGAAACACAGGCATTGGACAACAGATAATTGGAAAAGAGTGTTATGGATCTTAACCCCATTGAGCTTTTGTGGGATCAGATAGACTGTAAGGTGCGTGAGAAGTGCCCGACAAGACAGCCACATCTATGGCAAGTGCTACAGGAAGCCTGGGGTGAAATGTCACCCGAGTAACTGACAGCTAGAATGCCAAGGATCTGCAAAGCTGTCATTGCTGAACATGGAGGATTTTTTGATGAGAACTCTTTGAAGTAGTTTAAGAAGTTCTGAACATTTATTTCAAATTATAATCGTAATTTTTCATGTTATTAATATCCTGTCTATACATTGTGATCAGTTGAATGCCACTTTGGTGAATAAAAGTACCAATTTCTTTCCATACGAGCAAAATCTGTACATTATTCCAAACTTTTGGCCGCCAGTGTGTGTGTGTGTGTGTGTGTGTATATATATATATATATATATATATATATATATATATATATATATATATATATATATATATATATACACACACACTCACACACACACACACACATATATACATATACACACTGGTTTCCATGTTTTATGGGGACTTTCCATAGACATAATGATTTTTATACTGTATGAACTATAGATTATATCCCCTAACCCTACCCCTAAACCTAACCCTCACAAAAAATGTTCTGCATTTTTACATTTAAAAAAAAACAAAAAACAAAACATAGTTTAGTGTGATTTATAAGCTGTTTTCCTCATGGGGACCGGCAAAATGTCCCCACAACGCCAAAATTTCGGGTTTTACTATACTTATGGGGACATTTGGTCCCCACAAAGTGATAAATACCCGCATACACAAACACACACACACACAATTCTCTCAACAGTGCTGTGGCATCATGTTAGTAGATTCAAAAGACTAATCGTTGTTCTGGCGGCCATATTCATCATCATCACTTATTTCAGGTGGGCATATGCAAAATCCCAAGAAAGATAGGTGGGCATATGACATATTCCCAAGATTACACTACTAGCGGTTTCTCTGATTTTCTATCATTACCTCTAAAAGGCACTGATCCCTCTTATTTGAACGAGACTTGTAACGGCGCAAGCGCTTGTCTGCTTGTATCTTTCAGCATGCATGTTAAGATGAGCAGAAGAAGAAATAGTTCTCATGCACAAGTATTTGCTAATATAGCCTAATCCTTTTTATTTCACTTTAAAGCTTATGATTATTTGTCATGTTCATGGTAACCAAATAATAATATCCCTAGTTAAAAAAAAATAAAAAAAAATAATAAAATATATATATATATTATATTTTTGTGTGAGGATCAATATTTTTGATACAACATCAGTAATGGAAGTATTGTTTTCACACTCTGAACAGTTTTCAGTCATGTTCAAGTAAACACTGGTCTTGAAATATTCATGGATTACTAACAGATGTCTCTTGGCCTGGTTTACTGAGCATACTGTGCTAAATAAGTAAATACAATTAGCTGTTTTACTCCGAGAGTTTCAAATCAACGTAGATCTAATTTGGTAGGCTAGTTCTGCTTCGAGCACACCTTTTAGGGCTATCAGAAAACTTTTTCTCTGTATTTCTTCTTCCATACTAAGTCCTATTTTACAGCAGAGCGGGGCCAAACTGCAGCCCACTGGGTGCCATGTTGCTTTTAAGCCTACAAAAAAGCCAGGCATGCATGCACATCAAGTCAGCAGTAATAGATAATTGCGGTCTCAAAGGAACACATTTCAGACTCATGGTCACCAAGAAAATAACCGCATGCGTTTAGTTGCAGGAAATTTAAGAGTACAGAGTATTTGGAACTAGACAAACTTTGATGCTGGATTGACAAAGCATTGCCTGAAAGTTTTAAGCAGTTTATAAACCTACTTTAAACAGTACTTCCCTTTCGTAGGAACTTGAACAGCGTATTCGCTATGGGACACCATCTGAGTGTCACGTGGTCTGAAGCCCTTATACAATCAAGCCAATTTATTGGTGGATGGCGCTTAAGTGACGCTCCTAGGGAGCTACATCATGGGCTCCATAAAGGCGCTCGCTTTCGCGCCATCAAGTCAGATTTTCTGTTCTTCAGTGCACGATTTTGTCTAAGCCCGTGTTTTCTTCTAGTGACTCACGTCGAAGCGAGGATTATTAATTCTCCCTTTTGTGTGGCGAACATGTAAGGATGTCATTTATACAGCGTAAATTTCAGAGCAATTTTTACCTTTTCATGAGTAGGGTCTAAATTCCCCTGCAGTGCCTCCTGGAGTAAGTTGTTTTTGCACATGGCTCTGCAGACCCGGGAGAGGGGGACAGAATGTAGAAGAGTATTTTTTTTATTATTACTTATTTTTTTTATTTCTTGTCATAAGGAAAATTCTGTATATAATATAGTAAACATGTGAACAGATGGGTTTTGTCAGCTATACTGTTTTTGTTTGCCTATGCACTGTTTGGCATCTCAGACATTGTGTGTGTGTGTGTGTGTGTGTGTGTGTCCCCGGGGCCTCCGGCACAAGCTTAGTAAGTTCTTTACATCATAGTTTAGTGGTAGTTAATAGAAGGTGGAGGTGTTATCAGCCCCTCGCACCCGTCCAGAGCCCCCTTTGGCCGCTGTGGTGGTTACAAACGCCATGAGTGGAAAGGTCAATCGGAATTGGACCTTCCCCCACAGCACTGTCCACGACAGCGTTGCCCGTCCGACACCACGAGGAGGTAGGGAGTTGTTTTCCGGACTGTGGAGGAGGCTCGTGAAGGATGCTACTGGGCAGTTGGAGGCAGTCTTCCTCCAACAACAACGGAGGAGCGACGCTCACCACAATGAGCGGAGCATCGCGTGGCTAAAGCACAGCAAGTTGGCACAGTAGGGGGCATAGGTGGTCCATCAGCCAGTCATCTCAGTCACTCTGCAGCTTTATTAATAAGGGAGTTCGTTTTTTTGTGAGTTAAAGTTGGATTGAAGTGAACAAAAAGGTGAGAGAGTGTAGTCTTCGCCCTATTATACACTGCAAAAGCTGTTTTTCATTTGCTTTTCTTTTGGTTTGATTTCCAGTATAAATATCTAAAACTCATTTAAAACAACTTACAATATCTTTAGCAGCTATAATGCAGATGAAAAAATGTATCTCTGAGAATGTTGAATATAATATTAAAAATACAAATATATATATAAAAAAAGACTAGCTTTTAGAGAATAGACCTTGAATAAGTATATTTTGTCTTTACTGCACTCGCAGAAGTATAACCAAGTGAAAAAATACACAAACAAAATACACTTATATTTAGGATACATTCTCTTAAAGCAAGTCTAAATATATTTTATGTTGCTTCTCAAGTAAATGTATCTTGTTTCAAGGATTTTTTAGACAATTTGAAATGGAAAACAAGACAAAAACAATTGATAACAATAGGACTTTTTGCAGTGAATTTCTTTACTGGATTAAAGTTAAAAAGTATTTTTCCCCTTTAATTCAGTGAGTCGTTTAGAGGTATTTTTACTTTTATTTTGATTTTGTCCTCTTTAACGTTAGTAAGCACGTTTAATACAACCTTTTATGTCAGGGCACAAGCTGAATAATCGGTTAAGAGCTAATGATTAATTGTTGCAATAATGGCAGAATAGTCAAATAATTGTTCTAATATTGTTAGATTATTCAATTATCAAAATAATCGTTAGTTGCAGCCCTACTGTGCATATACAAGCTGTGAACTGATGTCGTGGTACTTTGGTGACAGTTTGTTACATAAAATGGTACTTTTATTCACCAAAGTGGCATTCAACTGATCACAATGTATAGTCAGGACATTAATAACATGAAAAATTACTATTACAATTTGAAAAAAGTTTTCAGAACTTCTTAAACTACTTCAAAGTGTTCTCATCAAATAATCCTCCACGTGCAGCAATGACAGCTTTGCAGATCCTTGGCATTCTAGCTGTCAGTTTGTCCAGATACTCAGGTGACATTTCACCCCAGGCTTCCTGTAGCACTTGCCATAGATGTTGCTGTCTTGTCGGGCACTTCTCACGCACCTTACAGTCTAGCTTATCCCACAAAAGCTCAATGGGGTTAAGATCCATAACACTCTTTTCCAATTATCTGTTGTCCAATGTCTGTGTTTCTTTGCCCACTCTAACCTTTTCTTTTTCTTTTTCTGTTTCAAAAGTGGCTTTTTCTTTGCAATTCTTCCATAAGGCCTGCACCTCTGAGTCTTCTCTTTACTGTTGTACATGAAACTGGTGTTGAGCGGGTAGAATTCAATGAAGCTGTCAGCTGTGGACATGTGATGCGTCTATTTCTCAAACTAGAGACTTGGATGTACTTATCCTCTTGTTTAGTTGTACATCTGGCCTTCCACATCTCTTTCTGTCCTTGTTAGAGCCAGTTGTCCTTTGTCTTTGAAGACTGAAGTATACACCTTTCTATGAAATCTTCAGTTTTTTGGGCAATTTCAAGCATTGTATAGCCTTCATTCCTCAAAACAATGTTTGACTGACGAGTTTCTAGAGAAAGCTGTTTCTTTTTTGCCATTTTTGGCCTTAAGACATGCCAGTCTATTGCATACTGTGGCAACTAAAAAACAAACACAAAGACAATGTAAAGCTTAATTTAACGAACCAAATAGCTAAGTGATTTTCTAGTGCCAAATTATCAATTTAGCATGAATTACTCAAGGATAAAGTGTTGGAGTGATGGCTGCTGGAAATGGGGCCTGTCTAGATTTGATCAAAAATTACTTTTTTCAAATAGTGATGGTGCTGATTTTTTACATCAGTAATGTTCTGACTATACTTTGTGATCAGTTGAATGCCACTTTGGTGAATTAAAGTACCAATTTCCTTCCGAAACAGCAAAATCTGTACATCATTCCAAACTTTTGGCTGCCAGTGTATATAAAATAAACTTATTCTGTGGCTTAATAGACTGTACGACTAACTGTTTGGGTGAATATAAATTACAGACACTTGACCAGCGCAGCCTGTGTCGGCACGAAAGCTGATTTGAATATGGTACCTTTTAATGTAACTGGCTGTTGCAGAAACAAATTTGTGTGATACTACTCTGCAGGGCCCAGATATTAACCATCACATATGTGTTACGGCACATATGAAAGGGTTAATTGGGTTTTTCCAAACATTACAGGGTCCAATGGGGACAGCGACGCTTTTCGAGGCTCGCAATTTCTATTCCCCGAGGAATTATCCCCACTTGTTCCAGTTCTACTGCCTCCAGATTTGGAGCTCCATGTGCGGGAGCCATTTGGGATTTCAGCTTGGTGTCTGAGAGGATTTGAGTGCGAACTGACATCGGATTCTTTCTCTTGTTTGTCACCCTCCCCCTGAGCAAAAGTGCGAGTCTCCTCGGACATGCGCTGAGGCCTAGCTCGGCGGCCATTTTCTAATGAATAAAGTGTGTGAAAGAGATACCATGCACGTCTTGAGCCTGTACGAGAGAATTCATCATTGGGAGAGAACAAATTGGCCCTTTTGTCCCTGTTGTCTTTTTCTGTGTCTTTCTGGGAGAATGCACATGAATAAGGCAATGGAGGAGTGCCCTCTGCCTTTCCCTCTCTCCCCTCTCTGTACGAAGCAAACTGCTTGCGGCAGAGGGGATCATGCATGGATCGGTAAGACCGGCTGCAGAAGGAGGGGGCTGGAATAAGAGAATATTCCCCAATGGAGTGATGGTGAACCAGCATGTGGAGTGCTTCATTGGTGCCATTATTATTTCGGGATTCTATCAGGAGATGCGAGGTATTTTAACTCGTTCTGTCTTTCACCCGTTTGTGGACCATGCAGGCGTTCTGGTGAGACAAGAGACACGCACTGCTATCTTTGTTAGATTTTTCTGGGGCGGCATGGATGTCGCCCTTTTCAGTCAGTTGTTGGATCTAAAATCGGCTCCATTTGGACTTTCTCTCGTTTTCCCCTCCAAGGATCATGCTGGGGATTGAGTTGGTCAGGGTGATGCTTTTGTTCGTAAGGGTGTTTCGCGCTATCTGGGTACTACACGTTGTTCACCCATTATGTGATGGGACCGGTTTTGTGTCTAATCTGTTTTTTAGTACAACAATTTAGCTCAGTTTCACCCATAATTTACGCTGGTGAACGAGCATTGAATATTTTCAGCTTGATTTTTTTTCTGCCTCCATGACCAAGGGTCTCGGGGCATGTGTAATATAACTCAATGTACAATAAGAATAGATCTATACATGAGCCTAATGGGCTTGCTGTGAAAGAAGGATGAGCCCCCATTCAGTGAATGAAATTAGACCATATAAACGTATCCATTTTTCTCCTGTCTGCCCTTCAGTCAGTATCGGGATGAGTTCGGTGTTGTGCACAGCTTGAATGTCCAACAACCAAAATATGGTTCAGTGTTCCCCCACAGCTTGCTGGGGAGTGATCATTAAAAAAACGCTTCCCGAATTCAGCCCATGACCACACTTTGTCCCCCCATAAATAATGCTGGGGCCATTGTGGCAAACCAGTTCTCTAAAATAAACATCCCCCCCAATGTTCATACATTTTTCCCATTCAAAATACTAGAGAAAAGATTTATGCTATTAGCGTCCCTGCTGTAGATACATTTCAGGGTGCTCATCATTTATGCCTACATACAATAAAGGCAAAACATTATCAAATTCACTTCAACCAGCCACAGTATTGAAGGTGCAAAGGCTTCCCACCACTGTGCCGCTGGTTCTGGGGCAGTCGCCAAAATTAAACCAACCGTGCCATGTAGTGGTTACAGGTTGCGCTGCAGGCAAGAGCCATGCATTTATTCCTCTGTCCGCCCATCTGTCGGCTTGGCAGCAGCTGAAGGGCATTTCGAATGGAGTACTTCGAACGATAAAGCATGGTTATGTATGTCATTCAATTCAGGTGGCTTGAATCCCATTCTGGATTTGAGATGTTTGAATTTCACTCTAATGAAATGTCAATACAGAATGCTGACGCAGAAACAAATATTGTCACAAGTGCAGCCGGGGGACTGGTTTGTGACAACAGATTTGAAGGACACTTATAAAAAAATAAAAAATAATTCCATCCGGTGAATTTAGATTGCACCGAAGCACAGGTGTTTTCTCAGATTCACTTTCATGGGCAAAGCATACCAATTTTGCGTCCTTCCATTCGGACTTGCAATGGCACCACACATTTTCACAAAATCATTGGATGCAGCGTTGATTCCCTTGAGGCTTCAACTTCTGATGTCGGGTGATCCATTGGGACAGGTGTGTTGGTGCAAGGTGATAATGACAGATGCCTCCTCCACGGGTCGGGTCACTGTATATATTGGCACAAAAAGTGTAGCTGTTCACAGTGCTGCTAGCATTAAAGTTTTTACTCCCGGAGATTCAGCACAGCCATATACTTATCCAGTCGGACAACAGGATGGTGGTGTCTTACGTCAATCGCCAGGGAAGAGTACGCTCTCCAGTCATGCTGAGGCTGGCACATCACATTCTTCTATGGGCATGGGACAATGTGCCATCTCTATGAGCCATACATGTTCCGGGTCGGTTGAATTTGGGGGCAGATCTCCTGTTCAGACAGGGCTTGTTGCCCGGAGAGTGGACATCCTCAGATTATGGATCAAATCTGGAGAAGGTTCAGCAGAGCAAAAGTGGACCCGTTTGCTTCGAGCAAGATGTCACACTGTCCCCTCTGGTTTTCCCTCTTGCCCCCGTCACCGCTGGGCATCGATGTGTTGCCACATCATTGGCCAACAGCGCATCTTTACATGTTTCTACCGATCAGTCTGCTGCATGGGGAACATTTGGCATCCCCGGCCAGACTTGTGGTAGTTATGGTTATGGCCCCTCAACAGGGTGCTCTTTTTAATGATGGGTTATCCCCCGCTGTGGTTGATACCATTCTAAATACTAGAGTTCCATCAACTAGGTGGCTTTATACATTCAGCTGGCGTATTTTTGCTTCTTTGCGTACAGTGCGAGGTGAAAATCTAGTTCACTGCCCTGTCGGTACAGTGCTGCAATTTTTGCAGGAGTGTCTCGGGGCCGGGGTTGCCCCGGCAATGCTTAAGGTCTATGTTGCTGCTATAGTGGCTGAGCATGCACTTATCAATGGAGTCTGTCAGTAGACATTCTCTTGTCTTTCGTTTTATGCACAAGGTATGCCGGCTTAGACCTTTTCGTCCTGTCTGCGTTACTTTATGGGATTTATCTGTTGTTTTAGAGGAGCTCTCGGGTGCTCCGTTCGAGCCCTTGGCAACAGTCACTGATATGTTTTTGACTCTTAAAAACAGCCCTGCAAGTGGCATTAGCATCGTTTAGAAGAGTTGGTGATTTGCATGCCCTGTCAATCAATCCCTTATGTATGGATTTTGTGTCAGGGTGTTCAAGGGGTTAAGACCTCGTTTGGGCTATTTGCCCAAGGTTATTTCGACATCATTTCGCTTGCAGACTATTTATTTTCAGGCTTTCTATCCTTCCCCATTTGAGTCAGAGGAGCATGAAAGTTTGCATATGCTTTGCCCAGTTTGGGTGCTGTGAGTTTATGTTGACTGTACTAGCCAGTGGCGTAAGTCAGAACAGTTGTTTGTGTGCTTTGGTGGCCGCAAGAGGAGTGTTTGGTGTCCAAGCATAGACCTTCTCATTGGCTTATTGATGCACTGCAAGAGGGGTGTTTCAGTGTCCAAGCAAAGATCTTCTCATTGTCTTATTGATGCAATTTCAAGCGCTTACGAAGCACGCGGTTTACCTTTGCGTTCCGGTATTCTAGCCCATAATACGAGGAGCATGGCATCCGCATAGGCATTGGCTAGAGGTGCATCCTTGGAGGACATTGGTATGGCAGCAGGGTGGTCCTCTCCGCATACATTTGTTAGATTTTATAATCTGGATGAGGGTTTAACTCCTGCTTCCCAGGTTTTCTCTGCTGGAACAGGAGTAAACTCATAATTCCTTCTTTTTATTCAGACACTTTAGCTCTCTTGTGCGCCGCTATATATGCTTTCCACATGGGCTTAGACAGTTGGCAGCTACTGTTCACATAGCGTGAATGTATATTGTTCCCATAGTGAATATGTAGCTTGAATTCCTACAAAAGGGAACATCTCAGTTACGTGGAATGTAACCCTGGTTCCCTGAGTGGGAACGAGATGCTGCATAGCTGGCCATACTCTCTAGGAGCTGCATAGTCTGGTGCCTTCCTGCAGAAAATCTGACTCAATGGCACGAAAGTGAGCGCCTTTATGGAGTCTGTGACGTAGCTGCCTAGGGCCGTCGCTTAAGCACCATCAGCCAATAAATTGCAGTGATTGTATAAGGCAGTGGCAGGCCATGCATTTAAAGTCTAGGCCTTCAGTGTGATTCATGCCATTAAGAAGTTTCACAATGAATAAGACACCCTATGCCTTTGGGCATCATACATCGCAGCTAACTAGTAATACCAACTGACATTTTAAAAACACGTCCACACATGAAAGCCAGAACTTGAAATGACACTTAAAGCTCAAGCAAGCCTAATTTTAACTGCAGCATGACTATTTTGTGAAATGAACGTCTCCTGAACAGACATTCAAAAATCATAATTTTTCATATGAATCTACCAAGGAGTTCTATAATACCTGGAAAAATCTATCTAAAAATATTTGCGATTTAAATGTTGCTTGCAATAAATTACGTTTCGTCAGGGTACACGGTTATGCTGCGTTCCATTCAAGTTGGATGTGGGATATTCCTACTTGATATCTCAGACCATAAATACATTCCATTCCCCGATATTCAGAAGATGACGTTTAAGGAAACAAAACTGCAACGCTCCCGTTAACTTAGCAGGGGTTTGACTCTTATTAGAGATATCTCCTAGCAACCCAACTGATAAACAGTGTTGCAGAGCTAGCATTTGTGCTACAGGTGTACAATTATCAAAAGAGATTATAATGTTTTATATACCTGTTTCTGCAGGCATTTGTTAAACAAGCTTTAATATCATGTACTGTGGAAACGAACTCATTTATCAATATTAATTCAAGTGCATGTTTATCACTTACTTTGTATATCTCTCTTAGTGATATACAAAGTATACAAAGTGATATGTTTGTGTGATATCATGCCCCTGCATCTCGGCAAAATCGGAATTGAGAATTTCTGCATGAGCCTACAAGTTGTAATTATGACTTCAAGATGCATTCCATTGCACTTTTCCTAGTAGGAAGTTGTAAAATCCAACTTTCCGAGTTGAATGGAATGCAGCACTACTTTTCAAAACTTGATCCGACACCGAATGCTCAAGCAGCCTAATTTACACTTAGAAAACTCCTGATGTTGCTATAACAATGCACAATTTACTTGAAGTGAAAATCAGCCCTCCTTTCCTGTTTAATAACTTAAGCAATCACACGGTCATGCAGAACATCTCGTAATTTTAAATCCATAAGGACCTCTTTCTCAACAGCAATACCAGCAGTGATGACAGCTGACTCATCAGACAGCTTGATCTTACGCTTTTCGCTCTTGAATTACATACATCACTTAAAGTGTGACTGCATCACTCAAGGCCAGCTAGAAGGCCTCGATGGGGACATATCCTAAAGAACACACCCACCAAGTACAAATAAATCAGTCTGATTGACTGATGAATCTGACAATCTGACTTTAGATGCCCATTCACTTGCACTGTTGAGGGATTCTGTAGAAATACTGAAGGCCTGACAAGGTGGAGCTCAGACTCACGCGCTGCTTCGGGCATGCAATTTGTGAAACAGTTGTCACACTTTGCTTGTAAGCATCAAGGAATAAATTCTGACTGGATAAACTTTTTGTTTTTCTCTATTTGTTTGTAGATTAATTAAGAGTGGAAAGCGATTAAAAATACAAAGGCAAAAAGGTGATTGGAAAAATATTTATTTATTTGTCATGTTAGGCCAACAGAGAAGGCTTTGCTGTCCTGAGAATTCGCCAGTGGTATGAGGGCTTCAGACCACGTGACACTCAGATGGTGTCCCATAGCGAATATGCAGCATCTCGTTCCCACTCAGGGAAACAGGGTTACATTCCATGTAACCGAGACACCTCCCAAGCTAAACGCTACTCAGAACTTGAAGTGGTTAAACTACAGTCAAACTATATTGAAGCTATTTAAATATTTAACAATCAGATAATTTTTAATTATACAATCAGTTCTAACTGCAGAATTAAATATCACCTGATAGTTATATATTTAATTAGGGTCACATTAAACATATAGGGTGACTATATACAGTGTGTATATAATAATATATATATATATATATATATATATATATATATATATATATATATATATATATATATATATATATATATATTCTCTTGACCTCTCTCATCAACAAGGTATTTCCATCCGCAGAAGTGCCCCTCACTGGATATTTTTTGTTTCTGGCACCATTTGGTGTAAATTCTAAAGACTGTTGTGTGTGCAGTTATGGAAATATTCAAACCAGCCCATCTGGCACCAACAATCATCCATGTGATTATCTAATCAGCCAATCATGTGGCAGCAGTGCAGTGCATAAAATCATGCAGATATGGTCGAGGAACTTCAGTTAATTTTCACATCAACCATCAGAATGGGGAAAAAATGTGATTTCAGTGATTTGGACTGTGGCATGATTGTTGGTGCCAAATGGGCTGATTTGAGTATTATATATATATATATATATATATATATATATATATATATATATATATATATATATATATATATATATAACACTTACTAAAAATAACACATTTTATATAAAGGAGTCATAATATAGTGCTAAACAGCAGCAATTAACTAAATATTTCATGTCTTTAAGGCTGCACAGGGGCTCAAGTGAATCAGTGAATCATTTGTGAATTAGTTTATATACTGTATATGAACTGTCTGAATGAACTGACAAACTAAAATTAAGTCCCCAAAGTTCAATATAAGCAAATCTATTATTTTAATCAGTTCATTTACATGAAAGAATGGAAAGCAAAATAATTTAAGCAAATCCCAGCACATACATACAATAAAAGAGGAGGAGGTTTAAGTTAGTTTGTGACACTACAGAAAAAGTAGCATGTTACTGGAAAAGCTACACTATTGTGAAAACAGCTGAGCTACTGTCACACTACTGAAAAAAAAAAAAAAAGTGAAGTTAGAAGTGTCACTACTTTTAGTTAACCACTCCTCAACACAGACAGACGGAAGGACAGACAGACAGATAGATAGATAGCAGATTTATGCCAAGTTTGGTGGGTGTAGCTTGCAAGCTCCATGAATTACAACTAAAAATTTTGGTTATGAGTTTGGTACCGAGGTTTGTACAATAACAGTATGTTGGCTGTGTCAAGACAGCATAATGAGGGTGTGTGGGTACATTCATCTACATTAATTTCCAGTGTCTCTACTAAACAGCAGAAATGTGAAGTCTGTTGTCATTTTGATACAATGTGGAACCATCTAGTGACCTCTGGGCTCAAAGCAAAGAGAAAGGATGGATGAGTGCAAGAAAAAACAAAACAGGTTAGACAGTAAAAGGAATGAAAAAAGTGCGAGACAGGGTCTGACTGAAAATGAAGCTTCACATATGAGAGAAAGGATGACAGATGGGAGAAGGAGAGAGAGAGAGAGAGAGAGAGAGAGAGAGAGAGAGAGAGAGAGAGAGAGAGAGGACAAAGAGAGGGGTAAAGAAGGCCAGGAAAGAAGAAGCAGTAGACATAGAAAGGACGAAAATGAAAGGAAGATAGGAAGACAGAGAGGACTGTGGGAAGGACAGTGAGTGCTAAAGGCAAAGGGAAAAGTCACAAAGAGAGTGAGAGAGGCTGTGAGAAGAGAGAACTGAAGGGTCTTGCAGGGTAGAGCTCCCACCTTGGAACACAGTCCTTCTCTGTCAACCCCCCACATTTAGTCTTCTGCTTCACAGGTAATTAAATGGATTTCCTGTCTTGTACTCGGTGAGAAAACATGACCCAGCACTCTGCAAGAGCGTCGAAAGGTACTCCAGGGCTGCTCTTTGTGCCATCTGCATCCTTGTGTCTGAGCAAGGGCCTAAGCAAACAAGAGCTGTGCTGGGACTCGGAGGGCAGGAGCCAATACATTAACACACCATAGCTGAACAAGGATGGAGCAACTGAGCTCTAGCCTTTATGGACACTACCTGCCCTAGTTCTGCAGGAGGGAATGTGGGGACGAATGGAGGCTGGTCTCCGGTTATGTTAGTAGAATGGTGTCTGGCTTAGGTAGATCTTGAACAAACCTTTGTTCAGTGGGAGATTTTGTTGTTATGGGTACAAAGTCCAAAACATACAACCATATGCTTCATGTTTAGAAAATCTTGTTCACTGTGGCTAAAATCTAAAGAAATATAGTCTATTCAATCTGAATAATTATGATTGCTAATACTTAGGGTTAGGATTTGAACAAACCCCTAATCCTAAGTATTACACATTGCATAGCTCGCCCCGCACCATTTGTGCTATGAGGGATTCCTCAAATTGTGCAGTTTGAGGAAAGGTGTGCTATTACTTTTCGAAGGGATCAATGATTTTTGCCTGGCAGAAATATTTGCCTGATATTAGATGACTACTAACCATGTGTCTACCGAAACATACGTTTTCAATTCATTCCAATGGGAGCTGAGCGCCACGCTCACAGGGAGAATTCTCATTGAAATTAATTGAAAATGCCCACTTTGCTTTGAAAAACGCAATTGCTGAAGCAACCACATCATTTTGTGGTGTTTCTATAGCTCTAGTCGGATGGGAATAGTTTTCTCCCCGAGGAATTAGGGAAATGTGTGTTTCACAGACTAACTTTGTGATTTTAATCCCATCCGAATCTGACAAGTCTGTTTTTCTCACACAACCTCTGTAAAAATTACAGAGCAAATTACCTACTGTTTTTCGGCTAACTCAAGGATCCTCTGAGAAATCTAATCCCATACAAATGTGAATTTCTGTGATTGCCGATATTGAATTTGTATGTATTTTAAACTACTTGAACTAGCATTAAGATCATAATTTTGCAAGCCAATCTTCTGCCTGCTGCACACCTTTCAATTTGAATGTCGATTTTTTTGCCATCTGATGAAAAAATAAGAAAATAAAATCAACAAGAGAGCCAAATTGCAAAAACTGCTAAGACTGGCCACTGTAATATCGGCATCAGGTACAGTAAGATACTCACCTTAATTTCTCCACTAAATTACGTAATGCTATAATATTATTATTATTCACAGATAGGTCTTGTTTATTTTAGTGGGTTTATTATAAGCAGCCACTTCTATAAACACCTGTAAAGTTTATTTTAATAGGGTTTTTAAAATAAGTAATGTATAATTTATATATTTGTTTAATACAAAAAATTAAATAAAATCAATAAATTAAATAGTTCATTATTTTAAAATGAGAATTAAATTTAAACCAAAAGTTTAAAAGATAAATACATTTTATTACCAAAATTAATTCAATGTGTTTTGTAATGCTCACATTTAAAAACAGACACTCCCACCTCTGTAATAAACAGATATCTTAAGTAACCCAAAGTATACTTCGATTTTGACACGAACGCTCAGCGTATGCATACAGTCGAAAACGAGCCTGTCAAAGTATACTCCATTTGGCGCATGCGCTCTACGAATGCTATGATATGCCGGACAATTTCTCTTCAGGAGTTTAGACCCATAAAGATATCTTTTTATTCCTTCAGACTCGAGTTATACAAATGCAGGTATCTCCTGACCTCCTCACACAAGCACTCGACATGGATATCTACTGTTGCTGTTTTTATCTTCGTCGCCTGTTATTTACTGGCAATTATGTCTTCTAGCGTTTCTTCATGACAGCAACAGCTCAAATGTGAGTATTGCCACCTTGTAGATCCACTAATTCATGGAGATAATTACAGGCGGATGCACTGTCTGCGTGTTTAAAGACATGCGGTTAGAAAAACCGGACTGCACGCATTCAGTGCTTGAGCACTCTGCTGCTGACGAGATTTGTATGTCCTGTATGCGAATACTCAGCGTTCGCATCTGACCGAAGTATACTTTGGGCTATAATCCCATCTGAATCAGTACATGAAATTACAGATGTTGTGTGATAATAATTGTAACTCAATCGTTGTTTAAAAAATGAATCCCATTTGAATAGGGCTTATGACACTTTTGGCTTACATGTTGACTTGCATGCTTTTCAGGACTCGTACCCCGGCCTTCGCCTCACAAATGCAATGCTCTATCATTTGAGCTTCCGTGCAATTTGAACACACTCGAACAAGCTTGTAAACATTGAAAAAAGTACATTTCATGCACTATAGTAAGTGTTTTGATGTCATTTGTAGCGTGGGGAAAAGAGTTTCACACACAGTTAACAAATAGAAAAATATGGGTTTTATTCTGATAGAGTGGTAAAAATTGGTTATCAAGCACAGTTCTTTCCCTTAGTGTGATTAACCCCACACATGTGCTTGCCCAATACTCCATTTCTTGACGGTCCAAAATGCATATTTAAGGTGCATCAAAATAATCCACACAACTCCAGTCGACAAATAAAGTTCTTCTGAACACAAACGATTGATTATTTTGAGAAACAAAACAATACTTATATACTTTTTAACTACAAATGTTCGCTTCCGTACATCTCTGTGATGTGCGCTCATAAGAGGGATGACATAAGCTCGTTGATAAGGTCACACGTCACGTGGAGGAGGAGGCAGGAAGCGCATCATTGTTAACAATAGAAACTTGCACAGAGCACAGACCAAGTGCCATTCACAAACCAAAACAATTTCAAAACAATATAAAATAAAATATAAAATAATTTCCAAATAATAATAATAATAAAAAAATAAATAAAAAAATGTAAACAATGATGCGCTTCCTGACTCCTCCTCCACGTGACGCGTGACCTTACCAACGAGCTTACGTCATCCCTCTCATGAGTGCACATCATAGAGATGTACCGAAGCGAACATTTGTAGTTAAAAACTATATAAGTATTGTTTTGTTTCTCAAAATAATCAATCGTTTGTGTTCAGAAGAATTTTATTTGTCGACTGGAGTCGTGTGGATTATTTTGATGCACCCTAAATATGCATTTTGGACCGTCAAAAAATGGAGTACATTCACTTGCATTTTTTAGAGGAGGAGGCCTGAAATGAAATCCTAAAAGTCTAAAATTCTGTTTTGATGAAGAAAAAAACGTCATGGTTACTTGTGTAACCTCCGTGCCCTGATGGAGGGAATGAGACGTTGTGTCGATGTAATGACACTAGGGGTCATTCTTGGGAGCCTGAAAGACCTCTGGTCTTTGATAAAAGGCCAATGAAAATTGGCGAGTGGTTTTTGCATGCTGCTCCCCCTGACATATGGGTATAAAAGAAGCTGGTATGCAACCACTCATTCAGGTTTTATGCTGAGGAGCCGATATAAGGTCTGGCCATTTCAGCGGGTAGTTCAACGTTGTGGCAGGAGGGACACAACGTCTCGTTCCCTCCATCAGGGAACGGAGGTTACACAAGTAACCATGACTTTCCCTATCTGTCACTCACTCGATGTTGTGTCGATGTAGTGACACTAGGGCTCCCTATACGAAACGCCACAATTGGCTGAACTGTGTTACGTGAACTGGCGGTGTGTGGTGGGCAGACTACTGTGTGCCTCATAGCCAGCACACCACGTCGACACGTAACCTCCCCCAACATAGTTATGAGTGTCGAACGGCCCTTTGGGGAGAAGTCGACTACCCAAGAGATAGAGACAGGCTTATCCCAGTCGTGGCCTCTTTTGCCCTTCTCTTTTTTCCACTCCCTAAAAAAGAAGGAGGATTATCCGACTGGGCCGCCAGGTCTAGTCGGGGGGTGTCCCTCCCAAGGGGAAGACACCGCGGAGACCACACCTCGCCCAAATAGAGGGCGGGATATTTAAGTGGAAGAATACGTCACATGGTCTTTCCAACCATGTGGAGAGTCTTCAAGGTAGATCCTACCCAATGGGGGAGGAGTTACTACGAACATGGAGACTGGGACAGAGGGGCTCTGCCCAAGGAAGACGCAGTTTGCCAACAGGAAAACAAATTAGCGGAAGATATACATTGCATGGGGTTAGCCTTACAGGGAACTGCCACATGTGGAGCACCTACCCCAGAACAGGACTCTTAATTAGCACGTGTACTGGGCCAGCAGCGAGTCTCTCTGAAAACTCGACTGCCACAGGGCTCGGAGGAAGTCAACCAGGGAATAAAGCTTGTGAACACTACTGGGAATTAATGGCACACGTCTTCAGCTCAAAAGGAGGTGGAAGGCGCTATGTGCAAGCGATACACCCGGCCGGCTATTCCGGGCTTATCCGCTTGTATTGCGTGCCACTACCTGGGATGAAACCAATTCCACCTGGAGGTTGTCGAACCTTGCAAAGGTGTTGGGTGTTGCCCAGCCTGCTGCTCTACAAATGTCTGTTAGAGAGGCACCCCTGGCCAGGGCCCAGGAAGCCGCTACACCCCTGGTAGAATGGGCTCGTAGCCCTACCGAGGGCGGCATGTCCTGGGCGATATATGCCATAGTTATGGCGTCAATGAGCCAGTGGGCGATCCTCTGCTTGGAGACAGCGCTTCCTTTCCGCTGTGTACCAAAGCAGACAAAGAGCTGCTCAGAGATCCTAAAGCTCTGCGTGCGATCCAAATAGATGTGTAAAGCGCGCACCGGACACAGCAAGGACAGGGCTGGGTCTGCCTCCTCCTGGGGCAGCGCTTGCAGGTTCACCACCTGGTCCTTAAAAGGGGTGGTGGGAACCTTGGGCACATAGCCCGGTCGGGGTCTCAGGATCATGTGAGAGTAACCCGGACCGAACTCCAGGCGGATTTTGCTGACAGAGAACGCTTGCAGGTCTCCTACCCTCTTGATGGAAGTGAGTGCAGTCAGGAGGGCAGTCTTCAAGGAGAGTGCCTTAAGCTCGGATGACTGCAAAGGCTCAAAGGGGGCTCTCTGTAGACCCTGAAGAACTACAGAGAGGTCCCATGAGGGAACGAGGTGCAGTCTGGAGGGATTCAGCCTCCTGGCACCTCTTAGGAAAATGATGATCAGGTCGTGCTTCCCTAAAGACTTACCGTCGACTACGTCGTGGTGTGCTGCTATGGTGGCAACGTACACCTTCAAGGTGGAAGGGGACAGCCTCCCTTCCAACCTCTCCTGCAAGAAGGAAAGCACCGATCCAACTGCGCATCTCTGGGGGTCTTCCCATCGGGAAGAACACCACTTAGCGAACAGACGCCATTTAAAGGCATACAGGCACCTCGTAGAGGGGGCCCTAGCCTGAGTGATCATGTCTACCACTGCAGGTCCGCATCCCGTCCAGGGGCCAGACATGGAGATTCCAGAGGTCTGGTCGTGGGTGCCAGAGGGTGCCCCGTCCCTGAGAAAGAAGGTCCTACCTTAGGGGAATTCACCGGGGGGGGGGTGGGGGCTGTCACAAGGAGCATGAGGTCCGAGAACCATGTCTGGTTGGGCCAGTAGGGTGCTACCAGGATGACCTGCTCCTCATCCTCCCTGACCTTGCACAGGGTCTGTGCAAGTAGGCTCACTAGGGGAAACGCATAATTGCGACACCTGCCGTGACAGCGCATCAGCTGTAGTGTTGAGGTTGCCCGGGATGTGAGTGGCTCGCAGTGACTTGAAGTGCTGCTGACTCCAGAGGAGGAGACAGCGGGCGAGTTGTGACATACAACGAGAGTGCAGACTGCCTTGGCGGTTGACATATGCTACCATTGCCGTGTTGTCTGTCCGAACTAACTAACATGTGCTTGCCCTGGATCAACGGCCGAAACCTCAGCAGGGCGTGCAGAATTGCCAACAACTCAAGGCAGTTGATGTGCCAATGCAGTCGCAGGCCCGTCCACAGGCCGGCGGCTGCATGCCCATTGCAAACAGCGCCCCAGCCCATTTTGGAGGCCTCTGTCATGACCACGACGCACCTGGAGACCAGTTCTAGAGGAACACCTGCCGGTAGGAACGAGAGGTCGGTCCAAGGGCTGAAAACACAGTGACAGCCCAGCGTGATGACCATGCGATGTGTCCCGTGGCGCCATGCCCATCTTGGGACTCGAGTCTGGAGCCAGTGCTGAAGCGGTCTCATATGCATCAACCCGAGCGGGGTGGCCACCGCCGAGGATGCCATATGCCCCAGGAGCCTCTGAAAAAGTTTCAGTGGAACTGTTGTTTTCTGTTTGAATGCCTTCAAACAGGCCAGCGCCGACTGGGGGCGCTCGTTCGTAAGGCGCACATCAAAGAGACTGAGTCCAGCTCCAAACCGTGAAATGAGATGCTCTGAACCGTGAGGAGCTAGCTCTTTTCCCAGTTGACCCAAAGCCCTAGTCGGCTGAGATGTGAGAGCACCAAGTTCCTGTGTGCGCACAACTGTTACGAGAGTGAGCTAGGATTAGCCAGTCATTGAGATAGTTGAGAATGCGAATGCCCACCTCCCTTAACGGGGCAAGGGCAGCCTCTGCGACCTTCATGAAGACGCGAGGAGACAGGGACTGGCCGAAAGGGAGGACTTTGTACTGATACGCCTGACCCTCAAATGCAAACCGCAGGAAGGGTCTGTGTCGAGGAAGGATCGAGACGTGGAAGTACACGTCCTTCAGGTCTACCGCCGCGAACCAATCTTGATGCCGGATGCTCGCCAGAATGCATTTTTGCGTCAGCATCTTGAACGGGAGTCTGTGTAAGGCCCGGTTCAGTACTCACAGGTTCAAGATTGGCCGCAATTTTGGTACGATGAAGTAGGGGCTGTAGAACGATGGATTGGAAAGCACAAGCCATGCGTCCAAGTTCCGCACAAGGGGGACCAAGGGGACAACATCGTCGGACGTACCGGCAAGTGGGGCCTCGCGGCGGGGTGGAGCTTGAGGTGCCACCCCACATCGTGGCCGTGCTGAGTCTATGGACATCGAAGCATTTACCTGGCTCCTTATGACCACCCCCAGAACAGTCTGGGATGGGGGAGGAAGAGGTATGTCCTCGTAACCCGTGGAGACTGCCGTGGAGACTGCCACAGCTGTGTGCCACTGCTGGGCGCTCAGGGGCGTAGGTGCACTGCGAGCGCCTTTTCCACCAGGGGAATCGCCATATAGCCCCTGGCCGCCCCGCCATCAAGGGTAGTGAGAGCGGGGGAACTGCGGAATCGGGGCCGGGCAGTAAAAGGTGCCTCCCACGATTTCGTCAGCTCCTCGTGCACTTCCGTCAAGAATGGCACTGGAGCAGGGCGTGGCTGCTTTGAGCGGCGCCATGAGCCCAGGAACCAATCCAGCCGCGAGGGTTCAGGGGAGAACGGAGGGTTCCACTCTAACCCAACGCTGACGGCCGCCCAGGAAAGCATGTCCGTCATTTTGGCATCAGCCTGTGACTGGGCAATCGTCCCCGAGGGGGGAAGCCCAGCTGAGGGCAAGCCGCGACCGCAACGTTGCCATGGTCATGTTCTCGCAATGAGAACATGAACCATCCACAAATGCTGCCTCCATGTGGGTCGTGCCCAGACACGAAAGACAGTGATCATGACCATCCGAAGTTGAGAGATAACGACCGCAACCAGGAATAACACACAATCGGAAAGGCATCTTTAAAAAGACGCATCTTTAAAAAGACGTTCCATGTGTGCCGCTCTTTTAGAGAAATATACTCTTTTAGAGGAAAAAGCTTTTTCAGAAAATATACTCTCTTTGTTTTCTGCTGAAGCGCCCAGGGGCATTCTCTGCAGTGCACCAGTGCAGAGGAGGGAGAAGCCACTGAAATACGCCATCAGATCCAGCAGAGGTGAATGAACAGTACAATTCAGCTCAGTGAGCATGACCGTTCTGTTCCGAACCAGCTCCTTTTATACTCATATGTCCGGGGGAGTGGCATGCAAATACCACTCGCCAAGTTTCATTGGCCTTTTATCAAAGACCAGAGGTGTCTCGGGCTCCCAAGAATGACCCCTAGTGTCACTACATCGACAAAACGTCGAGTGAGTGACAGATAGGGAACTCAGATACATCTTGGATGGCCTGAGGGTAAGTAAATTATCAGCAAATTTTCATTTTTGGGTGAACTGTTCCTTTAATGCCTGGCTGAATGCTCTCTACACCACAAAAAAGGACACTTAGCAAACCAAATCACATATATTTGTAAAGCAAAAGAAAACAACCCTTAAAACCATCTTTAATCTTAACTTTAAAACCAAGAGCTAAAACAGCCATTTCAACATTGAGTTCACATTTTACAGTTTAGAAGGAAAACACAACCAAAATTGTACCAACCTGGAGAGTTTCGCACAGAAAAACAGCTTGCATTCCAAACAAAGGCACAGGCCTCGAAGTTGCCTATTTGGAAACATGTGTTCGTTTCCCCTAATCAACAGCAGTTCAAAGAATGCTTGGCATCGCCAGGTAGGCTGTGTCTCATTTGGAAGGCTGCGTCCTCCAGAGGTCGCATTTCTCGGCCGCATACGTCATCGAGGCTGTCTCGTTTCATAAAAGTGAGAAGGACACTTCGAATGCAGCCTTCGAATGCGACCTTCTTTCACTGGAATTCGGAGGATGCATGAGGTGTATCCTTCGTGATCACTCACAACCCACAATTCTTTGTGTCAACGGAAATGTCTTAAAAACAATAACAACACCAATTTGCCCGTAAATATGACGTTCAAACGCAAGTAATGTTAATTCCCAAGTTAAAGTACCTCAGTAGATGGGTGCAGAGTATATAATATGTATTATTATATTAATATATAATTAAAATAAAGTATTAGACTAAAAGTACACCTGTTAAATCTATTTTCTTTTCGCTTTACATCTTTATAGCTCTCCTAAAATTTACCTCATACATTCCCTTCTAAAGGGACTTTGTTACCTTCTCACTCGAAGCGCTCGCGCTTGTTAAAGAGTGGCGTGCTGTCATTTACATTTTACATTTTATGCATTTGGCAGACCCTTTTATCCAAAGCGACTTACAGTGCCCTTATTACAGGAACAATCACCCTGGAGCAACCTGGAGTTAAGTGCATTGCTCAAGGACACAATGGGGTGGCTGTGGGGATTGAACCAATAACCACCCCATGTTACAACATAGCAACCATGTTACGTTCTGTTTCCGTTTTTCCTACGAAGGCAGTCTCGTTTAAACGAGATTTGTTTAAAGGAGGACGCTTGGTATACTGCAGCCTTCAAAAGGACACATCCTACCTAGCACACAGCCTTCGAAACGAGACACAGCCATACAGTATGTGTCAGTGCATGATGACGTCTCATCACCAAAGCTCCAGTTTTAAAGGGGCCATGTTCCCTTAAAGTTCCATCCACACAGTCATTTCAATATAAAAGTACAGACTTTACAGATTTTAAACACAAAATAATTACAAAAGAAAAATAAAATTGCTTCATACTGTAAACCAGGGATCATAACATTTTTGAATTCCACCTGGTTACACATAAAATAGCATAGTATAAGAAACAGGATGAAAAGTGCGTTTATGAACTGACAATACTCATGATTTGTGTGAATAAAAGTCGTTGTTTTAGCACCTCTAGTGTTCATTTCATTAGAACATTGCCACGATACATACAACAGCTATGGAAAAAGCATTTAGCAAAAATGCAGTTGTAGTAATGTTTCTATGAGATCAGATTGAAAAAAATCTCAAAGATGTACACTGAAGGTGGGACCCCAGTCGTATCTCAGGACAAGAATATCACAAACTTTTGGTGTGCTTTTCTTTTTTTTTATTTTTTTTTTTTTATTTGAACCAGTAAGCAACACCCTGGCAACAACCCACAACCTCCTAGAATAATTGCTGCAAGTTGAGTACAGACTTTCATCCTTACTCAAACATCCTTTTCCATTATGACATCCTTACGTTTTGCTGAAATTTGCATTCACAAACTTGAAGTAGCTCTCCTCTTATCCCCACTCTGCATTCTGAGCATTTCCCCAGAACATAACAGACCCGTCAAGCGACTGAGAGAAACTACCACAATTACAATGCCAGAGGTGGTGCTTGCAATTTCACAGCCCTAACAAGCTTACCATCAAGTAGCAATCTCAGTCACTGCTCAGGTTCCTGTAATTCATTAAGGACCTGTTCCACCTGTGCCGCTATATTGAAGGAAATGCAGAGCACTGGCTGATTGGCCCACGCTGAGGGAGGGGCTGTTTTAGATTGTGGGTAAATAGACATGGGAGGCGACTGACACACACACTTTGAATTTCTATGGGGGAATAAAAAGTATGCAAATGAGGACCTTGACCCGAACCAAATCCCCGACCTGTTAGTTAATTGCAAATTACAGACTCTGGCACCCCAATCAGTGGCCTTTTAGCGTAAGATTCACATTTTATTCTTCACATACATTGTAAAATAAAAGAGGGGAACGTTCCGCCATCAAGCATGGGATTTGTTATTCACAATGGTGGTGATTAGAAAGTGTCTGGTCAGTGGTCTGAAATGTTGAAGGAGGGGTGGCAGAGGCATTTGATACTAAAGCTTGATGGATAATTGGAGCATTACAAAGGAGTTGAGCCTCTAGTCAGTAAATGGGGAAAGGTTTGGTGTGGGGCTGGGGCAAGGGCAGAATGAGGTGTTGGGAGTGGGAGTGTTGGGATAGTCATCCATTCCCATCACTCTTCTACCAACAGTCTGATATCATATTATACTGTAGCATAAAAACTATGAGAACACAATATACCCGGCCATAAATATTACATGACAGGCTGGAAAGCATCAGCTTTTTTTTTTTTTTTTTATGCAAATCGGCCTGACATTGCATGTGTATCCATCACTGTTTTATCAAGTGCCTATAGGCCTTAATAAAGCAAATGAGTTCACATTTTGATATTTTTTACTTTCATACCACAGATGTTTCTACTTAAATGCAGTGTTTTAAACATTGTCTTTTTCACACCTCCCTCTTTCTCTTGCTCTCTCTTTTAAATCTAACAGGATGTTTAAATTATCTTCTTTTGAGGCTTCACATTAGAGAAAACTCCCCGTGGCACTAGTTTTTCACAGCTACCATGAAAGGTTTCTTAAAATGGTGCACAAGTATACATATGCATAGACACATGCTCTTTTCCAAAACTTGACAAGCTGCCTACAGGAGCAGTACTTTTCACACTATTTGTGTGCCATGTGGAGTTACTGCTTATATATTTAAAACCAGTCACTTATTAGCATGCTGCCTTAGGAGGGAGCTGTCCATGTAGACAGCTCACTAGATTTTGGATTGGTGTTTCCATATCAAATCCACCAAATTTCAGAAACTTCCTCAGCTAAATTTTGTTGTTGTTGATGAAACCATTGTAAATGGGTAAATTGTCACTATTTTCACTTTGAGCCACATGGAGAGCCCAGTATCATTGTGATTTAACCATAGAAGGCCTTAATGAAGATATAAAAAAAGGAAAGTTTGTTCTGAACCAGAACCTTAAATGATTTTAGGATATGTTTAATACTTCTGGAGTTATAGACACTCCAACTTTGGAAAAAAAAACACATGTTTGTCAAATTATTGGACTTGCACTATTTGTCTATACTGTAATGCAACAAGTGGTTCTGAAGTCAACTGATTTTAGTAATAGACCTTCCTATCTCTTTGCAAAAAATTATGATGCCGCCATCTAAGTTTTTTTTTTCTTTTTTGTTTTTGTCAGAGCGAGACAAAGGGACCCAAAAGCAGAGGAACAGTTCAAATGATTATCAAGAATGTCAAAATAAACTGCATGCAAAGAATAAATATCCCAGCATTTGCTGCAGTAGCAGGGGGAGATGTTCAAGGATCCATGCGCACTGGGTTCACGCAGTGGGTCGAGAGGAAGAGTGTGTTCATAAACAGGTGTATGCATTGTGGAAGTCAGGAGCAGATCCGCAGGAAGTGTCCTCTGAAGCGCAGTGAAGTGCAGAGAACAAAGCCTAGGCGATAAGAGGCAGTCGTATTCCTGACACATGGGCAGAGACAAGGAAACCCCCACTGCCGATTCGTGAGCGGCAAGAACAGCCGTGCAGCAAGCTGGAAGGTAACCACATTCCCGACACACATGCAGAGACAGGCAACCAAACAGATATGTGAGACAGCACCAACTACACAAAGAGAGCAAGGTTAGTTGCTTGACATCACACAATAACCTAGCAAAGACAGTGAGAACACACAGGGATTAAATAGGGAGTGAATTAGAGTAGAACAGGTGTTGTCAGCACGCTAATCAGTGGCATGATCAGCATTTCCCTGGGAACAATCAATGCTCCCATGGAAACACTGATCATGCGTGCCGGCTTCACCTGTGAGACATGAGGGAGAGAAAATAACAAAACAAACAGAATAAACCGGCAAACTCACTGGAAACGTGACCTCTAGTTTCTAGTTGACCTCATAGGAGAACATTTTAATTTCGACCCCCTATACAAAATAATGCGTTACTCAGTAAATATTGATCCATGGAATTTAATATTTTGGTTTTGATTATCATTTATGTATTTCTTTAAGCAGAAACAAAATCCAAAACTAAATTTTGAGCCAGGGACCTCTGGTTGAGTTGACACAGAATGACCCAGCCACAGTCTTCACCCACCTAGCACCCATACATGAATTCTCACCCACTCACACACAAACAATCTCTTGAAACGGCCAAGCTGTGAATGAAGCAATATTGTAACCTTAACCTATACAGCACTTCCCCTCTCTGAGTTCAGCCAATGAATTATCCTCTCAAGTAAATCCTGTTTAGAGGATAATCCTTTTCCCATCATCTGGACAGACACTTTCTGTAATGAAATGCCCTAAGGGTGTCCACGTCAGTCGCCTCTTTGCCCCACTCTGTCACATTCCCCATCAGTGCAAGGTAGAGATGTCCCTACACTTTCACACACATTTTTCTTTGTCCACTGTGCATACACAGGTTTTTACCAGAAACCTCAGTCATCAGATGAGCACTATTACACAGATGTGCACCACCACAAAGCTAATGTAACCCTCCCTACTCGTGGAGCAGACTTCTATAGATGTGGGATAAAACACTTGCTCAAACGTATTTTACTTTCTTTCTTCCATGGAGCACAAAAGGAAATGTTATGCAGAATGACAGCCTCAGTCAACATTCACTTGCAATGGAAATAAAACCTCCTTTGTGTGATGGAACACAATCTAATCAATTCCCGGTGAATGAAATCAAGTCCCACAATCAAGAAATAGATTATGAATGCTATTTCATGTTGACTTTAATGTTAACAGTGCATTACAAAGGTGATTGCAAACAATAGTGAAATATATAAGATGAGATACTTCAGTTTTTTTGTGGCTGATTACAAAGACAGTGCAGTATCATACATGGCCAAGTTTATGATTTGCATGAATACACAGTGATAGTGTACCCAGGAAATGTGATCTAGAAAACAAAAAGAGTAAATATTTCTCCAAATGTCTTGGCACCGTGAAAAAAGCTGCATGTTGACAATGGCAGGGTGACATTATGAGAATTGCTTCGGGCAAGTGTGTTGAGAGGAGGCATATCCATGTCTGTATGTGGACTGGGATGGCCACAGGGTGTCAGATCTGAGATTTGTTGACATGATAAAAAGCCCAGGGTGAAGGCTGCTGCCACTGTTACGGTCTTGTCACCTTATCAGGTTGGGTTTCTGTCTGACGGGACCATGGCTTTATCATCCTGTCTCGTGTTTTGTGTACCTTCTTTGTGTGAGCACACAGGTCCGGTTGTTAGTGACCGCCGTGTGTGAGTTATCCCTGTGTGCTCTCCAGTGATGTCACGGTCCTGTCACCCTGTCAGGTTGGGTTTTTTCTGACGAAGACCATGACATTATCGTCCCCGGTCTGTCTTGTGTTTCATGTAAGTGCTTTGTGTGGGCGAACGGGTCTGGTTGTTGCTTACCGCCATGCTTGAGTTACCGCCGTGTGCCCTCCGGTGAAGTCATGGTCCTGTCACTTTGTCAGGTTGAGTTGTTGTCTGACGAGGACTGTGGCATCATCATTCCCTGTTTGTTTTGATCAAAGCGTGTTTATGTTTTGCTCTCATGTGTTTCAGGTGCCGCTGGCACACGGAATCAGCATTTCCATGGGAACCCTGATTGCTTACATGGGAACGCTGATCATGCCAACTTTCAGCTGTGAGCGGCACCTGCCCCTCCTTTGTTTCCTGTTTATATAAATCCCCTCATGTGCCATGTCCAATGCTGGATCATTTTATGTGGTAGTTCTATGTGGTAGTTCAGTGTTTCATGTTAAATGTAGTTTTATGTTTAACATAGTCTTGCCTTTGCTGAATGTTTGACCTGTCAAGCGTTAACCTTGCTTTCTCTGTTAGTCGGTGCTGTCTCGTGTGTCTGTCTCTGCCCACATGTCGGGAAGTGTGGTTACCTTCCAGTTCACCGTATGCCTGTCCTCACCACCCACGAAACGCCAGTGGAGGATTCTTCCTAGTGGCAGCTGGTTCTGGGTTCACCAGTCCAGTTTCAGATTTATTGACTTTTTCTGTTTGTAAATAAATCCTTTTAATGTTTCCTCTGCTATTGGGTCTCTGTCTCACGCTTCTGACAGAATGATCCAGCCAAGTATGGACCCAGCAGAGAAATCGACTCTTTGCTCCACCCTGTCGCAGCAAGGAGCCCTGCTGGGGCATCAACAAGACCAAATTTTCACTTCGAACCGGGCATTGAAGATGATGGCATCGCAGCTCGCTGAACTCACCACAATGGTTCAACAACTCCGCCCATCTCCTGATGCCGGTTCCTCTCAAACAATGCCCCCATCGGCTTCAACGGTTCCTCACGCCCCTAGGTGCCCAGAGGCGCGCATCCCCCCTCCAGCAACCTGTTCTCAGGTGAGGCGCGATCCGTTAGCACCTTTCTCTCACTATGTGCTCTGTTCTTCACTTCACAGCCCTTTGCTTTTCCGTCAGAGAGAATGAAGGTGGCTTACATCATCCTGCGCCTCACCGGAAGGGCCGCTGATTGGGGAACTGCCATGTGAGACAATGAACACCCTTGTTGCGCCTCGTTCTTGGCATTTGGCGTGGAGCTCTGCTGAGTGTTCGATCAGGCCGTGCTGCGGTGTGATGAACCGATCACCTGCCTGGGGTAAGAGGATGAGGGGCCAGATGCCTGCTCCTCAGTTGCTGACAGCATCCATGGCCACACAGGCCATTTCCCTGTTGCTGCCAGTGTCCACGCCACGAGGGCTGTTCCCCTGTTGCTGCTAGCATCCACAGCCACGAGGGCCGTTTCTCTGGCACTGTTGATGTCCATGAAGGCCGTTCCCCTGCTGCTGTCTGTGCCCACGTTCACAAAGGCCGTTTCCCTGCCACTGCCAATGTCATGACCACAAGGGCCGATCCCCTGCTGCTGTCTGCACCCATGGTTACTGAGGCTGTTTCCCTGCCGCTGCCAGCGACCACGGCCATAAGGGCCGTTCCCCTGCTGCTGACAATACCCATGGTCACTGAGGCCATTTCCCTGCCACCGCCAATGTCCACGGCCATGGAGGCCGTTCCCCAGTCGCTGCCAGCACTCCGGGCCATGGAGGCCGTTCCCCTGTCGCTGCCAGTGCTCTCGGCCACGGAAGCCGTTCCCCTGTCACTGCCAGCGCTCCTGGCCATGGAGGCTGCTCCCCAGTCGCTGCCAGTGCTCTCGGCCATAGAGGCGTTCCCCTGTCACTGCCAGTGCTCCTGGCCATGGAGGCCATTCCCCTGTCACTGCCAGCGCTCCTGGCCATGGAGACCATTCCCCTGTCACTGCCAGTGCTCCCGGCCATGGAGGCAGTTCCCCTGTCACTGCCAGCATTCCCGGCCACAGAGGCCATTCCCCTGTCACTGCCAGAACTCCCAGCCATGGAGGCCGTTCCCCAGTCACTGCCTGCGCTCACAGCCACAAAAGATGTTCCCCAGTTGCTGCCAGCGCTCACAGCCACTGAGACTGTTCCCCTGTCCCTGCCCGTGCTCACAGCCACAAAGGCTGTTCCCCTGCCACTGCCAGTGCCCATGACCAAAAAGGTAGTTTCCCTGTCACTGCATGTGTTCACAGCCACAAAGGCTGTACCCCTGCCTCTGCCAGTGCCCATGACCACAGAGGTCATTCCCCAGTCACTGCCTGTGCTCACAGCCATGAAGGCTGTTCCCCTGCCACTTCCAGTGCCCACGACCATGAAGTCATTCCCCAGTCACTGCATGTGTTCACAGTGGAGGAAGCTGTTCCCCAGTCACTGCCCATGCTTACAGCCACGGAGGCTGTTCCCCTGTCACTGCCTGTCCTGACAGCCACGGAGGCTGTTCCCCAGTCACTGCATGTGTTCACAGTGGAGGAAGCTGTTCCCCAGTCACTGCCCATGCTTACAGCCACGGAGACTGTTCCCCTGTCACTGCCTGTCCTGACAGCCACGGAGGCTGTTCCCCAGTCAATATTGGTCTTCACAGCCACAAAACTGTACCCCTGTCACTGCCAGTTCTCACAGCCATGGAAGCTGTTCCCCTGTCACTGCCAGTTCTCACAGCCACGGAAGCTGTTCCCCTGTCACTGCTGGTTCTCACAGCCATGGAAGCTGTTCCCCTGTCACTACCAGTGCTCACGGCCACGGAGGCCATTCCCCAGTTGCAGCTGCCAGTGCACATGGCCACAAAGGCCATTCCCCTGCTGCTATCAGCATCCACGCCTGAGCTGTCCATGACCCTGCCCCCTGAGCCGCTCACCCCTGAACCCTGTCCAGCAGTTGCCGCCCAGTTCTCTGCCCCCTGTCCAGCGGCCACCACACAGTCCTGTATTGCCTCCACCCTGAGGCCTCCTTCCAGGCCACCAGACCCTGCCTTCACTCTGAGGCCTCCTCCCAGGCCGCCATGCCCTACCCTATTCCATAAACTCCCTCCCTGGTTTCCCTCCTTTCCCTCCCTTTCTATGGTGTTTCCTGTTTTTTGTTAAGTGTTTGCGTTGTTTGTCTTGTTTTTTCACTTTTGTTTGATGTTCCCGTTGGGATGCCAGGAAGGGTGGGGGGGTTACTGTCACTGTCCTTGTTGGATTTCTGTCTGGTGAGACCGTGGCTTTATCTTCCTGTCTTGAGTTTTGTGTACCTTCTTTGTGTGAGTGCACGGGTCTGGTTGTTAGTGACCGCCATGTGTGAGTTACCGCCATGCGCTCTCCGGTGTCACCTTGTCAGGTTGAGTTGTTGTCTGATGAGGACCGTGACATCATTGTCCCCTGTCTGTCATGTGTTTCGTGTACGTGCTTTGTGTGTGCGCACGTGTCGGGTTGTCGGTTACCGTCGTGCACGAGTTACCGCAATGCGCGAGTTACTACCATGTGCCCTCCAGTGGCTTCATGGTCCTGTCACCTTGTCATGTTGAGTTGTTGTCTGACGAGGACCATGGTATCATCATTCCCTGTTTGTTTTGGTCAAAGTGTGTTAATGTTTTGCCCTAATGTGTTTCAGGTGCCGCTGGCACACAGAATCAATGCTGCAAGTGGCGCCTGCCCCTCATTTTTTTCCTGCTTATTTAAATCCCCTCGTGTGTCATGTCCGACACTGGATCATTCTATGTGGTAGTTCAGTGTTTCATGTTAAATGAAAGCTCACGTAGCTCTGTCTTTAAGGGTTTAGAGTTAGCCTACTTAAGGAACCATACTGTCACGCTCGGCTATATTAAACTATTCTTATCAATACTTATAAGCATTGAATGAATTCTAAGTATTTTTACAATCTTCATTTATCTTTCTTCACCAAAATCCTGGATCTCGTTTTTTTTAAAGAGCTGATAGAATGTTAGCAGGTAGTATAACGTTACAGACTATGCTGTGTACCTTTTGGAACAGGGATCATGCCTGTGATGCCTTAAAATGCTGCCCACGTAGGCTGCTCACTAGGTTATGGAACAGAACAAGAGAGTCAGATTCATAAAAAGAAAGCCAGCAAAATGAGAAGGAACAAGAACCAGTGCTAGAAAGACAAGCGTTGAAAAAGGAGGGAAATTTAGAGAGCAGACAGAAACAGACAGAAAGAGTGGCTGTTAGGCCCTCAGGCTATCCCATGCCTTCCTATTGTCTTCTCCTGGATTAGATGACTTTCATTTGTTGTGGTCCCCAGTGCCTTGAGCTTGGCAGCCGGTGCTATCTCACCTGTCATCTCTGCTAGTCACTTCTCAGATCTCTCCTGATCAGCTAATGTCAGTCCAATAACCATGGAAAGCTCGCTCTTGCCGTATGCTAATATCACAGACTGAAATGTATTCACGAGTGCTACAGAGTAGGGCCATGATTCACATGTCAGTGAGTGCAGTTATATCAGCTATACCTGCTGAAAATCAGCTTAAACCAGCCTAAGATTATTTTCTCATCTTAGCTGATCTCCCAGCCTGGTTAGGCTGGTCTGTTACTGGTTTTGGAAGGGTTTGAGGCACTTGTCAGCTGGTCGGGATGGGAGACCAGCTAGACCATCTTAAGCCAGCTAGGACAAAAAATATCTTAAACCAGCCAAAGCTGGTCTGCTGGTCTTAACTGGTGCTCAGCTGGTTTAGCTGGGTAGTCAGCTGGTTTTACAGCTGGTCCAGCTGAAAAGTGCCCAAAATCTGTCTAAAACCAGGCTACAAACTGACCAGAGGTTGAAAGACTAACAAAGACCAGCAAACCATTTTAGGCTAGTCTACACTATAGTGCTGCAAGCATCCAAAACATGACATATGTTGGTGACCAGCAATGCTGGTCATTTCAACAGGGTATTTCCATTTTTCTGTTGAATTTATTGTTAACTTTCATCCATATGGCTCTTGTTGCCATAGTACACATATCACTGATGTTTTCATTATTGTGCTTTATGATTACAAAGGAAAAAATGAAGCCAGAGAAAACTAATGGATGTCGTAAAAATGGTTGGGACTCAATTATGGAGGGCATGACTTATTACATTTATTTCATAGGACCTAGCATCAGTTCTCAAATCTGGATACCAAAAAAAAAAAACAAAAACAAAAAAAACAGTTCAAGCCCCATTCTAGCCATATAGGATGATGACAATTAGAATGCAAGGTAAAACAATCAAACTAACTGTTGAAGTAGACATAATCAACTTAGTATTGCCAGCCTCAGAGTCAGCATCTATAGTATACCCAAACTCTGCAGCTTGAAATCAGTAACATACAGCAGATGATATAAAAGGGTGTTATATTTCACTGCACACTAACTAGTCATGTTTCACGTTTTCACGACTGAACAGATTTAACAATATGGGGCCTAATAGAATCTATGGAGTGTTGAGCAAGCCATAAAAATGTAACTGAAAGCTGTACTTTAAAGTAGCTACACTACAAGTTGCATGACTAAAGTAGCTTGCTACATATTATTTATTAAATAAGGTCTAGGCTAATACTTTATTTATTAAAAAACAAAAACATCTCCAAAAGAAGTACAACAAAAAGTATATTTAATTGGCAGTTGCTGTGTATTATTCAGAGTAGCCTACTACTGGAATTTCTCAAAAATGTCCTTTCAAAACGCAGCCTACAGTGGCATTACCATAGTTTTACCTTCGTGTACTATATTTTCATGGTACTCAAAGGTACTTTAAAGAACACCATAGTACTAGCACAGTACATGAAATATAAAAATGTCACACATTCACCTGCAGTAGTGTCCTTCACAAGATGCAGCTGAAAGAATTTCTTCATCACTGGCAAACGATAAAATGTAGGGTTGGTTTCAGTTGTTGGAAGATACATATTCTACTTCATTCACTGCTATTTTTGTTCGCTGTTTTCTTAAGTATCCAGTTACTTTGTGTTTTAACGAGAGAGAGAATTACCCACTGTTTAAACGGCTCCAATGATTTAGTGTGTGAATAAGCTGTCCAAATGGTTCAAACTGAAGTACGAACCGGTTCAGACCGTTTGCTAATTCATTTGACTAATTCATTCTAAAGAACCGACTCAAAAGTGGATTCATTTATGAGTCGGACAACTCTAGTTCTGGCCCTGTCCCAATACCCACACTTGCGGTCTTGACACTTAAGTGTGCCTGCACATGGCACCGAGTAATTTTTCAAGACTGTCCTATGTCTGAAACATGGCAAAGCTCATTGCACTTAACCCACACTAAATCCACACTGGCCCGAATACCGCTTTGGAGCAGTCTTTCAGGCTAAGCGTCTCCCAGAGTTCATCATGTTCAGGAGCCGACACCCCGCCTACTCGAATGATCGCCATATCTTTGCCAAGATAATGTCAAGGAAAGCTTTTCAATATAAGTTATTTTTTATAATCAGATGTTAAAACGTAAGTGAAGCATACGTTATTGTTGTATGTATGAATATATTCAACATAAAGTGCAATATAACTTTCACAACTGGTTGGGATGACTTAATAGCAGCATAATCTATTTATATGTATATTTATTTACCTCTTTGTTAACCTTCTTGCCCAATTAACACCTTATTTTGTTTGTTCTCACCTGATACTGCTGGCAATTTGGGAATTTATCAGCCAGTGTGGCAAACAGTATACGATTTAGTAAATGTTGTTTTTTAAATGTTAAGTACTACCACTGTTTCTGTCTCGTCTGTACATGCGTTTGTGTATTTAAAGTATGTTTTAATGCTTTTTATTTGTTGTATGATACCATATAATGATAAGTTGTGAAAAATAGTCTTTGGTTATCTTATATGATTGACAATCCACACATATAATTTAAATGGTTTGAAGTAGTAGCTATTAATGGATCACACAGGTTTATAGAATAAAGTTTATTTATTTAATTAAGTTTTATGCAGTGTATTGAGAAACAATGTAGAAAGAAATGGCTTCAATATTTTACAGTGATTATGGATGACAATTTTACAGTTAAACATATTTTAATTTGCAAAGTATTGAAAATCAAAATGAGTAAAAAATAATTAATTTTTACAAGTGAAACATTGTAAAAAATGAACTTACATATTTTCAACAACACAATACACTTCTAATAACTAGTAATGTAATCAGGGGCACATTAACAGGGGCCTACAACTCCCATGGGGCCCAGCTCGCAGCCATGGGGCCCATTTTCCCCTGTCCATGTTCGCGGGAGGAGCGCATTTAAACACTTTCAGCGGGATACGTGGGGTGCTTCTCATTTCCTAAATTTTGCTTCCTTGTTTCCTCGCTCCTCCGTCCTCGAGCCTGTGACCCAGAAACCGATCAAAGTCCGCCATCATGAAGGATGTAACAATTTGCTAAATGTACCACGAGGAGGTGAGGATCGAGGTCACAGGAGCTTATGCGGAAGACTTTTTGGTCGAAGCACCTGACGCACGCACAAATTCTCCTCCCACTTCACATCTGACACAACAGTTTGAATTCATGCTTCACCTTTGCAGTTTAAATAAACCATAATTGTCACATACTTTAACGAATTATACTTTAATTTAATTTATTTAATGGAAATATCAATTAAAAAGTTTCAACAATATAATGGAAAGTGCTCTGATGTAATGCAGCTGCGCAGAGGTGGTGCTCTGATGTGACGTGTGAGTGAGCAGGACATTCCATTTTACAAAAACATCTTCCTTCGATTCCTCTGTCCTCGTTTCCTTTCCTTCCATCCTTTCCTCGTTTCCTAAGTGGGTGGAGCAAGGAAACGAGGAAAGGAAGCAAGGAAAGGAAACAAGGATGCACAATTTCAGAAAAGAGAAGCACCCATGGTTGTTGACATGGTGACAGTGCGTTATCGTTAAAGGTGTACGTGTAGTGCTTGTTCAATGCTCCGTTGATTCAGTCATGAACGACTCTGTGTTTTAATGAATCAGTTCAATCAAATCAATTGAGTCAATGATTCAATGACTCACTCATAACAAAAAATACGCACTTTTGTTACCACCAACTAGCGTAAAGATGTAAGAATGGAGTCAGTGTCATAGAAAAGAATTATCATGAAACAAGAAAAGGTCAGTGAACAAAATGTATTTGTGAACATATGCAAAAGAGTCACTGGGATGAATCAAAATCCCCACCACACAAAATGTGTAAAGATAAGTAGGCATTTTTATTCTTATAGTCTATATTATTCTATGTCCTTATGTATTCTTTTGACATTTGTTAGTGTTAGTCACAAATTATTTAAACTTATGTTGAGTATTTAATCAGTGGAGACCTCTGAAAGCTTTTCCCCAGAGAGAGCTGGTGCACCCAGTGGAGGAACAGTGAAAAATGCACTTACCAAATCTCTGCTGGAAACTACACTATGGAATATTCCTAACAATATGTAGTCATGCCATATACCCAGTAAACAGCTAAGACATGGACCAGCCATGAGTATACGTTAGTCCCTAAGACCCCTGTTGAATCATCATGTCGATTTTGTTCCATAGCTTGACAAACTCAAAAGTGGCTAGCTGCGCTAAAAATGCTGATGGCCGTTAAATGCATGCCATGCCATTGAACTTGGATTGTCCTCAGGCCAAGCCCTGGGCTGCGTTGATGACATTCTGGTGGGTAATTGCAAATACAGCCATCACAAGGATATGTCTGCAGCAGAGATGATTATAGCAGCTGCACTGATGATGTCCTGCGTACTCCCCTCAACCAGTGGGAAGTAGGTCGCTATGGCAATCTCAGAACATTTGGTCTCTATGGCAATGTTAAAACTCTAGGGAGTCAGGCTAGAGTCTGGAAAGGCTCCTTTGTTTTATGTTATTCACCATGGCTACATAATGGCATTGAGAACAACATTACATATAGGTGTTTGATCACTGCGAGTTATAATGGATTCTAGTTTATTATGTTTCCAAGTCCCCTCAGTACTTAACCTGTGAATGTATCTGCTCTTAATTAGCAATTCCTGATGACAGTTTGTGCTTTGATACGAGAGAAGGGTTGACACCAAAATCAAGACACCCCTTCCTTCCCTGCAGAATGCTAATCCTTGAGATCTGCTATATGTTATTTTAATTGGCATCATTAGCAAAATAGTTGACCTGACAGGCAGGCAGACATAGTAAATAGTAAAGCCAAAAATGCAGGAAAGGAGAACATGCAGACCATTAGCTAAACAGACATTTAATAATAAAGAGTATCAAAGCTGGTCAGCTTCCACCCCGATCCCCAGCCTCACATTTCACCAAGGTTATTAACCCTTATGGTCACTTGCAGACAAACAATATCAGTTTGTAAACTAATGACTTTGTTGAATAAAAAGGTATGGTGTGGTTTAACAATTAAGGTATATGTCCAAAAATTTTGTCTTTGGGGCTGTTATAATATCAGATTTTTATTTGGTCTTTGGAGCTTTTTTTGCACTATTGTTTTTTGTATTCCAGATATGCTTTGCCCAGTAGTTCTGGGGGGGTAGTTCTACTCATTGGAGTAGTTTACCCAAAAATAAAAATTATCTCATCATTTACTCTCCCTCATACCATCCCAGATGTGTATGACTGCTGAACACAAACAAAAATCTCAGCTCTGTAGGTACATTCAATGCAAGTAAATGGTGATCAGAACTTTTAAGGTCCAAAAGAAAATAAAGGCAGCATTAAAGTAATCCACACAACTCCAGTGGTTAAATCCATATATTCAGAAGTGATATGATAGGTGTGGGTGAGAAACAGATCTATATTTAAGTCTTTTTTTACTAAAAATTCTCCTCCCAGCCCAGTAGGTGACGATATGCACAGAGAATGTGAATCGCCCAAAACAAAAGAAGAAGAATGTGAAAGTGAAAGTGGAGATTTATAGTAAAAAGGACTTGAATATTGACCTGATTCCTCACCCACAGCTATCATATCACTTCTGAAGATATGGATTTAACCACTGGAGTCATATGGAGTCAAAGTTCTGGCCACCATTCACTTGCATAGTTTGGACATACAGAGCTAAGATTTGCCTATAAAAATCTTTGTTTTTGTTCAGCAGAATAAAGAAAATCATACACATCTGGGATGGCATGAATGTGAGTAAATGGTGAGAATTTTCATTTTTTGGGTGAACTATCCATTTAAGTCTGAATTTGTGGTGCTTGCAGGCATTACTATTAGTATGGCTCATATTTATCATTCTAAATTTGGCACATAACCCATCCCACAAGTTTGTGCTATGGATATCATTGATACCTTAATTCATTTGGATTATTAAGGAGAGTTTGGCTATTACTTTTCTAAGTGATTAGATTTACGGTTTTCACCCAGTGTATGATAAAACAAAAAAATCTAACAGACTTTAATTGAGAATTGATCACACACATAGGGATCAGAACATCTTAGAGACTTAAAAATGGGCTCTTCTGACTTAGGACAGATAGCAGTGGCCTAGCAACCGCCCAAAGCATCCTAGCAGTGCCGTTGAAATGGCTCAAAACACCTTAGCAAATACTGGGATAGTTGTCAGGCCAACTCCAAAGTTGTACCATCCTAGCAGTGCCGCTGAAATGGCTCAGAACACCTTAGCAAATACTGGGATAGTTGTCAGGCCAACTCCAACATTGTACCACCAGGTTTTGCATTGGCAAGCACAACTGACATTTTCCTCATAAAATATTATAAACCAAGTTATTCTTACCATTTATTTCAGTTACAAATTATAGTCCAAAACAATCTTACATAATTTTAGACCTTACAATATGTTTTGCCCAGAGCAACAATCAACACATATTGCATTACTCCAACAGCATTGTCATAGCAGTTACCCACAGTGTTGAATATCTAGGGAAATGGTCTGTGTACTCATCTGTGGCATAATACTGTGATGATGGCTGCAGTGATTTATACAGGGATAATAACCTTCTTCTCAGAGGAGCATACGCTGAAATCTAGCTGATATATGGGGCTCCAGTGCAGAGGAGACATAGGAAGGCGGCATCAAGCCGATGCACACAATTAGGGTCAACTGTCTTTCAAAATCAAACCTGTTTAACCCCTTAAATAACAGTATAACCTCTTAAATAACAGCGCCTGTCAACTGCAACAGAGTTGCACATGATGACTCAACAATTTGCACTCTGCTCATTCTCATTGCTTTGACCGAAGCTCTCGGGATCATTTATCTTACTGTAGTTAGTTACTATGATCGACTATGACAGGTAGGGCTAGGCGATATAGCTCAAATATATACACATGATGACTCAACAATTTGCAATCTGCTCATTCTCATCCCTTTGACCGAAGCTCTCGGGATCATTTATCTTACTGTAGTTAGTTACTATGATCGACTATGACAGGTAGGGCTAGGCGATATAGCTCAAATATATACACATGATGACTCAACAATTTGCACTCTGCTCATTCACATCGCTTTGACCGATGCTCTCGAGATCATTTATCTTACTGTAGTTAGTTACTATGATCGACTATGACAGGTAGGGCTAGGCGATATAGCTAAAATATATACACCGATCAGCCACAACGTTAAAACCACCTGCCTAATATTGTGTAGGTCCCCCTCGTGCTGCCAAAACAGTGCCAGTCCGCATCTCAGAATAGCATTCTAAAATGCTATTCTTCTCACCACAATTGTACAGTGCAGTTATCTGAGTTACCGTAGACTTTCTTAGTTCGAACAAGTCTGGCCATTCTCTGTTGACCTCTCTCAACAACAATTCGTTTCGGTCCACAGAACTGCCCCTCACTGGAGGTTTTTTGTTTTTGGCACCATTCTGAGTCAATTCTAGAGACTATTGTGTGTGAAAATCCCAGCACTTACAGAAATACTCAAACCAGACTGTCTGGCACCAAAAACATCTATGCGATTATCTAATCAGCCAATCATGTGGCAGCAGTAAAGTGCAAAAATTCATGCTGATACGGGTCAGGAGCTTCAGTTAATGTTCACATCAACCATCAGAATGGGAAAAACATTTGATCTCAGTGATTTGGACCATGGCATGATTATTGGTGCCAGACAGGCTGGTTTGAGTATTTCTGTAACTGCTGATCTCCTGGGATTTTCACACACAACAGTCTCTAGAATTTACTCCGAATGGTGCCAAAAGCAAAAAACATCCACTGAGCAGCAGTTCTGTGGACAGAAATGCCTTGTTGATGAGAGAGGTCAACAGAGAATGGCCATACTGGTTCGAACTGACAAAGTCTATGGTAATGTTATTCTGAGATGCGGGTTGGCACTGTTTTGGCAGCACGATTTCTATTTAAAATAGAAATGAAATGGTGTAGAAGGGTGATTTTTCAGAGGAACCATAATTGTGACCAAAAAGTAAGATTCAAAATGTTTAATGCAAGAAGTAATATACAGCAAACATGTTGTTAAAAAAAAGCGAAGTGTGTTTTTCACACTGTGCTTCATTAAGTAAACATAAGAATGCATGATATTTCATCATATTCATTTGCATGCACCAGTATAACATAACAGTATAATATAAAATTCTTCGAACTAAAATATATATAAAGTAATACATGGCATGTGATGACACAAATCAAATCGAGTTATGAATCAGTTCATTAAAATGGACAGTTTGAACTGAATCACAGAAATTAAACCGAATTTCTAATCCATTTCATTCAAATTAATCTAATCCAACACAGACATTTTTGCTACTAAAGTTAATTAAAACATTTCTATCTCAATGCTCTCATACACGTAGCTAAGTAGTCAAGGAAGTATCACAAAACTAGTCTAGCGACAGTGTTTAGGAAACCTACCAGCAAAATCATAGTGAATATATCGTAAATATTAGATGTAGCGCCCAGCGCTAATAACACATTGGACATGCTAAGTTTTTTCTTAGTGCCACAATTGACAGTTATGGTTATGGTTGAGAATAAAAATGATGTATATGGACCAGACAAGCCAGGGCAGCGTGACCGGGCCACAAGCTGGGTGACAAGAAAGCCTAAAGTCTCTGGATCCCTTTCTGAGAATCGTTAATGCTATGCCCTAGCAGGCCCTTCTGGCAAGGTTAGGGGAATGAGGGGGTTATAAAACCTACTTCACTACACTTTAACAAGTACTGTTTAGGAAGCTGATGAGTCTATAACCTGGGGATTTAGGAAAGGAAGTTAAGAATCCAGCATTTTAAAAGGTCATTGGAGTAGTATTTAATGATTTTTATAATTAGTGTTATTTTTGTGAGTTTCTCAGTTGGTATGTTTGGTACATTATGTACAATATAACATATGACTCTAAGAGTCAATGTCAAGCATAGTTATTAGCTATGCTGCCTGCTCTATATGAGCTGAAGGATTTGGTACAATTTGAGACCTTTAAATTTGAATAAGGTTTTGAGCAGATGATTTTAATTGCAGAGAAATGAAGGCACACTATTTCAGGATTTCTGTTTATAAAAAACGTGTTGCTTTGAAGATTATGCTTAGTTAAGTTCCATTGTGATTGACTGTTTTTAAGGGTACTGTTTGCATACTTGTGTATAATTGTATAAGCATTCTTTAAATTAAATTTGACAGCATGCTGAGTGAAATAGGAATGATAAATACATTCATTCTAAACATGTTAAGTCTTAGCAACTGAACAGTTGTTTCTATGTACAGATCTCATCAGCATTATACCTGACCAAACATGACCAAATTATCTCAGCTATGCTTACTAGATTCATTTTATAGATTTATATTCCATATATTGCCAGCGTCTCAAATTTTTGTGTCCATTTTTATTTATCCCAGAGACTATTTAGCAGAGATGGGCCACTTCTATCAAAATGAATGGGAGAAATTGGAACGTTCCATGGTCAGTGGATGTAGAAAGGAAGTCCCGCCTTACAGGTAAAAGAACCAATCACCTTTTAGATACAGACATCACCTGTCTTTCAACTCAAGAACACGCATGCACATTAGCTATACAAGCCGGGAAAGTTGCTTTTTTTTTTTTTTTTTTTTTGTGTAATCTGAGGTAAAGAATCACAATTTATGATTCCAGTGTTTTCAGATTTTACTGCTGATTTGAAATATGTTATTTGATCATAATCTCAAGATGGACTCAAGATAGTGCTGAGTATGGCTGCAGCGTTGCTTCCTGAAACAGGAAGCACCCACCCTCAGAATGATTCAGTGCTAGTCGGACCAATCAGAATCTATGCTACAAGACTGTTTTGATCTCACGGACTGGGAGATGTTCCGGTCCGCCTCTGATGACGACATAGAGCTTTACGCTGATAGCATAACGCGTTTCATCAGAAAGTGCATAGAGGACGTTGTTCCGTCCAAAACAATACGGATCTACCCGAACCTGAAACCTTGGATTAATAGCGATGTTCACGCAGCACTTGATGCGCGGACCTCCGCTTTTAATTCCGGGAACGTGGAGGAGCATAAACAAGCCAGTTATGCCCTCCAAAAAAATCAGAACAGCAAAACATCAGTACAGGAACAAGATTGAAGGACAGTTCAACACCAACTCTAGAAGCATGTGGCAGGGAATTAACATTATCACGGACTTTAAAGGGAATAAAAACTCCGCCGTGAACACTGCTGCCTCTCTCCCGGATGAGCTAAATACTTTTTATGCTCGTTTCGAGGGAAATAACACCGCCCTCGCGGAGAGAGCTCTCGTGGCCGAAGCTACAGAGGTTAGTTCACTCTCCATCTCTGTAGCGGATGTAACCCTATCCTTCTGACGGGTGAATATCCGTAAAGCCGCGGGTCCAGATGGCATTCCGGGCCGCATCATCAGAATTTGATGAATTTTAGGAGAAACATCTTAGACAAAGTTGATACCTAAATAAGACAGAACTTAGACCAACCTCTGAGCGATTCAAATTTCCTCTAGGTTTAAAAAATACCTCAGTTTGAAACAAAACAAAATAGATATACATGAAGCAAATAACTGGAGCACCTGTAAGCTCATGCTGTTACTAATTATGTAACCTCCCCATATATTTCGATCCACATCAATGATTTAACTAATTAATTTGATCTGTTACAGTCTTTTCTGAATGCTTAAACATTAAAAGTGATTCTTGAAGCACTATCTCTGAAACCATTAACACTTGTAGCCAATGCATTTACCAAGTGTGCCAAACTGAATGCACGTTCTCTGCTTTACGCTCAGTTTGTAATTTAATAACACACTTCTAGCAAAACTGTAAACAGTGGTCACTACATTGCTACACTATTTTGCCAATTGCCTTTCAACATTAATTTGTAAGAGAACTCATTATCTAAAAGTGTTTTCAAATGTGTCAGAGCTTAAGCACTATAAATAAGCCACAGTCTTATGGCCAGACCCAAAAAGAAGGCTATATGTATATATATATATATATATATATATATATATATATATATATATATATATATATATATATATATATATATTTTTTTTTTTTTTTTTCTAGCACAAATGTTTTTGTTTTCTTCTGCTGCGCTTTTTATTATTTGAGGAGTGTTAGAACATTGAGAAAACAAATACAGTAAATAACTTTTTCACGTATTTGTGCTGATAGTGTATTATGTTCGGAATACACATCCATAATTTACATATTTGGATGCCTGTGTGTATGTGTGTTTACTACATGTTTGACAAAACTTTATTGCAAACTGCTATGCCCTGCACACAGAAAAAGGAAAAGCCACAAGTGTTTTTCATTTATACTCTCAGTGCGTAGTTGGTGCTTCGTGTGCTTATTCAAATGATGGTTTGTGTGTACTGTATTGATGCAAAAATAAATTAAAAAATTAAAAGAGTTTGAAGAGTTTTGCAAGAACCGTTTGCTTTTTCAAGAGATGTATAATGTTTTGCTGGTTTGGTGTAAGGTTTTGTGGTTAGTGTGTAGAGTTTTGTAAAAATAGCCTATAGTTTCAAAGATAGTGCCTAAGCAATCAGAAAAAAAAACTGTATTAGATAATGATTCCTTAATGGAATTTTAGAACTGAATATATGAACATTTTGACAGCTACTCTGTGAAAGTTTGTGGAGGAACACACTGCATAAGAATTTTATAATTAACATGCTTTTCAAAGGACCTCAGAGCAGTCGCCGCTGTCTTGGTGCTTAGACAAATTTGTATCTATTATTCCTCTGTAACTGCATTCTGTTTCCTTGCTGTGGCAACGGTGTCCTTAAAAATGATTGCAGATGTGGGACGCGGCTAATAAAGCATTTATCTTTTATGAATTTAGTGATGTATGGATACTTACAGCCTGTCATAATGGATTTGCGCCATGGGACGTGCTGATTGTCATTCTCTCTGGCTCTAAATGCACTATGTGGAGCATCTATGCAGGATAATGTATGTTCTCTGTCTTTTGAGGAAATATGGCCCTTGCTCAACACTTCTGCATTCAAGACATTCACCAGAGGTGTCCATATTTCTTGATGTGACCCTTGACCCATCTTCAGTACTGCCTGCCAAAAGCACTTCTTCTCTTCTGACAGTCAAGACAAGTAAAACAAATTTGCACCATTTTGTGAAAAGTAAGAGAAACTTCGGAGAACTTGAATGAGTTTTCTCAATACAGCCTCAAATACACAAAATTTCATCTCCATCTTAGATTTGCACAAATATGGCGATACTCTAAGAGAAATTATTGCGATGCTTTGGACTTGGAGTTCAGGCCTATTAAAATTAAGCGTTTGCATGGGACCCCTCCTTCCATGCTCGTTAGTGAGTTGACCTGACCCCCAGAAGTCGATGAAAAACCCATCAAATAATTAAATATCGAGATAGTTGGCATTAACAGAATGGTGTGTGTGTGTGTGTGTGTTCCAGGTCTTTTTACAGAGTTAGCAGAAACAAGTTCCTTCATGTTGCCTCACAGGTAAGAATGGGAATCATAAAGAATTTTATAAATCTGGTTCTTATTCCAATTCTCAACAAATCTGGTTCATTAATGATTCCACTGATTGATGTTGGCTTGAGAAAGCCTTGTCTGAAACTTTTAAAAAATAATTTGATAAGTTTTAAACAGACTGTCGGACAGATGAATGGATGGATGGATGGAAGGATGGATAGCAGGAGAGAAAAAGAGGCTTAATGATACGTTCACGTCATGCTGGAATTATGGTTATTACGAGATTCCGACCTGTAATAACCGTTCACATCTTTGTAGAACTTGTAATTACAAGTTGTAAACTCAGAAATTTACAAAAGCTCTGACCAAAATGGCAGCGGCCTTAATAATTAAAGGTAGTTTTCATATATTTCTGTTTGATGTAAAATTTTATTACAGCCACTGTTATGGGGTGTTTTCTTGACCTTTAACATTTTGCAAGAACATATAGAGGTGAATTAATGAACTGATGTAGCGATTAAATATTTTGTTGTAATCAACAACAAAGCAACACATAGATCCATATTGGCATTATGAGTGTTGCCATAGAAACAAATAATTTCCGAGGTTCGAGGACATGATGAGCTCTGAGTAGAATCTCTGAGTTGTCAACTCATATTTACAGTAATTCCAACACGATGTGAATGCACCATAAGGGCCTGAACATGTGTGTGAGAAATGACAAACATTCCATGACATAGTCTTGCCCATCTGAACACTCAATTAAAGTTTGTAGGATTTTTTGCCACATTGAATGTCCGCTATGGGAAAACTGTAAGTCCGATCAGTTAGAATAGATACTGTAAAGCGTACTATGTCAGAACAGTGTGAAGGTATGTACCAAGTTTGGTGGATGTAGCTTGAAAATCTCTAGAAGTTAAAATGAAAAATTTTGGTCTTGGTTTAGGGATTTTGGAAAAACCCTAAACTTTTAAAGCTTTTTCAAGCCAACATAATTATTTGTCCTAGATATAATATGAACACAAATATTGAACAAAAACAGTCCTACTTTTGGTTTCTTTCTTTTTTATTATTATTTATAATAATACAGATAGAAAGATGTTTTGTCTACGTATTGCATTTGTATTATTTCAGTGTACCCAGCCTTTCTGTTGCTGTGGCTCACAGGATATGTAAGCATAGAAATCAACTAAGAGAAATAGAAGTCAGGCGCCAGTCAGCATGGTAAAAGACAACCATAGCAACGTCTAATTCATTCCTTAATCGCCATTCTGATTGAGTGATTATGGCTGATTAATCGTGACGTATACACTATTCCCTTTTGAGGGATATTCTGTCATATGGGGTGTGGAGGGATGTCGCAAAAAGTGTGGCAGCACACACGCACACACACATAATTGTGTGTATGGGGGGTCTGACAGTGAGGAAGAGTGCAGTCATTGATAGTGTAGCAGCTACGTTCGCCTCCTCCACCACCAAGCAGAGCCACAGCATTGAGCCTACTAGCCTTGAGGGAGAGTGCAGACAAGGACAAAACTGCTGCTGTCTCTGATGCATTAGTCGGGGATATACATCTTGTTGCGCAGCATGGTAAATGACAAAATGATATCTCATCAGAGAGACAAGCCGTGTGTGACTGTGTGTGTGCGAAAAAAAAGAAGAACAGAAAGTCAGTCCTTGATGAGAACCCAGTGTCATTATACTTTTATAGTGTTTCACAGAATCACAGCTGGATGTTTTCGTCGGATTTAAAAGTGTGTATTTGTAATTTTTTTCTTATACGTTGTAGTAATAACCACAAGTCTGATTCATCAAAAGTTAGATATTGGAGTTACGGAGAGTACGTTACGCTCTGAAACATTCTGCCAGCATGTGTTTCATCTCAGAAGTATTTCACACTGATATTTAGAATCGTGATTTCACCCCTAAAATATAAAGGCACTTTAAAGTCAACATGAAATTATTCCTTGATATACTTTATTGGTTTTATTGTGAACGATGCAACGATGCATGTTATTCCAAAATTAAAATTTACTAAATATGATTTGCCTTCACAATATTTCCTTTGATCCACCACTAATCCACCAATTGAATTTCCTGTTTAACTAGATAATATTTCACATCACAGAAGTAAAATGGGTTACAAAAACAATTTCATGTTGATTTTAAAGAAATAGTTCACCCAAAAGTGAAAATTCTATCATCATTTGACACTTATCATAAGACTTTATTCCATGGAACCCAAAAAGAGACATTTTGAAGAACACTAAAAAAACAAATATTGTAGCCTATTTTTTTATTATTATTAATTTTTATTTCATAACATAATTCCATCAAATTTAATTGTGTAATTTTTAACAATTAAATTAATAAAACTTAAAAAATTAAGAGTAAATAAAAACAGAATTTTCATTTTTTGTTGAACTATTTCTTCATGTACATCACAGATTGTGAGGTCTCAGCTTGAAAGAATGAAATTGGGGTTTTGACAGCATGAGATTATTATGCCTATCAACAGCACACTCAAAGATACCAAGAAACTTTGAAGAAGGCTGAAATGAAAAGTATGAAGAGACTTGAGAAGTGAATGTAATTTTAGATCTACTTGTGTTGGTAGACAAAATGCTACTTTAGTTGTGTATACCTGACAAAAGTAGCTCATTCAAAAACCTTTGTATGGTTTGGATGAGAGAACCTTGCTGAGAGAAGAGGTGAAGAGCAGATTCCTAACATTAGTGAACAGAAAATGATGTGACATGTTTGAATATTTGGACCAAATTAATGCTTACAGTGCATCCGGAAAGTATTCACAGCGCTTCACTTTTTCCACATTTTGTTATGTTATGGCCTTATTCCAAAATGGATTAAATTCATTATTTTCCTCAAAATTCTACAAACAATACCCCATAATGACAATGTGAAAGAAGTTTGTTTGAAATCTTTGCAAATGTATTTAAAAAAAAAAAAAAAAAAAAAAAAAATCACATGTACATAAATATTCACAGCCTTTGCTCAATACTTTGTTGAGGCATGTTTGGCACCAATTACAGCCTCAAGTATTTTTGAGTATGATGCTACAAGCTTGGCACACCTATTTTTAGGTAGTTTCTCCCATTCTTCTTTGCAGGACCTCTCAAGCTCCATCAGGTTGGATGGGGAGCGTTGGTGCATAGCCATTTCAGATCTCTGCAGAGATGTTCAATCGGGTTCAAGTCTGGGCTCTGGCTGGGCCACTCAAGGACATTCACAGAGTTGTCCCAGAGCCACTCCTTTGTTATCTTGGCTGTGTGCTTAGGGTCGTTGTCCTGTTGGAAGATGAACCTTCGCCCAGTCTGAGGTCCAGAGCGCTCTGGAGCAGGTTTTCATCAAGGATGTCTCTGTACATTGCTGCATTCATCTTTCCCTCGATCCTGACTAGTCTCCCAGTTCCTGCCGCTGAAAAACATCCTCACAGCATGATGCTGCCACCACGATGCTTCAGGGATGTAGACTCAGCCATTGAACCCACAGGGTTGTTCGTGCACCAAGCGGACAGAGTGAAAGACCTCTCAGGTAAAAGCAGAGGAGGTGGTGTATGTTTTATGATCAACAAATCCTGGTGTGATCAGAGGAACGTACATTCTATCAAGTCTTTCTGCTCTCCTGATCTGGAATTTCTCTTGCTTCTGTGTCGACCATTCTGGCTACCGAGGGAATTCACAGTGATCATTATCTCTGCTGTGTACATCCCGCCACAAGCCGACACAGACTGGGCACTCAAGGAACTGTATGGGATTATAAGCAAGCAGGAAACCGCACACCCTGAGGCCGCATTCATTGTGACCGGGGACTTTAATAAAGCCAGTTTCAAATCAGTCGCACCAAAATACCACCAACACATAAGTTTCAACACACGAGGGGACCAGGTTTTGGACCATTGCTATTCTCCCTTCCGGGATGGCTACAAATCCCTCCCCCGCTCACCATTTGGCAAATCGGACCACTCTTCCATTCTGCTTTTGCCTGCTTACAGGCAGAAACTGAAACAGGAAGCACCCACCGTCAGAACGATCCAGTGCTGGTCAGACCAATCAGACTCTATGCTACAAGACTGTTTTGATCACACGGACTGGGAGATGTTCCGGTCCGCCTCTGATGATGACATCGAGCTTTACGCTGATAGCGTAATGTGTTTCATCAGAAAGTGCGTAGAGGATGTCGTTCTGACCAGAACAATACGGATCTATCTGAACCAGAAGCCATGGATTAATAGCGATGTTCGCGTGGCACTTAATGTGCGGACCTCCACTTTTAATTCTGGGAACGCGGAGGAGCATAAACAAGCCATCAGAACAGCAAAATGTCAGTACAGGAACAAGATTGAAGGACAGTTTAACACCACCAACTCTAGAAGCATATGACAGGGAATTAACATTATCACGGACTTTAAAGGGAATAAAAACTCCACCATGAACACCGCTGCATCTCTCCCGGATGAGCTAAATACTTTTTATGCTCGTTTTGAGGGAAATAACACTGCCCTCATGGAGAGAGCTCTCGCGGCCGAAGCTACAGAGGTTAGTTCACTCTCCATCTCTGTAGCGGATGTAACCCAATCCTTCCAACGGGTGAATATCCACAAAGCCGCGGGTCCAGACGGCATTCCGGGCCGCGTCATCAGAGCATGCACGAAGCAGCTGGCTGGTATTTTTATGGACATTTTCAACCTTTTTCTCTCTTTGTCTGTAGTCCCCACATGCTTCAAAACATCCACCATTGTGCCTGTTCCAAAGCAATCCAAAATCACTGCTTAAATGACTGGTGTCCTGTTGCTCTGACCCCCATCATCAGCAAATGCTTTGAGAGACTAATCAGAGATTACATCTGCTCTTTGCTGCCTCTCTCACTAGACCCATTGCAGTTTGCTTACCGCAACAACCGCTCCACTGATGATGCCATTGCATCTACAATACACACTGCTCTCTCCCACCTGGAAAAAAAAGAACACTTATGTGAGAATGTTATTTGTAGACTACAGCTCAGCATTCAACACCATAGTGCCCTCCAAGCTTGATGAGAAACTCCGGGCTCTGGGCTTAAACAGCTCGCTGTGCAGCTGGATCCTGGACTTCCTGTCAAGCAGACGCAAGGTGGTTAGAATAAGCAGCAACATCTCCTCATCACTGACCCTCAACACTGGAGCCCCACAGGGCTGTGTTCTCAGCCCACTCTTGTATTCCTTGTACACACATGACTGTGTGGCAACACATAGCTCCAATGCCATCATTAAGTTTGCTGATGACACGACGGTGGTAGGTCTGATCACTGACAATGATGAAACAGCCTACAGAGAGGAGGTGCACACTCTGACACACTGGTGTCAGGAGCACAACCTCTCCCTCAATGTCAGTAAGAAAAAGGAGCTTTTGGTGGACTTCAGAAGAAAAGACAGAGAACACAGTCCCATCACCATCAATGGAGCACCAGTGGAGAGAGTCAGCAGCTTCAAGTTCCTGGGTGTCCACATCACTGAGGAACTCACATGGTCCATCCACACTGAAGTCGTTGTGAAGAAGGCTCATCAGCGCCTCTTCTTCCTGAGATGGCTGAGGAAGTTTGGAATGAACCACCACATCCTCACATGGTTCTACACCTGCACTGTAGAGAGCATCCTGACTGGCTGCATCTCCGCTTGGTACGGCAATAGCACCACCCACAACCGCAAAGCACTGCAAAGGGTGGTGCGAACTGCTAGACACATCATCGGAGATGAGCTTCCCTCCCTCCAGGACATATATACCAGGCGGTGTGTGAAAAAAGATCGGAGGATCATCAGAGACTCCAGCCACCCGAGCCATGGGCTGTTCTCACTGCTACCATCAGGCAGGCGGTATCGCAGCATCAGGACCCGCACCAGCCGACTTCATGATAGCTTCTTCCCCCAAGCATTCAGACTTTTGAAATCTTGATCTACCACGATCAAAATACATCAGCACTGTACTTTATTACTCTTATATCTCACACCGGACTGTCATAAATTATATTATTATTATATTATATTCTCTCTTAACAACTTACTATCAACTGACAGCCTGAATGTCAATACAGTACAATACAACCTACTGTACATTCTATATATACTATATATACTTTTTATTGAATAATGTGTATATATATTGTGTGTATTGTATACTGTACAGTGTATGTTATTATTTGTATATTGTGTTGTGTGTAATTATGTGTATATTAGACTTTAAATTGTGTTGTGTTAATCTGATGTTTATTGTAAATTGGTATATGTCTCATCACTGTCACGACTGCTAAGTTGCTCGGAACTGCACCCAAGAATTTCACACACCATTGCACTTGTGTATATGGTTGTGTGACAATAAAAGTGATTTGATTTGATTTTGATTTGATTATTGTAATGCATTACTGGGAGGATGTCCAGCAAGTTCAATAAATAAACTTCAATTGGTTCAAAATGCAGCTGCCAGAGTGCTGACCAGAACCAAGAAATATGATCATATTATCCCCATTTTATCGTCGTTACATTGGCTACCTGTTAAATTTCGTATTAATTTAAAAATTCTGTTAACTACATACAAATCTTTGAATGGTCTAGCTCCACAGTACTTAAGTGACATTCTGACATGCTATATTCCATCACATTCATTATGATCACAAAATTATGGCTTGTTAATAGTTCCTAGAATATCAAAATCCATAAAAGGAGATAGATCCTTTTCCTGTTAGGCTCCTAAACTATGGAATAATCTCCCTAACACTGTTCGGGACGCTGACACACTCACTCAGTTTAAGTCTAGACTAAAGACTCATCTACAGTATTTAGCCAGGCATACACCTAATTTCTCCATCAACTCACAGTTCGGTCTGCCTGAACCAGAAACATCTATTATCAACTCTGCATAAAATTGAAAGGCATCTACGCTAATATTATTCTATTTGTTTCCATGTCTCAACCTCGGGAGGTTACCAGAGCCGGCCAGATCTATCTCCGTTCCTGCTTGGTGTCGGACTCCACTGCTATGTGTCTCTGAGTGATGATGACTAAATACAGTCGGTGCTAGCCAGACATCACTTTAGTCTTTTACGATGGACTTCAGAGAATGAACTGATGCCAACTCCAACTGTAAGACATCGGATACTTCATATGCCACTGGCTGAACCTTGGACTTAGGATGGACCTCACCGAAATGACCTGCCGGTTGAACTGCGATGCACCTCATTGATCTCTGCCAGCATCACCTTTGTCTATTGATGGACTACACACTTGAAATGGAATTGTGACAAGGAGGAGGGCGTGGCCGGTGCTGAATCAGCTGATCAGCAGGAGAGAGAGATAAAGGGCGAGTGGGAGACACAGATAGAGAGAGAGGAGAGAGAAAACTTGCTCGCCGGTTCCCGGACACGCTGTCGCCCAGTCCTAAACCGCTCCTCTGCCCTCTGGCGGATAACAGCTCACTCCACCCCCAGCAGACAGCAGCAAGCCCTCTGACCCCTGACAGATGGAACAACTCCTCTCCTTCTCAGCAGACGGCAGCGGTTCCTCCGGCTCTCGGCGGCCGGCGGTGACCCCTCCGTCCCCATGCAGACGGCCGTGGCTGCTCCCCTGGTGGATGGCAGCGGCGAGGATCTACGACAGCGCATCCCTCCTCCCTCCTGGGTTTCAGCACCACTGTAACAGTTAAAGGATGGGCAAGGAGGAGGTGGGAACTGGCTGGACAGTAAACAAGGTTTAATGATATAACTCAACTTAAAACAACATAAAACATAAGGACACAGAGACACACATGTGCACCCTCATGGCCCGGCCATGCCCTCCTCCTCATCACAGGAATACATAGACTACAATTTAATTGCCAACAAAAGCCTTCATCAGCCAACTAAAAAAGGACAATGCATCTATGTGAACTTCTGCAGTTAATCCAGGATGAACTTCAAAGACATTATTCATTAATCTTACAGTTCATAATTTTTTTTTTTTTTTTTTTTTAAATGGACCTTAACACTTACTTAGTTTATCAGTCTTAAACCATGAAGTGCACTGCACATAAATAACTAATATTGGCATTATATTCATGCTGGTTAGCCAGAGGGAAACTGGCCCACACAGTGAGCCTGGTTTCTCCCAAGGTTATTTTTCTCCATTATCCAACATCTTATGGAGTTTTGTGTTCCTTGCCACAGTCACCTACAGCTTGCTCACAGGGGTTCTAAATACAATTATTATTTAATGATTGAATTTTTATACACAATTTACAATCATATTTAATCAAACTACACAATGATCACTCAAAGATTTTATAGATATTACAGTTTAATTTTTTTGTTAATGCATGATTTTCTGTAAAGCTGATCACAATGTACAGTCAGGACATTAATAACGTAAAAAACTTACTATTACAATTTGAAAAAAGTGTTCAGAACTTCTTAAACTACAAAGAGTTTAAATGATGTGTGTTGTGAAAAGTGCTAAACAAATAATAATGACTTGACTTGGTTTTGCACCAACATGCAATGGCAACTTTTTCAGTTCTCTGCTTCCAATTAATTTTATTCTCCTATTCCAAACTCTACCTCTGGAGAAGACAGAACATTCTATCAGAATGCACTAGGCCACATTTAAATGCAAGTGAAATTCAGGCCATAGAATATTTGGGTCTCACAGGCAGAGATCCAACTACTGGCACAGAGGAACAACGGCAGCCCAGAGCCAACAAAGTCCAAATTAAGCTTTTAATATGTTCACTACTGATCCAGTGCTGAAATAAACTTAGTGTATTGGAATCCTACTTTGAAGGGACCACATAATGCAGCTAATCAATGGTAAGCTGTCTGCAATCAATCCCAAATAACAGTCAATTACAGCTTACATCCACTTTGAAGAAAGAGTGGCGGAAACGGGAGAAAGAGACTTAAGGCAAATATACATATGGAGTGCTGCCAAACAGAGAAAATCAAGAGAGAGAGAGAGAAAAAAAAACAATTCTCATTAAAGAAATATTTCACCCAAAAATGAAAATTCAGTCATCATTCACTCAAACTTCATTTCAAATTTGTTTGATTTTCCTTCTTCATGGAATACAGCAGGAGAAATATTGAAGAATGCCGAGACACTGCTCTTTGACATACAATGAAAGTAGGAAGTGAAAGTCAGTTCCTAGCATTCTGACGTACATCTCCTTTTGCATTTCACAGAAGAAAGTCATACAAGTTGGAACGACACAAGGGTGAGTATACTGTATAATGACAGAATTTTTATTTTTTAAATGACCTATCCCTTTAACCATATAGTGTCCAATATGTCTGACCACATTAGGGATAAATGTGTCTAGCAGCTCTAAGTAAAAAAAAAAAAAAAAAAAAAAAAATATATTAAAACAGCAAGATAAACTCTATATTTTTATTTTTATAAAGAAAATATGGTGCTTGCCAATGCAAAACTTGCCTCCAGGATGCTAGAGTGTTGTGGGTGGTTGCCAGATCATTGCTATGCTTTTGCTAAGGGTTTCTCAGTGGTTGCTATGGTGTTCTGAGTGGTTGATTACTAGCCTAAGTCAAAACAGTTAATCTCCAAGTCTCTAAAGTATAGATGTTAGTCCCTAAATGTGGCTTGGGTGCCTCAATGTAAATCTGTAGGATTTTTGGCCCTTTTTATTGTTCACCAGGCAAAAATCAAGTCTAAACATATAAAAGTTATAGTCCACCTCTACTCAACTAGTCACATGATTTGAAATATCATTCATGTCTGTAGCACAAGCAGTGACAAGTTACATGGCAAAGTCTAATACTTAATGTTATTGTCATGTTTATGTGTTTTGTTCTTGTTTTCATGTCTTTTATTTTCAAGCTTACTTCCTGTTCCTGTCATGTCATGTGATTTCCTGTTCCCTCATGTGATCATGGAGGAGTATGTGGAGGAATTCTGCGCTCTGGCCTGCAGGGTGGATTTTAATGAGGTGGCCCTCTAGGACTGTTTCCATTTCAGGCTTAATGAGCCGATTTCCTCTTTAATGCCTGATGGTCGGTGTGCCGACAGCCTTGCTCGGTATATCGACCTTGCCCTACTGATGGGTGGTTCACTATTCACCATAGGGGAGACGGACAACAAGCCAACGCCCACACCTGCCGCGGACAACTAGCCAACGCCCACACCTGCCACGGCCAACGAGTCAACGCCCACGCCTGCCACGGCCAGCGAGCTAGAAGCTTCATCCATCCCAGAGCCAGCGTTGCCAGCTTCGTCCGTCCCAGAGCCTGCGTTGCCAACTTCGGCCTCCCAGAGGAGGAGGAGAAAAAGGCTTCCATTTCCAAGTCTCTGCCCATGTACACAACCATGGAGGCATTTCCAAGTCTCTGCCCATGTACATGACCACAGAGGTCGTCTCTGAGTCTCTGCCCATGTACACGACCATGGAGGTCATTCCCGAGACTCAGTCCATGCCCACGACCAGAGAGGTTGTACCCGAGTCTCTGTCTACACCCACGACCACAGAGGTCGTTCCCGAGTCTCAGTCCATGCTCACGACCACAGAGGTAATTCCTGAGACTCAGTCCATGCCCACGACAGCTCCAGGCAATGTCACAGCCGCGCCAGAGTCAGCTCCAGGCCATGTCACAGACACGCCAGAGTCAGCTCCAGGCCATGTCACAGCCGCGCCAGAGTCAGCTCCAGGCCATGTCACAGCCGCGCCTCAGCCTGCTCCCTGCCATGTCACAGCCGCACCTCAGCCTGCTCCCTGCCATGTCACAGCTGCGCCTCAGCCTGCTCCCTGCCATGTCACAGCCGCGCCTCAGCCTGATCCCTGCCATGTCTCAGCCGCGCCTCAGCCTGCTCCACGCCCTGTCTCGCCAGGCCACGCTCCACGCCCTGTCTCACCAGGGCACGTCTCCCCTTTTAGCATCAATGACATCGTGCAGTCTTTTGTAATAGTTGTCTACGAGGCCCCAAATTCTTGCAGGTGGTATAGCTGCCCATTAGTCTTGGAAAAATGCCTCCAGGTCATGCAAAGTCTTTGGTCATCTTGCATGAACCGCATGTTTGAGATCTCCCAAGAGTGGCTCGATGATATTAAGGTCAGGAGACTGTGATGGCCACTAAAGAACCTTCACCTTTTTCTGCTGTAACCACTGGAGGGTCAGCTTGGCCTTGTGCTTAGGGTCATTGTTGTGCTGGAAAGTCCAAGAGCGTTCCCATGCACAGCTTTCGTGCAGAAGAATGCAAATTGTCTGCCAGTATTTTCTGATAACATGCTGCATTCATCTTGCCATCAATTTTCACAAGATTCCCCGTACCTTTAGAGCTCACACACCCCCAAAACATCAGTGAGCCACCACCATGCTTCACAGTGGGGATGGTATTCTTTTCACTATAGGCCTTGTTGACCCCTCTCCAAACATAGCTCTTATGGTTGTGACCATAAAGCTCTATTTTGGTCTAGTCACTCCAAATTACAGTGTGCCAGTAAAGGCTTTTTTCTGGCAACTCGACCATGTAGCTCATTTTTATTTTTCAAGTATCGTCATATTGTGCTCCTTGAAACGACCACACCGTCTTTTTCCAGAGTAGCCTGTATTTCTCCTGAGGTTACCTGTGGGTTTTTCTTTGTATCCCGAACAATTCTTCTGGCAGTTGTGGCAGAAATCTTTCTTGGTCTACCTGACCTTGGCTTGGTATCAAGAGATCCCTGAATTTTCCACTTCTTAATAAGTGATTGAACAGTACTGACTGGCATTTTCAAGGCTTTGGATATCTTTTTATATCCTTTTCCATCTTTATAAAGTTCCATTACCTTGTTACGCAGGTCTTTTGACAGTTCTTTTCTGCTCCCCATGGCTCAGTGTGTAGCCTGCTCAGTGCATCCACGTGAGAGCTAACAAACTCATTGACTATTTATACACAGACACTAATTGCAATTTTAAAAGCCACAGGTGTGATTAACCTTTACTTGCCATTTAAACCTGTGTGTGTCACCTTGTGTGTCTGTAACAAGGCCAAACATTCAAGGATATGTAAACTTTTGATCAGGGCCATTTGGGTGATTTCTGTTATCATTATGATTTAAAAAGGAGGCAAACAACTATGTGATAATAAATGGCTTCATATGATCACTATCCTTAAATAAAATACTTTTTTTTTTTTTGCATGATCAGTCATATTTTCAAAATCAATGCCAAAATTTCAAAACTTTTGCCAGGGTATGCAAACTTTTGAGCACAACTGTATATCCAAAGACTATTTAGCCCAAGACAGACCACTTATGTTGACAAATTGGGACTCCCCATTCAAGTAGATGAGAGCTGTACTTTAATGTTTGTATCCATAGAAAATAGCAGCCTGGGAGCATTCCCTATATGGCCACAGAATGGACTGACTTGCCTTGAAAGGAACTTATATACTTTTACTACTGGATATACTATTGGTATATCCAGTAGTAATAGTAATCCTTGTCTTAGCAAGCACCACTAACTACATCCAAACATTGGGACAAATTTCTATATGGAACAGTTGGGCAGGGAAATCTTTGGGTAACAAAAGAGGTATTACTCAGAAATGACTGAGCATCAACTTAATAGTGTGTCAGATGTTTGAATGTAATCATCTGCCCATGATATATACACTTTCAGCTGGAGGCCATGGAGCAAACTGCCTGTTTCATAGCACAAGCACTTCAGACTTCTCTGCTGATGGCAGCCTAATAGTGTTTATGTTTGCAGAAAGTGCAAAGCTCTTATTTTTTTTTTTGGTTACATATCATTAATTTAAAATTTTATACATCTGCATATTTACTGAGGCACGTAGGGGTAAGTGCGTGACTTAAGGTTCTGCCATATCCCGCTGTGCAAAGGCTGAGTGAGTATGAACGCGACCTGAAGCACTCCTGTCTGGTTTCATACTGCCTCTTCAACCGCAACGACGGCAGCATGGCAGCCATACCTTACACTCCCAGGACGTAGATGCAGGCCGACATGCTTCAGATGGGCTGACTTCAAAACAACATATCGAACCCAGTTTTCCTTCCATTTCCATGTCTGTCGTCCTCTCTCATGTGATGGCACGCTAATAGATTTAGCAAAGATTGCGCGGGCATTTATTACCACATGTAATTGAACGTGATGATTATCGTTGTTGTGTAATGTGATTTTAATGTGGCATGATGGTTATGTATAAGCCCTAATGACTTGCCTCCGAGGGTTACAGCTCACACAAAAAAAGACTGAAAAAAAAAATAGAATTTGATTTAGATTTCCCCCCATTTTCACTTGACATAAATAAAGGGGTTTAATTAAAGCTTTCCTTCGGCGGCTTGCTTTCGCAAATAATCGTCCATTTTATGAGTTTCCTTTTGGAGATGAGGGAAGAGATTGATAGATGTGTCGAGTATGTATGTGTGTGTGTGTGTGTGTGTGTGTGTGTGTGTGTGTTTGCAAGTGTCTGGTGGCACAGCACAGAGTGAGTGTGGTGGTTATTTGTAAAATATGAGATATAGCTGAGCCGGTCTGTGCCTGCTTGTATTGTTGTATTTAAATCAGAATGAATCTAAATGTTGTCATGTTCGGAGAGGCCATGCGTTACAAGGCCACAATATTCACTTTCTCCTCATCATCTTTTGAAAGCGGACACTCCTGTATATACTGGTTGTCAAATGCCTGGCTTTACATAAACTTGTCCATTAAGGCCAAATTTCATGAGCCAACTCCTTTGAAATGAGGCCAAATTGGCTTTGGTGGGACTATCACCTGTTATTACAGTTCAGTGGTATCCACCTTTTGATGTTAGTATGCAGCAAGCCGCAAAGAAAGAGGCCACATTTTCTAAAAGGCCCAGTGAATGACAGTCCTCTGTAGAAGCCTATTACTGTATGCAGTGGTTAAAGACTGTGGCATAAATGCTCACTATAGCAGTGAGATTATGAATACAAGCTCTCTGAAAAACAAATACGCATACAAACTAATGTGAAAGCACACACACACACACACACACACACACACACATACACTAGAGTGATTTTATTCACTAGTTTAGAATTTTATTGTATTTTTGTTGTCAATTTTAGATTAGTTTTAGTTAGTTTTAATTTAGTTTTAGTTGTCATCCCTTATAACACAGAATGTTCCATCTGCCTGTGATGACACATAAAACAGCAGCATTCTCTTTTACAATACCAAATTACCATAAAGTTTAACTTTAAAGTTTTAATTGTCAAATGCACAACAAAACAGCATATTGTAGTACTTGACAAAGGAATGTGCTGTTGTTGCATCATTAATGTTTTGTTTGAGGCTATTTGTAGAATTTATTTTGCGTTGTTTTGCAAAGGTATCACTTTCCAACATGGAGGTTAATTGATGTGGTGTTGTCATGGTTCTCACATTTACCTGCCCTTAAACGCAGGGCCGTAACCACAATATCTCAAAAATTGATATTCTTGTTGCTGTTCTGCTGCAGTTCATTATGCACCGCTGTCTAATTCTCATAAAGTTGTTGCAGGAATAACATAATGGTTTAAAAAAGTTTTATTTTTACCGAGCTCAGTAGTCTAACACCGCTCGTCAATGTCATTTGAGATAGACAATCAAATCGATGAAGGCGGGACTCAAGTTTAAGATGCTAAGGGGAACCTCGTGGATTATCCCAGCGCCACTCATCAGCAAGCAGTTCAGGTTAAGAATGTTTGTGCATTTGAGATGTTAGTATCTAAACATGCAATATTTGACCACTGTTTTATGATTTAAATGCAAACTATTTATCATTTGGTGAAATTTTCCATTTTGAATATATATATATATATATATATATATATATATATATATATATATATATATATATAAACACAGAGTAGAGTATTATCATCCACAGATCAGAACTAGAACATGGTAAGACTTGTGACTTCCATTGAGTTTTTAGGTTGTGGCAGAGACAGTGTCATATATTTTTAATGCAAATATTATTAGGTAATAATTTAAAATAAATATAAGATTTTCTAAATAATTTCTTTATGTTTTTAATTCATTCTGAATTTTGTACAGCATCTCCTAAGAGTCTTCTTTTAAAAGAGACCATTTTATTTTGAATATGCCTCGTCAGGTCTGTACTCAAAAAATGAGCCACCAGTTAAAGGAGTAGTTCACATAAAAATGGAAAATGTACTTTTACTCACTCATTTACTCACACTTATGTTGTTCAAAACCCATATGCTGTTACTTTTCCTTGGAATATAAAAATAGATATTCCATAGAATAACAGTTTATAGTGAGCAGGAGCTATCAAGCTTCATAAAGGACAAATTCTATACAGCACTATTAAAGGTTCAGTATAAAGACATCACAACAGTAGTCCATATGACAAGTGCACTATATTCCAAGCTTCCTGTGGCCATACAACAGCTATGCGTTGTATGGACTACTTTTATGATATTTTATAATTATTTTTATTTTTATTTTTTCACTTTGGACCTTGACAGCAGTGGTCAATATGAACTGTTTTTGTATGGAAAAGAGCAGCATTAGGATTCTTGAAGAAAATATTGTGTTAAGATTTTACTGGGGGAAAAAACACAATGAGGGACAACTTGATGGCAGTAAATAATTTTGTGTATTTTCTTTTTGCTAGCCAGCTGACACAGTCATGTCATTTTACAGATACATCAGTAATGAAAATAAATTCAAATTATATTCATATTTTCTTTGAGACAGCACAAAAAAGAAAGAAAAGATGACTAAAACAGTCAAATTGCTTGCAATGCAGACACAGTGTTTGTCTTGTACTGTGTGAAATTTAAAAATACATGTATCTTTTAAAACCAAAAATTATACAGTTTTGGGCCTTTATCGCATTGAAAGCCTTTATTTAGAAAATTATTGCATTCAAAGCCTTTATTTAGAAAATTATTGCATTCAAAGCCTTTACTATATTAATGGACCAAAGAGGGCCATTATATTTGTGACCTCAACACCCATGACCCCCCACACCTAAAATGGTTTGGTCCCCCCCAATGTTCAAGGCTTGGTTACGGCCTTGCTTAAACATAACAAACAAAATGCTAATTTTCCAAATCAACCAAACAGCCCCTTTAAGTCTAATTGGGCAGAATGCACAGATAGTCTAAAGTCAAGCTTGGAGATTAATTAAATCAGACAATCCAACACTTTTTGGAAATACGAAAAGAAAGTTGAAAGTTGTTTTCATTCATATTGCACATGTATACTGTAGTACACTGTAGTGGACTAGTTCTCGCCCTTTTGCAAACACCTATTTTTATAATTTTTTAGTAAACAGTACAATTTAAACTGCTTGTTTTAGTCTTTATAATAGTTTTTTATTACTGATAATAGCCTTGACACACACACACTTTACCAGGAAGGCATGCATAGTCAATGCACATACATTTTCTCTTTCCTCTCTTACTCTCGCTTTCTCTCTGACACACACAGAGTAAGTACAGAGAAAGCCGGGTGAGAGCCAGAGCTTTGCTTGACATTATTAGTTTTGCATTTGGGCTTGGTGCCCAGAGTAACGGTATGGATTTTCGTCTTACCTTCCTATAATTGGATGAGTTAAATTTCTCCATTCATTACACAAGAACATGACCCTGTGACCTCTACTGCTCTCACGTTTTATTAACACTCTCATACCCTGTTAATTCCGGCCAATCTCCCCAAAGACTCTGCTCAACAACTGGCATTTCTATTTCTCTCTCATTCCTTACTGTAAAGAACTTCACAGCAGAAGGGAAGGAGGACACATGGAAGCGGGTTTTCCAGTCTCAGGTAAGACTTTTAATCAGCCACTTTAATGCTTTACAACTTCACAAACTCATCAGTTTCACAGACATGTAGTCACTCAAACACATTAGCTTCATGAACACAACAGGTTACACAAATATATCAGCTTCATGAGCACCGTAGGCTTCCTTGTGCCAGACTCTCTCTCTTCTCTTCTGGTGGCGTGGCCACTTATATGCCACTCTCCCCATGCTCACTGGAATTAGAGACAGGTGTTAGACATAATCTAACTCAGGTGTAAGCGCCCTTACCACTTTCCCTCTCTCCGGACGGACACTCGACCACGCCCCCGCTGCCACATATCCCCACTGCCTGACTCAGGCCAGGGAGCTATCCAGCCAGTCTACCACTCCCCCCTCAATTTCTGGAAAGGAAGTCAGTGACAGCTAGCTGCGCCCCCGGTCTGTAGACCACCTTGAATTTACAGGGCTGGAGAGCCAGATACCACTGGGTGATCCACGCGTTGGTATCCTTCATGCGGTGGAGCCATTGAAGTGGGGCGTGATCAGAGCAGAGGGTGAAGGCCCAACCCAGCAGGTAGTAATGGAGAGTGAGGACCGCCCACTTGATGGCCAGACACTCCTCTTTCACAGTGCTGTACTTTGTTTCCCTCAAGGAGAGCTTGCGGCTGATGTACAGCACTGGGCGCTCCTCCCCCTCTACCACCTGCAAGAGTACGGCCCCCAGCCCTCTGTCTGAAGCATCTGTCTGCAACACAAAAGGGAAAGTGAAATAAGGTGCATGTAAAACCGGCCCCCCGCAAAGTGCAGCTTTAACCTGCATATACGCCTGTTGGCACTGCTCCATCCACTGGACCGTGTCTGGAGCTCCCTTTTTAGTGAGATTAGTCAGTGGGCTGGTGACGTCCGAATAATTAGGCACAAACCTCCTATAATAGCCAGCCAGCCCTAGGAAATGTCTCACCCCCTTTTTGGTCTTGGGTCTCGGGCAGGTCACAATCGCCGCATTCTTGTCAATTTGGGGACGCACCTTCCCATGGCCCAAGTGGAACCCCAGATACCGCACCTCCACCCGCCCAATCACGCACTTCTTTGGGTTTGCTGTGAGCCCCGCCCGTCGCAGTAACCTCAGAACCGCCCTCAGATGCCGCATATGCCACTGCCAATCATTACTATAAATGATGATCTAAATAGGCAGCGGTGTAAGCTGAATGCGGTCTGAGGATTCGGTCCATGAGGCGCTTAAATGTGGCCAGAGCCCCAAACAAACCGAACGGAAGCATCACAAATTGGTGTAATCAAAATGGTTTGGAGAAGGCTGTTTTTTCACGGGATATTGGTTTCAAGGGGATCTGCCAATAACCCTTTGGCAAATCCAATGTCGAATAAAATCGAGCAGTGCCCAACCGATCGAGCAACTCATCAACGCGAGGCATCGGGTAGGCATCAAATTTAGACACCGCACTGACTTTTCTATAATCCACACAGAACCGTACAGACCCGTTGCTCTTAGGAACTAGAACAACTGGGCTGGACCAATCGCTGTGGGATTCCTCTATTACCCCCATATCAAGCATTGCATCCAATTCTTCCCAAACTATTTTATTTTTGTGCTTGGGCAAACGGTAGGGATGGCTACATACCACCACCATGGCTTGGCCTCGATGTGGTGCTGGATGAGGTTCGTACGACCCGGTAGAGGGGAAAACACGTCTGCAAATTCCTGTTGCTACTTGGCAACCTCTGTGACTTGATACGGTGAGAGGTGGTCTCCGCAAGTGACCGGGGTGATATGATTAGGTTTTTAGGTTTCACCTCCGGCCCAAGCTCCACCCTCTCCGGAACTACCATAGCCAACATCACAGGGACCACCTCCCTCCACAATTTCAGGAGGTTGAGGTGATATATTTGATGTGCGCCCCCTCTATCAGTTCACTTTACCTCATAATCGAGATCCCCCACTCGTCGTGTGACCTCAAAGGGTCCTTGCCACTTGGTGAGTAATTTGGAGCCCGGTGTGAGGAGTAATACGAGTACCTTATCTAGCATCCTCGTGCACAAACTTACAAATCATGTTTTTAAGGGTTTTATTAAATCGCTCCACCAGGCCATCTGTTTGTGGATGGTAAACACTGGTGCGAATTGACTTAATGCCCAATAAGTCATAAAGCTCGTGTAGTGTCCGTGACATAAAGGTTGTGCCCTGATCGGTGAGGATTTCTTTTGGAATCCCCACCCGGGAGATTGTTTTGAAGAGTGCCTCCGCAACACTACGAGCTGAGATGCTGCGTAGAGGCACTGCTTCCGGATATCATGTTGCATAGTCCACCAGGACAAATACAAAGAGATGTCCGCATGCTGACCGCTCTAATGGCCCTCGATCAGTGGAAGGGGGCACAATGGCGCTTTTGGGGTGGCCGGTGGATTCACCAGCTGACATTTGTGGCATGCTGTACACCACCTGCGAATATCACCGCCAATGCCCGGCAAATAAAAATGGGATATTAGTCAGTTCAGTGTTTTCCTTTCCCCTAGATGACCCGCCATCGGATTATAATGAGCCACCTGGAACACCATTTCCCAGTGGCTCCACGGTATTAAGAGCTGGGCTGTATCTTCCTTTGTTTGAGCGTCCTGCATCACTCTATAGAACCGCTCCTTTATAATTGCGAAATAGGGATATGAAAGTGTGACACCTGGCCAGAGCTGTTGACCATCGATCACTCTCACTTGGTCGAAGGTGTGCTTGAGGGTTTCGTCTCGCGACTGCTCCAAAGGGAAATCCCCTTCGGGAAATCCCCTGAGAATGGGAGGGGCCGCAGCCTCTCCCCCCCACATCATCATGATGTGGAGCTGACGAAGATGGCCCCGGTTCCGCCTCCCTTGCCAGAGCGTTGCACATTTCACATCTCGTCGCTTTTGTGCAGGATCCATCCGTGCATATTCCCTTAAATTCATTTCTGACCTCAGGCCAATTAGTCCCCAAAATCAGTGGATGGGTAAGGCGGGAACTAACCGTGGCCTCCACTCTATGTTTTGTTCCCCGGAATTTAATCACAAGGGTCACCACAGGGTAGTTGTGAATATCCCCATGCACACACTTCACCCTCACTGTTTTAGCTGTGCCCAAAGCCTCGTGTTGAACCAAGCATTGGTGGATTGTGGTTTAATTACAACCCGTGTCCACCAATGCTGGGTGAGTACTCCCTTGACACTTACCGACATCTGGTACACTCCGGCCCGGTTGGGGGCAGTCTGCAGAGTGTCGGGGATTCAGACCACAGTCCCCAGCTCCATCACAGGGCATTGATCCCGGAAGTGTCCCGGATCTCCGAAACTCCAGCAGGCTGGCCCAGGCGCTATGCCCGCACCTGTGTCGGCGGGTGCCTTTACCTGTTGGGAAGAACGGCGGGGCACCGTAGATGTTGGGGGTACTGACACACGGGGAACTGGCATCGGTGGCGAGACTCCTCACCTCCACGGGGCAGGAACAGGCTCTGGAGAGAGAGCAGAGTGAGAGGGAAGAGGGGAGGGTGAAGAGAACGGGGAAAACACAGGGGGAGGTGAGAGAGAGTAGGAGGGCTCTTCCATCCTCGGGTACACCACCATATGGTCCTCTGCCAGTTGGACAGCTTCCTCCAGCAACGCCGGGCAGTAGCACTGGACCCAGTCCGCCATTCCTTTTGGCAGTTGATGGATTAGCTGCTCCAGCACCACCTGGTCGATCACTCCCACGACGTCAAGATCCCCCGCCAGCAGCCATTTCTGGCAGGTGTCTCGGAGCCGTTGGGTGAAGGCAAATGGGGGCCGGTCCTCTCCAGCTTCATGGATCGGAAAAGCTGGTGGTACTGCTCTGGACTGCGGCCAACTCACTGCAAGATGGACTTCTTAAGGTCTTCATAAGCCAGGAGGTTAGCCGCCAGCAGTGGTTGAGCAGCAAGCTGGGCTTCCTCGGACAGCAATGGGAGGAGCCTGGCCGCCCACTGGTCCCGCGGCCAGCCCCAGATCTCGGTGGTACGCTCAAAAAGGTTGAGGAAGGCTTCTGGGTCATCTTCTGCCACCATCTTCAAGAGCGTGGGTGGGGGCAGGGGGCTGTGGTTGTCCAGAGTCATGGCCGGGGCTCTCTCCTGGCTGAGGAGGCTCCGGATCACATGCCGGTCCTCCGCTTGAGCTCGTAGGATCTCGAAGTACTGGCGATCTTGCTCAAGCAGGGATTGTTGGTGGGTCTGGTGTAGGCTGGCGAGGGACTTGAGGATCTCTGACAACTGCGAGGACTCCATGGGGCATACTTCCTCCAACTTCAATATCCTGGGTTTCGGCACCAGTATAAAGGACTTCACAGCAGAAGGGAAGGAGGACACAGGGAAGTGGGTATTCCAGTCTCAGGTAAGACTTTTAATTGGCCACTTCAATGCTTTACAACTTCACAGACTCATCAGTTTCACAGGCACACAGTCACTCAAACACATTAGCTTCATGAACACAACAGGTTACACAAACATATCAGCTTCACGAGCACAATAGTCTTCCTTGTGCCAGACTCTCTCACTTCTCTGCTGGTGGCGTGGCCGCTCATATGCCGCTCTCCCCATACTTTTCACCAATATGTTATCCATGATCAGATTCTATGTACTTTTACAATTAATTTAATTTATTGACAATGTGATCACACTTACTGATCTTGCATTTACATTGTGGTAATGGGGGCGTGGCCGAGCGACGTTTGCAGAGAGTGAGGCTGGGAGAGACAGAATGGTAAGGATTGACACCTGTGGGAAATCACCTCTAACAACTGTTTTGTGTTTGCAGTGAGAGTGGAGAGGGATAAAAGGGCAATCCAGTCCACCTGAAGGGAGAGAGAGTGACACACACAGCAGTCTTGTGTGTGTGTGTTTGTTGTGCTGAAAAGCAAACATTTGTGTAGAACGCTGAAAAGCATTGTAAATAAAAGATTTACGTCGACTGTTTACCTGGCCTCCGCCTCCTCCTTCACAAAAGAGCTAAAGAACCTGTCACATACATGTAAGTAACTTACAGTGCATTCAAGGTATACATTTTATCAGTATTTATTTCCCTGGGAAACAAACCCATGACCCTGATGTTGCTAGCGCCATGTTGCACTACAGGAATCTCTATTATGCATTACACAGAATTCATATGCTTTAGGTGAGCTCTACAGTAGATCCCATGACCTTCTCCACATTTCTGTGGTACTAAACGCAATCCTCTTTGGAATCTGCCCATTGTGGCTGATCTTAGAATAAGGATGCTCGATTCATTCGTCTCTGCAGGCACTCTAATGTTCCAGTCTGGATCTCTCCCTCTGTGCGGCTTTGTGTCCGTTAACACAATGATCTAACATGGGCTGCTGGGACACAGCTGGGGGACGGAGATGCAATAAGAGACATCAGGCCCAGAACATGGCAATCTGTTGTCTTTTCATAAAATATGCATGCAATCCTCATGCATGGAAGTCTTTGTACAAGATGTCTTTGTCCATATCCCCAGTGTGTGTGTGAGTGTGGTTGTTTGCTTTGGTTTTTTCTGTGTGTGGCATGTATAATGTTTATTATTATTATTATTATTATTATTATTATACGTAAGTATAATTATATGCAAATTTGAAAGTAAAGAACATGCATTTTTTATTTTGTTTTTGCATGTATTAGTTGTGTATGCTCTTATTTAGTGCTGCTTATTAAGGCAAGGATCACTATTACTATTGCTCATACTCAGGGATAAGAATTTCAACAAACCCCTAATCCAAAAATATTTAACATCTGAAATTAATTCAACCTGATCTGCATAAGTCTGTTATCTTTATAATTTTTTTAAGAATTTTAAGATGAATACAGTATATATAACACAATGCATGACAATTTTGCACTAGTGATTTGTGAATGATGTTGAAGGTCAGCCCTCCATCCAAACCAACACTCCCTATATATATATATATATATAAAGTGAACTATATATATATATATATATATATATATATATATATATATATATATATATATAATTTTTCTTTTTTTTTTTTTTTTTTTTCACTTAAAAAAAATCATTCTGACAATATTTCAAAACTTTCTTCTGTAGAAAACAAAATGAGAAGTTTAGCTTATTGTTGAAATAAAATAATGAACACATTTTAATAAGTGGGTGACCTATTCCTTAAACATTCTTTTTATTTTATTTTTTGCTTCCTTGCAAGTATTTCTGTGTCATTCAGGAAATGTAAATCTGGTTTTACATGTCACTGCCCACAGAAGAGGAAGAAAATGGGACTGAAATTGCAACAGATGCATGTCTCTGCATGCAATGCATTCTGACGTGACTTATTATGGATAGCAGTACTGGTTAGACAGGAGAAGATGGAGGGTTTATAGAAGTGTGTATGTGTGTGTTTGTTGGAGAGGGAGCATTGGTTTGGATGGAGGGCTGACCTTCAACATCATTCACAAATCATTGGTGCAACATTGTCATGCATTGTGTTCTGATCAGTTGAGGAGACAATAGGTTATTCAACACTGCCACAATGGGTCAGGGGTGTCTTCTGCACCCCTCACAATGAGAGACCTCTCACAATGCCAGATGGGACCATGTCAACCCATTTAGTTTCATCCAAAATGACCAATTAATGTCATGTTTGAATAAAATCAAGAGAAAAGAGACACAGAGATTGGTTCTTTCCGCTTGAGCTATCCAATGGCTTTATGGGACCCATCTGAGAAGCAAGATTGCTTCCGGCATGCAAGAGGTTAAGTTCCCACCCAGCATTTTTCATTTCCTTTTATCTGCAGTTCATATATTGTAGATGTTGCTCTCTTTTGCAGTTTAATACACTGGAGATGACAGGTCTGCCTTTTTGACCCCTTCGGCTGTGTTTAAAAAAGGAAGTGATCCAGAATCGCTGCTGCCCTTCTCTTGGACCACAGACATATAGGTAGATGACTGCTATACTAAAAATTAATCAAATACAACAAATGAGTTTACTGCAAAGAGCGGAAAACCTAGAGAAATTAAGATGTGAGAGAGAAAGTGCAAGACGGGGCGAGAGTAGAGGATGAGAGAGAGAGATCTGGAAAGAGATGAAATGTTCCTCCTACATATATTTTCTTTTCTCGCATTTTATTTCTTTTATCTGGAGGTTTTATTTTGAAATGCAAATGTAAATGGTTTCAGCTTCAAAGGGGCTCTTAAAATTCCAACATCAACCAGTAGGCATTTGGCTATGTATATGTTACAGCCGAACATCAATTCTAAGTGAAGTGTGTTTGTATCTAGCCACTATAAATCAAAGACCTTCAGGTTGTTTGTATTCATAAATGTGAGGTGGTGTTTGACCTTATTCAGCTTGTGAGATGGATGGATGTCTGCTGTGTGGAACATTCACTATATTGCAATTTAAGAGCCTTGAATCTTGGAGTAAAAATTGAGAGGGGCGTGCTTTTAAGGCCGGAGTATACTGTATGATTTTGGCCACAATTTTGCCGTTTGAGACTAATTTTGTCAATTGTAATTTTCTTTCATCATCGGGCAAAACTACCAGTTTTTGATAACTTAGTGTGGCAAGTTAACAGATGGCCACTTTATTGCCTTTGCAGTTTATTCTAGCCTCCGATACAGTTCCGGCAGTACCCAAAATTTTGGGTTGCAGTCATCAACAGCTAATCAAGAGCCAATAGGAGCACAGCAACTGATGTGTGTGCAAGAAAGAGACACATACACCAGAGCATGTGAGCGAAGCAGAGCGGTGTGACACTACGCTCAATACCTGCTCCATGCACGTGCGCTCCGCTCAGCCACTCACGGCCCAAGCGGACACTCTGCTCAAGTACCACTCATGCTCACCGGAAAAAAAGCGTTTGCTAAAATCCCGCTCCGACATTAAATTTCTCTGTAGTATACTTGGTTCCAAACACATACACAGGGGGTAGCTACAGTGGCCCAAGCAACTGCCCCTTTGCCCACATGGGCTGAGGTGCCCCTCTGGGTGAAATATAGACTATAGGCCGACATTTATTAAATTATCAAATGATTAGTAATGTACACATCTGAAATTATGTGATTGTATTGTTGTGTTTTTGTATATAAAATCTTGCTGTTTATTTTGGACTGGTTTACAACTGCTGTTAGATAATCGGGTCAACCAGAACTTCCTTGTCATTTGTAATCAGTCAAATATTTCTCTGTTAGCATGTATGTCATCAAAATCTTCAAATAATACCTTACAATTTCAGTTCTAAATTACCTTTATTTACTTTAAACAAGTCATCAAACACACCTCTACAAGTGATAAAACATATGTGCGTTGGCACGGAAACTCGCATACACGCAAATTTGAACTTTTCAGATTAAGCTGGACCTGAGAGACACTACCGACCCAGAAAAACACAATCTTTTCAACTTAAAAGTTTGTTCGAGTCCTTTATGGCAATAATGAAAACATGGTCTGATACCTTTAAAAATATTGAAGGTAAATTCATAATTGTTTTTCAGTTGTCTCCACGGAATGATTATACTGTAGATTTGATGCATTAATAAGTTTCTGATTTAATGCTATCAGACTTTGGGTCTGTAAATTAAAATGAGCAATTTATCATCCTAAGTTTGTGTTCAGTTTTAAAGGGTGTATTAAGTTATCCAGAAAACAGCAGTGAATGTTTTTCTCCTTTTCAGTGTTGTTGCTTTATTAATATTCCCTACAATTTTATATGTACGAATCATATGTAATCTAAAGGACCGTGGTTATTTATATAATAATTATTATATTAGTAGATACCATGTGCCCCCTTTGTTTTTCCTTGATATTTTTAAAGCATTATCACGTGAATCTGGACTTTATATGCGTTAAACGATCATGTCTTGTGCATGCACTCTTTATATGTACAGCTAGGTTTAACCATAGATTTAACAAATAAAAAATATTTGTCCTGCATAAAGTGAGATTTTGTCCAATATATATAGTAGATGAAATCATGTTTAATGATTCTAAAACAAATGAAAATTATTTAATTCACAAATTACACTGCCTTCGTTTAAGAAAGGTTTTTTTTTTATTTATTTATTTATTTTGAATGTACAATCATTTATAGTTTTTTCTCTGCGCATGAATGCAGCAATCGATGTCGGAAGATGTTATCTGCAACCACAAATCTAGAATCATTTTTTTACGTTTCACTTCTTGAAAAGGTGTGGATTTGGCTTTGGGAAACTGACCAGCAATTATGAGCCACTTTATCCCGAAGCAGAAATCGAAAGCTGGTCAATTAAGTGAGATAATTCCACTATGAAATTCTCTATGCGAGAGCGGAAATCTTTACTCATCAAATGCTCAGTTGTACAATAGAGGCATGAAAGCAGAATGCTCCGTCTGCAAATTAGGACACACTGATCTGCAAGATCATACATGTTTATTGGTTTTGTGTGTGTGTAAGCTGGGATTCAAGGCAAAATGCTTTGCCAATATACAGTATTATTAAACGTACATATTCAATTGGGGGTGCTCTAATGTTTGCAACTCCGCAGAACCGGGCTTGCATCTAGCTGGCAGCTGCACTAACATGATGACAAAACAACAAGATACATTACTTATCTATTAATTTATTATCGAATAGTAGTGTAGCCTATTTTTTACTCAAGATGGCACCGAGTATGGCTGCTGCATTGCGAGATCCGACACAGCATTGCAGTTTTTTGTTTGTTTTGTTTACAGTTCTTCTTTTTTTTTTTTGTCTTGGATGTTGTCTGCCTTATTGTATACAATAGACAAACACTTTTGGACATTGGTTCTGTAATTGCACATCGAAAACCGGACTTCCGATTCCTCAGTGCCGACCCGCTGTTTACAAACACACCAGCGGAGCCCTTTGTCTGGGCTGCCCGGCTGTGGAAACACAGAAGGAAAAGGGGAAATAGAGCTGGCGTTCACATCAGACTAAGATGTCGCGCAAATCGACCCCCGCTACCCAGCATTCTACTGGCAAATGTTCAGTCTCTGGACAACAAGCTCTGAGAGCTGAGAGTGTGGATCTCTTTCCAATGAGAGACGAGTGACTGCTGCATTATCTGCCTTACAGAAACTTGGATGTCTGCTGAGATTCCAGATTCAGTCATCGAACCCACGGGGTTCTCCGTGCACCAAGCAGACAGAGCGAAAGACCTCTCAGGTAAAAGCAGAGGTGGTGGTGTATGTTTTATGATCAACAAATCTTGGTGTGATCAAAGGAACATACATTCTATCAAGTCTTTCTCTCCTGATCTGGAATTTCTCATGCTTCTGTGTCAACCATCCTGGCTACCGAGGGAATTCACAGCAGTCATTATCACAGCTGTGTACATCCCCTCACAAGCCGACACAGACCGGGCACTCAAGGAACTGTTTGGGAGTATAAGTGAGCAGGAAACCGTGCACCCTGAGGCCACGTTCATTGTGACCGGGGATTGTTAACAAAGCCACTCTCAAATCAATCACACCAAAATACCACCAACATATCAGTTTCAACACACAAGGGGACTGGGTTTTGGACCATTGCTACTCTCCCTTCTGGGATGGCTACAAATCCCTCCCCCGCCCACCATTTGGCAAATCAGACCACTCTTCCGTTCTCCTTCTGCCCGCTTACAGGCAGAAACTGAAACAGGAAGCACCCACCCTCAGAATGATCCAGTGCTGGTCAGACCAATCAGATTCTATGCTACAAGACTGTTTTGATCACACAGACTGGGAGATGATCCGGTCCGCCTCTGATGATGACATCGAGGTTTACGCTGATAGCATAACATGTTTCATCAGAAGCATAGAGGACATTGTTTCAACCAAAACAATACGGATCTACCCCAACCAGAAACCATGGATTAATAGCGATGTTTGTGTGGCATTTAATGCGCGGACCTCCACTTTTAATTCCAGGAATGCGCAGGAGCATAAACAAGCCAGTTATGCCCTCCGCAAAACTATCAGAGCGGCAAAACGCCAGTACAGGGACAGTTCAACACCACCGACTCTAGAAGCATGTGGCAGGGAATTAATATAATCACGGACTACAAAGGGAATAAAAACTCCGCTGTGAACACCGCTGCCACTCTTCCGGATGAGCTAAATACTTTTTATGCTCATTTCGAGGGAAATAACACCGCTCTCGTGGAGAGAGCTCTCGTGGCCAAAGCTACAGAGGTTAGTTCATTCTCCATCTCTGTAGCGGATGTAACCCGATCCTTCCGACGGGTGAATATCCGTAAAGCCGCGGGTCCAGACGGCATTCCGGGACGTGTCATCAGAGCGTGCGCGAACCAACTGGCTGGTGATTTTACGGACATTTTCAACCTTTCCCTCTCCTTGTCTGTAGTCCCCACATGCTTCAAAATGTCCACCATTGTGCCTGTACCAAAGCAATCCAAAATCACTTGCTTAAATGACTGGTGTCCCGTTGCTCTGACCCCCATCATCAGCAAATGCTTTGAGAGGCTAATCAGAGGTTACATCTGCTCTGTGCTGTCTGCCTCACTGGACCCATTGCAGTTTGCTTACCACAACAACCGCTTCACTGATGATGACATTGCATCTACACTACACACTGCTCTCTCCCACCTGAAAAAAAGGAACACTTATGTGAGAATGCTGTTTGTAGACTACAGCTCAGCATTCAACACCATAGTGCCCTCCAAGCTAGATGAGAAACTCCGGGCTCTGGGCTTAAACAGCTCGCTGTGCAGCTGGATACTGGGCTTCCTGTCAAGCAGACGCCAGGTGCTTAGAATGGGCTGCAACATCTCCTCATCGCTGACCCTCAACACTGGAGCCCTGCAGGGCTGTGTTCTCAGCCCACTCTTGTATTCCTTGTACACATGACTGTGTGGCAACACACAGCTACAATGCTATCATTAAGTTTGCTGATGATACGACGGTGGTAGGTCTGATCACTGACAGTGATGAAACGGAGGTGCACACTCTGACACACTGGTGTCAGGAGCACAACCTCTCCCTCAACGTCAGCAAGACCAAGGAGCTTGTGGTGGACTTCAGGAGAAAAGACAGAGAACACGGCCCCACCACCATCAATGGAGCACCGGTGGAGAGAGTCAGCAGCTTCAAGTTCCTCGGTGTTCACATCACAGAGGAACTCACATGGTCCATCCACACTGAAGGCTCATCAGCGCCTCTTCTTCCTGAGATGGCTGAGGAAGTTTGGAATGAACCACCACATCCTCACACGTTTCTACACCAGCACTGTAGAGAGCATCCTGACTGGCTGCATCACTGCCTGGTATGGCAATAGCACCTCCCACAACCGCAAGCCCTGCAAAGGGTGGTGCGAACTTTCAAACACATCATCTGCTCCCTCCAGGACATATATACCAGGTGGTGTGTGAAAAAAGCTCAGAGGATCATCAGGGACTCCAGCCACCCGAGCCATGGGCTGCTCTCACTGCTACCATCAGGCAGGCGGTCTCGCAGCATCAGGACCCGCACCAGCCGACTCCATGACAGCTTCTTCCCCCAAGCAATCACACTTTTGAACTCTTGACCTCACACGATCAATATACATCAGCACTGCACTTTATTAATCTTATTATCTCACACCAGACTGTCATAAATTATATTCTGTCTTAACAACACACTGGCAACTGACTATCAACCAACAGTCTGAATGTCAGTACAGTACAACACAACCTACTGTATATTTTATATATACTTTCTATACTATTTTTATTGTATGTGTATTCTATATTATGTGTATGTGTATTCTATATTGTGTGTATTGTGTACTGTACATTGTATATGATTATTGTGTTGTGTAATTATGTGTACATTAGATATGTAAATCTGATGTTTATTGTAAATTGGTATATGTCTCATCACTGTCACGACTGCTATGTTGCTCAGAACTGCACCCAAGACTTTCACCCACTATTGCACTTGTGCATATGGTTGTGTGACAATAAAAGTGATTTGATTTTGATTTGATTACTAGCTCACCTTTTGCTGCACTACATCGCGTAGCACATCCTCATGCTCTCTGGCAATGTGACGCATATGATTCCAAAAGGAATATTTGCCAATTCTCACGGTCTCTCCACACTCCCTTTTGATTTCTTAACTCTTAGCTTTGATTATTACTTTGCATTTATTGAGGTTATAAAGTTTGCAACTTCACTAAAACAATGTTAGAGCTCCATAACCTCAGGCCTATTGCTTATTTAGCAGATTCCCAAACCAGCATATCACGAAGCGCATTCTGGGTTGAGCGAGCAGCACTGAGCAGCCTAAGAGAGCAGATCGGAATCTTCAAAAAGGCGCTCTCTGCTCAGGTGGAATTATAACCGCTCAACGCTCTGTGCTTGCTCCGCTCCACTCACGTGCTCTGATACACACTCAAAAAATAGCTTTTTGGCTGAAATTGATTCAATTGTGGACAGTGGTTCCACATGTTTGAAATGGGTTTTCTAAACTTAAAGGTGCACTCTGTAACTTTTGTCTTTGTGTCATCTTGGTCTTACACTGACACCTAGTGGCTTGGATGCAGCATAATTTAATATCGCTAGTTTTAAGTTTCAGATGCCATTGTAGAAATGTAGTATTCACAGTCAGCCATGATAACTTTTGTAAGGCTTTACTGGTTGTTTAGATCAGTGTTACACATCCCACAACATGCATTATTGCACCCTTAGCCCCGCCCACTGGTGGGGTTCAAGTCAAGAGAGCAGTTCAAGTCAAGAGAGCAGGCCTTGTGTGGCTAACTATACCTGACATAACAACAAAGGGGACTATTTTGAATGATTTTATATATAAACATTAACTACACAGACTCTTTGACCACTGCCATGTATCTTGCCACTTTTAAAAGATGCGGTGTCAAGTTACAACTTTGAAAGGGAGAAGCAATTCTCTTTCATTCAGCTGTTGCCTCTTGTTGTTTTGAGCACAAACACGTCATGGACGTGTTCTTTCGCAGATCTGCGCTATTTTTAATTGTTGGTGTATGTAAACATGTACTAAGATGGACATCTTTGACTGTTTTGATGTATTTCCAGTGATGTGTGCCTCAGTGCAGGATGATACTGTATGTGTGTGCATCTAGTTTCTCCGCTCTGGACTATGTGTGCTCATTTCTTTTTTTGGCTTATGTCAGTGTGGATTGCTTGTGAACAAGTCATAATACGATTCAAGCTTTGCAAAGGAACTGTTATTGAAGGATGGGCCAGTTAAAAACACTTGAACCCGATCAAAAACATAAGTAAACCATTTCATTCAAGAATATTTCAAATATCATGACTGTTTGATAGTTTATGGTGCTGATTGATAACGGTTGTGCTTGAGATGAACAGTTTAATATATTCAGATGCAATGTGTTGGATGCGCGTTATGTGTAAACCCTGCAGTTTTGTTTTATAATGTTGAGGGGCTTGTTCATTCTTTTTCAGTTGAGTTTGCTGAATTTGAGGGGCTGCATGATAGCCAGTCATAACAGTGGGCATTTACATTGAAGTTTGAGGAGGCACTTAGGTCAAAACCGAGCATTTCAGACAGAGGGCTAAAAACAGGGTGGAAAATTATTATACAGTATATTACTAAATTGTGACTGATTTGGTGCAACAACAAAAAAAAAAAACTTTATCATTAGACCTCAGGGAAGATAATACAATTTTGAAAGAAATAGCACTTAATGACCTCTTTAATCGATAAGTGAAAGTGTCAAATAACAGGACGGTTACTGATATTAAGTGAGTAGTTGTAACGTTAGGATGGTGCTGGCAATGACAATGCATATGAGGACGACGATGAAGTGTAGAACCCAAGTGCAGTTTATTATAAATCATGATATCCAGAAACCCTAACTCTAAATGTGAACAAAACATGAACTTGACTAAACTAAACTTGACATGACTTGCTTAGACTATAAAACAAAACATAAACATGACTTGACTAGACTTGACTTGATCATGGAACCAACAATGATACATTCACAAACAATACCTGACAATGGACAATGGCAAACATGAGGCTTAAATACATGGACAAAGGTAACAAGACAAACAAGTTAACCAATGAAAAGACAGAACTGATAACAAGATAACTAGACAATAAACCAATGAAAACAAGGCATATGAACATGGAGGGAAACATGAAATCACATGACCAGGGGACCACATGACATGAAACAGGAACTAGATTTTCAAAATAAAAGACATGAAAAACATGAAACAACAGAATAAACATGATATATCCCCCCACTAGGGGTGGCTCCTGATGCCCCAACACATGAACAAACATATTAAACATGGCATAATCCCAAAGTTCTGTAGGGAGCTTGGGGGGGGGGGTCTTGAGGTGTGGCTTGGCAAGACAGGGCGTGGAGCATGGGATCAGGGCAGAGCCAGTGGAAGGTGGAGCCATGAGAGGCTCGAGGGGCGGAGCCATGAGAGACTTAAGGGGAGGAGCCATGGAAGGCGGAGCCATGAAAGACTTGAAGGGCAACACCAGGGAACTTGGTACCCAGAGAGTAGCTGAAGACTCGAAGGGCCAGGGTGGAGCTGGAGGCAGGGAGGACCAAGGCAGCGCCGGAGGCTCGGAGGAGCAAGGTGGAGCTGGGGGATCAGAAGACTGAGGCAGAGCCGGTGGGGCTGAGGACTTAGGCAGAGCCGTAGGAATGGAGGTCCCCGGTGGAGCTGAAGGATCGGAGAGACAAGGCATAGCCAGAGGATCGGAGAGCCAAGGCGGAGCCAGGTGGGGGACCCAGACGAAGACGACGATGAAGTGTAGAACCCAAGTGCAGTTTATTATAAATCATGATATCCAGAAACCCTAACTCTAAACATGACCAAAACATAAACATGAATTTGACTAAACTAAACTTGACATGACTTGGTTAGACTATGAAACAAAACATAAACGTAAACATGACTTGACTTGATCATGGAACCAACAACGATACATTCACAAACAATACCTGACAATGGACAATGGCAAACATGAGGCTTAAATATATGGACAAGGGTAACAAGACAAACAAGTTAAACAATGAAAAGACAGAACTGATAACAAGATAACTAGACAATAACTGAACATGGAGGGAAACATGAAATCACATGACCAGGGGACCACATGACATGAAACAGATTTTCAAAATAAAAGACATGAAAAAAATGAACCAACAGAATAAACATGACAATAGTATTCGGCTGGTCATGTGATTCTAACATGGCAGCCCCCATGTGCAGACCCTCTCCATGTAGAATAAAACAGCAAATGTTACTGATATGACTGGAGTCTTCATTTTAATGTGTGTTCATGATTTCCTACATATATTAAAAAATTACAATTCATGTCATTAGGAGTAAAATCTTTGGTAACACTTTACAATAAGGTTCCATTTGTTAACAGTAGTAAATGCATTAGGTATCATGAACAAACAATTAAAAACATATTTGTTACATCATTTATCAATCTTTATTAATGTTAGTTAATAAAAATACAGTTGTTCATTGTTTGTTCATGTTAGTTCATAGTGCATTAACTAATGTTAACTAATACAACTTTTGATTTTAAAAATGAATTAGTAAATGTTTAAATTAACATTAACTAAGATTAATGAATGCTTAATAAGTATTGTTCATTGTTAGTTCATGCTAACTAATGTTGTTAACTAATGTTAACAAATGGAACCTTGTTGTAAAGTGTTACCAACTTTTTTTAATGAGGAACAATTTACTGAGTGCACCTTTAAAATTACTATGCAATCTCAACACAAACACTTTGTGTAGAAGAACCTAGATGAATTGGGTAAACCCAACAAAATTAGACATGTCAATGTAACTTGAATAAATCTTTTATTTTTTATGTAATAACTAGTGAAAGTGAACGTCATCGTTCTTTCGAGCTCCACTCTTACATTTATGCATTTAGCAGATGCTTTTATCCAAAGTGACTTACAGTGTACTTATTACAGGGACAATACCCCTGGAGCAACCTGGAGTTAAGTGCCTTGCTCAAGGACACAATGGTGGTGGCTGTGGGGCTGAACCAGCAACCTTATGATTACCAGTTATGTGCTTTAGCCCACTACGCCACCACCACTCACTCTTCACCATAATGGTAGCCTCCAAAACTCCAACATAACAGAAACTCTTGTCCCAATTGCAACCCTTGGTGTGCTGCCGGCGCCCTCATTAATATGGCTCTGCTGTGCATTGCATACATTGTATATATAGTTTTTGCGCCTCTGCACCCTGCATTTGCGAAAGCTTCACATGCTTAGACTGTCATAGAAATGTTCAATTCATAGATAGAATACTCATATTTTTTTCTAACGCTGGAAGGAGATTAACTTTTATCATCCATTCTTGGCCTTTACAGCTCAGATTCTAATAGTGCAAGACATTCATCTTAATAATGGCCGGTTTATGACCAATATGCGCCGCTAATTGATTCAATTTGCCGATTTTTATTGTAGCACTGAATATCTATTAAGAACATTGTTCATTGTATCGGTTTAAAACATGGGGGACAGGTGCTTTCTAATTTATAGAAATTTCATGAATATTTCAGCATTTGCAAAATGTCTCAGACAGACCATGCATTATTCAAGACACATGGTGCATGTGCTTGCATTCAATTATAGATGTGACAAATAAGCCCTGTGGGCAAATGTATGCAGTTATTTATCTGTGTGCTTAACACTAGTTTGATTTGAGCCACAAAAGTTTCATTTCTTTATTCTGCTGTGTAATGCAAGGACAATGTAACGTACATTGTCTATGCAAGACACAATTAATTGCAGGAAACTGAACTGCACATATCTTTATTGGGTATTAATACACAGTGACCACATAAAGTATTTGGACAACTAAGTGACACTTAAACATTTATGAATGTCATTGCAATAGAAACAAAATATATCAAAACAATCTGCAAACAAATAATGCCAGACATTTTCGCAGAATTAACAGAATATATTCTCAAGTACACACAGATGTTTTAGCACAGTAACCACAGATCTATTTAATCACATTAACTATTAACATGAAAACGAGTAAATGTCGACAGAATTTAAAATTTTGGGTGAACTATCACTTCAAGTGTCCAAACATGTTTTGGTGCCACTGTACATGCCAGAAAACATGTATCCCCATCAACTGCCATGATAGCAAGGAAAGAAATGACACATTTTTCACCTTATAGCTCATGTCAAATTAATTGTGTGGATTTACTTGTTTCCTGTTGGTTCAGGCCTTTCAAATAAGAGAAACTCTGGAAGCAGCTGGGGGTTGAATTCAATTTTAGCAGCAGAGCTCCATCAGACTCCCTACTGATGTTCCCTACTGTTCCCAAATCCTCACGAAAATGCTCCACTATCCACAGGATTCCACTTGTAAATCTAGATGCATTTCAACTTCTTTAGACAAGTTGGCATAAAGGATTTCTGTGTTAGCATCATGATAGAGTTGACATTTGCAGCACCATGCAGTTGTGGAAGTGGAATAAAAAATAAAACATTATTACAACCATGTTGTTGTTGTTTTTTTTTTTTTTTATGTGATGTTTTTCATCCTTGAATCATGGTGTTATGGACATGGTACCATGGTAGAACCATGTTTTTTTGTACAAACAGTATATGGTATTCTTTTATACCATGGTAAATATCAAAGTGCCATGCATTACCATCTGATACCATTACTACACCATTAATGGGTCATTGAGATGTAATGAAGTTCTCAATTATGTTTCATTTAAGGTATTTCTTCTGAAATTCTTTATTGACAAAAAATAGAAAAAAATGAGACAGTTTCTGACACAGTTAGTACTGTATAAATCTATAAAATTAATGTGGATAGCATAACTCAGATAATCAGATTTTGGGCGGATTTTATGTTCAGTGTTTGACTGTTGAAATCTTTGACTATTCATTGCAGAATTTGCAATCTTGGCAACTCCGAGCACAGTTTTAGACAATGTTGTGATCTATTCTGAAACTCTATAGGAGACACATGTAAGATTACTGGAGTCATTTTCTTAAAGGAAAAATCTGAGAAGCAGGAGACTTAAGCAGAAGTCTTTGTTTGCTCTCCATAATCTCATTGCTGTATAGGAAAAACAATACCGATATTAAAGAGATATCATTAGTGATTTTTATTTCCTATGGGATGGCACCACAACAGAATTTTTTATGAAGGGCAGCGTGAGAAGTCACTTAGGATGCAAAATAGATGCATGAAAATATCTCTGAATATAGACTCATAGAGAATGCTAAAAGCTGTAACCATAAATTTAATGTAAGTTAGACTCGGCAGAGGAGTGTGGCGGAGAAGCGTTGTTGTGGAACGCATTTGGAGAGCCTGCGTTGATGAAGCCAGTGGTAAGGAAGCGTGTGGCACTGAAACCTCAAATTAGACCACTGTGAATAGCACTGTACTACTGTGTGCCTCCACAAATGAGACAAATGAAAACCCTATGAGTCCCTGTGGCCTGGTGAGAGACAGCCAACACAAACAGCACTCCTGGTCGTCCCCTAATTGGACCCAGCTGGGACTTGTTTTCACAACCATGGGTGTTTCAAGGACTCACTACGTACCAAGCTCACACTAAGACGTTATAACTGGTCTGGGAGCTAGAATTATGGAAATATGATTATTTCGACCCCTCACTTTGTTTTGTAGAATACCAATGATTTAGAGTTGAAACTTTCCGAGATATAGTGCTAGCTTTTAGCAACTGATGCGTCACTGTTCAATCATTACCTTGAAATATTAAGTATAGGAGGCTATGTCTTGTATTTTAGTCCACAACCCACCTACGTTCCACCTTGGTGCCAGGCTATGTTTAAACTGGAATACTAGGTTACTTTAGTTTTGAAAACATATAATTCAGAGTAGCTTACTTATGCCATCACGAGCTGCTTTTGAGGCAACGAATAGAAGTTATCATCAATCATAAAGTTTTGAGAGCATTTTAACATCCAAAGTTATTTAATTCAGCATTAACTGGTTTTGATGAACAGGTTAGAAGTTATTTAAATATATAGCCCAATTAAAAACAGTTAATTAAAATACATGATATTTACATTTGGTTTTATCCAAAGCAACTTAGTTCATTCAAAGTATACATTACTGTATATCAGTTTGTGTGTTCCCTGGGAATCAAACCCATGATCTTGGTGTTTCTAGCACCATGCTCCACCAGATGAGCTACAGGAACATTTGTTACAAATTTTTTATTAGACAGAGAAAATAAAGTTGTTGGAGCCGCTGCATGATTCAAGATGCATGTTAAATGAATGCGAGTCTCATCGCCGCATAAGGTGTTTACAGTGTAAACAGCTTTGTTATAATTAGAGCAATGTAGTTTTATTTTTGAGCTGCTGGTGTTTTGAAAGCTTTTACGCTAATATCCAGCCCAACAGCCACTGATGTTAGCGGTTCGTGGCCAGGCAGCCAGCAAGCTTTGGCTGTTGGTGGAACAGGGGCATACACAATCATTGGGTGGGCCTTAATGCTCAATGGGTGGCACTGGCCCACCCAGGCCCAGTCCTGGCTAGAGTACGGTGGATATACAGCACACCTCTTTTTTTACATATATTTAGCACACTACTCTTATGCAGAACAACAGCTTTTGTAGTAGCATTTATTTGGAAAGAGCGCCACCTATATGTCAGTGGCGGTACTATCATTATACAGTAGATAAACAGTAAATCCATAGAAGCATGGATTATATTCTAAAGATTTTTATTGAGAGCATAATGTCTTCCCAGCAGATAAAAAAGAGTGAAACCCCCATAGACTCCCATAGACAAGGTCCCCACACATATCTAGGGAACAGGATATCATATAGACTTGGGGAAGATCTTTTGACTTGGGCCAGTAAGTTTAGTAATGTCATAGCAACAACCCAAAACACTCTGATATTGCATATATTTAAGCAACATATCATAAAAATTTATTTTTTTATTTTTTTACGTAATCATTTATTCATTGTTGTGTAGAATCCAAAGACATTTAGACCAAATAGATTAAGAGATTAAGTTTAGTTTTTAGTAAGAGTTTTTTTTTTAAGGATTTTGAGATTTTAACTAGAAAAAAAAAAGACACAAAACAGAGTAAGAAAATGTAAAAACTGTTATTTTGCATTTTAAATCCAATCTGTGTAAAAAAAATAAAAAATAAAAAATAAAATAATTTTTTTTTTTTTTTGGCAGATTGATCAAACAATTAGTCAAGAAAGAGATGTTACATTTTTTTTTTTTTTTGCTGATATTCCAATTTACAATTTTAATTTTGTCAACCAACCGCCGAACTGCATGCACAGTATTTAGGAATTCACAGGCAGCAAAGGATACATCTTTTCTACCTTTAAAATACGACCAGATGAAGGCGTCTTTGTTGACATGATGTTACACAAACATTGGATTTGGATGTGCCTCTGTATAATGCCTGTGAAGATAGCATTTCCAGCTTTCAGACACAGCCATCCTTTTTGTTCTTAAAAAAAAAAAGAAGTCTAAACATACATTAGAATTGAGATAGACATCACACCAGTGGAGACCTGGAAGGCCGTTGGCAGTCAATTGGTGTATGATGTTTTCAGTAATGTGCCAGGTCTCCTGGGAAGTCCAATCTCAAAATGCATGCATGAACACTAATTGATTTCCTACATGTTTCTGGCCTAGGGTCATCACAGCTTCTACAATTTGCCACAACACCCTGGCTGGTTGAGAGTTAATAGGCCACACTGTGAGCTTGGACAGATATTAAATAGCCTAACAAATACACTAATCTAAGGTCTTTCTCTAAATTAATTAGCCTAATGGAAAAATAATTCTCCTGGAAATTTATTGTGACTTTATTGGAGATACAGCCAGGTAATGTCGTTTTTCTATTGAGAATTCCAGTTGATTTCTATTCGCCACTATCAGAGGTAAACATTTGCTGATAGGATGGGTGGAAAAAAGTCATGCAGAGCCCCAGAATGCTGTGAGAAAAAGGAATTTCATGAAAACAAATAATGAATAAAAATATGCTGCCTGGCAGCTTAAGTTAATTAGTGTTGAGCACCAGGATTATGACTTGCATAAAATACTATGGCATAATTTCTGATGTGAGAGACTAAGCTAACTTTAAGACCTTGCTTGTGGGACACACTTTTAAATAAATGAAACTCATTTTTGCATAAATGATTGCTGTTTTAAACAGGAGCACATCCATTGGAAATGGTGATTAGTGTTAAAATATTGGCTGGTGCGACAAAAAAAGTGGTCATTAGTGAGTTTTTCCTCACAGCTGTCAGACACCTTCTGTCACCCTGTACCAAGACAGTGTTCCGCCCACTGCTATTTCACACCAGGCACAGAGCGAGTGAAAGAGAGAGAGAGCCGGGCCCATAAAGCGCCATCAACAAACAGGTAATTGAATGAACCTGCGAGCTAGCTTGAAGTTCCTGGCCTGGGGAGATCAATATATTGTCACTTGGCCTTTATATGAAACTGCTGCATTGCTAAGTTGCTAAGTGCATGAGAGCGCGCAATCCAAGGCCAGACGGAAAGCCCCTTGCTGTCACTCGGCAAGCGACAGGCATGGTAATGTGTGGGGGTCTGTCACTCCTCCCCTTCAGAAATATATATTTAGATATGGATGGATCGACAGTCTGTCATCACCGCACAACAAAAAACTGCATGATGAAGCCTGTGATGGAGATGACCTTGTGTCACAATTTGAAGTTTCGATTTTTGTGCCATAGACCTGAATGCATGCAATTTACAGAGCCATAGTTACTATCAAGGATGTGCAATTCACCATGTAAACTGTGGTGGAGGGTTTGTGCGTGTTTTTGAGTGTCAACAATGAAAGCAATCTTATGATAGAGTCATGCTTGTAACGTGTGTAATTATGCTGGTGTTGGAGGGATAGACTAATTCCTAAGGCAGTGTTTCCCTTTCCTGGTCCTGAAGTTCCACATACATGAAACATTTTGGATGTCTCCCTTAGTGAACATACCCAGTGGACCCTTTTCAGAGTTTGACAATGTATTTCTGCTTTAATTTAGCAGGGTAAATCTAGCAAAACTTTTTTTGAAAGTGAATGGTGACTATAGTTCTCATTCTGACTAGCATCTTTTTTTTTTTTGTTCCATGGAAGAGAGAAAGTCATACAGGTTTGGAACAGCATGAGGGTGAGTAAATAATGGAAGAATTTAATTTTTTTGGGTGAACTATCCCTTTAATGTACATTATTTAATGTGTTATTTATATAACTGTACTTTGTGTTATATTACCCTGGCAGTAATAAAAAATAATTCAGCAAACTAGACAACACTGCTGCAATGATGGTGTTTCAAATACAGCTGCTGACTGAGTGGTAGGCGTCTTTTATCTCATACCATACCATAATACCATAATACATTTCAGTCTATTTTTGTCCTTCTTTTGGAAAGTAATGTGTTTTAAGTAAAAGTGTTTTTTTTAAAAATTATTTATTTATTTATTTTTGCTATTTATGCAAAAGTAAACGCTGCACTAACATTTGCAAACTGGCCTAATAGAATCATGTTGTTATACCTAAATTTTTGTGAAATCATTTTTAAGTGGCTCGTTGCACATATCACGGTAGTTTCCTGGTGAAATGAACACTAGAGCTACTACAACGACTGTTATTCACTTTCACACCAATCACGTGTACAGTGACAGATTAACAGTTCGTAAAACAGTTCATAAAGACTTTTTGCAATCTTATGATCAAAACGCTTTTATTATAGTGCATGACTTGTAAGGCGATTCATTTTAACATTTCATTGAATATCCAACTACATTTACAAGCTTGTTTGAATGCAATCAAATTGCATAGTAGCTCAACTGATAGAGCATTGCACTTCTAGGGTTCAAATCCTGAAGAGCACGCGGATTGACACTTGAGCTGAAAGTGTCATAGAAACACGACAAAGTGACGTGTTTGCATCTGCTATTGCGTATTTCATCTCACATTTGATTTTTATGACATTATCTGTAGGTTAAGGTTTAAGGTTTAGCGTAGGGAGTTCGGTTTTGTTGTTTTAAAACTCAATAGAACATTAAACTTAAAGGAGTAGTTCACCCAAAAATGAAAATTCTCTCATTTACTCACCCTCATTCCATTCCAGATGTTTCATTCAAGACTTTCTTTCTTCTGCTGAACACAAACAATGATTTTTATAAGAATATCTCATTCTCCTCCCTGCCCAGTAGATGGTGATATGCACAAAAAATGACTTAAATATTGATCCTTTTCTCACCTACACCTACCATATCGCTTTTGAAGATGAACTGGAGAAATATGAAATACTTTTATACAACCTTTATAGGCTTTTCAGACCTTCAAAGTTCTGGCCACCATTCACTTGCATTGTATGGACCTACAGAGCTGAGACATTTTTCTAAAAATCTAATTTGTGTAATTATAAAAATCTGGGATGACATGAGGGTGAGTAAATGATGAGAGAATTAATATTTTTGGGTGAACTATCCATTTTAAAACCTCATCAGTTCGGGAGAAAATTTAACGCGCTTTTAGCACCACATATTGGACATTTACCTCGGAACTGCTGCGAAACATGTAAGGAATCATGTAATATCATTTTGCAAAAATGTCACCACAGTCATGTAATTTTTATGAGATCAGCCTGAACATTTGCTATGGTCTCCCATTTACATCTGTACTCAAGTTATTTACCCTGTTATAGTTTACTTTCATTCTTCAAACCCAAAAATGTGAACAGGGTCCATTCAGGCAATGGAGCCTCTACTAATAAATTGATGACTAGGATTAGGAAATGCTGATCTTAGGGTCTTCATCACTATGTCGTGAAATGGGCTTCTGTATCCAGAAGAAAAGAGCAAGAAATAAGATTGAAGAAAAAAAAGCACTGTAGCAAGCAAGTAGTCAGCCTTGCCTCAACTGACTGTTTATATGACAAGAAAAAGGGCAGAAAAACAGCTGGCATTTCTTTCTCACATGGCATCCTGTAGTTTGTGTGGTGGAGGCGTCTTGATTTATTGACTGTAATGATGCATTTGGACTGACATCACCAGCCGTGGGTATGGGGGTGGATTAGAGAAAGGGGTGTGAGTTGTCGCTACGAGGCGAATGGTGCACGAACTATGCGAGCGGAGTTCGTGGAGATTTAGCCCTTCTATTTTGGCGAAGCGTGGAGGACCACTCCTTAAGGCTCCAAGCTTTTGTTTTCCAAGAGCACACCAAAAAACAGCTGTGCCGTGTGTCATAAGCAAAGTGCATCCTGCTTAAGAAAATCACTGTAATCCTCACCCCACATCCTGACAGTTGTTGATGCTGCTCTAGAGGTAGAATTATCTTGTCAAGTGGCCTTTTTGTAACCCGTATGTAAACATGGCAAGATAACGTACGAATCCATTGGAGAGGAAAAGGAAAATAGAACCAAAAATGGGTAAAATGGTACACTTGAGCAAAAGACAGGCTCTCTGGGTGTGCCGAGATAATGATAAATTTTCTCAGAGCCCACTCCATTGATATCCTCACGACAGCTGTGTTTTTTAATTGTGGCTTGATGGCAATGTGTAGGACAGATGTTTTTGGACAGAAATTTAGATGGGAATCATTAGATGTGTAGAGATATTCAGAAGTAGTGGTTGTTTATTTGCTGGTAGAAAGGAATGAATAATAACTGGCAAAGACATCTTATCAAAAAAACACACATAGCCCAAAACCAAAAAAACCAACAACAACAACAAAAAAAAAAAAAGGGAACAAAATCACCAGATCACCAAAATGAAAATTGTGGAGATTTTAGGCAAAATTCTAGCCTCAGTCTACTTTCATTGTTTGAAAAAAGATGCAATGAAAGTGAATTGTAAACAATATTGGTAACATTACAAGACATGCATTGTTTCCTGTTTAATTATAGCGATATTAGCTTGAGTTGGCTTGATGTTATTTTTGGAATGCTTATTTCCTTTATTTATCTTCATTTCCAAACTGTTCATTGCTAATTTAGGACAAGAATCTCAAAATCTCCATCTTTGCAGGCATTCATCAGTCATTCTAAATTAATGCTGTTAGCCTGTCTGTTGTTTAGGCTGTTTGGAAATATCACTGCTGCAAAAAAGTAACCAATTGGTTGCAAAACAGGAGATGTTCTGTGTTATAAAAGATTGTTTAGCCAGAATTTTACACTAATCCAACAGCCTGTGGTTCGGTTATTAATAAGCAATACCAACATCGACATTTGCATTGTTTGTTTTGAGGTTACGCACAGATCTAATCTGTGAATTAGTTCTAAAGCCTCAATAAAGCAACTGTAATTTAGTTCTAAAGCCTCAATAAAGGTTAATTACAATCATAAACCAAATCTTACCAGATGTGTCCTGTAGTTTAATCACTTAGTATAAAAATGAATCAATCCAGGTGCAGAAAGTGGCTTAGTCATAAACCCATCATAAACCAACAAAAGGAAATCATAACTTTATTTTTAAATTTTCTGAAGAAAATGTGATTGGTACTTCTCCATGCAAAACTCACTGCTATGCTCTAGTATAGGGTGTTTGCCACAGCGTTGGTATGCGGTTGCGTGTTTCTAGATGGTTTCTAGAGTGTTTTGGGTGGTTATTTAACGACCCGATTTAAAAGAGCTCCCCCAGACCTACAAAGAAAACTAAATGAAAACATTTATATTGTTACACCGGCAGCACCTGCTATCTCTCCTGAACGCCGCCAGAGGTTGCCATCTCCAGAGTACTAACCCTTACTTCACTACATTTCCCATAACCCTCTGCTCAGACTGATTACTCACCCACCTGTTTCACATTATCTCTGTCTATTTAAGTTCCCTGTTTGAGCGTTATTTACCATTACTGTTTTATCTGTGTTTTGACTTCTGCCTGTTCATCGTATTTCCCAGCCTGCTTGTGTGTTTTTGGACCTATTGCCTGTTTACTGGATTACCCCTCTGTCTCTTGGATTTACTTCCTGTGTACCAAACCCTTGCCTGCTTTTTGTTTACCCTTTGATTTGCTACTTTGTTGTACTCTTTATACTTTCATTAAACTGCATATGGATCTTAACATTACTGCCCCGGCGTCTTCGCTACATATATTAACTGATTTAAAACTTTTTTAAAACTTAAAACTGAAGTATGTAACTTTTCAGTGTTAAAATACTTTCTTCTATCCCAGCAGAGACAACTATAAGCCATTCATAAAAAATAAAAAAAATTCTCGAAAACTGTAAACACTGTGTCTCTGTGGCTCTATAAAAATTATTGCATTTGTTTTGAGCGACCAGTTTAGACCCCACCCAACAACATTATTAACCAATGGCGTGAGTTGGGGGTGGGACTTTCTGACTGTTTGAATAACAGCAGTTGAGGTGCGTATTCGGAAAGCTATTTTAAAAACATTGTTTATTTTTGCAATTCCATTCGGTGGTGCTAGTCTTGCAGAAATGGCACACTTCAGCTTTAAATACATTTTCATGACTCAAAAACGTAAAAAAATAAATAAAATAAATACATTAATTTTTGTTATACTTTTTGAGACCTTTATAACCAACCTTAATTAAACATGAAAATGCCACTAGACAGCCCTGGGAAATTTAAAGCCTGTAAACATACACACACACACACACATATATATATATATATATATATATATATATATATATATATATATATATATATATATAAATAAATTATATGGCCTGAGTTAAAAGTGCCCACCACCAAAACTAAAACTATATTTAAAATTAAAACAAAACTAAAATACTTTTTAATGACTCTAAATACAAAATACATTTTCATGAAAATAACTAATATAAAATAAAAATGTACATGAATAGTTTTAGTTTTTGTGACAGTATATTATTACATTTGAAACCTTTGTAACCCACCTTCATTAAACATGATAATGTCACTAGATAACAATAACACTAGACAGCCATGAGAAATATAACGACCAAAAAGCATAAGCATATTTAAATGACATCAGTTATCACGTTAATTTTAGCAGCCCTAAAACACTAAAAATAAAATAAAAACTAAGTATGCAAATAAACCAAATCTAACGGTCATACGCCATATCCACACTGATACATTTTCGTATAAAAAACACATAAATTTCGCTACATTTACGCCTCTCATCAACACTAGAACTGCGTTTTCTTCCACTGTTTCCTTTACCGCAACTAAATTATAAAATTAAAAATTATAATAACACTGCTTACAAGCACTGTAAAATATCACCCTGCCCAGACTGTGTACCTTGCAGTGTGAGGTCCTTCATGGACATGTGAAACGTTGGTGAATAAATACCATGTCTATGCAGGGTAGGGAGCCCCTCACTCTGACACGGTGGAGTGCATGCATAAAACAAGACTCCAGAGGGAGATTAATAACCTGTAGATCCCGAGATAGATAATCCAGACAGCCCAATGTGACTTTAAAACACAAATGAATAGTGGATGGGCTGGGTCAAGGGCATGAAGGCACAGGTTAAATAGTCTTTTATCAATCAGCCGGTGTGGTGAATATATTTGGACAAGCTGCCGGCTCCCAGAGGGACAAAGAGCCGTGCACACTGTAGTCAAAGGGAAAATATTAACAATTAATTATGATTAATTGCAAATATACTGTATGTATCACAGATGCAAGAATTAGCTGATGTAGCAGAATTAATGTTAACGATCAACCAACTGTTTCGTCCAGTGAATGTTCAGTATAATTGTTAGTTACTTCTGAGAAAACTGTATTCTTCTGGACACAGAAAACAACTTTTCTTAATAAAATACAGTATTGTTCAAAGCATGTAACAAGATTGAAATATTTTATGGACCTTAATTTGTGCGCAGTGAACACAGTCTTGGTCTAAGCGTATATTGAAAAGGAGGGAAAAATTCAGAGAGAGAAGAGATAGAAGCAGTGGATAGAGTCAGGTGAGAGTGGTTAATTTCTGTTTGTGTTGTTTAGTGGATGTATTGGGGGTGTAACCTAGAGCTGGCGTTTACTGACCATGGACAGAATTAAAATGGCAGGACTATTACAATTCTGTGAAAATAAGAGATTCTCTTTCTGGTCATTTTTCGATACCAAGTGTAGTGGAGGGTCACTTTGTATGATATTGAGACAAGCTGTACCTCACCCTAGTGGAATCCAACAAACCAAACCACCTCACCTGGCCACTCCTGAACACGCAGCTAGGAAGGCTTGGATCACTGTCCCGCACCCCAGCATAGAAACCATAGAGACTTTTAACACAATGGGACAACACTCAAAATGGAGTGCCAGTGACCACCCAGGTGGTATGGCTGACTCGACAAATTGGAATGTCCCACTGCTCAGTCGTACTATGGGGTTGGAATGATGGACCGGTGGCAGTGATATGCAAGGTACCTCAGAGCAGGTGTCGAGGGTGTGTCAGAGTCAGGCGCACCAGGCCATCAGAGACTCACAAGATCAGAAACAATAGCCTCAGGATAACAGCAATATATGCAAAGTGAGGAGCACCAAAACTAGGGAAATTACAGAGAAGATGTGAATAATAGAGATATTAAGTTGAGAATTTGAGGGGAGAATTGGATAACAAAAAGTAGCAGCAAGCGATAATGAGCCTTCCTACTCAAATGCTTTGCACTTTAATGTTATAGGGTATTCAGCTTAATAATAAAGAACAAGGAAATAGTCCTCAAATTCCTACGAGGATAGACAAAACAATTTCAATTGAAACTCAAAAATGTAATTTCTCTTATATAAAAGAAGAATTTTGATTAAATGTAAATTTCAAATAAAACAAATTGTCATGTAGATGAGTAAGAAACTGAATTTAGTAAAATGACATTAAAGTGTTGAGAAGGAGGAGAGAGAATGAATAATGTACAAAGCAGAAAAGAGACAAAACAGGTTAGTTGAAATGTAGAGGTTGAATGCTTGGAAGGTTAATCACTTTCACAATGCCCACACACATACACACTGTAGCCAAATCAACAGCTTGCTATTTCATTCTTTCAGAATAACGCCTATTCAAAGCGATATCCTATTTCTAGCTAGGCAGCAGGTTTCCTGACAATATTGCAACAGCAATTTCAATAGATCTTGGGGGATCTCAAATTCCGATGCCAGTTTCTCTGGACATACAGATTTATTGTAACAGTACTGTACTTTTAAGCTTTCAAGCTTTCATGCATGCAAAAATAAACTCCCGTTAGAATTACACTCGGACACTGACGCACAATGTTACACGAGTTTACCGCTTAATTTCCTTATGCGAACACATATAGTGGTCAATCATTAGTCAGCTACTTTAACGGATAAAACCAGTGAGTTGTAGCTCAGTAGAATGACATTGGAACATCGCAATGCCTCAATCTGGCAACAATAAGGCCTTTACAGAAAACAAAAGAGGCGCAGCACTCAGAGTTCCCTATCTGTCACTCACTCGACGTTGGTGTCGATGTAGTGACACTAGGGGTCACTCTTGGGAGCCCGAGACACCTCTGGTCTTTGATAAAAGGCCAATGAAAATTGGCGAGTGGTATTTGCATGCCACTCCCCCGGACATACGGGTATAAAAGGAGCTGGTATGCAACCACTCATTCAGATTTTCTCTTCGGAGCCGAACGGTCATGCTCATTGAGCTGAATACTACTGTTCATTCACCTCTGCTGGATCTGACGGCGCATTTCAGTGGCTTCTCCCCCCTCTGCACTGGTGCACTGCAGAGAACGCCCCTGGGCGCTTCGGCAGAAAAACTAAAGAGTATATTTTCTGAAAGAGCATTTTTCCCCTCTAAAAGAGTATATATTTCTCTAAAAGAGCGCACACACGGAACGTCTTTTTAAAGACGCGTCTTTTTAAAGATGCTTTTCCAATTGTGTGTTATTCCTGGTTGTGCTCGTTATCTCTCGCCTTCTAACGGTCACGATCACTGTCTTTCGTGTCTGGGCACTGCTTACGCGGAGACAGCGTTCGTGGATGGTCATGTTCTCATTGCGAGAATATATCCATGGCAACGTTGCGGTCGCGGCTCGCCTTCATAAGAAAGCGAGCCACTCCAGAGGCTCCCACCTCGGTCCTTTTACCCACGGGTATGAGGCCAGCGCGGCTAGCACTGGGGGCGATTTGGGGATCGCTGGGTATCCCCCCGCGGACCTCCCATTCCCCAGCACGCTCGTCTGCCCCGATCGGGCTTCCGGGTGAGTCCGCCGGCTCGTCTCACGGCGAGTTCGACCTCTTATTCGGAGCCCGCGAAAGTGATGAGCCCTCAAGCGCAGCATCGGAGAGCGGGCTCGTCCAGTCGGAAGCCTCAGCTGGGCTCCTCCCTTCGGGGTCGACTGCCCAGTCACAGGCTGACGCGGAGATGACGACATGCTTTCCCGGGCAGCCGCGAGCTTCCCTGAACCCTCGCGGCTCGGTGATTGGTTCCTGGGCTCGCGGCGCCACTCAAAGCCACGCCCCGCCCCCGTTTCTTTCTTCCTGGAAGTGCATGAAGAGCTGACAAGGTCGCAGGAGGCACTTTTTACTGCCCGGTCCCGATCTTTTCAGCTTCCCCGCCCTCACTACCCTCGATGGTGGTGCGGCCAAGGGCTATTCGACAATCCCCCGGTGGATAAAGGCGCTCGTGGTGCACCTATGCCCGCAGAGTGCCGCCACCTGGCGCGGGTGCCCAAAGCCCCCGTCCAAGGCCTGCAGGTTTACGTTGTCTCTGACGGCCAAGGCCTACGGTACCGCTGGACAAGCCGCCTCCACCCTGCACGCCATGGCTCTCCTGCAAGTCCGCCAAGGTGCTAAAGGAACTGCACGAGGGTAGTTCCGCCCCGGGATTGATGCAGGAACTGCGCTCGGCGACCAACCTCACTCTCTGAGCGACGGAGGTCACGGCGCGGTCTCCCGGGCGGACGATGGCAACACTAGTGGTCCAGGAGCGCCACCTTTGGCTCAACCTGGTCGAGATGGGTGAGGCCGACAAGACACGATTCCTTGCTGCCCCCATTTCCCAGGCGGGCCTATTTGGCGACACCGTCGAGGACTTTGCCCAGCAGTTCTTGATGGTAGAGCAGTAGATGGATGCTAGCCGGCATATCCTGCCCCGGCGCGGCTCAAAATCCCGCACACCATCTACTCATTGCCAAGGGCGTCCCCCTGCGGTGACTGCACCGGCTCCACCGCAGCCCGCCCCTTCGGCCCAGCCCTGGCGTGGTGCCCACCGCAGGAAGCAGACGCAACCCATTTCGCAGCCGCCCAGAACCCGTGAAAGGCTTCAAAGCACCCTTGAGACGGGCGACCCAGGGACAACGAAACCCGCTGCTCTGGAGCTGGTAAGCAGATCTTCATCTTTTTGTTACCTTTTGCATTTAATTGCGCTGCATGCCCAAGTGGCTGCAGTACTCAAGAGCTCAGCAAGAGCGGTTTCCTTGTTCCCTGGGTCATGTATCCGCTGTGTACGGCCATCATCATGACCACCATCCACCACTCCATTTGGCAGGTCTGGCGCTCCAGCGGTGGTCTCCCGCCCCTGAGCACCCAGCTGTGGCACAAATCCACCCCCGATGTGACAGTCTCCACGGTCACGAGGACAGGCCTCTTCCTCCCCCATCCCAGGCTGTTCCGGGGGTGGTCACAAGGAGCCAGGTAAGTGCTTCGATGTCCTTAGATGTCCGTCATCAAGGCCCGGCCCCGGTGTGGAGCCCACTGCAGGAAGCAGACGCCACCCGTCTCACGGCCAGCCACCAAGAACCCTAGGAGGGCTTCGAAGCACCCCTGAGATGGGAGACCCAGGGACAAGAATATATGCTTCTATGGAGCTGGTAGACAGACCACTCCATCCCCCAGTGGAGGGCTGGGAGGAGAATATTTTGTTTAATTTTTTGCCGCATGCCCAAGAGGCTGGTGGTTTCCTTGTTCTCTGGGTCACATGACAGGTGTGCACTGCCGTCATCATGACCACCATCCACCGTCCCATTTTTGCAGGTTTGGCGCTCCAGCAGCGTACCCCCTGCGCGCCCAGCTGTGGCACAAACATGCCCACACCAGGTTGGCTCCAACGGACTGCAGGGACGATGTTCCTCCTCCCCCTCCTCGACCAATCTTATGGTGGGTATCAGAAGTGCTTCGATGTCCCTGGACTCAGCATGGCCACGGGGCTCGAGCCCCCGCGATGTGAAGCCTCAGGCTCTGCCCCACCGCAAGACCCCACCCACTGGTATGTCTGACATGATTATCCCTTTGGTCCCCCTCGCCCGGAGTTTGGACGCGTGGCTTGCGCTTTCCAACCCGTCGTGATGGCTGGTCCGGACCGTCCGACTCGGCTACGCAATTCAGTTCGCCAGGCACCCACCCAGGTTCAGCGGTGTCAGCTTCACCTCGGTGAAGGACGAGAGCGCTGCTACCTTGCGTGTGGAGATCACGACCCTTCTGCGCAAGGGCGCGGTAGAGCCTGTCCCTCCAGCCGAGATGAAGAAAGGGTTTTACAGCCCTTACTTCGTTGTACTGAAGAAAGGTGGTGGGTTGCGGCCAATCTTAGACCTGCAAGTTCTGAACCAGGCCTTGCATAGACTCCCATTCAAGATGCTGATGCAAAAACACATTTTAGCGAGTGTCCGGCATCAAGATTGGTTCACGGCGGTAGACCTGAAGGACACGTACTTCCACGTCTCGGTTTTACCTTGACACAGACCCTTCCTGCGGTTTGCTTTCGAGGACCGGCCGTACCAGAACAAGGTCCTCCCCTTTGGCCTGTCCTTGTCCCCTCGCGTCATCAAGAAGGTCGCAGAGGCAGTCCTTGCCCCGCTAAGGGAAGTGGGCATCTGCATACTCAACTACCTCGACTACTGTCTGATCCTAGCTCACTCTCGAGAGTTACTGTGCGCACACAGGGACCTGGTGCTCAGGCACCTCAGCCATCTAGGGCTTTGGGTCAACTGGGAAAAGAGCAAGCTCTCCCCGGTTAAGAGCATCTCTTTTCTTGGCTTGGAGTTGGACTCAGTCTTGAAGATGGCGCGCCTCACAATGAGCGCGCACACTCGGTGCTGAACTGTCTGAAGGCATTCAGACAGAAGACAGTGGTTCCACTGAAACTTTTTCAGAGGCTCCTGGGGCATATGGCATCCTCTGCAGTTGCCACACCGCTAGGGTTGATGCATATGAGACCACTTCAGCACTGGCTTCAGACTCGAGTCCCGAGATGGGCATGGCACCACGTGACACATCGTGTGGTCGTCATGCCAATCTGTCGCCGGCTCTTCAGCCCTTGGAATGACCTAGCATTTCTACGGGCAGGGGTTCCCCTAGAGCAGGTCTCCAGGTGCATCGTGGTTATGACAGACACCTCCAAGACGGGCTGGGGCGGCGTATGCAACGGGCACACAGCCGCCGGCTCCTGGACTGGCCCATGGCTGCGTTGGCACATCAACTGCCTCGAGTTGTTGGCAGTACTGCTCGCCCTGCGGAGGTTCCGGCCATTGATCCAGGTCAACGGTAGTGTACATCAACCAGGAGGTCTAGCTTATCTGGAGTCGATTCAGTTGAGCACGGGTAGACCTGTTTGCTTCCCGGGAATCCTCCCACTGCCCGCTTTGGTATGCCCTGGAACACAGCTGGCCCCCTGGACTATGCAAATACGCGTTTCCCCAGTGAACCTACTTGCACAGACCCTGTGCAAGGTCAGGAAGGATGAGGAGCAGGTCATCCTAGTAGCACCCTACTGGCCCACCCAGACGTTGTTCTTGGACCTCACGCTCCTCGTGACAGCCACCACCCCCCGGCGAATTCCCCTGAGGAAGGACCTTCTTTCTCAGGGACGGGGCACCATCTGGCATCCGTGACCAGACCTCTGGAATCTCCATGTCTGGCCCTTGGACGGGACATGGAAGACCTAAGTGGCCTACCACCTGCGGTGGCGGACACAATCACTCAGGCTAGGGCTCCCTCTACGAGGCACCTGTATGCTTTAAAGTGGCATCTGTTCGCTAAGTGGTGTTCTTCCTGACGCGAAGACCCCCAGAGATGCGCAGTTGGATCGGTGCTTTCCTTCCTGCAGGAGAGGCTGGAGGGGCGGCTGTCCCCCTCCACCTCGAAGGTGTATGTAGCCACTATAGCGGCACACCATGACACAGTGTACGGAAGCATGACCTGATCATCAGGTTCCTGAGAGTCGCTAGGAGGTTGAATCCCTCCAGACCACGTCTCATCCCTTCATGGGACCTCTCTTTAGTCCTTCGGGGTCTACAGGGAGCCCCCTTCAAGCCCCTGGAGTCATCTGAGCTTAAAGAACTCTCTTTGAAGACTGCCCTCCTGACTGCGCTCACTTCCATCAAGAGGGTAGGGGACCTGCAGGTGTTCTCTGTCAGCGAAACGTGCCTGGAGTTCGGTCCGGGCTACTCTCACGTGATCCTGAGACCCTGACTGGGCTATGTGCCCAAGGTTCCCACGACCCCATTTAGGGACCAGGTGGTGAACCTGCAAGCGCTGCCCCATGAGGAGGCAGACACAGCTTTGGCGTTGCTGTGTCCGATGCGTGCTTTATCACTCTCAGAGCATTTAGAGCTCCGAGCAGCTCTTTGTCTGCTTTGGTGGACAGCAGAAAGGAAGCGCTCTCTCCAAACAGAGGGTCGCCCACTGGGTCATTGACACCATCGTGATGGCATATCACGCTCAGGACGTGCCACTCCCCCGTAGCGCTACGAGCCCACTCTACTAGGAGTGTAGTGGCCTCCTGGGCCCTGACCAGTGGCGCCTCTTTGGTAGACATCTGCAGAGCAGCGGGCTGGGCGCCAACCAACACCTTTGCGAGGTTCTATATTCTCCGGGTTGAGCCGGTTTCGTCCCATGTGTTGTCAGGTCTGAACAGGTAAATTCCGGGACAGCTGGCCAGGTGTACCACTTGCATATAGTGCCTTTCCCCTCCCATGAGGTGAAGACGTGCGCCTTTGACTCCCAGTCGTGTTCACAAGTTGTGATCCCTGGATGATTTTCCTCCTTAGCCCTGTGGCAGACGAGTTTGTGGAGAAACTCGCTGCCAGTCCAGTACATGTGCTAACTAAGCCCTGTACTGGGGTAGGTGCTCCACATGTGCTGGTTCCCCATAGGTGACCCCATGTGATATATCTTCCGCTAAATCATTTCCCTGTCGGTAAACTGCATCTTCCTTGTGCAGAGACCTCTCTGCCCCTGGTTAGCATGCTTGTAGAAAATCCTCCCCCCTTGGGTAGGACCTATCAGGTGACTTCTCCACACGACATACTTCCGACAAGTCTCGGTAAGACCATGTGACGTAAGACCACTCGAAATACCCCCCCCCCTTCTCTGGGCGGGGTGTGGTCTTCGTGGTGTCTCCCCCCCAGACATAGACATTTATGGCCCCCAGTCGGTTAACAAATTCCACTCTTTTTGGGGAGTAAAAAGAGGTAAAGAGACCATGGCTGGGCTAGCCTGTTCCTATTTGTTGGGCAGTCGACTTGTTCCCGAAGGACCGTTCGACGCTCATAAGAGGTTACGTGACGGCCTGGTGCGCTGTCTACGAGGCACACAGAGGTCTGCCCGTCTCGCACCGCTAGTCCACATAACACAGTTCAGTAGTCATGGCGTTTTGTATAGGGACCCCTAGTGTCACTACATCAACACAACGTTGAGTGAGTGACAGATAGGGAACATCCTGGTTACTTTCCTAACCTCCGTTCCCTGATGGAGGGAAAGAGATGTTGTGTCCCTCTTACCACAATGCTGAACTACCCGCTGAAATGCCTGGGACCTTGTCTCGGCTCTTCAGCACAAAACCTGAATGAGTGGTTGCATACCAGCTCCTTTTATACCCGTATGTCCGGGGGAGTGGCATGGAAATTCCACTCGCCAATTCTCATTGGCCTTTTTTTTTCAAAGATCAGAGGTGTTTAGGGCTCCCAAGAGTGACCCCTAGTGTCACTACATCGACACAACATCTCGTTCCCTCCATCAGGGAATGGAGGTTACAAAAGTAACCAGGACGTTTTCCATACAGTAGACTCATGAACAAAGAATTTAACTAGTTCCAATGATCCCTTCAAGTCTTTAGCTATCATTCTAGTGTTCTTTTTTAAATCATTGAGCATTCTGCGGTGTGACCTTTGAGTCATATTGGCTAAACAGCCACTTCTAGGGAGAGTATCTACAGTATTAAATCGTCTCCATTTATAGACAATTTGTATAACTGTGGACAGATGAATATCTAAGCTCTTCGAAATAACTTTGTAACCCTTTCCAGCTTCATGCAAAGCAACCATTCTTGACTGTAGGTCTTCTGAGATCTATTTTTTGCTAGGCATGGTCAACGTGAGTAGATGCTTCTTGTGAATAGCAAGCTCAAAATATTTGAGTGCTTTTTATAATTCCAAGTAGCTCTAACCCACACCTCAAATCTCATTTCATTAATTGGTTGCCAGGTTTGCCAACTCCTGACTCTAATTAGCTTTTGTTGACGTCATTAGCCTAGGGGTTCACATACTTTTTCCAACGTAAACTGTGAATGTTTGAATGATATGTTTAGTATGTACAAGAACAATACAATAATTTGTGTGTTATTAGTTGAAACAGATTGCATTTGTTCATTATTGTAACTTAGATGAAGATCAAACCAGATTTTAAGATGAATTTATACACAAATGCATAATTCCAAAGGGTTCACATAATTTTTCGTGCCACTGTATATTTTGATATGAAAAAAAAAACAAAAAAACATTAAACCTTCATTAAACATTGAAATGCCACTATAATAACACTAGACAGCCTTGTGAAATTTAACACAGTTTAAAGTATTTAACACATCCCTAAAATATTCAAACTTAAATAACAACTATATATATTGGAAAACTGAAAGTAAACTGAAACTAGAAAACAAAACTAATAGTCAGAGAGTGAAAACTAAACTAAATTGAAAGGAGAATTTGTAAATAAAATAGAAATAAAAACTAAATTAAAAATTCAAAGCCATAATAACACTGGCATGAGAGAGAAAGGAAAGGGGTGCGGACAGTGTTAACGGAAAATAAATGCACTTGGGCATTCAATCTCCCTCTTTTCCCTCCTTTCTTTCATTCTAATTTTAGAGGTTTCCTTTCACTTTTAGACACAGCACTGGAGCTCCATTCACACTGGGATTCTGTTCAACGTATAAAGCAAAATCAATGTGCTTCACTAAGGCATGATCCAACAAATGCTGCCTCCTTCCTGTGTGTTCTTATCCAACGTCCCAATCACACACTCTCGAGAGTATTTTAAATCCCTGATTGCGTTTAAACCTGATGAGCCCTGAGCGCGATCAATGGCCAGCCCATTGCAAATACACACAGACACACACATACATAAGGCTGCCACATACACTCACATGCTCCCCGGCAATATTGGTGTGAAGATTAAAGCCATATAAAGGAGGATAGACAAAGGTGACGCCACCTTCTTTCAAATGGCAAGAGCATGGCGTGACAGAATGAGCGGGTGAGCTTCACAAGAACAAAGGCAGGGAACGCAAAGCTCGGGGCAGCGTGGGTGAGGAGCAGGGCCTTTAATTAAAAGGATTATATGGAGGAGCACAGCACAAGGGAGAGGCTGTCTGTGTCCTGAGATGGAGTACAGTAATGAAACCCATCACCAACTGATGGAAAGAGAGAGAGAGAGAGAGAGAGAGAGAGAGAGAGGGAGAGGGAGAGAGAGAGAGAGATGAAGAGAGCTAAAGACCAGAGATGAAAAGAGGGAATGGGTTTAGATTGAATATGGGGGAAAGACAGAGAGTTTGAATTAATGAGACAATGCAACAATAGAGAGATACAGAAAGCTGATGAGGACCTGGGATGTGGAATATGTTCAAACATCTGTGGAAAGCAAAAAGATGCATTTGTGTGGTATATCTGGTAATTAATAAAGATCTATATACAGGCTACTGAAAGTCTACTGAATGTTATTCAAACACTGTTTACTAGCTATAGCAAGTCAGTTGATAAGCTCTTATTTAGCTGTTATACAGGCTATTGAAAGTCTACTGAATATTTGTTGAAACACTGTTTACTAGCTATAGCAAGTCAGTTGATAAGCTCTTATTTTGCTGTTATACAGGCTATTGAAAGTATACTGAATGTTTGTCGAAACACTATTTACTAGCTATAGCAAGTCAGCTGATAAGTCACTTATAGTCAGTTGAATATTTGTAGGGGGACCATCAAATTAAAGTGTTACCAAAATGCCAGATGTTAATATGCTAATAAAGGCAAGTTTGATTATATTCAATTGTAAAAATGATGAACAATTAAAGCTATAGTTCACCCAAAAATGAAAATTCTCTCATCTTTCACTCACCCTCATACCATCAAAGATGTGTATGATTTTCCTTCTTCTGTTGAACACAAACAAAGATTTGTAAAATAATTTCTCAGCTTTGTGGTCCATACAATGCAAGTGAATGGTGATCAGGCCTTTGAAACTCCAAAAACCTGAATCAGAATCAGAATCAGAATGAGCTATATTGCCAAGTATGCTTCCACATACAAGGATTTTTTCTTGGTGACAGAAGCTTCCAGTGAACAAACAATACAACAACAAGACAGAGATAATAAAAAATAGAATAAAAATAAAGAGCGAATAGAAATATAAGTATATATAGAAATACACAATAAGACAAAAATATACATATAGCATGTACAAATACAAATCTGTTAAATACAGTGCAAGGGAATGTAATGAAGAAGAGGTAGGATATGTTAAATAATATAACTGACTAGGCTGTGTATTGCACATAATTATAGTATAGTTTTTACTGTTCATGAGATGGATAGCCTGAAGGAAAAAAACTGTTCTTGTGCTTGAAGGTTCTGGTGCTCAGTGCTCTGTAGCATCGGCCAGAAGGCAACAGTTCAAAAACATAGTGGGCTGGGTGAGTGGGGTCCAGAGTGATTTTACCAGCCCTTTTCCTCATTCTGGAAGTGTACAGTTCTTGAGGGGAGGACAATGGGCAACCAATAATCCGCTCAGCAGTCCGAACTGTCCTTTGAAGTCTTCTAATGTCCAATTTCGTAGCTGAACCAAAACAGACAGTTATTGAAGTGCAGAAGACAGACTCAATGACTGCTGAGTAGAACTGGATTAGCATTGCCTGTGGCAGGTTGAACTTCCTCAACTGGCAAAGGAAGTACAACCTCTGCTGGGCCTTTTTCACAATGGAGTCAATGTGAGTCTCCCACTTCAGGTCCTGTGAGATCGTAGTGCCCAGGAACCTGAATGACTCCACTGCTGCCACAATGCTGTTTAGATTAGGTGAGCGGGGTCAGTGTTGGGGTGTTCCTCCTAAAGTCCACAATAATCTCCACTGTTTTGAGCGTGTTGGGCTCCAGATTGTTGTGACTGCACCAGTGAGCCAGCTGTTCAACCTCCCTTCTGTATGCAGACTCATCGTCATCTTGGATGAGTCCGATGACAGTAGTGTCGTCTGCAATCTTCAGGAGCTTGACAGAGGGGTCCTTGGTGGTGCAGTCGTTGGTATACAGGGAGAAGAGTAGTGGGGAGAGCACACATGCCTGGGGGCACCAGTGCTCATCATACATGTGCTGGAAGTGAATTTCCCCAGTCTCACTAGCTGCTGCCTGTCCATCAGAAAGCTGGTGATCCACTGACAGATAGATGTGGGAACAGAGAGCTGGGTTAATTTATTCCATAGTAGAGCTGGGATAATGGAGTTGAAAGCCAAACTGAATTCCACAAAAATGATCCTTGCATATGTCCCTGGAGAGATGTTGGTGTTTGTGTGAAGTGAAGGTCAGAGTGGGTGTGAGACTGGGCTTTTCAAATCTACAGTAAAACACATTCAAGTCATCAGCCATTTGTTGGTTCCCTACAGTGTTGTGGGATGGTGTCTTGAAGTTAGTAATGTCATTCAGGCCTCTCCACACTGATGCAGGGTCATTAGCTGAAAACTATTTTTTCAGCTTCTCAGAGTAGCTTCTTTTAGCCACTTTAGTCAGTATGTTTTTGGCCTGATTAAACAAGATTTTTTCCCTGCTTCTGTAAGCATCCTCTTTGGCATGATGAAGCTGTCTGAGTTTTCCTGTAAACCATGGTTTGTCATTGTTGAACATTAAATATGTCCTAGGAGGAATGCACATAACCTCACAGAAACTGATATATGATGTCACGATATCTGTAAGCTTGTCCAGATTGGTGTCTGCATTTGCAAAAACACTCCAATCAGTGCAGTCAAAGCAGGCTTGTAGTTCCAGCTCTGCTTCATTGGTCTATATTATTACAGTCTTTACTACAGGTTTAGCTGATGTAAGTTTCTGCCTGTAGGTCAGAAAATATGAACCAGACAGTGATCAGAGAGTCCCAAAGCTGCTCTAGGGACAGAGCGATATGCATCCTTTAATGTTGTGTAGTAGTGGTCCAGTACATTTCTATCCCTGGTGGGGCATGTAATGTGCTGTCTGTATTTTGGAAGTTCACGGGTGAGTTTGGATTTGTTGAAACTGCAAAGAATAATAATAAGTGAGTCCGGGTGTTGTTGCTCTTTGTCTGTAATCTGATCAGCCAGCTGTTGCAGCGTTGCATTCACGCACGCATGTGGAGTAATATAAACATTCATCAGAATAAACGAGGAAAACTCCCGTGGCGAAAACATCTGAATAGTCAAAAACCGGGAAAAGATTTTCTGTTCCCTATCTGTCACTCACTCGATGTTGTGTCGATGTAGTGACACTAGGGGTCACTCTTGGGAGCCCGAGACACCTCTAGTCTTTGATAAAAGGCCAATGAAAATTGCCAAGTGGTATTTGCATACCACTCCCCTGGACATACGGGTATAAAAGGAGCTGGTATGCAACCACTCATTCAGATTTTCTCTTCGGAGCTGAACGGTCGATGCTCACTGAGCTGAATTCCCATGGCTGTTCATTCACCTCTGCTGGATCTGACGGCACATTTCAGCGGCTTCTCCCCCCTCTGCACTGGTGCACTGCAGAGAACGTCCCTGGGCGCTTCGGCAGAAATAAAAGAGTTTATTCTAAAAAAAGAGAATATTTCTCTAAAAGACCAGCACACGGAACGTCTTTTAAAGACGCGTCTTTTATTGTTATTCCTGGTTGCACTCATTATCTCTTGCCCTCTGATGGCCACAATCACTGTCTTTCGTGTTTGGGCACTGCTCACACGGAGACAGCGTTCGTGGATGGGTCATGTACTCATTGCGAGAACATGTCCATGGCAACGATGTGGTCGCGGCTTGCCTTCGTAAAGAAAGCAAGCCACCCCAGAGGCTCCCCGCCTCGGTCCTTCTACCCATGGGTATGAGGCCAGCGCGGCTAGCACTGGGGATGATTTGGGCACCCCAATGGGACCACCTCCACCATGTATCCCCCCACGGACCTCCCATTCCCCAGCACGCTCATCTGCCCCGATCGGGCTTCCGGATGTGGCCGTCGGCTCGTCTCACGGCGAGTTCAACCTCTTATTCGGAGCCCGCGAAGGTGATGAGCTCTCGAGCACAGCATCGGAGAGCAGGCTCATCCAGTCAGACACGGAAGCCTCAGCTGGGCTCCTCCCTTCGGGTGCGGTCGCCCAGTCACAGGCTGACGTGAAGATGACAGACATGCTTTCCCGGGCAGCCATGAGTGTCAGGCTAGAGTGGAACCCTCCACTCTCACCTGAAACCTCGCAGCTCAATGATTGGTTCCTGGGCTTGCGGCACCGCTCACAGCCACACCACGCCCCGCCCCCATTCCTTTCTTCCTGGAAGTGCATGAGGAGCTGACAAGGTAGTGGGAGGCACCTTTTACTGCCCGGTCCCGATCTTTCAGCTCCCCCGCCCTCACTACCCTTGATGGTGTGGCGGCCAAGGGCTATTCAGCAATCCCCCTAGTAGATAAGGCGCTCGCGGTGCACCTATGCCTGCAGAGCGGCGTCACCTGGCACAGGCGCCCAAATCTCCCATCCAAGGCCTGTAGGTTTACATCGTCCCTGATGGCCAAAGCCTACGGTGCCGCTGGACAAGCCACCTCTGCCCTGCACGCCATTGCTCTCCTGCAAGTCCACCAAGCCAAGGCACGGTTCCTTGGTGCCCCCATTTCCCAGGTTGGCCAGTCCGGCAACACCGTCGAGGACTTTGCCCAGCAGTTCTCAGCGGTGAAGCAGCAGACGGAGGTTATCCAGCACATCCTGCCCCAGCACGGCTCAAGATCCCGCACCCCATCTGCTCATCGCCAAGGGCGTCCTCCTGCGGTGACTGCCCCGGCGTGGAACTCATCGCAGGAAGCAGACGCCACCCATCTCACGGACGCCAAGAACCCATGAAAGGCTTCGAAACGCCCCTGAGACGGGTGACCCAGGGATGATGAAACCCACTGCTCTGGAGCTGGAAAGCAGACCACTCCATCCCCCGGTGGAGGGCCGGGAGGAGAATCTTTTGTTACCTTTGCATTTAATTGTGCCGCATGCCCAAGTGGCTGCGGTACCCAAGAGTTCAGCAAGAGCAGTTTCCTTGTTCCCTGGTCACATACCCACTGTGCACGGCCGTCATCAAGACCACCGTCCACCACTCCATTTTGGCAGGTTTGGCGCTCCAGCGGCGGTCTCCCCACCCCTGAGCACCCAGCTGTGGCACAAATCCACCCGAGATGTGACAGTTTCCATGGGTCACGAGGACAGGCCTCTTCCTCCCCCATCCCAGGCTGTTCCGGGGGTGGTCACAAGGAGCCAGGTAAGTACTTTGATGTCCCTGAACTCAGCATGGCCACGACACGGTGTGGCACTTCAGGCTCTGCCCCGCCATGAGGCCCCACCCGCCAGTATGTCCGATGAGATAGTCCCCTTGGTCCCACTCACCCGGAGCTTGGACGCGTGGCTTGCGCTTTCCAACCCGTCACGATGGTTGGTCCGGACTATCCGACTCGGCTACGCGATTCACTTCGCCAGGCGTCCACCCGGGTTCAGCGGCACCCACTTCACCTCGGTGAAGGGCGAGAACGCTGCTACCTTGCACGCAGAGATCGCTACCCTCCTACGGAAGGATACAATAGAGCCTGTCCCTCCAGCCGAGATGAAGAAGGGGTTTTACATTCCCTACTTCATTGTACCACTGTATTGGCAGTGGGTTGCGGCCAATCTTGGACCTGTGAGTACTGAACCGGACTTTAAACAGACTCCCGTTCAAGATGCTGACACAAAGACACATTCTAGTGAGTGTCCAGCAACAAGATTTGTTCACGGTGGTAGACCTGAAGGACGCGTACTTCCACGTCTCGATTCTACCTCAACACAGACCCTTCCTGCAGTTTGAATTCGAGGGTCGGGCGTATCAGTACAAGGGCCTCCCTTTTGGCCTGTCCTTGTCCCCTTGCGTCTTCACGAAGGTCGCAGAGGCAGCCCTTGCCCCACTAAGGGAAGTGGGCATTCGCATCCTCAACTATCTCGACGATTGGCTAGTCCTAGCTCACTCTCGGGATGTGTTGTGTGCACACAGGGACCTGGTGCTCTCGCACCTCAGCCAACTAGGGCTTCGGGTCAACTGGGAAAAGAGCAAGCTCCTCCCAGTTCAGAGCATCTCGGCTTGGAGTTGGACTCAGTCTCGTTGACAGCGCATCTCACGAGCGAGCATGCACAGTCAGTGTTGACCTGTTTGAAGGCGTTCAGACAGAAGACAGCGGTTCCACTGAAAATGTTTCAGAGGCTCCTGGGGCATATGGCATCCTCAGCGGTGGCCACTCCGCTTGGGTTGATGCATATGAGACCGCTTCAGCACTGGCTTCAGACTCGAGTCCTGAGATGGGTATGGCACCTCTTCAGCACTTGGATCGACCACTCATTTCTACGGGCAGGCGTTCCCCTAGAGCAGGTCTCCAGGCGTGTCGTGGTTACGACAGATGCCTCCAGAATGGGCTGGGGCGCTGTATGCAACGGATGAGCCACCGGCTCATGGACGGGCCCGCGGCTGCATTAGAACATCAACTGCCTCGAGTTGCTGGCATTTCTGCTTGCCTTGCAGAGGTTTTGGCCGTTAATCCAGGGCAAGCACCTCAAGTCGCTGCAAGCCACTCACATCCCGGGCGATCTCAACACTGCAGCGGATGCGCTGTCATGGCAGGTTACCCTCAGGGGAGAGTGGAGACTCCACCCTCAGGTGGTCCATTCGGGAGTCGATTCGGGCAGGCACAGATAGACCTGTTCGCCTCCCAAGAATCCTCCCACTGCCCGCTCTGGTACGCCCTGACTGAGGCACCTCTTGGTATAGATGCGCTGGCACACAGATGGCCCCCTGGACTTCGCAAATATGCATTTCCTCCAGTGAGCCTACTTGCACAGACCCTGTGCAAGGTCAGGGAGGATGAGGAGCAGGTCACTCTGGTAGCACCCTACTGGCCTACCCAGACATGGTTCTTGGACCTCATGCTCCTCGCGACAGCCCCCCCTGGTGAATTCCCCTGAGGAGGGACCTTCTTTCTCAGGGACGGGGCATCATCTGGCACCCGCGACCAGACCTCTGGAATCTCCATGTTTGGCCCCTGAACGGGACGCAGAAGACTTAAGCGGCCTTCCACCGGCGGTGGTAGACAGGATCACTAAGGCTAGGGCGCCCTCTACAAGGTGCCTGTATGCCTTTAAGTGGCATCTGTTCTCTAAGTGGTGTTCTTCCCGATGCGAAGACCCCCAGAGATGCGCAGTCGGATCGGTGCTTTCCTTCCTGCAGGAGAGGTTGGAAGGGCGGCTGTCCCCCTCCACCTTGAAGGTGTATGTATCCGCTATAGCGGCACACCATAACACAGTGGACAGTAAGTCCTTAGGGAAGCACAACCTGATCATCAGGTTCCTGAGAGGCACCAGGAGGTTGAATCCCTTCAGACCGCGCCTCGTTCCCTCATGGGACCTCACTGTAGTTCTTCAGGGTCTATGGAGAGCCCCTTTTGAGCCCTTGCAGTCAGCTGAGCTTAATGCACTCTCTTTGAAGACTGCCCTCCTGACTGCGCTCACTTCTATCAAGAGGGTAGGAGACCTGCAAGCATTCTCTGTCAGCGAAACGTTCCTAGAGTTCGGTCCAGGCTACTCTCACTTGATCCTGAGACCCCGACCGGGCTATGTGCCCAAGGTTCCCACGAACCCTTTTAGGGACCAGGTGGTGAACCTGCAAGCACTGCCCCAGGAGGAGGCAGACCCAGCCCTGAAGTTGCAGTGTCTGGTGCACGCTTTACGCATTAATTTGGATCGCATGCAGAGCTTTAGTGTCTCTGAGTAGCTCTTTGTCTGCTTTGGTGGACAGCGGAAAGGAAGCGCTGTCTCCAAGCAGAGGATCGCCCACTGGCTCATTGATGCCATAACAATGGCATATCATGCCCAGGATGTGCCGCCCCCGGCAGGCCTACGAGCCCATTCTACCAGGGGTGTAGCGGCCTCTGGGCCTTGACCAGTGGCGCCACTCTAACAGACATTTGCAGAGCAGCGGCCTGGGCAACACCCAACACCTTTGCAAGGTTCTACAATCTCCGGGTGGAACCGGTTTCATCCCGTGTAGTGGCACACACAAGCAGGTAAGTCCGGGACAGCTGGCCGGGTGTATCGCTTGTGCATAGCGCCTTTCACCTCCCCTGAGCTGAAGACGTGCGCTGTTGACTCCCAGTAGTGTTCACAAACTGTGTTCCCTGGATGATTTCCTCCAAGCCCTGTGGCAGATGAGTTTGCGTAGAAACTCGCTGCCGGCTCAGTACATGTGCTAACTAAGCCCTGTACTGGGGTAGGTGCTATGCATGTGGTGGTTCCCTGTAGGTAACCCCATTCAACATATATCTTCCGCTAATTCGTTTCCCTGTTGGTAAACTGCATCTGCCTTAGGCAGAGGCCCCTCTGCCCCAGTCACCATGCTTGTAGAAACTCCTCCCCCGTAGGGTAGGACCTACCATGGGACTTCTCTGCATGACATAATTCCAACAAAGCTCGGCAAGACCATGTGACATATTTCCACTCTCTGGGCGGGGTGTGGTCTCTGTCGACACAACATCGACACAACGTTGAGTGAGTGACAGATAGGGAACATCCTGGTTACTTGCGTAACTTCCATTCCCTGATGGAGGGAACGAGACGTTGTGTCCCTCCTGCCACAACACTGAACTACACGCTGAAATGGCCGGGACCTTGTCTCGGCTCCTCAGCACAAAACCTGAATGAGTGGTTGCATACCAGCTCCTTTTATACCCGTTTGTCTGGGGAAGTGGTATGCAAATACCACTCACCAATTTTCATTGGCCTTTTATCAAAGACCAGAGGTGTCTCGGGCTCCCAAGGGTGACCCCTAGTGTCACTACATCGACACAACGTCTCGTTCCCTCCATCAGCGAATGGAGGTTACGCAAGTAACCAGGAAGTTATGTGCTGCCGAATGTTCAGCAAAAACAACAAAAGAATTGGAGAGCTCATCTGCGGTGCCATCTTCACCTTCATCAAAAAGGAGACAATGTCAGCATAAAAGTAATCCATACGACTCCAGTGGTTTAATCAGTGTTTTCTGAAGCAATCCAATTGGTTTTGGTTGAGAACAGACCAAAATATGACTCCTTTTTCACTGTACATCTTGCCATTGCAGTCTCTAGGCACGATCATGATTTCAAGCTCGACTACACTTCCTAGTGCTTTAGGCATGTGCGGAGTGCTAGATGGCGCTATACGATGTGTAAACAATCTTGAAATGATATTCGTGCTCAGAGTTGAGATATTCTTCTAAAAATCTTTGTTTGTGTTCTGCAGAAGAAAGAATGTAATACACATCTTAGATGGCATGAGGGTGAGTAAACAATGAGATAATTTGCATTTTGTTGGTGAACTGACCCTTTAATTCAGGTTTCCAGACTATTTTTTAGAAAATGGTCAAAATATAGCATTGGAATCTTTGTAAATGCTTTCGGTGTAAATATTTTATATTTTCAAATAAATTAGATGCAACATACTTTAACTTTAACAGGCCTTAAAGGGATAGTCCATCCAAAAATGAAAACACTGTCATAATTTACTCACCCTCATGTTGTTCCAAACATGTATGACTTTCTTTCTTTTGAGGAGCACAGATTGTAATGTTAACAAGAAAGTTACAGCTTCAGTCACTATGCACTTTTATTGTATGGGTGAAAAAAGATGCAATAAAAGGGAATGGTGACTGACGCTTACATTCTGCCAAACATTTCCCTTTGTGTTCCACAGAAGACACTCATACGGGTTTGGTGGGTGAGAGTGAGTGAATAATGACATAATTTTTTGGTGAATTATCCCTTTAACACAGGCACATTATATCCAGTCAAACTGCAAAGTGCAAAGTCTTCAGAGCTGAGCTCTACAGTTCTTGAATGGATGATTAGCTTCTCTGTACTCCTAGGGAATATTCACCGCAATGCGTATGTCTTATAATCAATTAACAAGCACGAGTCTTATTGTATGGCCATATTCACTGCCGTATATAAATATATATATATATATATATATATATATATATATATATATATATATATATATATATATATATATATATATACATACATACATACTGACACAGGGCGATCATAGACATTCACACAACACACAATCCCACCTGCATAAAAGTAATGGCTTGTGAGCGATAAAGTCTCTCCATTTCCTGGCCTGTCCGGACTAGTCTGCTGTTATCGTGCAAGTTGGAAGATTCAGCTCAGCTGCAGGCCCATGCTGCACACTTCACTTGTCCTAGATTAACACTTATCTCCCAGTGCCACAAGAGTGCCAGTCCCAGTAATGAATGAGATGGGAAGAAAGCCATCTAGGCTCAAATGTCTGGCTCATGTCATAGCAAAAGTGTCCATACCACACCAGTTTGTCTTCTCAGAGTAGAAAAGTCACAGTTCAGCTAGAGCTATGGACCTGTACCTCATGCAAGTAAAGGAAAGCTTTGAAAATACTGAAAAGACAAAGGTGACAGACTCATTTCTAGTGCAGCTGACTTGTCAGGCATTGCTACATGGGCACACAGGGTGCAAAAATGACTTTTGATAATAGATCAATAGATCAATGATTGATTGGAAGTGAAATTATGAAATTTTAATCACCAGGACCTTTGGGCACTTCAGGTAGCCGGTCCAAACAAAAGCTGACACATGCTTTATAATTTATCTGAGGGAGTGTTTCCTCTTGCAGTCTGTTTTCTATAGAGAGTTTGACTCTTTAAAGCACTGGATTGGTTCTGGCCATAACTGCTGTGTGGGCACTGCAAAAAATAGTTTTTTACTCTGTATTTTTGTATTGTTTTTCAGTAAAAGTAGCAAAACATCTTGACACTTTAGAAGCAAAATAGCATACATTTTGTTTAAGAGAAATCTGACAAAATGTAATAAAATAGGTTAGAAAAATACACTTAATTCTCAAAAAAAGGAACGTTTATTTCCCCTTCTGTCACTCATTCAACGCTGTGTTGATGTAGTGACACTAGGGGTCGCACTTGGGAGCCCCAAACACCTCAGATATTTGAGAAAAGGCAATGAGAATTGGTGAGTGGAATTTGCATGCCACTCCCCCGGACATACGGGTATAAAAGGAGCTGGCTCGCAACCACACAGATTTTTTCTTCGGAGCCGAGCGGTTGTACTAATAGTGAGCTGAATACTACTGCTGTTCCATTCACCTCTTAAGAAGCATATGCTGTGGGACATACGGCGCATTTCCAGCGGCTTTCTCTCCTCCTGCACGACGAGTGCAGATTTCGCCCCTGGGTGCTTCGACAGTGCTAAAAGAGTGTATATTCCTGCTAAAGAGTATATTTTCTCTATTAGAGCATACACATTGATGTTGAACGTCTTTTTAAAGACACGTCTTTATAAAGATGCCTTTCCATCTTTGTGTGATTCCTGGATGCGGTCGCTATCTCTCCGCTTCCGACGGCATGGGCGCTGCCTCACGTGTCTGGGCAGCGATCACACTGAGGCAGCATTCGTGGATGGTTCATGTTCTCATTGCAAGAATATGACCATGGCAACATTGCGGTCGCGGCTTTCCTTCTTCCAGGGGGAGGCAACTCTAGCCGCCCCCCGCGCCTCGCCTTTTACCTCTGGGTACGAGGCCGGCCCGCTGGCGCTGGAGGTGGTTTGGGGGCTTCAATGGGCGTGGCTCCGCCGGGTAAATCCCCACAGACCTCCCATTTCCCAGCACGCTCGTTTTCCCCCGGTGAGTTCCGAGAGGAGACCAGCTCACCCCAGGGCCAGCTTAGTGTCCCTTTTGGAGCTCTGGAGCGGGGTGAGTGCTCGTTCACTACGTCGGAGAGTGTACAGGCGATGTCAGACTCCGAGGAATCGACTGGGCTGCCACCTTCAGGTCGGCCCACCCAGTCTGAGGCTGATGGCAAGATGACCACCATGCTTGCCCGGGCCGCCACGTGTGTCGGGTTGGAATGGAACCTTCCACCCTCCCCTGAGCCCTTGCAGCTAGATGATTGGTTCTTCCTGTAAGTGCATGACGAGCTGACGAGTTTGTGGAGGGCACCTTTTTCTGCCCAAAACCGACCTCCCAGCTCGTCCGCTCTCACTACCCTCGATGGCGGGGCGGCCCACGGGTATACAGAGGTCCCTCAGGTGGATAAGTTGGTTGCGATGCACCTGTGCCTGCAATGCGCAGCCACCTGGCGGGATCACCCAGCACTCCCTTCCAAGGCCTGTAGGATGACGTCGTCTCTGCTCTGCATGCTATGGCCCTCCTGCAAGTACACCAGGCCAAGGCACTAAGGGAAATGCACGTGGGTAGTCCTGATCCCGATGTGATGCAGGAGCTGTGCTCGGCGACCGACCTCGCCCTCCGGGTGACGAAGGTCATGGCGTGAGCACTTGGGCAGATGATGTCCACCCTTGTGGTCCAGGAACGCCACCTGTGGTTGAATCTGGCCGAGATGAGGGACGCGGACAAGGTTCGCTTTCTCAACGACCCCATACTCCCAGATCGGCCTATTTGGTGACACCATCGAGGACTTCACCCAGCAGTTCTCGGCAGTGAGGAAGCAGGCGGAGGCTTTACAACACATCTTGCCCCGGCACGGCTCAAGATCCCATGTCCTGTCTGCTCGCCGAGGGCATCCTCCTGTGGCAGCGAAAGCCCAGGCAGCTCCGCCTCAGCCCAAGTCCAGTTCTCGGCCCCAGCATAGAGCCCCCCACAGGAAGATGACGCCCCCCGCCTCACGGGCCGGCACAAGGACCCGGAAGGCTCCTAAGCGCCCCTGAGACGGACGACCCAGGGAGCGAGATGTCTGCTGAAAACCTGGAGCTGGTATCCAGACCACTCCATCCCCTGGTGGAGGGCTGGGAGGTAAATCCTTGGTTTCCTTTTCTTTTATGTTCGCCGCACCCCAAACGAGCTGCGGTACCCACATTCTCAAAAGAGCAGTTTGCTCACTCCCTGGGTCACATAGCCAGTGTTTACAACCACCGTTATCATGGCAACTGGGCATTGAGCACTTGCGACTTAGATGCCACGAACGCAGGCCCCCCACCTTCGTGCGTCCGGTCGCACAACACTCACACCCATGGCTAGGTGGTTGTGACAGACTACGAGGACGGTCAAAAAGTCCCTCCTCCCCCGTTGCTGACCCCCCCGACGCCAGGTACATGGAGCAAGGTAAGTGCTTCGAGGGTCCCCTCAGCGCAGCCACGAGTTCGAGACAAAGCGAGGCTCCTCGACGTGGCATCCCCTGCTCCCTCCCGCCACGAGGCCCCACCCACAGGTACGTAAAACGCGATCGTCCCCTTAGTGCCACTCGCCCGGAGCTTGGATGCGTGGCTAGCACTTTCCAACCCATCGCAGTGGTTGGCCAGGACCATCCGACTCGGCTACGTGATTCCGTTTGCCAGGCGCCCGCCCCGGTTCAGCAGCATCCGCTTCACTTCGATGAGGGGCGAGAACGCCGCCACCTTGCGTGTGGAGATCGCGACCCTTCTGCGCAAAGGCGCGATAGAGCCTGTCCCTCCAGCTGAGATGAAGAAATGGTTTTACAGCCCTTACTTCATCGTACCGAAGAAAGGCGGTGGGTTGCGGCCAATCTTGGACCTGCGAGTTTTGAACCGGGCCTTGCACAGACTCCCGTTCAAGATGCTGACGCCAAAGCACATTTTGGCTTGTGTCCGGCATCATGATTGGTTTGCGGCGGTAGACCTGAAGGACGCGTACTTTCACGTCTCGGTTTTACCTTGACACAGACCCTTCCTACGGTTTGCTTTCAACAGCCGGGTGTATCAGTACACGGTCCTCCCCTTCGGCCTGTTCCTGTCCCCTCACATCTTCATGAAAGTCGCAGAGGCAGCTCTTGCCCCGTTAAGGGAAGTAGGTGTCCGCATTCTCAACTACCTCAATGACTGGCTGATTCTAGCTCACTCTCGAGAGTTGCTATGCGCACACAGGGACCTCGTGCCCAGGCACCTCAGCCGGCTAGGGCTTCGGGTCAACTGGGAAAAAAGCAAGCTCTCCCCGGTTCGGAGCATCTCTTTTCTCGCCATGGAGTTAGACTCAGTGTCGATGATAGCGCGCCTCATGAGCTCACGAGCACGCGGTGCTGAACTGCCTGAAGTCATTCAAGCAGAGAACAGCGGTTCCACTGAAACTTTTTCAGAGGCTCCTGGGGCATATGGCATCCTCAGCGCTGGTCACGCCACTAGGGTTGATGCATATGAGACCGCTTCAGCACTGGCTTCAGACTCGAGTCCTGAGATGGGCATGACAACACAGCGACAGTAGCATATATAAATCGCCAAGGCGGCCTACGCTCACGTCACATGTCGCAACTCGCCCGCTGTCTCCTCCTATGGAGTCAGCGGCGACAGAGGTCGCTGCGGGCCACTCACATACCAGGCAACCTCAATGCCACAGCGGACATACTGTCATGACAGGTGACACTCAGGGGAGAGTGGAGACTCCACCCCCATGAGGTCCAGCTGATTTGGAGTCGGTTCGGCAAAGCACAAGTAGATTTATTTGCCTCCCGAGAAACCTCCCACTGCCCACTCTGGTATTCTCCGATGGGGGCCCCCCTCGGCCCAGATGCACTGGCACACAGCTGGCCCCAGGGGCTGTGGGGATGTGGGGAACTATACAATGTTTTTTGGGGCTTTGGGGGAGGATACGTGCAGACCGGTGCACCTGCTACTACGCACGCAGCAGCTTGCTTGCACCTGCACCGGCAGCACGGTTCAGCTAGTTGTGGCATTTCATATAGGGACCCCTAGTGTCACTACATCAACACAACATCGAGTGAGTGACAGAAGGGGAACGTTTCGGTTGCTGTCGTAACCTCTATCCCCTGATGGAGGGAACAAGACGTTGTGTCTCCCCTGCCATAACGCTGTACTACCCGCTGAAATGGCCGGGACCCTGTCTTGGCTCCTCAGCACAAAACCTGAATGAGTGGTTGCGAGCCAGCTCCTTTTATACCCGTATGTCTGGGGGAGTGGCATGCAAATTCCACTCGCCAATTCTCTTTGGCCTTTTCTCAAAGATCTGAGGTGTTTGGGGCTCCCAAGGGTGACCCCTAGTGTCACTACATCGACACAACATCTCGTTCCCTCCATCAGGGAACGGAGGTTACGACAGTAATGAGACATTTCTTACCACATTGATAAATGTTTTCTTGTTGTACGCATAAACCTCGCTAAATTGTATTAAATTTATCTGAAAACAAGACTTAATATCTTAAGTGACTTTACTTAAGTAAATCTATCTTGTTTTAAGATAAGTAAAAAAATAAATAAAAAAAATCATGTTTACTTGACAAAAGGCCAAAAGAATTAATTCAAAATCCAAAAAAAAAAAAAAGACTTGTGATGTTCCACATGTAGTGACGTCTTAAAGGCCCCATTATGCCAAATTACTGACAAGTGCCATCACCCATCAAACATTTTTGCATCAGTTTAGTTGTGATCATCTTTTCTTCTGTTAACATGTGCAGTCAACCTCAGAGACACAGGGTCTGGTTCTGTGGGAACCAGGAAGTGATTACATGCATATAAACTATAGTAAGTGTGATTTTGGTTAGTAAAATATGCATTCCTGTTGACTGTATTACATAATTTACAAAAAATAAAATAAAATACAACTCGCTCTTGGTGCCACTCTGTGGACATTTCATCTAGAAACTGGAGCATGATTCCAGAAAATTGCTTGAAACTGAACGGACCGCTCTCAGCTCCGCATACAGAGAGCCCTTCATGTCACATGCTCTCTCTCTGGAAGGGAATGCTTTTGGGTGCAGAAGACCCAGTCAAGAAAACTCTGCCAAATGTTCCAGTCAGTCATTGGCAGAGAGTCTGTGCGGAAGCTTTAGAGAGGGTTTCTCCGGGTGACGTCAAGTCTGCTTGAGGAGCTAAGAAATGAATTTTATTTTCCTTTTTCTATCCCTTTCCCTCATTTGCTCACAGTCTCTGAGTGAAGCTCTCAGGCTCAAGATATGTGTACCACTATTACAGGACTAATCCATCCATGACAGCTTTCAATTTCCTTGGGCAAATTTTTGCACCCCCTCAAAACCCCCCTCAAAAAGGTGCATACCTGTCTGGATTAGAAATCTCTTTAAATTTGTACACTTTTCCAGGGACTCCACCCCTTAAAAAAACTTAATTAGGTTTCGGCAGAAGCGGCATACCCCCATTCATGCCCCGTGCACGTGCCCCCTCAGATTGTTGCAGCAAGTGGATTTTCAAGGCAACTTCTAAAATAAATATCTGTATCTTTAAAAATTAAGTTCAAGGAAAATTCAAGATTCAAAATTCAGAACTCGATACTCGTATGACTTTTTTAAGTTCAGTTGCCATTTTTCCCAGTTTATTAAAGCTAAAGTGTGTTATTTTTGTGACACTAGCGTCACCAAACAGAATTGCAAAAATAATGTTTTTTCCAACGGTTTCCCGACCAGTCCCCCCATCTACTACTGGTCGCACTAACAAATAGCCCCGCCTGACATTCAGGCGATTGGAGTCAATTTTGGCCTAGTTAGGATGCTTAAACAAAAACAATGTTTCAATGGTAAATTTGTTGGGGAAATCAACCTACTAAAGGTTAACTTATAGTAACTTAAAAGAAAAAGTATTTTAACATTGAAAAAATCAATAACTTCAGCTAAAAAAAAAAAAGCCCTATATATTAGGTGTAATTTTGAACCCAGGTCACATTGCACATTAAATAAAAACTGTACCGCTAGACTATAACCATCTTACATGTATATAATTAACATATATAAATGTATATCTAAGAAGTAGTGAAGAAAATTCTTGCCTAGTGCCTTTCTAAATATATGTGCATGACACCCATGGGCCACAAACTGTGATTGAATCACCCTGAATCAATTTAGTGTACTAATGGAATGATGGCCTTGAAATCCAGTCTATCACTATATACCATCATCTCATACTAAACTCTACAAGCAAGCTGGGAGTCGGATGAAATGTCTCTTATAGACCAGAAACAGCAATGTAATGTGCATCTCTATTCCTGCTAGGCAAATTTGAAGTCATGCAACCAACATCTATGTGTCTGAAAAACACTGATGCCTCGGAAAATATTTTGACACAGACGTGTGGATGCAATTGCATCTACATGTGGATGCAATTGTGCATGCTACACCTACAGTATACTATACATCAGTACATATAAAAACATAAATATGTATAAAAAAGTATATACTTGAATTACCCTTCAAAAGACACAGCCAGTGACACATAGCTATTACTATATAGCAATCACAAAAACACTATAATAACTGACAAGATAAGCTGTCCTTGCATGCCAGCGAAACATCTCTCCACAAACCCGCATCACAGTGTAATAACCATTGTGTATTCCTAGACATGTACTGATGCATGGAAATTATTGAACATCAAGAAGAGGAAATAGATTTGCACTATGTTAAATACATAGATATATGTCTTCAATGTTTGTTGTAATGCAATTTAAATGTTTTTTTTTAAATGTCTTAGATGCAAAGAGATGTCCTTTTAAAAGACTTTTATCCTTTGGTTAATCATGTGTTTAAAACACATTGCTCTTTCATTTATAAACATGATGTCCACATATGTGGATTTTGGGACATTATTCCCTCAAAAGTAAAAAAAAAAAAAAAAAAAAAAAAAAAAACATTTTGGTTATTTTTAATAACTTTCAACATTAACACATCTGTGGCTCATTTTGCTTCAATTTAATATACATTTTGTTATATTTTATTTAGTTATCACTGTAAAATACGGTTCTATTCATTAACATTAGTGTCATGTGTATTTTGTTGATTCATGTCTTTTATTTTGAAAAGTTTAGTTCCTGTTCCCTTGTCATGTGAATTCATGTTTTCCCTCCGTGTTCACGTGTCTTGTCTTTTCATTGGTTGATTGTTTAATTAGCTTGCTATCAGTTCTGTATGTTCATTGGTTTATGTTCCCCCATGTCCATGTATTTAAGCCTCATGTTTTCCACTGTGTCTTTGTCAAGTATTGAATGTGAGTGTAGATGTTTATGTCAGGCCATGGTTATGTCACGCCATGTTTTTGTCAAGTTATGTTTATATTTAGATAGGGTTATTGGTTATCAGGTTTGTAAATAAACTGCACTTGGGTTCTTCATCTTCACGTCATCATCATCATTGCCAGCATTTTTACAATTAGTTAATGCATTCTTATATTTACTGTGCAATTTCACATTAAGAATCAGTGGGTTCATCCAAAAGCTGAAAAATCTTGCTTTCAGAGTGAAAATAAGGTGCATTTCAAATTGTTCTGCGACCAGTGCAGACAGAGCACACTAGAGCTTAAGTAATTCACTAAATAGGGAGCATCCTATAGCTCTCTATGCAAATAAGTGCATTCAATCCAAATTTCCTATCAAAAGTTCAGTTTGGACCACTCAACATGTTTGGCAGACATGGGAAAATGGTAATCAGTACATAGATTCAGAATGTATAATGCATGTTTTTTTTTTTTTTGTTTTTTTTTTTTACATGGTTGGGTTTGATTGGATGATGCTGGCCATTACTTTGAATCAGAATTAATTATGCTCATTTCTGATGTAATGTCTGTAACATCTCAAACATGAAACACCAACACTTCTGGAAACATAATAAACAATTTGATGGAAAAAATCGGACTTTTTATAGATTGGTATTATTTAAAATTTCATAACTTGGTCCTGCTGTACACATATATGTGGATATAATTTTTAGGAAAACTATGTGCCCTAGGAGAAAAAAAAAAAAGTTTTTTTTTTTTTTTTTGCTTGTTTATTAGGTGCTACTAGTTACAATCAAAAAGGGAAATGGATGACCGATGTGTGTTGACTGAATTTGAAAACACTGTCTCCAGAGGCTAAAGCGGTAAGTTTTTCAGAGCATATAAACAAGTGTGACATCCATTTATATCCAGGAGAGTTTGCCAGAAGCCAGTTGTAAAAAGAATTGTTTTCAGCTGAACAGGGTGTTTTATTTAATCTTTTATTTAATTTTTTTTTATTTAATTTCAGCAGCAGAACTTTCGACCTAATATCACCAAATTAACAGTGAAATCAGTTTGACATCAACCTACGAATGGCTCATCACATTACACAAGAGACAATATTTTAACTTTGAAAAAAAGTTACAGCTTTAAAATTAGCTTTGGGTCAACCTTCTCTAAGCAGACAAAATTTCTTTGGTGTGTGGGATTCTGGTGCTTAGCCTAGTGTGATGGCATTATTTCAAACTAAGTTTAATATTTTCTCTGAGAAGTCTCGCCCCTATCATATCTCATCTGTAACGAAAATACACTATCAATTTAGTCTGAAATAAAGATGTTAATTATCCATCTGGATATGATCGTATCCACTTTGGTATCTACATGTTGGTTTTCATCTCTAACAAGGGGCATAATTACATCCAATTTATTTTCTGAACTCATTAATTCTTTTATTCATATTGTACTTTCAACACTGTGGACCAATATGGATCCACATATAAAGAAAATAACACGTTTGCTGTTTTTAAACTGATGCCAAACATTGTACTTAATATTCTATGCAAAAGGCACATTATACAAGCACTGGCATTATAAAGTGCAATCTTTAAGAGGGGAAATTGCCCCTGATGCTCAAATGAACATCACAACTACATAAATTCAATTTTTATGATCCTTCTTCAACATTAATGGAGACTAGCCATTGAGAATACAGTATATCCTTTACTTACATGGCTCTTGAGCATAGCTAATATGTTTTAATTAGCTTTAACTGTAGATAATATGTTAAACTAATGCCTCTGACATTTGCAGAGGAAAATGTTGTTTGCTCAAAAGAAGATAACAAATCCACATACTAATACAAAAGCTGATAATATCGTATTACTGTCAAACATGCACCTTCATTGCATGCATATTTTCACTGAAATGTGATATCCCTTCAAAAAGGGGAAATTACAAAAACAATCTACAATGTCACTTCTGTTTCATTTCAAGTCCTGTATTCATACAAGTGGGGCTGTTCTATTAGTAGTCTATAGTTCTTAGATATTCAAGCAATATTACCCCAAATGTCGAAACAGATTAGAGGACCAGAACTAACTGTTGTATTAGTAACATAGACTGGAGTGGAGTCGAGTCTGATTTAAGATCAGTGAAGCTCTAGCCACGAGTCTGTAACAGCCTTTCATAGACATGAAGTTTGTGTGTGTATCACCATATTTTGCACATCAAACTGTATGTAGTTTCAACACTGTATTGGCATTGCGATCATTTAGCAATCACTTCAATCACAAACAGGCTCCATTTATTACCAGTCATTGATTTTGTCATTGTTGTTGTCACCATGAGATGAAAGGGCACAGCACACGTCAGTCTCTATGATGATGAGAGTTTACTAGGCAGGCAAATGCTATGGAGTCCAAATCAAGTCTGTAAGTCCCAGGTAAACATCTGAAAATGCAATATCAATAGTAATATCACAGCGCAAACATTCTCCAACCTACAGCCTACTGAAGTCAATGAGAGGACCATAAATAAGAAATTTCAAACATATTTTAGAAGTGCGTTTAGAAAAGAATATCAAAGCTGGCATCCTAGAGGCAATATATGGTCATTATTTTAAAGTATTGCACATCGGTTTATTCTACACATTGTTCACACTTTATATCAGGTGTTTTAAAGGGATATTTCACCCAAAAAGGACAATTCTGAAAATGTTATTTACACATCAAAGCCACTGTTGGTGTTAATTTTAGAGGCTGTATGCAGATACATAAAGTTTGTCAGTTTGTGTGCAATATAAGTCAAGCTCTATGAATGATAGTATATAAGTCTAGGATTCTCCAGGTTCTCTAGATTGCTCAAATGCCCTTCTAGTGCTCCTGTAATCAGATCGAGGTCAGGCCTGAATCAGCCACAGAATCAGTCATTGAATCTTTAAGCACTAGCTGCTTCCATCTTATCAAAAAGGTCGGAAGATTTATTAATTTACCCGTCCTTGGTGACTATATGGTGATTCTTCATTGAAACTTCGTTTCAGCCCAAGAATGGTCTTTGTGTCTGGTTTAAAATGCTTTTAATATTCAGTACTTTGCCCAATTTATACTTTAGTGGAATGGGAAGTGCAAAAGAAGACATCCTTGCAGGGCCATGGAGAGAAGACTCCCAAATATGGGTGACTGGCTTATTTTCTTATAAAGAAATTATGTAATAATTTACTAACCTTCATGTTGTTCCAAACCCATATGACTGTCCTTATGAATGAATATCTTGGGCCGTCTTCTCAATACAATGGCAGTTTATAGTGCCTAATTTTAAGCTTAAAGGACCCAAAAGTGTGTGTCATATTCCAAGTTTTCTGAAGGCATACAATCACTTTGTGTGATGAACAGACTGAAATTTAAGTTGTTTGATTTGTCTCAAATCAAATCAAATCATTAATAAAGTTCTTAAATCACATTTGGTGGCTACATTGATAACATCAAACCTTATTGGTTTTTGTGAAATTACGTCATGACGTTTGGCTACGTGACGCGATGAGAAACAATTTATGAGGTTTATTATTTCAATGTAGCTGCCAAATTTGATTTAAATTTTCTCTCACTCTCTCTCTCTCTCTCTCTCTCTCTCTCTCCTCTCTCTATCTCTCTTTGCATAGCATCTCAATTTGTTTTTACATTTTTTTTTAATTATTATTATTGCATTTATACATACAGAGAGACAAACAAGAAATGTTTTACAGTGAAGAAAATTACAAACGTATTGAGGGAAAAGGAAAAAAAGAGAATACATAAGTAAATTAGAGAAAACAAAAAGGGAGGTAAACATAAGAGATTGATAAGTACAAATAAAGAACAGCAATATACAGGTGCATCTCAATAAATTAGAATGTCGTGGAAAAGTTCATTTATTTCAGTAATTCAACTCAAATTGTGAAACTCGTGTATTAAATAAATTCAATGCACACAGACTGAAGTAGTTTAAGTCTTTGGTTCTTTTAATTGTGATGATTTTGGCTCACATTTAACAAAAACCCACCAATTCACTCTCTCAAAAAATTAGAATATGGTGACATGCCAATCAGCTAATCAACTCAAAACACCTCCAAAGGTTTCCTGAGCCTTCAAAATGGTCTCTCAGTTTGGTTCACTAGGCTACACAATCATGGGGAAGACTGCTGATCTGACAGTTGTCCAGAAGACAATCATTGACACCCTTCACAAGGAGGGTAAGCCACAAACATTCACCTGTATGTGCAGCAAATAAATAAATATAGTTTCAAAAGTTAAGGGGGAAAAAAGGTAAGAGAGTAACAGTGAATAAAGTTTAATATATATATATATATATATATTTCTTTTAAGAAACCTGTTGAACAATTAACTGGTGGGTATATGGTACAACTTTAGCAAATTAACTTTTGTATATGTATTTTGATATATGTATACTAACATTAATATGTGTAGAGATGTAATAATAAGGGGGAGGGGAAAAAAAACTATGTATATATTAGCTTTGCAGTAGACAAGGGGTGTGTATTTATGTGATGTGGAATAGTACATTTTTGGACAATTCAGTATTTACTAATAGCTCCAGGCTACCGTGCATGGCGGCGATCCAGGGCACATATTCCCCCCGCCGCGGCCACCCAAGCGAGGGTCTACAAACCCATCCCCAGCCGCAATACCAGGACCCCCCAAATTTGATTTAAGCACTTTACTTTTGGAGTGTTTTTGAGGCTGCAGCCACAGATCTGGATGAGCTCACAGATACTGTTACATCATATATCAGTTTCTGTGAGGATATGTGCATTCTTACTAGGACTTATTTAAAGTTCTGTAGGTTTACAGCAGAGCTCAGGCAGCTTCGTCAGGCCAAAGAGGATGCTTACAGGGGTGGGGATAAAGTATTGTACAATCAGGCCAGGAACACACTGAACAAGGAAATCAGAGTGGCTAAAAGAAGATACTCTGAGAAACCTCCTAACGACCCTGCATCAGTGTGGAGTGGCATGAAACAACTCACAAATTACAGGACTCCTACCCCCAACCCTGTAGGGACCCAACAACTGGCTGACGACCTGAATGTGTTCTACTGCAGATTTGAAAGGCCCAATCTCACACCCCACACCCACTCTGACCTTCACTTCACACAAACACCAACACCTCCTGCAACCCCCCCTCCTCCCCCCTCCTGCTACTCAATCTGCACTTAAGATCTGTGAAGATGATGTGAGCCGCGTCTTTCGGAAACAAAAGATGAGGAAGGCTTCAGGCCCAGATGGCGTCTTCAATCCTGTGCTAACCAGCTGGTCCCCATCTTCACACACAGATCTTCAATAGATCACTGGAGCAGTGTGATGTCCCATGCTGCTTCAAACGTTCAATCATTATTCCTGTCCCAAAGAAACCAAAAATCACATGACTTAATGACTACAGACCTGTCGCCCTGTGTCTGTGGTCATGAAATCATTTGAGAGACTGGTGTTGGCCCACCTGAAGGACATCACTGAACCCTTTTTAAATCCCCTTCAATTTGCTTATCGAGCAAACAGGTCTGTGGATGATGCAGTCAACATAGGATTGCATCATATCCTGCAACATCTGGACAGACCAGGGACATATGCAAGGATCCTTTTTGTGGACTTCAGTTCAGCTTTCAACACCATCATCCCAGCTATACTCCAGAATAAATTACACCAAATCTCTGTTCCCATGTCTATCTGTCAGTGGATTACCAGCTTTCTGACGGACAGGCAGCAGCTTGTGAGACAGGGGAAAATCACTTCTAGCACCTGTACAATCAGCATGTGTGCTCTCCCCACTACTCTTCTCCCTCTACACCAATGACTGCATCGCCAAGGACCCCTCTGTCAAGCTCCTGAAGTTTGCAGATGACACCACTGTCATTGGCCTCATCCGAGATGATGATGAGTCTGCATACAGAAGGGAGGTTGAACAGCTGGCTGTCTGGTGCAGTCAAAACATCCTTGAGCTGAACACGCTCAAAACGGTGGAGATCATTGTGGACTTTAGGAGAAACACCCCAACACTGACCCCCCCCCCCTCACCATTCTAAACAGCACTGTGGCAGCAGTGGAGTCATTCAGGTTCCTGGGCACTACCATCTCACAGGACCTGAAGTGGGAGACCCACATTGACTCCATTGTGAAAAAGGACCATCATAGGTTGTACTTCCTTCGCCAGCTGAGGAAATTCAACTCAGCGGTCATTGAGTCTGTCCTCTGCACTTCAATAACTGTCTGGTATTGTTCAGCTACGAAATCAGACACCAGAAGACTACAAAGGACAGTTAGGACTGCTGAGAGGATTATTGGTTGCCCCTTGCATCACCTTCAAGAACTATACACTTCCAGAGTGAGGAAAAAGGCTGGAAATCACTCTGGACCACACTCACCCTGCCCACTAACTTTTTGAACTGTTGCCTTCTGGCTGACACTTCAGAGCTCTGCACACCAGAACCGTCAGGCACAGGAACAGTTTTTCCCTCAGGCTATCCATCTCATGAACAGTTAAATTGCCCCATTGTGCAATACACAGTTTAGTATTTTTTATATTTATCCAACACATCTAACCTCTTCTGCCATTTCATTACTCTGAAAAAAAAAAAAAAAAAAAAATTTGTACTGTACATAACAGATTGTATTAAATTTGCACTACCCATGTGTATGTGTGTATGTATGTATGTATGTATGTATGTATGTATGTATGTGTATGTGTGTGTCTGTACATATGTGTATAATTAGTTTTATTTTTTATTATTATCTATGTCTTGCTGCTGTTTTTGTATTGTTGTACACTGGAAGCTCCTGTCACCAAGACAAATTCCTTGTATGTATGTATAAGCATACTTGGCAATAAAGCTGATTCTGATTACTGGTGATTTTATTTGAGAGGGAATAATGACTTGAATTTAATTCTGTTCATCACACAAAATGATTGTTTCTTGTATTTATACTGTGGTTTTATTGTGCTTTTTGGTCTTTTTTCTAGCTCTTTTTGAGACTCTTTTCACTGTAATTATGTTAGGGATAATTCACGGTTAGGTGTGCATTAAACGATTTTAAATGCACAATGTGGAGGTGAAGAAACGTCGGGTGGTTGCCTCCGTGGAGTGCATTTAAAATAGTTTAATGCACACCTAGTTGTGGATTATCCCGTTTATACCATGGTCACTTGCCAGCACTGATTAGTTACAGCTGTCATAGATTTTTTTGCAGTGCAAATTATAACTGGAAGAATAAAAAATAATGGTTAATTTTATCTAAGGGCCGTTAGATCTACAGCTCCGCCTGTTCTAAATCAGACACAAAGAAAAAGTAGTGCAACCACACACTTGGTCAAAACTGAATTTAAATGCACAATCCAGAAATAATAATATCCACAGAAAGTACAGGAGTTGACACTCCAGTTGAAATGTATTATTTAAATTCTATTCATTGTCATTTTCACATTAATGTTGAAAAACTGACATTACAAGCATGGCAGTGACAGTACAAGTAGCACATACTGTATGATAAGGGGAAAACCATTCAAAACACTCTGGAACCTGCAAATTTTGACCTCTGAGACATCGGTATGGTATCTATCAAGGCTGCACGATTGGCTGAATTAAGAATTAATCCGCAGTTTGTCCTTGCACGGTAGCACTTCACCGCAAAATGCTGCCTGCATTTTGTTAACAAACAGCGCTTCTCCTTTAGCGTTTGAGTCACAGATGTGTGAGTGCGGGGGGCCTCTAGTGGCTGTAGGCGGCACTTCAGCACAGAAACATAATAAACACAACACATTACAGTTTAAATCATCTTGCGTCACCTTGCTGGAAAGTGAAAGATGCATTTAATAGGTTCTGATTTCCTTCTCTCACCCTCCATAAAAAAAGCTGAATTCCATTATATCAGCTATGCTGAGGAAAGTGGTTAGGAAATGTTTTCAATTGCTACTGCTCACTCTGCTTGCTCTGTAATGTTATGTTGCTATGGTTACAAACAGCGCATTAATATCGAATGGTGGTTAAAACTGTCCGGAACTAGCTGTGCATTCAACAGTTTAAACCGCACGCATTCCAGCCAATCAGAATTGAGTATTCAAACAGTCCATGGTTAAATGGCAAATAAACCCTGTGAAGACTTTTTAAAATTTACTTTTTGTGTTCCATGAAGAAAGTCAAATTGTATTTTTCAATTTCATTTCAACTATCAACTATAAAACAGTAGGTTGAAATTTCTTGAGCTAAACCAAAGTCTTTCTAGCAAATCAGTCCACTGGCGGCCATCTTTGGAATGCTCTCGGAAAGCTATTTGCAGTCATGAAAGTGCAGCTCCAATCTACTTGAATGGGGGAACACCAAATCTAAAAAGCGGTCAGTCATAATAACAATCAAAGAACATATTTTAAATCAGCAGTAAAATCTGAGAACACTGGAATCATAAATTGTGCTTCTTTACCTCAGATTACGCTAAAGAAACACAATTTTCCTGGTTTGTATAGCTAATGCGCATGCGCATTGTCGAGCTGATTGACAGGCGATGTCTGTATCTAAAAGGTGATTGGCTGTTTTACCTGTATGGCAGGACTTCCTTTCTACATCTGTTGACCATTGGGAATTCCAATTTCTCCCATTCATTTTAATAGAATTGGCCCGTCTCTGCTAAATAGTCTCTGGCTAAACTCGATCTGTGTTTACCAAAATTTGAAGCACTGTCCCCAGTGGCCGAAGCAACAAGTGTTGTTAAACGTAAGGCACATGTGAGCTCCCTTTTTAGGGTGAAAAACCACAAAGGGGGGCTAAAAGGGAGTTGTGAAGCGAGTTCTTTTTAGCTATAAATGATGTACTGCAGTAAAGAGGAATAACTCTACTCCCAAACACCAACCCTAAGCCTAACCATCAGTAGAGTAAAAATGGATTACTGAATCATGCTCATCACAATGCGAATGAGAACCTGGAGCTCACACGCTGCTGACACAATGCAGCATGACGGTAAACTCATGAACTAATGCAAAATGTGTGACAGGAGATCGCACTTGTCAGTAACTCGGCAGAATGGGGCCGATGCCAGGGTACTGGAACATTTGGTAGCAACATACTGACTTCCAGTGTGATCATGTTGGGACTATTCCTTTAAAATCAGGTACAATAAAGCTTATTCATATATTTTATCATTAGCTGTTAAAGTTCTGTTAAAGTATCTGAAGCTGCTGCATATGCTTCTTCAATCAATTCAGATATAAAATTCTGATTATAAATTGGGTGGATTGATCCAGAATAGTTTGAGAAAGAATTGCAATTCATCAGTTTTCTCCCCACCCCTAGTGGTATGTGTCCAATCCCAATGCCATCTGATCATCCAAATCACTGAAATGAAAATTGCAGAAGCTTGACCATGATTAGCACCATCACTGTCAATTACCAGGGCCAAACACAACTGCATGCATCATAATTAAAATCAATTAAATGAACTGAATTAAACTTAATTCATTTGTCACATAGAAATGACCAGATGCTGTGGAATCTGGCGTTAGTTTGAAGCTGCAAATGTGTTTGATTACAGTCACTCTTCCAGGAGTCCTTTGCATCACCCATAGGAACAGAGGCAGTGTAGACGAGGCTGGGTTCTTTGGCTCGCTGTAAATGGTGCCATATCAATTCTTGCGTTTTCTCAAGAAAAGTAGATGCTGTAGTGCCTCGGGAAGACTCACTGGCTCATTACTCCATTGATGTTCTCTGACCACTGTCTCATGCTGAATGCTTCACTCAGACAGGAACAACATTAAAGAGCCTCAAGTTTCTCTGGAGCTGCCAGGGTAGAAGATGCTTGCTATGGTAAGACTGACTCACTCTTAGATGGAGGTTTGAAGGCTTGTGTGCCACCTCATTAAAGGCATGGCCATCAAACACTGTTTAAAGATAGAACTATTCCAGAATGCAAGCATGATGTTGAAGCTAGTTGCAGAAGATGTTTAAAGGAATGGTTCACTTACCCAGAATAAAATAAAAAATGTCATCATTTACTCACTCTTATGTTGTTCCAAATCCGCATGATTGTCTTTCATCTGCTCAACACAAAAGGCAATAATTAATGAATGTTCCATTGGCTAAATTCAATACAATGGCAGACAATAGGGGTGATGTCATAACATTTGGTAACGTTTGGTCACAAGAACCATTGTTTGATGATATTGACTTTGCCAGAAAATTTGATATCAGCCCTGTTTATGTCATTATTAATGAACTGATTTGATAGTAAATAACTTAAATTATGGTCTGATAATCATACACAGTGATCGTATGCCTTCAAAAGATTTAATATACGATGTACAAGTGGCATGGACTATTTTATGACACTTTTGGGTGCTTTATTAAAGGGATAGTTCACCCAAAAATTTAAATTCTCACATCATTTACTCACCCTCATGCCATCCCAAATGTGTATGACTTTCTTTCTTCTGCTGAACACAACCAAATATTTTTAGAATAATATTTCAGCTCTGTCTGTCCTCACAATACATGTGAATTGGTACCAAAAATTTGAAGCTCCAAAATGCATATCAAGGCGGCATAAAAGTAATCCATAAGACTCCAGTGGTTAAATCTATATCTTTAGAAGCGATATGATAAGTTTGTGTGAGAAACAAATAAATATTTTAAGTCCTTTTATTTTACTATAAATTCTCCTCTCTGCCCAGTAGGTGGCAATATGCACGAAGAATGCAAATCGCCAAAAACAAAAAAAGAAGAATGTGAAATTGAAAGTGGAGAATGATAATAAAAAAGGACTTAAATATTGATCTGTTTCTCACCCACACCTACAGTATCGTATCACTTCAGAAGATATGGATTTAACCAATTTTATGCTGCCTTTATGTCCTTTTTCAAAATGTTGGTTCCCATTCACTTGCATTGTATGGACCTACAGAGCTGAAATATCCCTTTAAGCATTAAATAAAAATAAAAAAGAAGGATCATTTAATTAACATTGGCAGTTTTTTAACATTTGGTTTTCTTGTTCTCCTCTGCTGCACAGCTACAGCCAGCTGACTGTTATAAATACAGAATTCTTATCGTACCTTTATGATGTTGCCTGTGTGAGTCTATGACCCTCCAGGGGCCACTTGCCTCCAGCCCTTCTCCTCCTCACCCTTCTTACCACTTTCTCTCGTGTGCGCCTTTTCCCTTCTGTGGATTTACAGCACGGGTGCAGAAAGACGGGAGCCATAAATTTTCCTCTTGCCTTGAATAATTCATAGCGAGGCCTATAACACATAAATAACAAATGAGGACTCGGGTTTAGGAGATAAAAGCTGGAAAAGAGTCTAGCTAATTGTCCATGAAGGCCATGTAATAGTGAAATATTTGATTGTGGTTTTCATTGAAAGGAACACATACTATAAACGCATATGTCCACATATGTCAGTTTGACAGACATGCTCTTGAATAAATAAGTGTGAAAATACACCTTTTTTATACATTTTATTGGACAGAAAATTGTATACGCCCGAGTGCAGGATGAGTCATCAATATTTTGGTTCATTTTCCCTTAAGAAAGAGACTGTACATTAAATGTACACCTATATGCTAAAGCTTTAACTATCATGTCTGATGGCTTCAAAGCTAACAGACATGGACAAAAAGCAACAAAACTCCAATTTTGATTTCATAGGGTCTTTAATTGAGTCTCATAAAATTTTTAAATTCTCCTGTTGTGCCATAAATAGATTTAGTTAAAGCTTCCTATGTAATAAACGGACCTCATGCAAACTTCTGTTTTGTAATTGTTTTCTCCAGCAGTCTGTATAGCAGTTGAAATGATGAATGGTGATAAAACAAGTTCATTAATACAGTGTAAAGAACCCAGGTAAGGCCAAGAAAAGTGTGTGATTCACTTAAATATTCATTTTCATTAGCTCATCATGACATCTAACTGTACCAGAGCATGACCTCTGAACCTAGCACTTCTTTCTCCTGTCTAATTCCTCTCTTTGCCACCATCATGCATATTCCAGCAATACTAAGTGGCAATACTATGGCCTTGCAACATGATCACACTGGAGGTCACCATGTTGTTTCCCAGTGTTTCAGTACACTAGGATTGGCCATATTATGCTGACACACTGACAAGGGCCATCTATTATCAGACATTTTTGTATGGGCTCCAGTGTGTTTACCTTCTCCTGAGGCACGACCGGAAGCACATTGTGTCAGCAGCATGGGAGACCCAGGTTCAGATCCCATGTTGAAACCAGAAAGTAATCACATTTACAGAATCAGTGAAGAGCGTGATTCGGAGGTTGCATTTTACCCATTACATGAAATTTTTACTTCTCTGATGGTCAAGTTTAATTTTAGTGTTTGGGTTGGGGGTACAGTTTATAAATTATGCATTCATTTTCACTGTATTACAGCCTATACAGCTGAAAACAACTAGCTTTTGGTGCCCCTCTGTGGACATTTCACCCAGAAAATGGAGCTCACACAAGCCCATATGCCAAACAACACTTACCGCTTTGGCCACTGGGGGCAGTCTTTCGAATTTCGGTAAGCACAGACCGGTTTTTCCTTCAGAAAAGCCTACTGTTTCCGATTTCACTGTGAGATCAGTCTAAGCCTAATCAAAATCTACATTCAAACAGAAAGTGTTTGGGATTGACAACTGTTTTAATAACAGATGTGACTCTCAAATTGTCCTAATTATAAAACAGCTTACAAAAGCAGATTGAATACTGTATGAACGAATAACTGAAGTCAAACAACTTTTCTATTCTTGCAATTAATCTCGCTGTCATGTTTATTCTGTTGGTTCATGTTTTTCATGTCTTTTATTTTGAAAATCTAGTTCCTGTTTCATGTCATGTGGTCCCCTGGTCATGTGATTTCATGTTTCCCACCATGTTCATGTGTCTTGTTTTCACTGGTTTATTGTCTAGTCATCTTGTTATCCATTCTGTCTTTTCATTGGTTAACTTGTTTGTCTTGTTACCCTTGTCCATGTATTTAAGCCTCATGTTTGCCATTGTCCATTGTCAGGTATTGTTTGTGAAGTTTATGTCAAGTCAAGTTCATGTTTATGTTTTATTCACATTTGTAGTTAGGCTGGCCTGCCGGGTAGACTTTAATGAGGTCGCCCTCAAAGACTTTTTCCTTTTTGGACTGAATGAGCCATGTGGTCATGTGATTTCATGTTTCCCTCCATGTTCATGTGTCTTGTTTTCATTGGTTTATTGTCTAGTTATCTTGTTATCAGTTCTGTCTGTTCATTGGTTAACTTGTTTGTCTTGTTACCTTTGTCCATGTATTTAAGCCTCATGTTTGGCATTGTCCATTGTCAGGTATTGTTTGTGAATGTAACTTTGTTGGATAGTTCAAGTTTATGTCAAGTCAAGTTCATGTTTATGTTTTATTCACATTTGTAGTTAGGGTTTCTGGATATCACTTTTGTTAATAAAAGTTATCCAAAATATTGTAACCACTTCAGTTCTATTTACACAGCACAGGCAAACCAAACTCACAAAATGTGGTTATGTATAGGAGTGCCAATTGTCCTGTATTAAACGGCATGTCCTGTATGTTGGCCGAAATGATGACGACCCCTATTCCGTATTGAAGGGTGAAATATGGAATGAATTTATCACTCTTGGTCAAAAATATACTGTGTGAACATAACCATATTTAGCGCTCTAAAACCAGAGTGACAACTGTATTGTGCTGCTGTCTGAACTTACCCATATTGACGTGAAGTGCCATATACTCTCTTTCATTTCACCTCTGCCATTCTTTGAGGTAAAAAGAGAGACAGAGAGAGAGCACTTGGCCCAAAGCCAGGAGGGCAAGGAGGACAGGACACAAGGAGAGAAATATCTGCAACAACAATAGATTCTTATCTGACTCTCACCATTGCCCTGAAAAACACCTCAAGCAACATGTCCACCAAGATAAATAAAGGAGAAAAAGCTACGCACAGGGCCTGTGGATCGATCCTGGATTCTGGAGCCCTGTTCTAACCTTTCTCACTGATAAGGCGACTGTGAAGGTCAGGCATGGTCGTGCTGAAGGATGGGCCTCCCGGTCCGTTTCTACTCGCTCTGGGGACCGTCCAACAGATTGGCAGAAATGGAGCTACCCACTTGAAAAAATGACGACTGTCAATTTGACCTTTTTTGCAATGCATCACGGGTCAAAAGTCACAATATTCTCTGTCCTCACCGAGTACGTCTTCTGGCATCACTGTCTTATTTCTGCTGCAGTGCTCAAGGGAGTGTCTAAAGAGCAAAATTTAAATTGTGTTTACTTTCAGCCGTAGCTCCAGCAATGTTTCTATGTATAATGTACGAAAGATTTCCATCTTTGCTAAGCATGAGCATACATATACATGTGTATGTGGAAGAAAGGGAGAATGCTGTTGTTTGCAAGAGAACAAAGTTGTCATTTATGTTATACGGTAACTTAAAAAAAAAAAAATGATATGCTCGTGGTGCAATTTAAGGAAGTATTTATATAAAAGGCTATACCAAACTTAAACTGAATAAATGATCATTTATAACTTGATTATTAAAATAATGTCAAGAAAATTAACAATGTCTTAAGGGATGGAAATAAAGTCATAAAGTTGGCCATTGCTCAGTGAGAGACTGAGAATTAGCTTACATGAGGGTGTCAGTTTGAATGTAGATATTCATGTCTGTAACTGTCTTTTGATATTAATACCAAAAAAAAAAAAAAAATTACAGAACTTATAAAATCCATTGCTAACATGTACTGATGTTTATGCTGTTGCATTTCCACCAAAAATTATGTCTCTTCCTGAAAAATGATGTCATTAAGCAACTGGATTATGGAAATTGATAGTTAAAAAGATATTACAAAATGGAAATTTATATTGAGTATATAGGAAAAACGAACACATTGTTCCCTATCTGTCACTCACTCAACGTTGTGTCGATGTAGTGACACTAGGGGTCACTCTTGGGAGCCCCAAACACCTCTGCTTTTTGAAAAAAGGCCAATGGGAATTGGCAAGTGGAATTTGCATGCCACTCTCCCGGACATACGGGTATAAAAGGAGCTGGTATGCAACCACTCATTCAGATTTTCTCTTTGGAGCCGATCGGTTCTATTCATTGAGCTGAATTCATCCGCCGAGTTCATTCACCTCATCAGCTGGATTTACGGCGCATTTCAGCGGCTTCTCCCCCTCTGCACCCGTGGAGTGCAGAGAACGCCCCTGGGTGCTTTGGCAGAACGAACAAAAAGTGTATATTCTAAAAGAGTATATTTTCATTCTAAAAGACCAGCACACACGGAACATCTTTTTAAAGATGTCTTTCCGCTTGTGTGTTATTCCTGGTTGCGGTCGTTATCTCTCCGCTTCTGACGGCCACGATCGCTGTCTTACGTGTCTGGGCGCACCCACACAGAGACTTCGTTCGTGGATGGGTCTTGTCCTCATTGCAAGAACATGACCATGGCAACGTTGCGGACGCGGCTTGCCTTCGTAAGAAAGTAAGCCACCCCAGCAGCTCCCCGCCTTGGTCCTTCTACCTACAGGTATGAGGACGCGTCGGTTAGCACTGGGGGCGATTTGGGGACTCCAATGGGAACACTTCCGCCGGGTAACCCCCCACGGACCTCCCATTCCTCAGCACGCTCGTTTGCCCTGGTCGGGCTCTCGGATGAGACCGCCGGCTTGTCTCAAGGCGAGTTCGATCTCTTATTCGGGGCCCGGGAAGATGATGAGCTATCGAGTGCAGCGGGCTCGTCCAATCTGATGCGGAGGCTTCAGCTGGGCTTCCCCCTTCTGTTGTGGTCGCCCAGTCTCAGGCTGACGCGGAGATGATGGACATGCTTTCCCAGGCAGCCACGAGCGTCAGGCTAGAGTGGAACCCTCCACTCTCCCCTGAACCCTCGCATCTCGATGATTGGTTCCTGTGCCCAGAGCGCCGCTCACGGCCGCGCCCCGCCCTGGTTCCTTTCTTTCCGGAAGTGCATGAGGACCTGACAAGATTGTGGGGGGCACCTTTTACTACCTGGTCCCGATCTTTCAGCTCCCCCGCTCTCACTACCCTTGATGGTGGGGCAGCCAAGGGGTATTCGGTGCACTTGTGCCTGCAGAGCGCCACCACATGGCGCAGGTGCCGGAAGCTCCCATCCAGGGCCTGTAGGTTTACATCATCTTTGACGGCTAAGGCCTATGGTGCCGCTGGACAAGCCGCCTCTGCCCTGCACGTCATGGTTCTCCTGCAGGTACACCAAGCCAAGGTGCTAAAAGAGCTGCACGAGGGTAGTTCTGATCCAGGATTGATGCAGGAACTGAGCTTGGCGACTGACCTCACTCTCCGTGCGACGAAGGTCATGGCGCGGTCTCTCGGGCAGGCGATGTCCACCCTGGTGGTCCAGGAACGCCACCTTTGGCTCAACCTGGTCGAAATGAGAGAGGCTGACAAGGCACGGTTCCTTAACGCCCCCATCTCCCAGGTTGGCCTGTTCGGCGATACCGTCGAGGACTTTGCCCAGCAGTTCTCAGCAGTGAAGCAGCAAATGGAGGCCATTCAACACATCCTGCCCCGGCATGGCTCAAGACCCCGCACCTCGTCAGCTCGTCGCCAAGGGCATCCTCCTGCAGCAACAGCACCGGCTCCACCGCAGCCCGCCCCAGCCGCCCGGCCCCGGCGTGGAGCCCACCGCAGGAAGCAGACGCCACCCGTCTCACGGCTGGTCGCCAAGAACCCTAGGAAGGCTTTGAAGCGCCCCTGAGACAGGCAACCCATGGACGAGGAGACCTGCCTCTACGGAGCTGGTAGACAGACCACTCCATACCCTGGTGGAGGGCCGGGAGGAGAATCGTTTGTTTCATTTTTCGCCGCATGCCCAAGAGGATGCGGTACCCAAAACTTCAACAAAAATTTGAAGTTTTTTCCTTGTTCTCTGGGTCACACATCATGACTGCCGTCCACCATCCCATTTTGGCAGGTTTGGCACTCCAGCGGTGGACCCCCCCCTGCCCCTGCATGCCCAACTGTGGCACAAACATGCCCACATCGGGTTGGTTCCGACGGACTGCAGGGACGATGTTCCTCCTCCCCCCTCCTTGACCAATCTTATGGTGGGCATCAGGAGCCAGGTAAGTGCTTTGATGTCTCTGGACTCAGCACGGCCACGGGGTTCAAGCCCCCTCGATGTGGCACCTCAGGCTCCGCCCCACTACGAGGCCCCATCCGCCGGTATGTCCGACGTGATTAGCCCCTTGGTCCCCCTCGCCTGGAGTTTGGACACGTGGCTGGCGCTTTCCAACCCGTCGCAATGGCTGACCCAGGAGCGTCCGACTCGGCTCTGCGATTCAGTTCACCAGGCGCCCGTCCAGGTTCAGCGGCGTCCACTTCACCTCAGTGAAGGGCAAGAAAGCTGCTACCTTGCGTGCGGAGATCGCTACCCTTCTGCGATAGAGCCTGTCCCTCTGGCCGAGATGAAGAAAGGGTTTTACAGCCCCTACTTCATTGTACCGAAGAAAGGCGGTGGGTTGCGGCCAATCTTGGACCTGCGAGTACTGAACCGGGCCTTGCACAGACTCCCGTTCAAGAAGCTGACGCAAAAACGCATTTTAGTGAGCGTATGGCACCAAGATTGGTTTGCGCCGTTAGACCTGAAGGACGCGTACTTCCACGTCTCGGTCTTACCTCGACAGACCCTTCCTGTGGTTTGCTTTCGAGGGCCGGGCGTACCAGTACAAGGTCCTCCCCTTTGGCCTGTCCTTGTCCCCACGCATCTTCATGAAGGTCGCAGAGGCAGCCCTTGCCCTGCTAAGGGAAGTGGGCGTTCGCATCCTCAATTAACCTGACGACTGGCTAATCCTTACTCACTCTCGGGATGTGTTGTGTGCGCACAGGGACCTGGTGCTCATGAACCGCAGCCGACTGGGGCTTCAGGTCAGCTGGGAAAAGAGTTGGACTCAGAGTTGGACTCAGTCTCGATGACGGTGCACCTCACGAACGAGCGTGCACAGTCAGTGCCTAACTGTCTGAAAACGTTCAGACACAAGACAGTGGTTCTACTGAAACTTTTTCAGAGGCTCCTGGGGCATATGGCATCCTCAGCGGTTGCCACACCGCCCGGGTTGATGCATATGAGACCACTTCAGCACTGACTTCAGACTCGAGTCCCGAGATGGGCATGGCGCTGCGGGACACATCGCGTGGTCATCACGCCAATCTGTCACCGCCTCTTCAGCCCTTGGACCGACCTTGCATTTCTATGGGCAGGGGTTCCCCTAGAGCAGGTCTCCAGGTGCATTGTGGTTACGACAGACGCCTCCCAGACGGGCTGGGGTGCCGTATGCAACAGGCACACAGCCGCCGGCTCCTGGAATGGCCTGCGGCTGCGTTGGCACATCAACTGTCTCGAGTTGTTGGCAGTACTGCTTACCCTGCAGAGGTTCCGGCCGTTGATCCAGGGCAAGCACGTGTTGGTCCGGACAGACAACACAGTGATGGTAGCATACATCAACCATCAAGGCGGTCTCGCCAACTCCTCCTCTGGAGTCACCAGTGCCTCAAGTCGCTATGAGCCACTCACGTCCCTGGCGACCACCACACCACAGCGGACGCACTGTCACGACAGGTTACACTCACGGGAGAGTGGAGACTCCACCCCCAGGTGGTCCAGCTGATTTGGAGTGGATTCGGTCGAGCACAGGTAGACCTGTTTGCTTCCCAGAATCCTCCCACTGCCCGCTTTGGTATGCCCTGACCAAGGCACCCCTCGGTATAGACGCGCTGGCACACAGCTGGCCCCCTGTACTACGCAAATACGTGATTCCCCCAGTGAGCCTACTTGCACAGGCCCTGTGCAAGGTCAGGGAGAATGAGGAGCAGATCGTCCTAGTAGCACCTCATGACAGACCCCCCCCTCCCCCCCGCTTGTATGCCTTGAAGTGGCGTCTGTTCGCTAAGTAGTGTTCTTCCCGACGTGAAGACCCCCAGAGATGTGCATTCGGATCGGTGCTTTCCTTCCTGCAGGAGAAGCTGGAGGGGCGGCTGTCCCCCTTCACCTTGAAGGTGTATGTAGCCGCCATTTTGGCACATCATGAGGCAGAGGATGGTAAGTATTTGGGGAAGCACGACTTGATCATCAGGTTCCTGAGAGGCCTTTTTTGAGGTTGAATCCCTCCAGACCGCACCTCATGCCCTCGTGGAACCTCTCTGTAGTCCTTTGGGGTCTACGGGGTGCTCCCTTTTAGCCCCTGGAGCCAGTTGAGCTTAAGGCACTCTCTTTGAAGACTGCCCTCCTGACTGTGCTCACTTCCATCAAGAGGGTAGGGGACCTGCAGGCGTTCTCTGTCAGTGAATTGTGCCTGGAGTTCGGTCCAGGTTACTCTCACGTGATCCTGAAACCCCGACCGGGCTATGTGCCCAAGGTTCCCACGACCCCGTTTAGGGATCAGATGGTGAACCTGCAAGCGCTGCCCCAGGAGGAGGCAGACCCAGCTTTGGCGTTACTGTGTCCGGTGCATGCTTTACGCATCTATTTGGATCGCACTCAGAGCTTTAGAAGCTCCGAGCAGCACTTTGTCTGCTTTGGTGGACAGCGGAAAGGAAGCGTTGTCTCCAAACAGAGGATCGGCCACTGGGTCTTTGACGCCATCGTGATGGCACATCGTACCCAGGACGTGCCGCCCCCCTTGGGGTTACGAGCCCAATCTACTAGGAGTGTAGCGGCCTCTTGGGCCCTGACCAGTGGCACCTTTTTGGCAGACATCTGCAGAGCAGCGGGCTGGGCAACACCCAACACCTTTGCGAGGTTCTATAATCTCCGGGTTGAGCCGGTTTCGTCCCGTGTGTTGTCAGGTCCGAACAGGTAAGTTCCGGGACAGCTGGCCGGGTGTACCACTTGCACATAGCACCTTTCCCCTCCCATGAGGTGAAGACGTGTGCTTTTGACTCCCAGTCGTGTTCACAAGTTGTGATCCCTGAATGACTTTCCTCCTTAGCCCTGTGGCAGACGAGTTTACGGAGAAACTCGCTGCTTGCCCAGTACGTGTGCTAATTAGTCCCTGCACTGAGGTAGGTGCTCCACATGTGGTGGTTCCCCATAGGTGACCCCATGTGATATCTTCCGCTAAATCGTTTCCCTGTCGGTAAACTGCGTCTTCCTTGGGCAAGAAAAAAGAGGGAAAGAGGCCACAGCTGGGCTAGCCTGTCCCTATTTTTTGGGCAGTCGACTTGTTCCCGAAGGACCGTTCGACGCTCATAAGAGTGTTGGGGGAGGTTACGTGATGGCCTGGTGCGCTGGTTATGAGGCATACAGTGGTCTGCCCGTCTCACACCGCCAGTCCACATAACACAGTTCAGCTAGTTGTGGTGTTTTTTTATAGGGACCCCTAGTGTCACAACATCGACACAACATCGAGTGAGTGACAGATAGGGAACGTCCTGGTTATTTGCGTAACCTCCGTTCCCTGATGGAGGGAACGAGACGTTGTGTCCCTCTTGCCACAACACTGAACTACCCGCTGAAATGGCCGGGACCTTGTCTCGGCTCCTCAGCACAAAACCTGAATGAGTGGTTGCGAGCCAGCTCCTTTTATACCCGTATGTCCGGGGGAGTGGCATGCAAATTCCACTCACCAATTCCCATTGGCCTTTTTTCAAAAAGCAGAGGTGTTTGGGGCTCCCAAGAGTGACCCCTAGTGTCACTCCATCGACACAACGTCTCGTTCCCTCCATCAGGGAATGGAGGTTACGAAAGTAACCAGGACGATTACTAATTAAAACAATATTTCTAAGAAAACATGTTTTGTTTGAAACATTGGTACCATTTTAAAATAAGGTTCCATTTATTAACATTATTTAATGCATTAGGTATCATGAACTAACAATGAACAATATATTTTTTGCAACATTTATTATATATTTGTAAATGTTAGTTAATAAAAATACAATTGTTTATTGTTAGTTCATGATAGTTAATAGTGCATTAACTAATGTTTGCTAATACAACTTTTGATTTTAAAGTTTATTTGTATATGTTGAAATTAACATGAACTAATATTAATTAATGCAGTAAAAGAATTTTTCATTATTAGTTCATGTTAACTAATGTTGTTAAATTATGTTAACAAATGGAACCTTATTGTAAAGTGTTACTGAAACATTTTGTTTAGAGAAAAGGAAAAAGAAAAACTTTGCCATAATGTAAGTAAGGGATAATATAAACTAAGCCAGACATTATCTCAAAATAAACCAGGACAGTGATGCGGAGTGGAAGGGCCTTGTATCACCCTAAAGGGGTTTATTTTGCGATAATGATCAGCTCATTGTACATTATCCCTCTTATTACACGGCTTCTTACCAAATAAATAATTAAATCAACATGAAGTAATGATTTGAATTGAAATTACATAAAATTATGTGAGAAGGAGACTGTGGAGTCTTCAAAATACCTGAATTCCACCTCCAGTTTGCGTCAAAGTTCTGTAAGATACTGTTTTGCGAAAATTACTGTCTGACTGCTCATTATTCTGCTTATTACATGACTTGCAAAATAAATAAATAAATCCACATGAAATACTGATTTGAGTTGAAATTATTTTATTTGTTTACTTGTTGACATTGCAGAGTAACACGAGAAGTAGAATTGTTTTTTATTTTTTATTGTTTAATATTTTATCACATATACACTACCGGTCAAAAGTTTTGAAACACTTAACCGAAATGTTTCTTATGATCTTAAAAATCTTTTGATCTGAAGGCATATGCTTAAATGTTTGAAATTAGTTTTGTAGACAAAAATATAATTGTGCCACCATATTAATTTATTTAATTATAAATCTAAAATTTTATTAAAAAAAATAAGTTTTGGAAATTGATGACTTGGACCAAATAATAAAGAAAAGCAGCCAATAAGTGCCCAGCATATAGATGGGAACTCCTTCAATACTGTTTAAAAAGCATCCCAGGGTGATACCTCAAGAAGTTGGTTGAGAAAATGTCAAGAGTACATTTCTGAAAATTCTAGGCAAAGGGTGACTACTTTGAAGATGCTAAAATATAATACAGTTTTGATTTATTTTGGATTTTGTTTAGTCACAACATAATTCCCATAGTTCCATTTATGTTATTCTACAGTTTTAATGACTTTACTATTATTCTAAAATTATAATAAAGAATGAGTAAGTGTTTCAAAACTTTTGACCGGTAGTGTGTGTGTGTGTGTATATATATATATATATATACAGGTGCATCTCAATAAATTAGAATGTCGTGGAAAAGTTCATTTATTTCAGTAATTCAACTCAAATTGTGAAACTCGTGCATTAAATAAATTCAATGCACACAGACTGAAGTAGTTTAAGTCTTTGGCTCTTTTAATTGTGGTGAGTTTGGCTCACATTTAACAAAAACCCACCAATTCACTATCTCAAAAAATTAGAATACATCATAAGACCAATAAAAAAAACATTTTTAGTGAATTGTTGGCCTTCTGGAAAGTATGTTCATTTACTGTATATGTACTCAATACTTGGTAGGGGCTCCTATTGCTTTAATTACTGCCTCAATTCGGCGTGGCATGGAGGTGATCAGTTTGTGGCACTGCTGAGGTGGTATGGAAGCCCAGGTTTCTTTGACAGTGGCCTTCAGCTCATCTGCATTTTTTGGTCTCTTGTTTCTCATTTTCCTCTTGACAATACCCCATAGATTCTCTATGGGGTTCAGGTCTGATGAGTTTGCTGGCCAGTCAAGCACACCAACACCATGGTCATTTAACCAACTTTTGGTACTTTTGGCAGTGTGGGCAGGTGCCAAATCCTGCTGGAAAATGAAATCAGCATCTTTAAAAAGCTGGTCAGCAGAAGGTAGCATGAAGTGCTCCAAAACTTCTTGGTAAACGGGTGCAGTGACTTTGGTTTTCAAAAAACACAATGGACCAACACCAGCAGATGACATTGCACCCCAAATCATCACAGACTGTGGAAACTTAACACTGGACTTCATGCAACTTGGGCTATGAGCTTCTCCACCCTTCCTCCAGACTCTAGGACCTTGGTTTCCAAATGAAATACAAAACTTGCTCTCATCTGAAAAGAGGACTTTGGAACACTGGGCAACAGTCCAGTTCTTCTTCTCCTTAGCCCAGGTAAGACACCTCTGACGTTGTCTGTGGTTCAGGAGTGGCTTAACAAGAGGAATACGACAACTGTAGCCAAATTCCTTGACATGTCTGTGTGTGGTGGCTCTTGATGCCTTGACCCCAGCCTCAGTCCATTCCTTGTGAAGTTCACCCAAATTCTTGAATCGATTTTGCTTGACAATCATAAGGTTGCGGTTCTCTTGGTTGGTTGTGCATCTTTTTCTTCCACACTTTTTCCTTCCACTCAACTTTCTGTTAACATGCTTGGATACAGCACTCTGTGAACAGCCAGCTTCTTTGGCAATGAATGTTTGTGGCTTACCCTCCTTGTGAAGGGTGTCAATGATTGTCTTCTGGACAACTGTCAGATCAGCAGTCTTCCCCATGATTGTGTAGCCTAGTGAACTAAACTGAGAGACCATTTTGAAGGCTCAGGAAACCTTTGCAGGTGTTTTGAGTTGATTAGCTGATTGGCATGTCACCATATTCTAATTTTTTGAGATAGTGAATTGGTGGGTTTTTGTTAAATGTGAGCCAAAATCATCACAATTAAAAGAACCAAAGACTTAAACTACTTCAGTCTGTGTGCACTGAATTTATTTAATACACGAGTTTCACAATTTGAGTTGAATTACTGAAATAAATGAACTTTTCCACGACATTCTAATTTATTGAGATGCACCTGTATATATATATATATATATATATATATATATATATATATATATATATATATATATATATATATACACTGGTGGCCAAAAGTTTGGAATAATATACAGATTTTGCTCTTATGGAAAGAAATTGGTATTTTTATTCACCAAAGTAGCATTCGACTGATCACAATGTATAGTCAGGACATTAATAATGTGAAAAATTACTATTACAATTTGAAAAAAATGTTCAGAACTTAAAACTTAAACTATTTCGAAGAGTTCTCATCAAAAAATCCTCCATGTGCAGCAATGGCAGCATTGCAGATCCTTGGCTTTCTAGCTGTCAATTTGTCCACATCTCTTTCTGTCCTTGTTAGAGCCAATTGTCCTTTGTCTTTGAAGACTGAAGTGTACACCTTTGTATGAAATCTTCAGGTTTTTTTTATTTATTTTTTTTGGCAATTTCAAGCATGAAGTGCTATACAAGCCTTCATTCCTCAAAACAATGATTGACTTAAAAGTTTCTAGAGAAAGCTGTTTCTTTTTTTTTTTGTTGCCATTTTTGGCCTAATATTGACCTTAAGACATGCCAGTCTATTGCATACTGTGGCAACTCAAAAACAAACACAAAGACAATGTTAAGCTTCATTTAACAAACCAAATAGCTTTCAACTGTGTTTGATATAATGACAAATTATTTTCTAGTACCAAATTAGCAATTTAGCATGATTACTCAAGGATAAAGTGATGGCTTCTGGAAATGGGGCCTGTCTAGATTTGATCAAAAATGACTTTTTTCAAATAGTGATGGTGCTGTTTTTTATATCAGTAATGTCCTGACTATACTTTGTGATCAGCTGAATGCCACTTTTGTGAATTAATGTACCAATTTCCTTCTGAAACAGCAAAATCTGTACATTATTCCAAACTTTTTTCCCTATATATAGGAAAATGTACTGCATAACAAGAATGACCCAAATGCAATATGAAAGGCTAAAGAAAAAAGAGGAAAGGATTGAAGGACAGAGAGCAAAAGGAAGAGAAACTCAACAACTCTGACCCACCTCAGCACCGTAACCTTGAAGGAGAAGATATATAAATAAAAAAACATGTGCATTTTTTCAGTAAACCAGATTAGACCATATCTTAAGTAAAGTGTTCTTATGTGTCAGCTTAGAAGCAGTTGATCAAGATAATAATGCCCCCCCCCCCCCCTTATAAAGCACACATCTGTTTTTCCTCTTCTTGGCCTGGCCTCCCCCAGAGAGCAGATCTCCTCCAGGCCTATCTGTGCCATCATAATCTTTATTTAGCAGATAAAAGGCAACCATGTCTCATTTATATACATATTGCATGTGTGCAGGTCTGTAGCAAGGTAATCTGGGCCCCCTGACTGTATATTGCTCTTGGGCCCTTTCCTATTAAAAAATACAGTTTAGAAATTGTTGTGGGGCCCTGTGTACCTTTGGGGCCCTAGAATCATTACCACTAGCTATGGCCCTGTATGTGTGTCTTGTGGTACAGAGTATTTTGTGGCACGTCCTTTCCATCAGGGCTAACAATATTCAACTACATTGTTATGGTAGAAGGTGCAAGTGGCACTTGAAAAAGTTTTGTGGGTGGTGGCTAGGGCATTGCTATGTGGTGTTCTTGGTGTTTTTAGCACATTTATATGTGTTTGCTGTTGTGTTCTGGATGGTTGCTAGGGTGTTAAGTGTGGTTGGTCCAAGCCAAATGACCAAAAGAGGGATTTGTTCAAATCCCTAACCCTGGTGTCTAACCTTTTTCTGTTTGCTGGAGACTGTGTAGTATGGAAAGGGTCTTTGAGAAAGAAATGAAAAGAGAGAGTATGAAATCATACAAAAACCTAAATAAAATGTTACTATTGAATTGGAATATACTGTAATGTTTGTTTGTTTGCAAACAATTGTCCATGCACTTGTTTTTATTTCTGTAAGAGTCATGGGCTGTTATCTGTGTATAAACGTGAGGACTCAAGCAAACAGAAGTTGGAGAGTAATTGGAAAAGACACCGGATGGATATAAAGATGGATCGGGCCGCTATCTGAGGCTCCTCCCCCGAGCTTTAGTCTATAACACTGCCACTCTTATCATCTGTGCCACACCTGACAGGCCTTAATCACACTCTAATGGATTTAATTACCTTACACAGGTATCATGCATACAAGCAAGACTGCTGTCTACATAGCCAAAGAGAGACAGACAGGGGAACTGATACAGGTAGCTTTGGTGATTTCAGCTTTTGGCTGATTTCATGCTAAAAGGCCAAGCTTGGGGTCATAAACAGTGAACTGGGCGGCAAAAGTGTCTGTCGTCATACAAACACACACACACACACACACACACACACACACACACACACACACACACACACACACACACACTGTGAAGGAGAGGTTTGTGTTGAAAAATGACGATTCTCTCATAATTTACTCACCCTCATGCCATCTCAGATATGTATGACTTTCTTTCTTTCTTTTGAAGTGAATGGTGACCAAAATGTTGAAGCTCCAGAAATCACATAAAGGCAGCATAAAAGTAATCCATATGACTCCAGTGGTTTAATCAATGTCTTCTAAAGCGATCAAATGGATTTTGGGTAAAAACAGACCAAAATGTAACTGTACATCTTGACACTGCAGTCTCTAGGCACGATTGTGATTTCAAGCTCGATTAAACTTCCTAGCGCTTGACGCATGCACAGAGCACCAGATGGCGTTTGAAAACATCTTGCTGTTTTTTCAGCATCCCACTCTGAAGCACAGCATTTTTCGGACATTGTGTCAAGTTAAGCCAAGTGTACACTACATGACTTGCGGTCAGCCCTCTGTGACTCACAGTCCCATTTTTCATTGTAATGGTGCAAACACTACAGGACTGTAGTGTATCGACTACACAACCATTTGTTCCCGACTGCGGCCATGTGTACAATGGTATTAAGATGCGTTTTGGGTGATCCAATCACAAATGAACAAGCGAGACACATCAACGTTACACCTGGTCGTCTCTTGTGACAACTGTACTTGGATTTCGAGGAGAGAGTCTTATTTCCCTTTAAATCCGCACGTAACAGGGCGAAAAACCATCCGTTACAGCTGCCTTTAGCACCGTCCCATTTCAAAAGGATTGCCCAAAATGCATCTTAAAATTAATATAATGACATTTATTCACAAACTCGTTCACATTTTGTTATTTGCAAAAGGAAACGGTTAAGAAAAACAGCTGAAAATAATAAAGACATCTTGTAGGGAAATGTGGGTGAAGTTTAATTATATTTTCTAATTATTTTTTTGTCTTTTGCTTCCTAATACCTTGCCCAACTCTTGTGCTCTCTCTGTATTTCATTGACTGACAGGAGTGTGCGCACAACAAGACGTTTGTCGTGAGATCTGGGACTTCTCGTCGCAGACCAGTCGACGATTCACAACATCAAAGGAGATGAGCTTGAGTTATGTTGTGTACACTAGGCTTAAATCATTTAAAAAGGTGATGCAACTTACAGTAGCTCAGTTGCTTTCAAAAAACAGTAATTTTTCAAATGCCTTTGCAGATCCATTGTGCTTGGCTAAAAAGGATGCTAATATCATGCTTGAGCTAAGAGAACATGAAAGATGCTAGCTTACTGAGACATTTGGGAGTTGCTAATTTAAAATAGTAATGCTATTATCTATATTTTCAGTAGTGTGACAGTAGCTCGGCTGTTTTAAAAACAGAGTAGCTTAAAACAGTGTGACACAACAAAACACTACATTGCTAGTTTTTGTCACATTGTATTGTGCCCGAAATGTAAAAGCAGAGCAAGCTGATGATCAAACATTCTTGCCTAAATCTCTTATATAAAAATTAAGTTAAATTAATTTTAGTTAATCAGCTCGTTCGGATGGTTCAAGTAAATGAACCTGTTAAAAAAAAAAAAAGAAAAAAAAAAGGATTCATCGTTTCATTTGATTCCCTACACAGAAGCTAGCTGCGCTGCATTTTAATCATCAATGTCTTCTTTTTGTGACTGAATATTTAGTTGAATGCTGCTGTCCTTCACCATGTTTTCAACTGAGTTGTGTGTTGTTTTCTAGTAATTTGTTGTATTAAGTGTAAACTTATCTTTTCAAATGTTGTTTAATGCTGACAATTATAAACAGATATTTCCCCCTCAAATAGATTCAATATAGTTAGCTACAGTGTTGGGGTAACGCGATAAAAGTAATGCCCGTTATGTAATCAGATTACTTTTTCAAGTAACGAGTAAAGTAATGCAATATTTTTATTTTAGACCATAATATCTGAGTTACTTTTTAAATAAAGTAATGTGTTGCTTTTGAACACCTCTACTGTCCCTGTATTGCGAGAAATCAGGAGCAAAAGTGTGCAAACTTCAGGGAGGAGACGTAGTGCATGATTGGCTTTGTATTTCTATAGATTGTGAGGCCAGAGACTATTTAGCAGAGGAGACGAGTCACTTCTATTTAAATGAATGGGAGAAATTGTAATGCCCAACCAAAAAGCTCTAGCACCCAACAGTCAGTGGATGTAGAAAGGAAGTCCCGCCTTGCAGGTAAAAGAGCCAGTCACCTTTTAGATACAGATATTGCCTGTCAATCAACTCGCTAACGCACATGCGCATTTCGTGTTTTAGAGTAATATGAGGTCAACATTCATTTGAGTGAAACGCAGTTGATTCATGTGTTAATACACACTGCATTAAAAAATCTGTAAATGCATTTAGGCAGAGGAATTATAAGACTAGTTTTACACTGGCCACAACATGATACACAGGGTGAAATACTTGCTCAATTCACGGACTTATGCAGCCGTTACAACTCCTTGTAACTGGGAGAAAAGGATGAGCAAAGACTCTGGATCAGTGGCTCCGAGCAACATTCTACATCGATTGTGTACGCAGGGAAAATGTTTTAGTTTCTAAAAATATTCTACATTTTTGTTTTATAATAAACAAGTAGTTTGTTTAATGAAACACACCATTTTTATGACATTTTGGTAGCATTAAAAAGGATTCCATTCAAGAATGTATCAAAATGCCCCTTTTAAGTTGTGGTGTCTGTACGCACCGTGGATCAACTCAAAAAAAGCGTGCACTGAGATGACTTAAGTGAAAAAATATTTATTTATTCATCAGACTTATTCCTTGAACATGTTTGACTGGCATTCCCCACTGAATTTTATCCTGACTTCTGAAGAACATTTCAAGTTGACTCTGACATTGTCGATGGGCACAGCACATGATGACATATTTGATGCAGGTTCAAGTGTTGGACTTTGCTGCTTTAGGCAAGACAGTGGTTATTCTTCATTATTCATATTGGCTGTCATGTTGATGGAAAAACAAATCACGCATATTATATTGATTCTTTATTATAAATATGACGTGAAGACCTACTTTCTGTTTGTTTACTATGTTGTTTTGACATGAGTGTTGTACAGTAGCTAGCATGACCTGTAATGTCTCTTGTATGGAATGCATGGCTTATTTGTATGGAATGCATAGCATTGCAGAAGAGAAAGTGGCTGTGAGAAAAAAGTAACGCAAAATTAAAGTAACGCTTTACTTTCCATAAAAAAATAAAAATAAAAAATAAAAACTTTAATTAAGTTACTTTTCAAGGAGTAAAGCAACATTCTAATGAGTTACTTTTAAAGTAACGTTTCCCAACATTGGTTAGCTAATTTTTGTTTGCTTGTAGTGTAGCTAACTACTTTTTCAAAAAAGAGTAGCTTGACTAGTCTTTGTATGAATCAGGGTATAATTGAGAGTATTTCGTAAATGGGATAATATATTCTCCACAACGAGTCTCAGCTGATTTATTTGAAAAAATGCATGTTAACGACATAGCAAAATTTGCAGTACCTTAACACTGAAGCAACACTTTATATCCAACTACTTAATAACAAGACTATTTAATAACAACATGTAGCTTCTGTTGAATTTTTGAGATAATAGATCAGATTTTGTGACATAAAGAAATATCAGTTCATGCTATAAATCACAGTAAACCTTTGAAGTAAACTTGTGCTAACAAATCCACCACTGATTAGTCCTGTGTAAAAAACATGCATTCAAGCACAGAGCCACAATGAGTTGTTTCCTTTTGTTTGCACGAAGCACTGGTGTATGTACCAAGAGGGGCCTGACGTTGATGGAGAGGGTGATTTCAGGCCTTGCCGTTAGCAGGAGGAGATAGAATATCTTCTTAAGGCCCAAGGATAGCACTTTTTATGAGATGTTCATTGCAGAAGCTACATCAACCTGTCTAGAGCTACTGCAAACCCATCGTCACCCTCTCTCCCTCTCTTTCATCACTCCCTTTCTCTTCCCCATATACACTAACACACTCCCTCTGTCTCTTTCATTGAAGTTTTCACACTATGAGAAAATATATAAGATTTTTTTTCATTCTTATACAGATTTTTACTTAAATCATTAACATGACTGTAAATGCAGGGAAGATTCTCAGCATAACAAATAAGTGTTGTGAGAAGAAAGGAACCAAAAACGTATTACTGGTTACTGCCATGTCTTTTTAGACATGGTACATGGTAATACCATGTTTTTAACACTACCATGAAGTATTCTTTGAGTAGAATGTAAATACCATAATATTACCATCTGATACCATTTTGATACCAGCATTTTGTTGCTTTCTGGAAGAAGTAATGTAACATTTTTGAATGCAAAGGAAAATAATAATTCACCCAAATATGAAAATTCTGTCATTATTTAACTCTGTGGAACACAAAAGGAGATATTTAGGAGAGTGTTCTTCCACACATGACAATTCAAAACGACAGTAACTGAGAATGTGTATGTATTGTTGCGTAAAGTTTGGTTCTAGCAAACATACATTCTCATATGTTTGCATAGACACCGAAACATACAATACTGACATATTGACAGCATCTAAACATCATCATTTTACGTATTAACACCTATAGAAACATACAAATGTTTATGTGTACTGTTTGAATTGATTCATATTGAATTCATAGAGTTAATTCATTAATTACATTTAATTTCAAATCAAATCAAATCACTTTATTGTCACACAGCCATATACACAAGTGCAATGGTGTGTGAAATTCTTGGGTGCAGTTCCGATCAACATAGCAGTTGTGACAGTGATGAGACATAGGTGAGACATATACCAATTTACAATAACTTCAAATTAACACAGCACAATTTAAACGTCTGATATACACATAATTACACACAACAATATACAAATAATAACATACACTGTACAGTATACAATACGCACAATATAGATACACATTAGTCAATAAAAATAAAAAATATATAAAAAAGTATATATAGTAGTATATATAGAATGTACAGTAGGTTGTATTGTACTATATTGACATTCAGGCTGTCGGTTGATAGTAAGTTGTTAAGAGAGAATATAATATAATAATAATATAATTTATGACAGTCCGGTGTGAGATATAAGAGTAAGAGTAGTAATAATAATAAAGTGCAGTGCTGATGTATTTTGATCGTGGGAGATCAAGAGTTCAAAAGTCTGATTGCTTGGGGGAAGAAGCTGTCATGGAGACGGCTGGTGCGGGTCCTGATGCTGCGATACCGCCTGTCTGATGGTAGCAGTGAGAACAGCCCATGGCTCGGGTGGCTGGAGTCTCTGATGATCCTCCGAGCTTTTTTCACACACCGCCTGGTATATATTTCCTGGAGGGAGGGAAGCTCACCTCCAATGATGTGTCTGGCAGTTCGCACCACCCTTTGCAGTGCTTTGCGGTTGTGAGCGGTGCTATTGCCGTACCAGGCGGAGATGCAGCCAGTCAGGATGCTCTCTACAGTGCAGGTGTAGAACCGTGTGAGGATGTGGCGGTTCATTCCAAACTTCCTCAGCCGTCTCAGGAAGAAGAGGCGCTAATGAGCCTTCTTCACAATGACTTCAGTGTGGATGGACCATGTGAGTTCCTCAGTGATGTGGACACCCAGGAACTTGAAGCTGCTGACTCTCTCCACTGGTGCTCCATTGATGGTGATGGGACTGTGTTCTCTATCTCTTCTCCTGAAGTCCACCACAAGCTCCTTTGTCTTACTGAGGTTGAGGGAGAGGTTGTGCTCCTGACAACAGTGTGTCAGAGTGTGCACCTCCTCTCTGTAGGCTGTTTCACCATTGTCAGTGATCAGACCTACCACCGTCGTGTCATCAGCAAACTTAATGTTTTATGTGTTGCCACACAGTCATGTGTGTACAAGGAATACAAGAGTGGGCTGAGAACACAACCCTGTGGGGCTCCAGTGTTGAGGGTCAGTGATGAGATGTTGCTGCCTATTCTAACCACCTGGCGTCTGCTTGACAGGAAGTCCAGGATCCAGCTGCACAGCGAGCTGTTTAAGCCCAGAGCCCGAAGTTTCTCATCTAGCTTGGAGGGCACTATGGTGTTGAATGCTGAGCTGTAGTCTACAAACAGCATTCTCACATATGTGTCCTTTTTTTCCAGGTGGGAGAGAGCAGTGTGTAGTGTAGATGCAATGGCATCATCAGTGGAGCGGTTGTTGCGGTAAGCAAACTGCAATGGGTCAAGAGAGAGAGGCAGCACAGAGCAGATGTAATTTCTGATTAGTCTCTCAGAGCATTTGCTGATGATGGGGGTCAAAGCAACAGGACGCCAGTAATTTAAGCAAATTATTTTTGATTGCTTTGGAACAGGCACAATGGTGGATGTTTTAAAGCATGTGGGGACTACAGACAAAGAGAGGGAAAGGTTGAAAATGTCCGTAAAAACACCAGCCAGCTGGTTCGTGCACGCTCTAATGACGCGGCCCGGAATGCCGTCTGGGCCCGCGGCTTTGCGGATATTCACCCGTCGGAAGGATCGGGTTACATCCGCTACAGAGACAAAGAGTGAACTAACCTCTGTAGCTTCGGCCGCGAGAGCTCTCTTCGTGAAGGCGGTGTTAGTTCCCTCAAAACGAGCATTAAAAGTATTTAGCTCATCCAGGAGAGAGGCAGCGGTGTTCATGGCGGAGTTTTTATTCCCTTTAAAGTCTGTGATGATGTTAATTCCCTGCCACATGCTTCTAGAGTTGGTGGTGTTAAACTGTCTTTCAATCTTGCTCCTGTACTGACGTTTTGCTGTTCTTTCGGAGGGCATAACTGGCTTGTTTATGCTCCTCCGCGTTCCCAGAATTAAAAGCGGAGGTCCGCACATTAAGTGCCGCGCGAACATCGCTATTTATCCATGGTTTCTGGTTCGGATAGATCCATATTGTTCTGGTCGGAACCACGTCCTCCACGCACTTTTTGATGAAACACATTATGCTATCAGCGTAAAGCTCGATGTCATCATCAGAGGCGGACTGGAACATCTCCCAGTCCCTGTGATAAAAACAGTCCTGTAGCGTAGAGTCTGATTGGTCCGACCAGCACTGGAGCGTTCTGAGGGTGGGTGCTTCCTGTTTCAGTTTCTGCCTGTAAGCGGGCAGAAGCAGAATGGAAGAGTGGTCCGATTTGCCAAATGGTGGGCGGGGGAGGGATTTGTAGCCATCCCGGAAGGGAGAGTAGCAATGGTCCAAAACCCGGTCCCCTCGTGTGTTGAAACTAATGTGCTGGTGGTATTTTGGTGTGACTGATTTGAAACTGGCTTTATTAAAGTCCCCGGTCACAATGAACGCGGCCTCAGGGCGCGCGGTTTCCTGCTCACTTATAATCCCGTACAGTTGCTTAATTTATCAATGAAATTAGTTAAATTCCATCACATTAATATGACATTTTAACAGTTTCAATCAGTTCCATGTGATTTCTGCTGCCCTATATGTTTTAAAGCAGGGGTATTCAATTAAAGTTCCATGAGGTTCGGTCTCTAGATTTCCTTCCCAGCAAAGGTCTGGACAATAACTTACATCATGTTAATAGTCAATATAGCTATGAAATGACATAAGGAATGCACTTTTTTTTAAATAGTAGGTCTAATTTTAAATTTCAAAGTTGTCAGTAATAGTACTTTGTAAAAGAAGAAAAAAAAACTCATCAGTCTCTTTAAAACTGGACAAGGATTAGGACACTGGGACTCAGACAAAGCCAAAGCAGTGGGGTTTGGGGGATCTTTGTAACACATAAACGACGGGCAAGGAGGAGGCAGGAACCGGCTGAACAGTAAACATAAATTTTAATGGTTAACTTAAAACCAACATAAACAAACGTGCAGCGCGGCCGCATGCATCTCTCTCTCTCGAACCGGCATCTCCGGCTGCCCCTTATCTCGCTCTCCCACCGATCAGCTGATTCAGCGCCGGCTGTGCTCCATCACAGCCCTGCCATGCCCTCCTCCTTGTCACACTCTTCCCCTGCCCTATTCAAGCCAGGGTGCCACTGGTCTGATTAAATCCCACCTCATCTCTAGGGGGGAGACGCTGCCCTTCCGGCCGTTCTGTCAGCCGGTGGTCCACCCCACCTCCTGTGAATCTGGGGGAGAGATGAGGGGAGGTGTGGGGAGAGGGAAAGGGCGAGTGGAGACACAGAGAGAGGAGAGAGAGAGAAGAACTTGCTCGGCAGCTCCCGGATGCGCTGTCGCCCGGTCCTCAACTGCTCCTCTGCCTTCTGGCAGACGTCAGCTCGCTCCTCCCCTGGCAGATGGCAGCGAGTCCTCTGGCTCCTGGCAGAAAATATAACAACAACAAACAATGTACAGCACAATAGTGAAGCTTATAAATACTGTTAGCTAAAGTTAAGTGGGCCTATAAATTGTCAGACTATCAAATAATGGAAGCATTCTCATGAGAACTCCACTATGCTATTAGTAAAATCACATTTTTGATTAATTTTCACAAAAATAATCTGTTTGTGAAAGGCTCAAATCATGCTGATTAATAAAGCTAATTTTTAGACTAAAACATTTTTTATGTATACAGTATATATATATATATATATATATATATATATATATATATATATATATATATATATATACTGTATATACATATGTTTATAGTTTAAAGGCGCTCTGGAAGCACATTGTCCTGTCACAAATCTGGTTTAGCTGAACAGTCGGATTCATTTCTGACACATGAAGCTGAATTCACTTCACTTCATTCTTGTTTTCTGCAGTGTGTTTTACAAAAGATGCCAGTATCTCTCCATCTATATTGCTGCTCACTGTATTTCTTCGATATGGTCTACTGTCGTTAAAGTAAACGCATCTGCAACTCTGTGTGCAGTACGCAAGAGGGTATAAATGAAGCGTGTTCTGTAAAGAGAAAAGTATTCGAGGATACGGCGCTGAAAGATCAGTGCTATCTGCGCCCAAGCACTTGCGCTGTTCACAGCTCCATTGTTTTGTTGCACTGATCACTTGAAGTATAGAAACAGTGAGATGGGGCAGCAAATGTCAAGATGTCTCGTGGTCTGGATGGAACCAAGCTGAGGTCTGGACCAGGACCGCAGTCCGCTAATTGGTGACTGCTGTTTTAAAGGATTATATCACTTTAACCAAGACTACACTTTAAAATGTTAAAATGAACAAAACTCTGTAATCGTTTAGTCATTTATTAAGCATTTCATTTTATTTTTGTTTGCCATGGGACACAAAAGGAGTTTTCAGAATATGCCAAAAAACAAAATAAACAACAAAAAGCACCATAAAACTATAATAAAAATAATCAATAAATTTGTTAGCTATAATCCAAATCTTCAGATCGCTTTCTGTAAAGAACAGGCCTATCTCCATCCGCCGTAATCGTCAACCCGTGTTGGTTTCATTTTCAAAATTCAAAAATTGCCACCCCAAGAAGCATTACTACCATATGAATATCAATGATTACTACCACCTGTTTATGGCAGTGATGTTTAATGCTCATTGGCTCTCAAGTGTCTTGTGACCATTTGTGACACATGCTGTATTCTGTGATGTGCACATTGATGAATCAAAACATTATGACCACCTGCCTAATATGCTGTTGGTCCTCCGCGTGCCACCAAAACAGCACCGACACGCTGAGGCATGGTCTCTACAAGACCCCTGAAGGTGTCCTGTGGTATCTGGCACCAAGACAGTAGCAGCAGATCCTTCAAGATCTTTAAGTTGTGAGGTGGAGCCACCGTGAATCAGACTTGTTGGTCCAGCACATCCTACAGATGCTCAGTCGGTTTGAGATCTGGGGAATTTAGAGGGCAGGGGCAGGGAAACACCTTGAACTCTTCATCATGCTCCTCAAACCATTCCCAAACAATGTGTGCAGTGTGGCAGGGCACATTATCCTGCTGAAAGAGGCCACTGCCATCAGGGAATACCATTGTCATGAAGGGGTGTACCTGGACTGCAACTGTGTTTAGGTAGGTGGCACATGTCAAATTGACATCCACATGAATGGCCGGACTCAGGGTTTCCCAGCAGAACATTGCCCAGAGCATCACACTCCCTCCACCGGCTTGGCGTCTTCTCACATTGCATCCTGGTGCCATCACTTCCCCAGGTAAACGGCGCACACGTACACAGCCATCCATGTGATGTAAATAAAACAGAACTAATCGGAAAAAGCGACCTTCTTCCAATGCTCCAAGGTCCAGTTCCGACGCTCGTGTGCCCATTCTAGGCACTTTCGACGGTGGACAGGGTTCATCATGGGCACTCTGACCGGTCTGCAGCAATGCAGCCCCATACACAGCAGTGTGCTATGCACTGTGTGTTGTGACAGATTCCCCCCGTAACCTGACTTGTGCCACAGTAGACCTTCTGTCGGTTCGGACAAGATGGGATAGCTTTCGTTGCCCTTGCACATCGATAAGCCTAGGGCGCCCAACACCCTGTCGCTGGTTACTCACCACTGCTGACCGGGAGCAGCCCACAAGCCTTGCCATTTCAGAGACGCTCTGACCCAGCCTTCTGTCCATAATAATTTGACCCTTGTCAAAGTTGCTCAGGTCTTTACTCCTGCCCATTTTTCCTGCATTCAGCACGTTGACTACGAGAACTAATTGTTTGCTTACCATCTAATCTACCCAGACCATGACATGTGGCCTTGTTAGGAGATGGTCATAATGTTTTGGCTCATCAGTGTATGACAGCGCTGTTACCTGGCTGTTACATGTGCATCCAGAGAAGACATTCAGTGATTAATAATTTAAATTCCACTCTCTACCTCACACAAAGCTATTGTATGCCATCAGGGAGCACATCGGATGCAGCGCATTGCCATTTGGACTACATTTTTACTGAATTTGGCCATTTTTTGAATAAATGATTGTGATTAAATGTATCTGCCAGTGACTGTCACGGTCCTGTCACTCTGGGTTTTGTCTGACAGGACTGTAGCATCATCTTCCCATGTCTGTCTTGTTTCATGTCGGAAGCGTGGTGTCTGGATCCTGACTTCCTGTCTGGTTCAGTTTTGGTCCGTGTTGGGATCCGGACACTCATGCTCAATATCTGTCTGTTATTGAATCGTGCATCGTGCTTATTTAATCTTGGCAGCATGCACTTGCGACAATAGTTTCTGTCTGTCGTGAACACGGGCGCACCTCATGTCGTGCTCGCGTTGCATGCCCAAGTCACGAGCCGTCTTCATGTTGTGCTGAGGTTCGGTCACTTCAGTCTAAGGTGTCGGTTGTGTGTGTGGCTAAACTCTCGCAAAGGTGTCCTGTCTTGTTTCTGTCACCTGTTGTGTGCAACACATGCCATTTGCCTCGCGATGTACATTCAGGTTTCGTTTAGTGTGAGAATGAATGGCATCACTTTGTTTGGCATTGCTACGCAATCTCTCGTCTTGTTTGTCGGTTGGCATGGGTGTATATTGCCTCATTGTCTTGGCGATATGCACTCATGCCATTCGGGTGTTTTATTGTCTTGTGAGAGCATGTGGTTTTGTTTCTGTATCGCCACATGTCTCTCTGTCTTACGTCATACCCTGCTTCCTTGTTTGTCCATTATTAATTTATTAGTCACACCTGTCCTGTCTTGTTAACCTGTTGATTTCTCTCCCTATTTTAGTCTCCTCGTGTTTGCTGTCCAGTGCCAGTTCATCTTGTTTCCAGTCCTGTGTGCTTGTGTATTCGGTCAGCTTGTTTTCCAATCAGTCTGTATGTTGTGGTGTTTAATCGGTCCTGTTTCATCCCTGTTCCTGTTCTCGGTCCAGTCAGTCCTGTTCCCCGTTTCCCTCTGCCCCAGCCCTGGATTGTTCGTTTTCCCCTATGGGGTTGTTTATGTTTTTTTCCCCCTTGTGGGAATTTTGGTTTGTTTCTTCCCTTTTGTTATATTAATAAATCCTTTGTGTTTTTATAACTCTGCACTTGGGTCCTGAGCCTCATCATTCCTTCTGATCGTGACAGTTACGTGTTTAATATGTTTAATAAATGGTTATGGTTAGGTTTAGGAGTAGGTGTTGGATTAGCGGCTGTAAAATATATATCAATTAATATATGGTAACAAAAATTATTGTTACTGTACATTAATCTACTTGTTACATGGTTATGTTTAGAGGTTGTGGTAGGGTTAAGGGATCTAAAATATCTATAAAACAGTAAAAATTTACAAAAATATTTATAATCGATTCATGTATTCAAATATATTTGTAATGGATTCATCAATATTTTACTAAAGCTGTAAATACGTAAACATTTTTACGTTTCAGATGTTTTCAAACGTCCATATTGTACATTTTGTACATGTACATTTAAATGTTACAAATATTAACGTACATATAGCTACGTATATTAATGAGATCAGGCTGATACTAAAGCTTTGTGTGAGGAACAGACCAATTTTAATCATTATTCACTATTTCTCTGGAGCTCAATGTCATTCTTCATTCCGCATATTTAAAATAGCTTTGAACCAGTGGCATCATACATGGCGCAGCGCATCTAAAGGCTTATATAAAATAATATACAGTTGAAGTCAGACGTTTACATACACTTAGGCTTAAGTCATTAAAACTCATTTTTTAACCACTCCACAGATTTAATATTAGCAAACTATAGTTTTGGCAAGTCGTTTAGGACATCTACTTTGTGCATGACATGAGTAATTTTACCAACAATTGTTTACAGACAGATTGTTTCACTTTTAATTGACTAAATCACAATTGCAGTGGGTCAGAAGTTTACATACACTAAGTTAACTGTGCCTTTAAGCAGCTTGGAAAATTCCAGAAAAAGATGTCAAGCCTTTAGACAATTAGACAAGTAGCTTTTGTTAGGAGGTGTACTGAATTGGAGGTGTACCTGTGGATGTATTTTAAGGCTTACCTTCAAACTTGGTGCCTCTTTGCTTGACATCATGGGAAAATCCAAAGAAATCAGCTAAGACCTCAGAAAAAAAAAATTGTGGACCTCCACAAGTCTGGTTCATCCTTGGGAGCAATTTCCAAACCCCTAAAGGTACCACATTCATCCGTATAAACAATAGTACATAAGTATAAACATCATGGGACCACGCAGCCATCATACCGCTCAGGAAGGAGACACATTCTGTTTCCTAGAGATGAACGTAGTTTGGTGCGAAAAGTGCAAATCAATCCCAGAGCAACAGCAAAGGACCTTGTGAAGATGCTGGAGGAAACAGGTAGACAAGTATCTATATTCACAGTAAAATGAGTCCTATATTGACATTACCTGAAAGGCTGCTCAGTAAGGAAGACAATTCTCCAAAACCACCATAAAAATGCCAGACTACAGTTTGCAAGTGCACAAGGGGACAAAGATCTTACTTTTTGTAGAAATGTCCTCTGGTCTGATGAAACAAATATTTATCTGTTTGGCCATAACATCATTATGTTTAGAGGGAAAAGGATGAGGATTGCAAGCTGAAGAACATCATCCCAACCATGAAGCATGGGGGTGGCAGCATCATGTTGTGGGGGTGCTTTGCTGCAGGAGGGACTGGTGCACTTCACAAAATAGATGGCATCATGAGGAAGGAAAATTTGTGGATATATTGAAGCAACATCTCAAGACATCAGCCAGGAAGTTAAAGCTTGGTCGCAAATGGGTCTTCCAAATGGACAATGACCCCAAGCATACATTCAAAGTTGTGGCAAAATGGATTATGGACAACAAAGTCAAGGTATTGGAGTGGCCATCACAAAGCCCTGACCTCAATCTGATTTGTCGAACATTGAGGCGGATGGGCTACAGCAGCAGAAGACCCCTCCAGGTACTACTACTGTCAGCTTAGAACAGGCAACTGAGGCTGAAGTGGGCACAGGCTCACCAAAGCTGGAAAGTAGACGATTGGAAAAATATCACCTGGTCTGACCAATCTGGATTTCTGCTGAGGTACACAAATGGTAGGCACACTGCAGCCTCAATTTTCTGTTCTTGGCTGACAGAAGTGGAACCCAACGTGGTCTTCTGCTGTTATAACCCATTCACCTCAAGGTTCGAAATGTGGTGCATTCTGAGATGCTATTCTGCTCAATACAATTGTACAGAGGGGTTATCTGAGTTACCCTAACCTTTCTGTCAGCAAAAACCAGTCTGGCCATTCTCCGTTGGCCTGTCTCATCAACAAGGTGTTTTTGTCCGCAGAACTGAAGGAAGGGTTCAACAAGTAAGCGATTCGTTTTGGGTTCTTTATTCAGCCAGCATCATTTGCACAATCATTCAAAGATCTAGTCACAGCTTGAGCTCAGTACAATACTGTCAGTCATATCAATGTAATGTGTACAACTACTAACTATTTTTCTTCTTTCTTTTCTCTTTAGGTCTACTCTGGGATTCTCTTCCTGGCTACTGCCACCTACTGGATACTCATCACATAGCTGTAAGTATACTACAAATATACATGCATACGCTGAATAATTAAACAACAATTATTAATAATCAAACAGAAATTACAGAAAAATACATATTTGGCGGGGGCGGGGGGTCTAGCTTTTTATACAAAATTAAATGAATCTGTCAATATATTCTATGTTTCCCCACATTCTCCCTTACAAAATAGAATATAGTCCCGACATTCTCAAAATGCATTACTGGTTATCCCCCAGTTAGATTATTTATTTGGTAGGAGTCACTGATACAATGGTTCTAGTATATTTTACACATCACACAACATTTATCTCCTTTTTCATGCAGTGTGTTTGCAGCAGACATCATTGTGCACCATGATCTTCTACCACCATCGCTGTTCATCAACAGGAAACTGTACTTTCACTGAAGGAATGTAACCTTTAACCATGGAAACAATCTAATTTGTAAATGTTTTCTTCTGGAATGATATGGTTACTACTTTATCTTCAACAAAACTGAAAAACATGAACTTAATCTTAATCTAGTTTTAATTCAACTTCTTAATTTTTGTTTTAACTATAACTCATTACTTAGATTTTTTAGTCAGCTTATCCATCTACAATACTAGGCTGACCTAGTGTATGGTAAGTAAACATCTTTTTTGCTTTTCTGTTTCTCAAAGGATATATTATTTCGCAGGCAGGTTGTGAAGGAGTTTCCAAGTCACTCTTTTCAGCATCATCTGTTTCTTTGACTTTTTCCCCAATGTGTTTCCATATCTCTATACCTCTTGTGAAAGTGTCCAGCAGCCATGTCAAACCAGTTTAAGATTGACTTCCAACACAATTCAAACAATTCAGGAATTTTTGTCACCTTTTCAGAATGTAGTTTTATACCTGGCTTTTGGGTAAACAATTTTTTTTCTATTTTTTTTTTTCTATTCCTTGGACTGCTGCTTGCTCATTTTCCTCTTCTGGATCTGAATCGTTCAGCATCACCGTGTCTTCAGGATGAGGTTCTGAGGGTTCTGACTGCAGATGCCTACTGTCGTTCTTACTCTCTTTGTTTACTGGCATCCTCATCAAGCATCTCCATTCATCCTCACCATCTGAACTGTCACAGTGTGTTTGGTTTTGCTGTGTTGATGTTTTGTCAACCCTGCCATTTTTCTTGTTTTGTTTTGCAGGTCTCACAGGTAAGTATTCTTTCTCTACAGGTATGTAATCACATGGTAACAATACATTTCTGTGCAGTATTCTGGTTCTTCCTTTCCCATTTTCAGGTTGAACTTCATATACTGGACTATCCTGGTACTTCCTCTGGGTGACGACATGAACTTGTTCTTTCCAAATTGATCGAAGCTTCCCAGGTCTGCCGTTCTCCTTAAAGTTACAGACAATAACTCTATTTTCAGGGATCAGTTCAGCTCTGTGCACTTTCTTGTCATACAAAGCTTTTCCTCTTTCCTTCTCTTTGTGTGACACTTTTGAGGCTAACTTGTAAGCTTCCAACATTCTCTTTCTCCAGTCCTCAGCATTGTCACGGTAAGAGGAGCTTTGGTCTTACGCTGTTACACCAAACATAATATCAATGGGCAATCTGGGAGTATGGCCGAACAGGAGATAATAGGGTGCACACCCCATTGCCTCAATCTTCATGCAGTTGTACGCATTCACAACTTTTGCAAGTGACGTCTTCCTGTCAGCTTTGGCGGTCTCAGGTAAGGTCCTCTGCGTGGCTAGCAAAGTTCGGTTGAACTGTTCAACCTGGCTATTCCCTTGTGGGTGATACAGTGTCGTATTGGGGACCTTGCACACCACTTTACTCTTGCAACTTTGGAAACAGCTTGTTATCAAAAACCTTGCCTTGGTCATGGTGCAATTTTGTCGGGAACCCAAACTTCAAAACGAAGTCTCCGAACACTTTGTCAGCAGCTGTCTTGGCACTCTTGTTTTTACATGCATACACTTGAGCAAAGCATGTGAAGTGGTCCATCACAACTAAAATATATATTCATAACCTCCTCTACACTTCTCCAGATGCAGAAAATCAATAGAAACCAGCTCAAATGGATATGTTGTGGTGATGTTAGTCAACGGAGCTCTGGACCCTTTGTTTGGATGTTTGCTTCTCAAGCAGCTGCAGGTGCGCGTGACATAATGTTCCACTTCCTTTTGCATGTGGGGCCAGTAAAAATGATCTCTGTTCAAGTTCAGCACCCGTTCTGCCCCTAAGTGACCCATGTCTCGATGTAACTCCTTATAGACAAGCTCGTGGTATTTCTTGGGCAATAAAAGCTGATGACTGGTTGCTGTTTTCCGGAACAAGAGACCATGTTCATCCAGGTATAATCTAGCTTTTTCCCTCATCAGTCCCCGAACCTCTTTACCTCGGCTTCTGTTCGTGGACCGTGGTTTAGATTTGAGATCCGTCAAGACTTCTCTGATTTCAGGATCTTCCTCTTGGGCTTTTCTCAAGACTTCCTTAGGAATCTCGGCAACTGATGTGAGCAGCTCATTCTCTTGTTCTCCAGACAATGCTGTTTCTATGGTAAGTGGACACATCCATGGCTCTCTCTCATTACTCTGTACCATCACTGACTGAGTTATGCTGACCATGACGTCGGGTGTATTTCTTCTGAACAGGTTTGCATGTACTGTTCCATCTGCAGCGGCATGTGCAACAAACCATCAGCGTCTCCATTCGACTTTCCTGGACAGTATTTTATAGTGAATCGAAAGTCAGCAAGTTCGGCTACCCATTTGTATGTTGTGGCATTTAGTTTGGCTGTTGACATCACATACGTGAGAGGGTTGTTGTCCGTATACACAACGAATGAAGGGGCATAATAGACATAGTCTCTGAACCGCTCGCATATGGCCCACTTCATGGCCAAAAACTCCAACTTTCCAGAGTGGAGATGATAGTTTTTTCTTGGGAGGGGTTAGGGTTCTTGATCCATAAGCTATCAACACTAACTTGCCTCACTGTCTTTGATACAGCACTGCTCCGAGGCCTTCCTGTGAAGCGTTGCAGTGGAGTACAAAGGTTTACTTCAAATCTGGATATCCCAGCACTGGTGGATTTGATAAGTAGTCAATTAACTCACAAAGGACTTCTTGAGGTTCATCTGTCCATGTGACTGGATGGGATGATGCAAGCTGTTCTTGACAGTTTTTCCCCTTGCTCTTACTCTTCGGATGCATTTTTTCTTTGATGTCTTCGTTTTCTGCGAGTAGCATGTATAGAGGTGCGGCTTTGCGGGAAAAGTTCTGAATGTAGGACCAGTAGTAAGAGAGAAATCCTAATAACTTTCTCACCTCACCAACTGTCTTAGGGGTCCTCTCCTTCAGCGCTTGGACAGGAGCAATGTCAGCTGGGTCCATCGTGTAGCCATCTTTGGTCACCAGCTTTCCTAAGAATCGTACCTGATTTCGAAACCCTTCACATTTTCAAGGCGTTAACTTGACACCATGTTTATGATAACATTGCAATACTTTTCTGATGTCCATAAGATGATTCTCAAATGTCTTTGAATGAACTAGATTATCATCTAAATATGGTTGACATACCTCATCTCGCAGTTCTCTCAGGCACTCCTCCATGCTCCTTTGGAATTTGGCAGGTGCATTTGTCAATCCAAAAGGGACTCTCACCCATACATTTAATCCCCACGGTGTTATGAACACAGTGAGAGGACGACTGGACTCTTCTACGAACCCCTGATGATAGGCTTTGCCTTGATCAAGGACCAAAAACCAGACGTTACCAGCCAAGCTATCAAGCATGTCCTGTATATGGGGAATAGGGTGTCTATCTGGAATGGATTTCTTGTTTAACTCCCAGTAGTCACAGCAGAGGCAGAGAGTTCCATCTTCCTTACATAGAACACCGGCGAGGAATATGGTGACTTGGATTTAGTAATCCATCCCTTATTTAACAGATCCTCCAGGTATTCTTTAACCTCTTTACGCAATGGCTTCGGAACAAACATGTACGTGTGCTTCACTGGTGTGTTCTCACTGAGGCGAATCTTTAGCTGGAGCGATGGAATACATCCCACATCACTGTCATCATGAACAAAAGCATCACTCTCCTCTCTCAAAAGCTGCTTCACTTTCTGATGCTGTTCAGGTGTTAGATAATCGACGCAAACAGGAGGGTCCCATAATTCTTTCTGTCGAGTTGGTAACATCGTGTCAACATTTTCTGTGGATTGGATGACTCGTTCCCTGTCTTTATGGAACAGGCTTTGGGTGGTGTGTGCGACAGTAGCACAGGCACTCTCTTGCTGGGCTGTCACTGGTCTCATCTCAGCGGGGTAGATGGCTTTTACTCGCTGTATATGGCCCAGAACTGTACGTGGAGGCAGGTCGATGTCATGAACAGTATCATTGATCACTGGAATGCTGATACTTGAACAGGTCCCTCTCTTGAGGCGGACAATGTTTTCCTCCATCCTCAATCCGTCTGGCCACTTTGCACACTCATCCAGCACAAAAAGAGCATCTTGGTCAGATAGTAAAGGGCCCGTTTTAATGCAGCATTTCACAGTTCTAGCCTGTTTTTCTGGAATTCTTGTTACTGACCTTCCCGCTTTCGCTATTCTGTTGCTGCACTTGTCGTCTTGGCTCCTCACTAAGTTCAGCAGCACCTCTGCTTTCTTACAGTCACAGGAAAGTGCAGTACTCATGGCTTTGGTCATTACACTGGTAGGTCGCTCTACGCCGCTGTTCAGAAGGTACTCGATGACATTGTATCCAATAATGGGTTCCTCTGCCACCCCATCATCACCAGATACTAATACAGTTACCTCCAATTCCAACGGTGTGGATTTGTCTGTTCCCAGCTTAAATGTCACTTCGACCCAGCTTTCGAATGGGATGTCCGTTTGATTCACTGCTCGACCGGTGAGGCTTCCAGCACCTAGGATCTCTTAGAGACTACGTAGTGTCATGTGTGGGAGGTGTTCTTTTCTCCATTTTTCATTTATAAGACAGACTTGTGAGCCAGTATCCCATAGCGCTTGTGTTGCCACACCATCGAAGAAACAGTTCACGATACATTTCTCTCCGATCAGGTTCAGTAACTGTGCATTACGTTTGGTAGACAGCTGATTAGCACTTACGGATCTGATAAGCTGTAGATGGCTCTCTTTCTGCTTAGCTGCCTCCTGGGCTTCCAACTGCTTAATGCTGTCACACAGGAGTTCACTTGTGTTTTTAGTCTGTTCCCTTTGATGGTCAGGCCACAGTGATGATGTCGTATGAGTTGTTACTGTCATACTGCTAAATGGGTTTCCTCTTTCTGGTCTCCCTGCAGTTGATCCCCTGCACCCTCTGGAAAGATGTCCACTTTGCCCACATTTGAAACAATGGTCACATTGGTCACCTCTGCCACTCTCTTGACATCCACGGCATCCCCGCTTCCATTCTTGTGGCTGTGGAGGTGCTGAACAGTAAGTGCTCATCGCTTACCTCATTTCTCCGATCTCCTCTCTCAACTGCTTGACGACCTCATAGAGCTCAGAGTCTTTCTTGTCCATGACCTGTGAGGCTTTCAAAGCTTTTACTTGTGACGTGCAGACAGTTCTTTACCTCCAGCGGCATTGCCCATTCTTTCTTGACTTTGACGTAGCTCTGCCTGTACTTAATTGACTTTAGTCTCTTTGACGTGAGCGCTTTTCTTGAACTTTTGTTGTCGTGCCACTCAAGACTTGCAGCTTCGTTCATCTTTGTGATGAGAACTTCATCCGTGATTGTATGATCATCAGGTTTTTAGCTGATATTTAATGTGATCATTGGATAACCCCATTCCCAATGCACACAGAAATCTTTTCTGAATTAGATCAGGACTGTATGATTCTTCTCCATCAGCCTCTCTGGCAGCAGTTAAAAGTCTTCTTTCAATTAAATTGCTCAGAACAGAAAGTTTTGTGGTGACACGGCTTTCTTGAGTTATGTTTATCAGCCGATGGTAAAGGTCAGTTGAGCTTTCTTCCTTGTAATGGCCTTTCAGAATCGTACACAACTGAGAAAGGGTTAAATCTGTCTTGATCTCCAGCATATCATGCAGGCTCATATCTGGACATACTGCTCTTATTACAGCATCGATAATCTCAGATTCTCTGTGTCCCTCGTTCACTCCAGCGTCAATCTGGTGCATCATGTTGTTGTACGACAATTGATCTTTCTGTCCTCGTTCTCCGATTTGGCCATTAATCTTAAAATCACATCGGATAGTGACTTCAGGATAGTTACTGAGATTAAGCGAGTAGTATTCGGCTTGTCATGTGATTCTAACATGGAAGCCCCCATGTGCAGACCCTCTCCATGTAGAATAAAACAGCTTGTATAAGGTTACTGATATGGCTGGAGTCTTTATTTTAATGCGAGTTGTCATGATTTCCTACACATATTGCAAAATTATGCATGTCTTTAGGAGTTAAACTTTTTTAATGAGGAAAAAAATTACAGAGTGCACCTTTAACACTATTCACATGTATATATATCCACAACAAAAGAATAAAACTGCACATTTAACAGAACAAGAATTTTGCTGTAGTGGTCTCTTATCATCACCCGGTCAACTAATTTTAAAAGTCTGAAGTTTGTTTCAAATTATAAAACATGTAAATATAACCCAGCAACTACCTCCAAACCACAACCACTCACAGAGCAGGAGCCCTGTATAAGTAAAGCAATCAGAAATCTAAGAGTAGAGAGAGTGTATGTGAGGGTATGTGAGTGAGACAAAGAAAGAGAGAGAGAAACAGAGATAGGATGGCAGGTGGCTGTCTACACAGTGAAAACACAGCCCTGCGGAATTGTTGTGCCTCAGTGAGCACTACCACCCTCCCAAACTCACACACACACACACACACACACACACACACACACATCCTTCATCACCACCTTTCTCTTTCTCTCCCAAGCTTCATCAGAGAAGAGCCATCAGCATTTACATTCTCCATCAACCCCGGGAGACTCGCCATCATCACACAGCTTGGCTCAGTGACCCCAAGCTCCTATCTGCCATGTTCCTTCTCCATGTGAGCACAAACACACACTCACACACACAGGTTTCAGTGGCAAAGACAGTGGGGTATGGGACGGCACATGGTATAGCAACTGTAAAAATAAATTATTACCAATCAGATTTTGTTCACAGCTCAACTGTTAGACAAATTGCAGCTTGTGTTGTTTGCCATGGGTCAGAGAGCTGAGTAATTTCATTTTAATAAATCATATTTGATGGCAAGATTACACTACAGATAAACACGTCGTCTGTACACACGTAAACACACTGATACATACATGTGTAGCCACGTATTCCTTCCAATCAAACACAGTGAATTCTCAGACTTTCTTCCTGCAGACAACGTTGCATGACTCAGCAAAGAAAGTTTGAGTCTCTTGAAGCAACTGGTTTTTCACCGCAAACGCCTGCGTTTTATTCACTAAACATCCGCAATCCTGTTTAATCAGGTGCTATTTCCGATGTACACTGTCAGTATATAAAGCTGAAGTGTGTAATTTCTGCATGACTAGTGTTACCAAACAGAATTGCAAAAATGACAAATGTTTTCAAAGATGTTTTGCAAACAGATAGTCCCACCCCAAACTCACGTCACTGGTTGAGCCAATGTTGATGTGTCGGGCTGGTCAGGAAGCTCAGACAAACAGAAGAATGTTTTTATAGTGCCACAGTGTTTACACTTTTCTGTGAAATCAACCAACAAATGGTTTACTTAAAATTGACTCTGCATATTAAGGTGGGAAAATTACACTTCAACTCATTTTTGTCATTCTTTTCAGTGCGAACATGCCTCCTTTCTGTGTAAATTAGTTTCATTATAGACTACATTCAATGGCCTGTTGCACGAAGCCAGATTCAGTGGCTAACCAGGTAAGTTTGAGTTTAGTTTGAACAAACTCAGGTTTTTCGGTCTCAAGAAGGGGGTCGGTTTTTACCGGTGTTCATCGCCATAGCAACTAACGCTACACAGCTAACCTGCTCTGTAGCAGGTTTTATTCTGGGTTACAGATCGCAAACTGATGCTGAACCATTCAGCTGTGAGTAAAGTGACATCTCTGACACAACAAAGTCACTCCCCCTGTATCTCTCGCACTTCACAGGGAAATATATATATATTTAATGAATTTATATATTATGATTTAATATCTTAGACCTATATATTAACATAAAATATAAAATAGTTTATTTGAGAGATCTGGTAACCTTGTATCTAATGAGCAGTACATTAAACATTTATTATTTATTTATTATATTATTATTATATTTTTTTTTTTTTTTGCATGTTTTACATACTGTACCTGTATGCAGTGCGGAATGCTGAAAAGGTAATTCTCACACTTTAAAGATTTCTCACATTTATTGTGTGGCAAGTCTTTCCACCTTAACAAATATACTGGTAAAATTATACTGTAGACTATCTCACAAAGAGACACTTCATTAAAATATATTATGCTTTTAATTCAAATGAATATAAAGGCAACTGAGATTTGTCCTCCGCCACCCCAATTGAGGCGAGTCACTACGCCACCAGAAGGACTTAGAGCGCATTGGGCATTCCAAATTGGGGAGAAAAGGGGAGAAAAAAATAAAAGGGAAGTGGAAAATGCGTATGATATAGTTAATACTCTTTACAAGCTTTAATAATCTTTACAACTGAGTTGAGTCTGCAGCCATCCAATGAATTTGAAATAACACCATGCACATTTTCATTCATAAAGTTTAACTGTAGTAATACTGGCTTCACAGATTCATCATTGCTTTGTAATTTTCTATATGTTTATTTAAAATAATGCTTTATGCCTGTGCTTGTTCGATGATCAGTCTTCCAAATATTTTTTCTATTATTTGGATGAATTCTTATTCATTTTGAATTAATTATTCGTGCCTTTCCGAATAAGGTATTCGACTTCGGGCACATCTCTAATTTCTCACGAGAAGTAAATCATGCCGACTCACCGATGTTTGTAGCGAGCATCTTGGGATCGCCAAACCCAATCTTAACCGGTTCGGCTCTGTCTGGTTTTGTCAAACTGAAACTTACTCTGAAACTCTGAGTTTGTTCAATTAGCTTTGTGCAACAGGCCTCAGCACTTTTTGACTGTGTCTGGGTCATAATCTGAATGCATAAGGGACTATTCACAGTTAACGCGTCCTTGCGCTAAAAAAGCTAGATGCAGCAGCATGAATAGAGCATAACGCAGGTGTCCTGAGATGCGCTTTTAACAGTTTATTTTAACTAGGGCTGTCAATAAATTAAAATTTTATAATCGAATAGATTATACTATATTCAGATTAATCACAGTTAATCACATAGCCTACATCAATATTTGCTGTGAAAGCCCCCCAATATATATATATATATATATATATATATATATATATATATATATATATATATATATATACACACACACTCACTGAGCACTTTATTTGGAACACTATTGTCCTAATAAAGTGCCCGACATGGTCTCCTGCTGTTGTAACCCATCAGCATCAAGGTTCGATGTGTTGTGCATTCTGAGATGCTGTTCTGCTCACTTCAACAGTACAGAGTGGTTATCTGTGTTACCGTAGCCTGGACGATATTTATACACTCACTTAGCACTTTATAAGGAACATTATAAAGTGACTCGTAAAAAAGGTGTTTCTCCGATGGTAGGTAAATTCCTTATTATGGTTCCGGGGGCATGATTAATTGTGTTAATTTTTTAACAAGTTATTTTTTTATATAATTAATCACACTGAATTAACATGTTAAAATGACAGCCCTAATTTCAATTTAGCACGTTGTCTAAAAATACATGCCTCTCCTGAGCAAGACGCTGAAAAAAAACAGTTATAGGTGGCGCAAACGTCAAAGATGACCACATAGCACGTTTACATAGGAAATTGTTTAGTGATTCAAGTGGTAAAACAATGCAGACTATGCATGCAAATAAACAAAGCTATCAGCAGGTGCAGTTCCTTCAAAGTAAATTTTCCCTAGAGAGAAGTTTGCTGTGTATGGATTTGCTAAGAAATTGATTGCACTTTCGTCTTTGAAAAACTTTTGAAAAATACAAAAAGAGCAGATAGCTCCTATGGTGGTATAATAAGCATCCAGCGAAAGCCTATATTTCTGAAGCCTCTGTTTTATTTGTCATAGATTATCTAGTCTTCCGCTGTCCTTGAAGGGTCTTTGTAAACCCAACAATGCACAATCAAACTAATCTCTGCCGCAGACATAAATGCCATTGCTGAATTTAAATAGCATAGCTGGTAGCGCTCTGATTTATTTCATTTTATTTTAGGGAAAATACAGTCTGCCAGTCCAACCAATCTGAATTCCGCACTGCCTGTCCAGAAGGAAAGTGAATTAGATTAATATATATCTGAGCAAATAAACAACTTTTACCTTCAGGGCTTATGGTCGGCATTCCTTTAGAACTCCACAGGAATCAAAGTGCTTGATATCCACAGCTGCCAAAAGGGCATAAAAATCAACCTTGGTATAAACACATCAGCCTTTCCAGGCAACGACAGAACAGATGTACAGTAAAGGGAAATCTTAGATGATGAAAAAAATAATATCGAAATAAGAAGTAAATTTTCCTCTAAACTGGAGTTGGACTCAAAGGGCTCTATGTGCACGGCCTGTCTTGTAGTGTAGCAGTGTCTTTGAAGTTGCCTGACATTGGTGGTAGCAGAACACACTTCTGAGGCTGGTTTTCCTTTCAAGTGTTCATCAAGTGTCCGGGTGTTGGTACATCTGCTCTGAAGCAGATAACCAATGTACCATCATGGAATTCGATAAAATCCAACAATTTTTATTTTAATGGCGAAATAACATTCATTAAAAGCGTTCTCAATTTCCTACACAAGTTACATTCAGACTGTAAGTCGCAACTAGGGCTAGTTGATTTATTGATAACAATATATTCCTGACGATTTTGCTGGCAATATAAAATGAAATAAACTAGTCTCGCAATCCTTCCTTGTCTCGCCACTTGCTAGTATGAAAGCATTAAGACAGATTTTTTTAGACCACATTCACACCAAGGCATTTTTGTTTGAAAACGCATTGATATTGCTACGTTTATGTCTCTCATCCACCCTGAAAGTGAATTTTTTTCTCCACCGAAAATTGAGACTTTGGAAAACGCACTCCATAACCGCATACTTTAGAAAACGATGACGCAAGTAAACTGAAAATGGAGGTTTCAAACAAAAATGGATTAGTGTGGACATGGTCTAAAACTTCATAAGCAAATACATAAAGTTGCTAAGTTTGTTTATTTTTCCATGAATTCTTAGTTCTTATTTTTAGGTAGTTTTTTTTTTCTTTTTTTTTTTTTCTGTGTTCTAGCTCTTACATTAAAAATATAAAAAATATTGTGAATCTACTTGGCAACAGTGGCAAAAATTACTGTTCCTCATTCAAAAAACAAACACTCATTTAAGCCATCTAATAGCAAAATATTGAGATATTAAATATCATCAAAAATTTTTCAACTATATTACACATTTAAAGAAATATTCCAGGTTTAATACAAGTTAAGCTCAATCGACAGTATTTGTGGCATAATGTTGATTACCACAAAAAATAATTTTGACTCGTCCCTCTTTTTCTTGGAAAAATAAAAACAAAAAAGCAAAAATCTGGGTTACGGTGTGGCGCTTACAATGAAAGTGAATGGGGCTAATTTTTGGAGGGTTTAAAGGCAGAAATGTGAAGCTTATAATTTTACATAAGTACTTACATTAATTATTTTGTTAAAACTCTGTATTATTTGAACTTTGTATTATTTTATTTTAAAAACTGTATTTTTTTAGCTTTAAAGTTATTAAAATAATCATTTTTACAGTCATTTTAGGGTGTCTGGCGTTACATCGTCATGGCATAAAACTGGCTATAACTTTACACAGAAAAGGTTAGTAAGTGATTTTATCACACTAAAATCATGTTTAAAAAATGCATATTGTTTACATATTGTGGCTATACTTTTGAAACAGTTTATAGATTGTCCCCTTTTCACTTTCAATGTAAATGCCTCACTGTAACCCAGATTTGTGCATTTTTTTTTTAAAGAAATGGGACAATTCAAATTAAATTTTTGTGGTAAGCATCATTCTGCCACAAATACTGTCTATTTAACTTAACTTGTATTGAACCCAGAATATTCCTTTAAAATTGTGACCAGTTTGAACAACTTTTTATTTACCTCAGTATTAAAATGTTAAAGGGTCTTGATATCATAGAGCACAAATTAGACCTGATACAGCCAAATGCAACTCACAGGCCTATGCAACAGCACTCAACTCAGGGTCCTGTGTTTGCCAAATATTTAGCCCCTGACAACCTATGCCTCCCTACCACACAATATATAATTACACAAAGTGATTCCAAAGGTGAAAGAGGTAGGAGGTACAGTATCTCGCAAAAATATCACCAACATTATCTTTTAATTAAATTCACATCATTTCGCAAAAAGGGGGATGTGTATCATTTCGGAAGCCTTCTGAAGCTCACATTGAACCTAAGTGTATTTCTTTTAAATACTCAGATCAAACTAAAGATAATTAGTTCTGCACTACCTGGTAATGGAAAAATTGTTTAATCGGATGGTTTAATAGATTATTCCTTTGAAAAACCATTAAGCCTGTTTTTTCAGTCTAAGACTGTTACAAAAACTGCATTTGACACAGTTTGTCCATTCTTAAAACTCTGGCTAGACCAAGGAATGCAAGACATGGATTTTAATGTTAAAGGCATACAGTAATAATGATGTAGATTTTAGTGCTCCACTCAGCTATGATGAAGATCGGAGGCATTCCGCAAAAAGCCGGCCCCCGACTTGCATGATTGATGGCCCAGGTGGCGAGTCAAGGGGCTAAATACCACTAAAAATGCATAGGCATTATACCCCACACCCACCTCTCAGCAGTCATTCGCAGAGGCATACATCACCTTAATGAAAATGAGATGCTAATGCATTAATTAAAGAGTGATGTGAGAGCCTACTCTGCAGAGTTTTACTAGCTTTGCCTTGCATTTGTGTCTCAGTTCTGGTCTAAAAAACCTTAAACGAATTCCACATGGGCATGTCCGCGAGAACAGTACAGAAATTCACCCTCCATTGTACAAAAAATTACATAATGGAGATTGGCTGTTGTGGGACTCAAAGTGGCTGAACAAGTTGGAAAGTAGAAGAAATGGACACAGACATATAAAGATTTTTTTTATATATATATTGCAACAGAATGATACAGAACCTGAAAACAATTGAGAAACAAGAATTGTTTTTGCTTTGGATATTAAGTTTACTTTTAAGTAGCATTTTCTTTATAGAGCTACATCTAATGAAACCTGTCAAGAACATGCCTGGGTCATACCTCACCCAAAATTAAAAGAAAGAAATAAGAAATAATATTTTGCAAAAAGACTATGAATCCTACTTTTAAGACCATTGAGATTTCTTTCAATGTGCATTTTGAACATTATTTTCATGCCATTACTATAATGGGGATAATATTGGAAAATTGTCATGAAAATATTGAGAAAATATGTTTCTTTTTTGTTTTTTGTTTTTTTTAAGCATTTTTTATCTTATTTTGGCTGAAAGGTTTACTCCTGTTGGTCTGGCTTTCAATTCACTTGCACTTTGCACTTTTTTGCCATACAAATGTAAAACTTAATAAATAATGTGTTTTTGCTAGACCTTGTTTTCTAGTCTGTATCTTAATTCAAAGTGCGGACAGCAGTTTTTGTAATGTCAAGTTTGGCTCCATGCACCTGAAGTAACACAAGTGAGACAATATGAGTATGAGCGCAACAATATCCTTTAATTAAATGTTTTTTTTTTTTTTTTTTTTTTTTTTGGCCGTGAAATATGACCTGGGCATGTTTTTATTAGATTCATCCTGTAGATGTAAGATGTCTTGGTTATTCATGGCTAGTTAACCATTTTGTATTGTTTTTTTTTTTAGGTCATGTCTTTTATTTTGAATTCTGTCATGTGTTTTCCTGGTTTCTGTCATGTCATGTGATTCCCCTGTTTTGTCATGTGACCTTCATATTCTGTCATATGTTCTGTTAGGTTTGGGGAATGTTCGACTGTAACTGCGCCTTGCCTTACCGATCAGCAGGTTTTGCTGGTTGCCATTGGGGGTGAAGTTCAAAAGAGAGCCGTCAAGCCAGACACTTTGCACTTCCCCTCATGTGCTGAACCTACATCGGTCACGGCAGATCGCCCTTTGTTTGCTTTCTTTATTGCAGACAAATGTCCTCTTTTTCGGACCTTGAAAAAGCGTCCGGCCGGGATTTCTAAATGTAGGAACTTGTCCTACTCAAAATGGCAGCAGAGACCGCATGGCCCTTTGTTCTATAATCAAAAGAGAGACATTGAACTCAGTTTCCCAGGATCCTTCACAAATTCACAACTGGATGCGAAGTCCCGCCCATGGACCCAGTCTCAAATGCCATTGGTCGAAAGTGGCCTACGACCGATGACGTCATCTTGTCAATAAAACCAGCGGACAGATGTAGTTCGGCCTCTCTGTGCTAAGCTCTGCCTGGCTGTTAAGGGACATCTGTACTGTGCATGTACTGAAGGAGTTTTCCCTCCGTTTTGGACTGAAAACAAAGAGACCACGTTTTTCTAACCTCACCATTTGGCCATGGTAGAGTAAGATTAACTTAGCTTTGTTCAAGTCTTATAGTATACTTATAACAACCGGTTCAGTTTCACTGTAAAGCAACAGTGAATTTATTTTGAAAAACGGAAAGGCGACCAGTTTCCCTTCTCCCTCTTTTTCATTCAATGTTGACTACTGTGGCAGCGGGGGCGTGGTCAAGCATCTCTCCGGAGAAAGAAAAAGCGGTAAGGGCGCTTACACCTGAGCTAAATTATGTATAACACCTGTCTCTAAGTTCAGTGAGCACGGGGAGAGCGGCATAAATAGAGACACACCGCAAACAGGAGGGGGAGAGAGCCTGGGCACGACAGACCCGAGCAAGAAGCTAGGAGTTTCTTTACAAATGTTGAGAGTTTATTTTTGTGAAGCGGTGTGCGATTGATGATTAACTTTGTGCTGCAGAGAGAGAGAAAATAAACTATAACCTGAACCAGGAAAACTGCTTCTCGTCTCCCCTTACACTGGTGCCGAAACCCGGGAAGGAGGAGGGATTCCCGTCGCAGAGTCCTCGACACTGCCGTCCACCCAGCGGAGCGCCGCTGCCGTCCGACGGGGGACGGAGTAGCCCGACTACGGGGAACGGCCGCCGTCCGCGAGGCGAGTGGGGACGGGACTCCCCGACCGCCTGGAGCGAGGGAGCCGCTGCCGGGGGCGGAGGAGTGCCCTGCCATCCCCCGGGAACGCGGAGGGGTCGAGAGAAGACCGCCGTCCGCGGGGGGAGGAGGGAAGTGACTCCCCGACCGCCTGGAGTGGTAGGGCCGCTGCCAGGGGCGGAGGAGAGTCCCCACGGGACGCCGGGAACGCGGAGGGGTGTTCTGTCCGCTGGGGGTCGGAGGTCTGACTCCGGTCCGCCCGGGGAGGAGCGGCTGCAGTCCGCCTGAGAGGGTGGAGTAGTGATCGAGGACCACGCGACGGCGCATCAGAGAACCGGTGAGTTTCTTTTTCTCTCTCTCCTCTCTCTCTCTCTGCCGCTCCGTGTTGGCCTTTCCCTCGCCATTTTGTGTGTTTTTTTTTCCCCTCCTGTCTCCTCCCAGGTCGAGGAAGGCGGGGAGGACCCGCCGGCAGTCGGGGCATAAGGCACGCCCCCCCACCCGGAGAGGAAGGGTGAGGGGGGATGTACGTCATGCCGGGGGCTCCCCGGCCTGAGGCAACGCCGGGAGGAGTGTAGAGCCAAGGAGGGCGGGGCCGGGTTGGAATGAGACACACCCGGTCCCCAATCAGCCTGATGGGGCGCGCGAGGGATAAAGGCGGCCGGGGACGACAGTTCGGGAGAGAGAGAATTACAGACAGCTGTGCTGTGTTTTTAGTTGTGTGTTTTTGTTTGGGTTTTTGTTTAATAAATTATTATTTAAGTTGTCAAGCCGGTTCTCGCCTCCTCCTTTCCTCTAAACCCCCTTACAACTACTTTCTGCATTCTTCTCCATCGCTGGATCCGAAGAATAAAGCAGAGACGCGTCTTTTCGCTGACGAGCGTAAGACAAGGGACCATCCAGACCATTTCTCCTGACCCCTCAATGCAACAGGAATTCCAACGGACAACCCTACTGAAATCACACAGGATTTCCCAAGTAAGGCTTGATATCTGGGCAGATTTAGTTTAGAAACTGTGATTTTTCTTGTGAAAATAAATTGTATTTTTGATTCTAAATGCTGATGTTTTGAGTATATTTGTATGCTAAACTCTGCTCGCTGTTTCGAGTTGGGAGATTTGTATTTAGTTTTCTTTTGGGGTTACATTTGTTTTGTTGAGTGATCTGAACTAGTAATTCAGTCCTACTGTTACGAGCGGTTACCCTTAATTAAATTGCATGCACTTTTCCTCTCTCTCTCGCTCTCATTCTCTCTCTCTCTCTCTCACTGATATTTATTGAGTGAGCGGCGCTGCGGTTTATGTTCGACTCAGGCTGGTGAACCAAATTCTCCCGCCTGTTTCGTCAGTTCCTTTGTGTGTCTGCTCATTTCCACCCTCACGTGGTATCAGCTCCATTTTGGATCTAACCCTCCATTTTGAACCTGATCCTCCATTTTGATTCCTTTGTTACCGCATCTGGACACACACACACACACACACACTAGCATATAGCTCCACTGTTAGTTTAGGATTTCCTTGATTTATTTTTGGATTATATTCGGATAGTATTGGCTGTGTTCACTACTGCTTGATTATAATAAATCTTGTAATATTATAATAAGTACTCCTGTTTGTTTTGTTTGAATACTGTGTTGAAGCCAACCTCTGCCACGTCAAGAACTCCCAAGTTACCTCAGAGTACTGTTATTTTATTGGTGTTAGAAACTAACTGTAGCTAGTTTACTATTAGATTTGTATGGCAATAATTTAACTAGTTTTTCCCCTTTTTGATTATTTTGATTAACAATTAAGATACTCAACCTACAGGGTAGATTTTGTTTTGTGAGACTCAATCAGTAACTTGCTATCATTTTTCTCTTTTCAAAGAGTGGTGCCCCAAGAATAGAATTTAATGAGTTAAATTCTATTTAATTATTATTTAATTGTTAATTATTCCATAATTAATAACAATTAATTATTTATTATTTCTGATAGTAAAACTGATTTAAACAACCAGTAGCACCTGGGTACCTTGTCTTGCGTTTGTATTTTCTACACACTTTATTAAAACTGCACTTGGGTTCTTACAATTTCTCGCCATGAGCCTACCACTATGTTACAGAACAACTGACTGATCCCATTAACCCATCAGTAAAACTTCTCACTCTCCACTAAGGTAAAAGGTCCATTGAGGACTAAACCGCAGAATTTTGTGACTAGTCTTATGAAGTGAATTTTGATGATCTTGCTATTAAGGACCTCTACCGCAGTAGACTTAATGAGTTGTCGAGGTGCGGACAAATGGAACCTGATTCAGTTAATTGACAGTGCTTTGAGTTTGACTGGTTCTACGTTTAAGGTGGGGGTACAGGATGATTACTCGCTAGTCCCCGGTCCTTAGTGTGTTTCATCTGTACTCATGGCAGATCCATTGTCACCTTAAGAGTCCAGTCCTCTCCAACTAACTATTTCTAGCATTTGCTTTTCTTCTCTGTTGCCTTAAACACCACCAGCAGTAAAGTTTGCTAAAAGGAGAGGGAAGAGGAAGCTCGCTTCAGCATGTGAGAAAACCTTGCTACAGAAACCTCTCTGCTCTCTGCTCCAGTGGTCCAAGAGACCCCTGCTTTGGAGATCCCTCCACACTCTGCTCTGGGTGGTTCCAGATAACTCTGCTATGGAGGCATCTCTGCCTCCTTTTCATTTGACCCTGTCTGAGTCTTCTGCTGCCCTGTCCGCGTGTTCCTATTTTATGTCCCGTGTCCACAGTGGAGCCTCTAGAGTCCACTTCTGACCCGAAACCTGAAACCACATCGGCCGCAGACCCTGAGATTCATGCTGCTGTGGCCTCTCCTGAACTCCCTGAGTCTCCATCTGACCCCTCGGACTCTCATATATCCACATTTTCAGAGACCAAGGGCCCCTCTGAGTTCAAGTTCCCTGCATCTGAGATGTCCAGTGTGTTCCCTGTCTCTCCCGATCCTGTCTCCAAGTGTCTGGTCTCTACCAGTCATGTCCCAGAGTTCCCAGTCCCTACCACTTATGAATTCCCTGTCTTGGCCCCTCCTGACCCAAAGCCCCTCGAGAATGATCCTGCCCTGGAAAAACCTGAATCGCTCCTGATCTGGCCTCTTTGTCTATTCCCCAGTGTATCTCATCCTGATCAACCACCTGCCCCTGACCAACCTAGTCCAGTGCCTTGTTCATCTGCTTCGTTACCCCAACCTTCTCCAGTACCATACCCTTTCTGACCATTAAGAAATTCTGGTTCCCAGCCTCCACCTAAACATAAGCCCTGGTCTGGATGTTTTTTGCCACAGATTCAGCCTCATTTCAGTCACCCTCCTGGTGGAACATTTCCTTTTCATCACTGGACTACTATCCTCACCAATGATCCTCTGGTTGCTGAAGATTCAGCAGGATAGACTCGTGGTCTAGCTCTAGTAAGTTTTTGGGCATCAGGAACTGCCCTTAAGGGGGAACTGTGTAAGTTGTTTTGTGTGTTTATGTCTAGTTTAGTTTTTTTTTTATTTTTTATTTTTGGACTACTATCCTCACCAATGATCCTCTGGTTGCTGAAGATTCAGCAGGACAGACTCGTGGTCTAGCTCTAGTAAGTTTTTGGGCATCAGGAACTGCCCTTAAGGGGGAACTGTGTAAGTTGTTTTGTGTGTTTATGTCTAGTTTAGTTTTTTTTATTTTTTATTTTTGTTAGGTCATGTCTTTTATTTTGAATTCTTTGATGTGTTTTCCTGGTTATTGTTATGTGATTTCCCTGTTTTGTCATGTGACTGTCATGTTATGATAGGTTTGGTCTTTGGTTCATTACTCATGTCTTATCATATGTTTTTGTTTTCTTTGTTTTTATTAGTCTTGTTATCTTATTACCCTGGTCTGTGTATTTAAACCCTGTGTTCTGTTCAGTTTGTGTCAGTTGTTAACATTTAAGTTTTGAGTTGGTTCTGATTAGTTCTGTTTCTTGTGTTATGGGTTTCTTGGATAACCCTGTTCCTGGATACAGTACCTTGTTCTTGTTGTTTGTGGATATACATTTGTATTTTCTACACACTTTAATAAACTGAAGTTCCCTATCTGTCACTCACTTGACATTGTGTCGATGTAGTGACACTAGGGGTCAATCCTGGGAGCCCCAAACACCTCTGCTTTTTTTTAAATGCCAATGGGAATTGGCGAGTTAAATTTGCATGCCACTCCCTCGGACATACGGGTATAAAAGGAGCTGGTATGCAACCACTCATTCAGATTTTCTCTTCGGAGCCGAGCGGTTCTATTCATTGAAGCTGATTTCATCCGCGAGTTCATTCACCTCATCTGCTGGATTTTACGGTGCATTTCAGCGGCTTCTCCCCCTCTGCACCTGTGGAGTGCAGAGAACGCCCCTGGGTGCTTCGGCAGAATAACAAAAGAGTATATTCTAAAAAAAAAAAAAAGAGTATATTTTCATTCTAAAAGAGCGGCACACACGAAACATCTTTTTAAAGATGCCTTTCCATTTGTGTGTTATTCCTGGTTGCGGTCGTTATCTCTCTGACCTGGGATTGATGCACCTCGCTCTCCGGGCAACGCAGGTCACGGCGCGGTCTCTCGGGCAGGCGATGTCCACCCTGGTGGTCCAGGAGCACCACCTTTGGTTCAACTTGGTTGAGATGCGAGAGGCTGAGAAGGCACGGTTCTTTGACGCCCCCATCTGCCAGGTTGGCCTGTTCGGCGACACCATCAAGGACTTTTCCCAGCAGTTCTCAGCGGTGAAGAAGCAGACGGAGGCCATACAACACATCCTGCCCCACTCAAGACACCGCACCCTGTCTGCTCATCACCAAGGGCGTCCTCCTGCAGCAACAACACAAGCTCCGCTGCAGCCCGCCCCGTGGCCCGGCGTGGAGCCTAACACAGGAAGCAGACGCCACCTGTCTCACAGCAAGCCATTAAGAACCTGAGGAAGGCTTCGAAGCACCCCTGAGATGGGCGACCCAGGGGTGAGGAGACCTGCTTCTCTGGAGCTGGTGAGCAGACCACTCCATCCCCCAGTAGAGTGCCGGGAGGAGAATCCTTTGTTTCATTTTTTGCCACATGCCCAAGAGGCTGCAGTACCCAAAAGTTCAACAAAAGAGTGGTTTTCTCATTTCCTGGGTCACATGTCCGGTGCACACGGCCTTCGTCACGACCACCGTCCCGTTTTTGCAGGTATGGTGCTCCAGCGGTGGACCCCCGCCCCTGTGTGCCAAGCTGTGGCACAAACACGGCCACACAGGATTGGTTCCGGTGGACTATGGAGACGAGATTCCTCCTCCCCCTTCATCGGCCAATCTTATGGTGGGCGGCAGGAGCCAGGTAAGTGCATCGATGTCCCTGGACTCAGCACGGCCACGGGGCTTGAGTCCCCTTGACGTGGCACCTCGAGCTCTGCCGCGCCGCGAGGCCCCACCCGCCGGTACGTCCGATGTGATCATTCCCTTGGTCCCCCTCGCCCGGAGTTTGGGCGCGTGGCTCCCGCTTTCCAACCCGTCGCGATGGCTGACCCGGACCGTCCAACTCAGCTACGCGATTCAGTTCGCCAGGCACCTGCCCAGGTTCAGCAGCGTCCGCTTCACCTCAGTGAATGGCGAGAATGCCGCTACCTTCCATGCAGAGACCACGACCCTTCTGCGCAAGGGCGCGATTGAGCCTGTCCATCCAGCTGAGATGAAGAAAGGGTTCTACAGCTCTTACTTCATCGTACCGAAGAAAGGCGGTGGGTTGCGACTAATCCTGGACCTGCGAGTACTGAACCGGGCTTTGTACAGACTCCCGTTCAAGATGCTGACGCAAAAACGCATTCTAGATTGGTTCGCGGTGGTAGACCTGAAGGACGCATACTTCCACATCTCGGTCTTACCTCGACACAGACCCTTCCTGCGGTTTGCCTTCGAAGGCCAGGCGTACCAGTACAAGGTCCTCCCCTTCGGCCTGTCCTTGTCCCCTCGCATCTTCACGAAGGTCACAGAGGCAGCCCTTGCCCTGCTAAGGGAAGTGGGCATCCGCATCCTCAACTCGATGACTGGCTAATCCTAGCTCACTCTCGAGAGTTGCTGTGCACACACAGGGACCTCGTGCTCCGGCACCTCAGCCTACTGGGGCTTCGAGTCAACTGGGAAAAGAGCAAGCTCTCCCCGGTTCAGAGCATCTCTTTGCTCAGCTTGGAGTTGGACTCCAACTTGGAGGAGGACAGTGGTTCCACTGAAATTTTTTCAGAGGCTCCTGGGGCATATGACATCCTCAGCGCACCGCTCGGGTTGATTCATATGAGACCGCTTCAGCACTGGCTTCAGACTCGAGTCCTGAGATGGGCATGATGCCATGGGACACATCATGTGGCCATCACGCCGATCTGTCGCCGCCTCTTCAGTCCTTGGACCGACCTTGCATTTCTACAGGCAGGGGTTCCCCTAGAGCAGGTCTCCAGGCGCATCATGGTTACAACAGACGCCTCCAAGATGGGCTGGGGCGGCTCCTGGACTGGCCCGCGGCTGCGTTGGCACATCAACTGCCTAGAGATGTTGGCAGTACTGCTCACCCTGCGGAGGTTCCGGCTGTTGATCCAGGGCAAACACGTGTTGGTCCGGATGGACAACACAGCGACAGTAGCGTACATCAACCGTCAAGGCGGTCTATGCTCCCGTTGCATGTCACGACTCGCCCGCCATCTCCTCCTCTGGAGTCAGCAGCGCCACAAGTCACTACGAGCCACTCATATCCCGGGCGACCTCAACACTGCAGCGGACGCACTGTCACGACAGGTTACCCTCAGGGGAGAGTGGAGACTCCACCCCCAGGTGGTCCACCTGATTTGGAGTCAATTTGGTCAAGCACAGGTAGACCTGTTTGCTTCCCGGGAATCCTCCCACTGCCCGTTTTGGTACGCCCTGACCGAGGCACCCCTCGGTATAGATGCGCTGGCACACAGCTGGCCCCCTGCACTACACAAATACACATTTCCCCAAGTGAGCCTACTTGCACAGATCCTGCAAGTCCTAGTAGCACCCTACTGGCCAACCCAGACGTGGTTCTCGGATATCACGCTCCTCGCGACAGCACACCCCCCCCCCCCCCGGTGAATTCCGCTAAGGAAGGACCTTCTTTCTCAGGGACGGGGCACCATTTGGAACCCGAGACCAGACCTCTGGAATCTCCATGTCTGGCCCTTGGACGGGACGCGGAGACCTAAGTGGTCTACCACCCGCGGTTGTAGACACAATCACTCAGGCTAGGGCTCCCTCTACGAGGCGCCTGTTTGCCTTGAAGTGACATCTGTTCTCTAAGTGGTGTTCTTCCCAACGCGAAGACCCCCAGAAATGCGCAGTCAGATTGGTGCTTTCCTTCCTGCAGGAGAGGCTGTAGGGGTGGCTGTCCCCCTCCACCTTGAAGGTGTATGTAGCTGCTATTTTGGCTCATCACGATACAGTAGATGTTAAGTACTTGGGGAAGCACGACTTGATCATCAGGTTCCTGAGAGTCGCTAGGAGGTTGAATCCCTCCATACTGCGCCTCGTCCCCACATGGGACCTCTCTGTAGACCTTCAGGGTCTATGGGGAGCTCCCTTTGAGCCCTTGGAGTCAGCTGAGCTTAAGGCACTCTCTTTGAAGACTACCCTCCTGACTGCACTCACTTCCAGGGACCTGCAGGCATTCTCTGTCAGCGAATCGTGCCTGGAGTTCAGTCTGGGTTACTTTCACATGATCCTGAGATCCCGACCGGGCTATGTGCCCAAGGTTCCCACGACCCCTTTTAGGGATCAGGTGGTGAACCTGCAAGCGCTGCCCCAGGAGGAAGAAGACCCAGCCTTGGAGTTGCTGTGTCCGGTGCGAGATTTACGCATCTATTTGGATCGCACACAGAGCTTTAGAAGCTCCGAGCAACTCTTTGTCTGCTTTGGTGGACAGCGGAAAGGAAGCGCTGTCTCCAAACAGAGGATCACCCACTGGGTCATTGACGCCATCGTGATGGCATATCAGGCTCAGTGCGTGCCACCCCCTGCGGGGTTACGAGTCCACTCTACCAGGAGCGTGGCGGCATCCTGGGCCCTGGCCAGTGGCGCCTCTTTGGCAGACATCTGCAGAGCAGCAGGCTGGGCAGCACCCAACACCTTTGCGAGGTTCTACAATCTCTGGGTTGAGCCAGTCTCATCCCGTGTATTGGCAGGCACGAGCAGGTAATTTCCGGGACAGCTGGCCGGGTGTACCGCTTGCGCATTGTGCCTTTCCCCTCCCTTGAGGTGAAGACGTGTGCTCTTAACTCCCAGTCATGTTCACAGACTGTGATCCCTGGATGACTTTCCTCCTTAGCCCTCTGGCAGTTGAGTTTGCAGAGAAACTCACTGCCGGCCCAGTACGTGCACTAATGAGACCCTGTACTGAGGTAGGTGCTCCATTTGTGCTGGTTCCCCAAAGGCGACCCCAGGTGATATCTTCCGCAAAATCATTTCCCTGTCGGTAAACTGCGTCTTCCTTGGGCAGAGGCCCCTCTGCCCCCGGTCGCCATGCTTTGTAGAAACTCCTCCCCCTTCGGGTAGGACCTACCATGGGACCTCTCCACATGACATACTTCCGACAAGACTCGGTAAGACCATGTGTCGTATTCCACTCAAAATACCCCCCCCCCCCTTTTTGGGCGGGGTGTGGTCTCCGCGGTGTCTTCCCCTTGGGAGGGACACCCCCTGATGCAGACACTTATGGCTCCCAGTCGGTTAACAAATTCCACTCGTTTTGGGGAGAAAAGAGAGGAAAACAGGCCTCGGCTGGGCTAGCCTGTCCCTATTGTTGGGCAGTTGACTTGTTTCTGAGGGACCATTTGACGCTCATAAGAGCGTCGGGGGAGGTTACGTGATGGCCTGGTGTGCTGGCTACGAGGCACACAGCGGTCTGCCCATCTCGCACTGCCAGTTCACGTAACACAGTTCAGATAGTTGTGGCATTTTGTATAGGGACCCCTAGTGTCACTACATCGACACAACGTCGAGTGAGTGACAGATAGGGAATGTCATGGTTACTTTCGTAACCTCCGTTCCCTGATGGAAGGAATGAGACGTTGTGTCCCTCTTGCCACAACGCCGAACTACCCGCTGAAATGGCCGGGACCTGGTCTCGGCTCCTCAGCACAAAACCTGAATGAGTAGTTGCATACCAGCTCCTTTTATACCCGTATGACCGGGGGAGTGGCATGCAAATTCCACTCGCCAATTCCCATTGGCCTTTTTTCAAAAAAGCAGAGGTGTTTGAGGCTCCCAAGAGTGACCGCTAGTGTCACTACATCGACACAACTTCTCATTCCCTCCATCAGGGAACGGAGGTTACGAAAGTAACCATGACATTTTATTTATCTGTAATTTAACCAATAATAATAAGAGTAAAACAAACTAAACAAATTCACATCATAGAAAATAGTTATCTATGGTAAAGAATAGAGTGACTTAGTTTGGGAGACAAATTTCCATGTAATGACACCAATAATAACACTAAAGAGACACTTATACCATTCTTTCTGAAAAGTATTCTATAGCTTCTCTCCCACAGTAATGTCAAACTAAACTTGTGCACCATTTCCACATCCCTCCAATACATTAAACAATATAGTATACAAATTTATCAAATGTTATATGTGGACATGGTACATTAAAGCATGAATTTAGTTCTTCAATTCATGCTGAGGTGATATCAAAGTGAAAATATATTTTCCACCCCGCCCAAAAGTCAGAGGAGACCACCATGAATTGGGAATGTGAGAATTTCACACGTCAGGAGGCAGCTGATATGTCTCAATGGTTCGTCTGAAAAATTTGAATGCAAATTGTCTCTCTTCCCAATTCTAAATTCTCATACGCCCCACTGTATGAAGACAACCACTTCAAGTTCTCTGGATTATAATCAGGTTCTATGATGGGTTTACCCTCCGCTAAACATTAGTGCTCTCTCATTAATACCTCTCCTCAGAAGGTCAATGGTGTGCGAAGAAGTGCGATTAACATGGAGCTTGAAAATAAATCTGCTCTTGGACTGGGCAGCAAAACCGAAAAGAGCTTCATTGGCGTGCACTGATGTTACATGAATATGTTGACTAGCGTTAGCTATGCAAGGGAAGTCGTTACAAAATATCTTGACTTATGCAAATGGGATCCTCCAGGGAGAAAGAGGACAGGCTTTGTGGGAAGGCTTGGTGGTCGAGTCATAATAGACAACTTTTGGTGCGGAATCACGATTGGAAGGTTTAGTATGCCTGAAGTTACTAGCAGAAGTTTCTGCAGCTCCCAAGGCTTGTATGATATTTAACAGCACATTTCACATTTATATTTAAATTTATTTACATTTATTCATTTGGCGGACTCTTTTATCCAAGTGAGACCAATGAGACATGCTGTCTGGAAAGCTGTGACGGTTTGCTTTCTCAACATATGCACTCAATATGGATGCTGTAGATAGGATATTTTTTTAAACTTTAAAGGTGATGTGTGTACATTTTTCTGATGTTAAAATACTTTTATCTATCGCAGCTTAATATGCAGACACAACAATAATTAAGCCATGCATAGCTTGATTCCCCCAAAAAGTTTAGACACTGGGAGTCTGTGGCACTATCAAAACAGTTCTTTGTTTGTTTGAACATCTCGACTAGCCTGACATAGCAACATTGGCTCAACCAATGCCATGAGTTGTAGCCATCTATTTGGCCAATGGAAGGGGGGTTGCCTATTTAAAAGACCTTCAACTTCAACAAAAACACCTGTGTTCTGTTCCAATTGTGCAGTCAACGTCTTTCACCATTGCACTGTGTCTCACCATTTTTTCGGCATCTTGTGAAGGACCACTGCTTTTTAAGATGCCGCGTGTGTTTAAAAGAACTGCAACTTTTAAAAGCGCATTTCTGTGTTCTGTTCTTATTCATTGTGCTGTGTCTAGCATTGTTTTGATGCAAAAATGTATTTGGTTTGAACCGCTCCTTACACACTTAATCTTTCATGTTTAATTTACCAAAGAAAATCCCACAGTTAAAAGAGACTATAACAACCCAATAAAAGGCTAAATTAATGACATAGCACCCAGCTACCAAGACCAACATGAGTGGTTATCAGCATATGATGTGTTTTGTATGTCGATCCAATATGGGATATCGGTGTACTGGTGAACCCACCAGGTTTCCTAAGTTGACCAGCACTAACCAGTATAAATATAATGTGAACTGATGTTGATCTTAACTGGTCTTTTCAGTGGGGCAGATTTGGAAAAGTCTGGAATAATACTGCTGAAGACCCAGTCAGAGAAGTAGGTTGAAGACATTCTGTTCTGCCCAACAGTCTTTGTCTTTTCCCTTCAGCATGAAGCCCCCCCCCCCCCTCCCATCATATTCATGATATCAGTAAGAGAGAGAGAGAGAGAGAGAGAGAGAGAGAGAGAGAGAGAGAGAGAGAGAGAGTTTTCATCCTGTAGAGAGCCTACACTTCAGTGATCAAGAGTGGAGAAGAAAGAAACAATGGCAGGGAGAGACAGATAGGAAGGGTGAGATACAAGAGAGAGAGAGACTCAGGGAGAGAGAGCAGCCATCCAATTCATCACTGAGCCCTCAACATGACTGCCGGGCCATGAGATTGGGAATAAAGTAGCTCGCCAGTCTGCATCCAACACAGACGGCAACACTTCAAAAGCATTCAGCTTCAGACTCCTACATACACAACTGCAAATAGTGCAACTGGAAAGACAGAACTTTTTGGAGGGAATAATCAAATGGGACACAAACATTTTTCTTTTTAACTACACAGAAGCATTCACATTTTTTTCAGTTGAGGGAAATGAAGTTTCAAACACGTCCTCTCTTTTAGTGTTGGTGCTAGCTTTAGCACGTTTGCTAACCTAATACAAGGGCCTAAAAGTGGCTTTTAAAATAGAAAAAGAAATCACACAACATGATTTGATGGTAAAGCATTTAACTCACATTTGTAAGGTGCTGTCTTAATCTTCGCTGACATTTCAGTAGTTGGCCAATCCGCCATCTTCACAACTTTTGTCAGGCTAGCATTATAACTGGCCTGATAACCCTGCTAAAAAAACAGCCTAAGCTGCCTCCTAGTTTGGTCAGACTTGTCTGTCTAATGGTTTTAGAGGGGTTTAGGGCAATTTTCAGCTGGTCAGGCTTGAAGATGTGCTAGACCATCTTAGGGTGCTTTCACACTGACAGTTTAGTTTGAAACACAGCACGGTTCGCATGAACAATTGGTAATGTGAAAGCTGTCATGCGGACAGGGGAGCGCACCACGGTACCAAACCCGAGACTACCTGTAGGAAGTGGTCTGAGTTCGGTTGCAATGGAACTGTAACGCAATTCGCGTGAATGTGAAGGCAACTCGGACTCGGGTGCGGACTCGTTCAGGAAGTAAAGTAACCTGCGCATGCGTTTTAGCCGATGATGACATCTATCTATCTATCTATACACCTTATAAATACTATATATAAATACTATCATAGGTTATAAATGTAGGGTATAATAGGAGATGACAGTGGTGATAACCTTGGACACGAGCCTGAGTAAGCGTGCAGTGTAAACAAAGATGCAAATGAATTCCTTGCAATCAGCTGTCTCCTCAAAAAATGCTGTTTATGAGCAGTAGCAAGCCGGCTTCCCCTGGACATCTGATGAGTTACACCATGAAGCACACATATATGCACATATATATATATTGTTGTTCACTCTGCTGTGCATAATGGCACCAAAATAACAAAAAAAAAACAAAAAGTATGATGAGTTGTGTTCTCCATGCGTGTTTGTGATGACGTAAGATGAACGCAAATGGACCGGGGTTCGCTAGAATCAAGTGAGTGTGAAACCAGACCAAAGGTGCGGGGGGCACCGGGAACAATCACACTCAGAATCGGACGGCAGCAAATGTGCCCAGTGTGAAAGCCCCCTTAAACCACCTTAAGATGAGCAAATTAGCTTTAGTCTGGTTTAAGATTTTTTATATATTTATTTATTTAGCAGGGAACTCTCCTCTTCCTCTTTGTGGGGAAAGCTGGGACTGTTGCTTGCATAAAGTGTCCAACGTTTCATACCTTTTTCTTTTTTTTTTTAGTTCACAAAGTGCATCATCTGGGTGCATGAAGCACACAATATATCTTGTTTAATATTTCAGTGTGAACACACTACCCACTAATTACGTAGAATAATTAATAATTCAGTGCAAACACATGTAGTTCACTGAAATGTTTGGCTCCATCCTTTCAACTAGCATATGCAAATGACTGCTCAAATATCTGCAATGTGACATTGCTTTCTCTTTTTCAATAAAACGGGCAAAAGCCCCTTTTGCTAATTAGATTTCTTGAAATAATTATAGTAGGTAATGAAAATGACCCAGAGGACTATGGTCATATGAGATAGAGGTGATTCTTTGATTGCATTCATCCACACCATTAATTGAAGTCAGATTCGCTGATGCTTCGGAGCATGATTTCATTCCATCACTCTCAGCTTAGTTTTTCAGATTTTCACCTCAATTCTGTATGATCAGAAGGCGATCATCAGAATTCTCTCTCCCTCCTCTCTTTGTGTCTGATTCTGTCTGATTTGCATGCTATTTGGGGAGTGTGCACACGGATCAATCCCATGTTTGCTTATTTAGTTGAATCAATAAGTGCGCATGGACCAGGTGTGGGGTTAGAATGTGGATGGACATGACAGGCTGATGCTCTCACCGTGTCAAAACAAGGTGATTAGATATTTAGCCACTCTTGTGTCAAAGCTATCGAGTGCTCTGGCTTTCCACCTCAACAAAAGCCTCACCACAGAACTTTCATCTTCTCCAATGTCAGAGACCAGCAAAATGAGGTTACATTTTTAAAAATTAACTTTTTATAAGAGGTGTACACTCAAATCTTGAATTATTAAATACAAGTAATTTTCATTAATGCATCTGGCAAACGCTTTAATCCAAAGCAACTTACAGTACAGTTCATTCAAGGTATAATTTTTTTTAATTTTTTTTTATCACTAGGTGATATCAGTTTCCTGGAAATCAAACATATCACTTTGGCATTGCTAGTGCCATGCTTATCAGTTTTAGGAACTAAAAAGCAAAAAAAAATAAATAAATAAATATATATATATATATATATATATATATATATATATATATATACATATATATATGAAAACTGTACAAGAAACTAAATATTCATGCACATCTAGTCTGTAATAAATAGATGCAGGTGACACAATGACTGTGTGTGTTGTGTCTAATCTTGCAGTGTTGGGTCTAATCTAATTGCAAACGAATTAGTTACTGTAATCTAATTACTTTTGAATTGTACTGAGTGGTAGTGGTGTAGTGGGCTAAAGCACATAACTAGTAATCAGAAGGTTGCTGGTTCAATCCCCACAGCTATCACCATTTTGTCCTTGAGCAAGGCACTTATCTCCAGGTTGCTCCAGGGGAATTGTCCCTGTAATAAATGCACTGTAAGTTGCTTTGGATAAAAGCGTCTGCCAAATGCATAAATGTAAATGTAAGTAATTAGTTCACAATTTTTTCTGAAATATTTTATGTAGAATACATTTAAACATTAATTATGTTCATGTGTAAGTCTATTTGCGTTTCTGTGAAAGCTGAAGAATCACTAACAAGTCATTATAAGGCAGAAACGTGTGGTGCTGAGAGTATGATTAGCTTGCATGAACAAAGTGGAAATATATACATTATTTTGAGAACTTTTTTTTCTGTGTTTTACAAAGTACCTAAAAGTAAATAGTAGCATGAAATTCGTTGAATTTGCAATAAATTAAAGCAGTTTGAATTAAGCAGTAAAGTAATCTGATTACAATTTTAGAAAAGTAATTAGTCATTTGTACTTACCCAACTTACCCAGCACTGGTCACCAGTGTTTGTTTACTTTTTACTCTGCATCTCCATTGTGAAGGTATAAATTATTCTCCAATTTATAATGTTAAAGCTCTAAGACTTTTATATTTTCTATTCTAATCTTTTCAATCATAATTTCCAGGTCTCAAAAAATAATGGAAATTAATAAAACCTTAAATTCATAGAAAAGTAATGGAAATTTTCAGAGAAAATGTAATTAGTTTTTTGTAGTTTTGCTCAGCTCTAAAATACTTATAGTAATTGGCTAGAAATGGATCTTTGTGAGTGCAATCTGTATAAAATGATTAAAAAAAATCTATACTCAGTAATCATGAACGACTTGAAAATTCATGGTAATTTGTTGGTCAAAATGAATAATGATTCATTTATTGTGTTTAAAGAACGTAACAATTTAAACCAGAGTCACAAGCATTATGCTTACGGCTATAAAATGTACTATATTACACTCAGGTGTTGTCACTCCTGTTTCTCTCTCTGTCTGCCTCTCTTTCACAAAGACACAGACACTCACTCAGAGATTGGCGATGCCCTTGCAGAGGTCAGTGGTGAGAGAGGTACTCCTCAGGAAAGGGCTAGCAGGTTGGGTTTTAGTGGTCTGATCTGTGCTTATTTAGAGCCTGTGAATAATGTATGAGATGTCAGTGTGCATGGCTCTGCGGGGATAAAGTGGCTCTCAGCCCGAAATCCCAGCGTTCCCAGTCCCTCCCAGTCGGCACCGCAGGTGAGTTGCAGCCCACGCTCTGGAGGTAACTTTCATGCTCTGTTGGGCAAACATTTTCCAGGTCACATTTTCAATTACTCTGAGAGCCGTGCCGACTCACATCCCTCAGGCTCCCTATCGAACAAGCATACATACACGACCAACGCCCACTCTAAACAAGCTTTGCTTGAAGAGGAAATGAGAAGCACGGAGGACAGGGATGTGAGGCTCTCGTTGTGTGACACCTCTGACAAACAGCGGGTCTGTTCTAAGTGTCCAGCTTTCAGTCAGTGCCAAACCCTCAGAGGCAAAAAAAACCCTCACAATTGTGTCAGTGAAATCTGTCAAAAACATCAAGTTTGAGAGAGCAAATGAACGGACTGGTATCCAGGGTTCACGAAAAGACATTTTCAAGGACCTACAGACTTTTCAACAAGTCTTGAAATTAAAGTAACAGTGGTAACACTTTTCAATAAGGTTGTATTTGTTAACATAACTACTTTGATTAACACGAACTAACAATGAACATCACTTTTACAGCACTCATTAATCTTGATTCATTTTCATTTCAACATATACTCAGGGCTCAAGTTGAAGGGGGACGCAAGGGGATGGCATACCCCTTGTTGCAATAAATACCAAAAAGCATCCCCCTTGTAAAACCACCCAAGGGGGTCCCATCCCCTTTAGATGAATTGTGTCATGTATTACTTAGAACTAATCATGCAAGTAAAATGTTTAATTTTCTACATTTGATAAATAACATACTTTAAATAACGGCAATTTGCCGGTCAGAATTAGATTTCGACATATGTAAGATTGCCAGATTTCTATAGGTGAAATACCCCAATCAAATCTTGACCCTTGTACAGTTTGGAAATATTCTGCCAGAGTGACGCTTTAGTCATGCAATCTGGCAACCTTCAGCATGGGAGCTCTCTCTCCACAGTGAAAAGACACCAGTTTTTTTGTCGGAGCTTAGCAATGGGTTGATTTTTTTAATTGTGAATGTAATGCAAGTTTTCAAAAGTTTCACGCACTTTCAAAAATGACCAAGAGTACAGTTCAAGGAAATCTTTTGTCTTCCTTTTAAAAAAAGAGAACAGAATATAAGATATTGCAATGACAAGTGTACAATTACAACGTGTACATGTTTTTAACTTTTAACATGGTTTCGCCCATAAAATGCTTTTTTGTGTAGAACAACTTTTTTACACCACTGTTTAAGCATCCTTCATAGAAACAGCCCAAACTTCCTTTATACTAGTTCAGTTATTGGAGTAGAAAATTTGTGTATGTGACAGTGGGTGAGCGATCTTGAAAAAAACATTTTTCATGATCATAATGGGGATTCTTTTCACAAAATAAAATACAATTACAGAGGGTAACGTCTCGGTTACGTGTGTAACCTCAGTTGCCTGAGATGAAGGGAACGAGACATTGCATCACTAAGCTGACGCTATGGGGAGTGTCCTTCTACATGACCTAATTGAAACCTTTCTACTATAACGGCAGTATTGACTATGGTGTTTAAGCCCCGGCCTTTTAGGCGTGAAGCTGTCTGGTATAAAAGCGGCGCACAAACACCATTCCTTAGAATTTTCTAAATGAGGGACAAGAGCGCATCGCTCATACCTCCAAAAACCCTGAGTCCGTAGTGCGGCCAGCTTATGCAATGTCTCATTCCCTTCATCTCAGGGAACCAAGGTTACATACGTAACCGAGACATTCCCTTACGATTCAGTATACTTGATATTGCATCACTATGCTGATGCTATAGGGAACAGATTCCCATCACGTAGCACTACACGACATAACCTTCCCAGAGAGGAAACATGACGCCGCAGTCCCGCGGGACGGCGACCGACGTGAATATGCCGCAAGTGAATTACCCTCATGGTGAGCCAGGAGGGGAACACTCAGAATATATTTATGAACTATGGTCATATAGTATGAATTAACCCCTTCACGAACCCAGTCAGGAAGGAAGTTTTATTTATAATGAAAGTGCTTGTGACTTTGGGAGATACAATGGCCTGAATGCAGGTGGCTGTGTAAATTGACAGGGAGCCCGTACTTGAAAAGAGGGGCATAAATGTATGTTTGGCCAACAAAATAGTAAGTGCTCTAGACAGAGAGGACTTGCAATGAGAGAGATGTCACATCTAGGTTGTAAAACCTAGCGAATGTGTTTTGAAAAGACCATCCTGCTGCAAAACATATGTCTTGTAAGGACACACCATTCGTCCATGCCCATGAAGAGGCCATGCCTCTAGTTGAGTGTGCTTTAACACCAACTGGGCAATTTGCACCCTGTGACTCGTAAGCCAGGGCGATGGCATCAACGATCCAGTGAGAAAGTCTTTACTTGGAGATGGACATTCCTTTCGTGCGTTCTCCATAGCACACAAAGAGCTGGTCAGACAATCTGATCTGGCAAGTGCGCTCAACATATGTGTGTAGTGCTTGCACAGGGCATAAAAAAATGCAATGACTGTTCCTCATCTGAATTAAATTGAGGGGGGAAAAAGGCTTGAAGGTGAACCACCTGCACTCTGAAGTGTGTATTTAGAACCGTAGGCACATAGCCTTTTATGGGTTTGACAGTTGCTTTTGAAAGATCCGAACCAAACACCAGACATGAACTGTCAACTGACAGTGCTTGCAAATCACTGACCTGTTTTACTGAGGCCAGAGCCAGCAGTAATGCAGTCTTAATAGAAAGCACACGCAATTCAACAGAGTCCAGAAGGAGGGCCCCGTGAGCACTTTTAGGACCAAAGTTAGGTCCCAAGTCAGAACTGTAGTCAGGCGAGGGGAATTCAGCCGCCTCGCTCCCCTAAGGAACTTTATGATTAAATCACGTTTGCCTATAGAGGGGCCAGCTTCAGGTGCACGATACGCAGATATAGTCACCACATAAACTCAGAAAATCTGCCCCAGCATGACAAGCTGTCCAAGGTGCTAGAGCAGCTAGACAGCAGAGAGTTATAGTGATGCACATGCGCCCTTGGCGCAAAGCATGCCATGGTACATGGCGTTTGAGCCAGCACTGAAGAGGTCTCATGTGAGGTCTCATGTGTAAAAGACCTAATGGATGCTACCATCATAAGCCCCAATGCTTTTTGAAACAGCTTCAGTGGAAGTGTTCTCCCCAGTTTGAACTGAGACAGACACTGAAAAATGGCCTGAATGCGCTCGCTCGTGAGATACGCACGCTCCCTCACGGAGTCGAGATGCACTCCTAAAAAGGAGATTTGTTGGCTGGGGGAGAGCATGCTCTTTGCCCAGTTGACATTGAGGCACAAGCTATTCAGATGTCGGAGCAATAAGTCCCAGTACTGGCATAATAGAGCCTCTAATTGGGCCAGTAATAGCAAATCATCGAGGTAGTTCAGAATGCACACACCGCTCAGTTTCAGAGGGGCGAGTAAAGTATCAATGCACTTTGTGAATGTGCAAGGAGCCAGGGACAGTCCGAAGGGCAGGACTTTGAATTGATACACAGTTCCCGCGAATGCGAATCTCAGAAACATCCTGTGATGTTGTACAATTTGAACATGAAAGTACGCGTCTTTCAGATCTATCGACGCAAACCAATCGTGTGGGTGGACGTGTGATAAGACTTTTTCTGAGTAATCATTTTGAATGGGTGCTTCGTAAGTGCACGATTCAAATGTCTCAGATCTAAAATTAGTCAAAGCCCACCGTCTTTCTTCGGAACAAGAAAATAGCGGCTGTAAAACCCTTTGTGGGTTAGACAATTTGGAACAACCTCTATCGCGTTCTTTGTGAGAAGATTGTGTATTTCGGCTCGTAACACCGGCGCGTCTTCGGACGGAACCGCAGAAGACAAAACACCATTGAAACGGGGCGGCAGATGTGAAAATTGGATCGTATAACCATGTTCGATCATTTTTAGTACCCAGCCGGAAATGCCCGTAATGGTTCACCACTTGTCCATGTAATGGGACAGAGGGTAATTTGGTATGTTCATTGTATGATATAATGCGCCGCTCACCATTAGGAAGCAGTTGTGCATAATGTGTGGACTTTGAAGTGGAAAAGAGCATCTCGTGCATGTGCAACGAGCGCTGTACTCTTTTTTGCATTTTTTATTGCATGTGAAGGCACAGAAACAACATTTTGAACATAATTTTGAACAACAATATTCCTTTCCCCTCAAACAGCAGTGGGGAAGAGGGGAACAGTATTATGTATCTCCAATTGAGCATTTTTCAGGACAGGTCCGGAAAGAACAGCAAGCACCATCAGGAGCGCTTTAGCCACATGGGGGGTTTTTCCCTTCTGTGCGGTGCTCGCACTGAGGTGGCTGCCTTTGTTTGGGCCACGGCTTGCGCAGCTTTACCGGCGGCTTGGCAGCGACTTTTGGCACCGCTGAGGCAGCAGGCATGGGGCTTTTAGCCAGGCGCTGACCCAAGACAGAGCGGAAGCGAGCCAGTTGTGATGAAGTATTGGTCCATTTGGTCCTCACTGGGGGAAGGGGCAGCAATGTCCTCCATTGACCACTCGCCAGATGCAGCGAGAGTCATAACATCATCATCCCCGGCATCAAAACCGCCGAACATGATGAGGTCGTGTCACGCACATACTGTATACGCAGTATATAGAGATTTAGGGGCTCGTGGGGCGTGTGCCGGCATGATGTCCACCTCAAATTCATCCTGCTTGAACTTGCGGCCCCATCGTGCCTCCTCGTGTGATCCCTCGGGAGTCATAGAAGAGATGGCTGGGAGGGCATGGGAGGCTGAATTGTCCCTCAGAACGAGGGCGATTCGCGAGCAAAGAGTCTTGAGACTCATGACCTCACATTGAGGGCAGTCTGTCTCTATGAGAGCTGTCTCTGCATGGGCATGGCCCAGACAGCGAATGCAGCTCTCATGCTGATCTGATGGCAGGATGTGTCCCTCGCACAAGGAACATTTATGGAACGACATCTTTAAAAAGACGCAAACAGGTAAGCGGCTCTTTTAGTTATACTGTATATATACACCGATCAGCCACAAAATTAAAACCTAATATTGTGTAGGTCCCTGTGCCGCCAAAACAGCACCAACCCGCATCTCAGAATAGCATTCTTCTCACCACAATTGTACAGTACGGTTACATGAGTTACCGTAGACTTTGTCAGTTCAAACCAGTCTGGCCATTCTCTGTTGACCTCTCTCATCAAGAAGGCATTTCCATCCACAGAACTGTCGCTCACTGGATGTTTTTTGTTTTTGGCACCATTCTGAGTAAACTCTAAAGACTGCTGTGCGTGAAAATTGCTCTGTACAATTGTGGTGAGAAGAACAGCATCTCAGAATGCTTTTCTGAGATTCGAGTTGGAACTGTTTTGGCGAAATGAGGGGGACCTACACAATATTAGGCAGGTGAAGTGGCCTGTTCACCAGCAAAGCGTCAAGAGGCGAGGCAGAGTAAATGTTTAACGGAACACTGCAGGGCAGTGGAGAGTCTACTCATTGTCGTGAAGATCCTGCCCGCTGACTCGTGTATGTCGACGGAGAAGTAGAAGTCTTCTAGACGAGAGATGAATCGCTGTCTTGAAGGAAGAAAATTCTGAGGAATGGTGTTTGTGCACCCGCTTTTATACTGGACAGTTTCGCCCCTAAAGGGCGGGGCTTAAACACCATTGTAGAAAGGTTTCAACTAGGTCGTGTAGAAGGACACTCCCCACAGCGTCAGCTTAGTGATGCAATGTCAAGTGTACTGAATCGTAAGGGAACAGGTGCATATTATGGCCATGTGTCCTAAAGGTCAATGAAGTGACGCTCATTTTTGTCCTGATCTACATAAAAAAATGCAATTCACACAAACCATTTGCTTGAATACACCTCTCCTATGATGAGCATATTTTCAAGTCATATTGATATTTTTTGTGGGGCTTAAAGTAAAAAATTTAATGTGGTGTCCACTGACAGGACAAAAAGTCTCATTAAAAGTTGAAATTCCTGAAAAAAAGAAATGTTGGCATGACTAGTGCAGAGTAATCTTTTATTGTTATTTCTTAAAAATAAATTAAGCAGTAAAACAATTGTGAAAACGATTTTGTCCACCAAATCAAAGTCGTGGTGTAACCAACATGTAATTAGCCATTTTGTTGTTTATGATCACCATAAAAACCATAAAACAGAGGGGACACATTTAGACCCTCAAGACTGAGCATGAAGTTTTAAAAAACATCTGATATTTATTTGGACATTTTTATGAAAAGGCACATTTTGTTCAAGTCACGTGGTGTAATGCTAAGAAAACCTGATATTTTTGACTAAAAAAAAAAAAGAAATCATAATATTTACTGTATATACAAATAAAAATTACCTTGAAAAATGTATTTGAAAACTTGGAAATGAATGAAGTTGTTTATACTCTCATGTATTCATACTTTTTACTTAATGTTTACACCACATGACAATTTGAAAGTTTTAAATATTTTTGTAGAAAATGCTATGAAGGTTTTTCAAAAATGTATGAAACCAAATTGGATACAAAGATTACATTTCTGAAAACTTGACACAGGTGTTTTAAACTAGATTTTTTAAAAGATTTCTCATTTTAACACCTTGGACAACCTTATTTGTCAATGGCCCATAAGTATTAGACCAAAAAAAAAAAAAAAAAAAAAATCTATGACAACACCATCCCCCTTCAAAAAACATTACAAATCAGAAAAGTTCAATGAAAAACTGAAAGTTTTTCAAATAGAAAGTTACAAATGTTCACATAAGCTGCATATGACTTTCTGCAGAACACAAAAGGTTAATTTCTGAAGAATATCCTGACCACTCTTTTCCATATAATGAAAATGAAAGGGCTGTTAAGCTCCAAAATGACAGAAAATGCACAAAATGTATCGTAAAGGCGTACCATATGGCTCATGCTCCACATTCAAAGTCTTCTTAAGCCATGCAATAGCTTCGTGTGAGGAACAGACTGAAATTTGCGTCGTTATTTACAGCAAATCTTCACAGAGAGAAGTAGTAATAACCAATTCATGAACAAATCATTGTTTTGAGTCTTTTCATTGAATCGGTTGATCCAGCTGACTGATTCAGTTCTCAAGTTCAACTAATTTACTCAATGATCCTCTCATAGCTGTTAACAGCTCACTAGACGGAAGACTGTCAGTGAATAATGACAAACAAAAGATACTGTATGACTTCAGAAGACTTATACAGAATATAGCACATCAGTCGTATGGATCAATGTTGTGATACTTTTTTTGTGCTTCTGCATCCGTTTGAAGCTTTAAATTCTTCATTGTAACTGCATGGAAAAGAGTAACCAGTACAAATTGTTCAAAATTTCTCCTTTTGTGTTCTTAGGAAGAAAGAAAGTCCACATGAGGTTGAATAAATGATGACTTTTAGTGTATGACAGCCAAAGGAGCATGAATTTCTCTTCTTTTCTAGTCTGTTCATTCTGACAGGGTGGTGTCACAGACGGGGATTTCGAATGTGAGCACATGGACAGACTTACACTTCTCAGCCTGAAAACAGTCTTTCATTAAAGCTAACACAACTCTACCTCACCATCAGCTCATCTTCACTCCCACTCTCGCTCTCTGTTTGCCACTCTCATTCCTTTTCACCTCCTCTTTCTCTTTTTGTCTCTGCTTCCCTCTCTTGCTTTCCCGTTGATGAAATGACCAGTTTAGACCAGCATTTTCCATGCTGACCCATGGTTTATGCTGGTTGGTGGTAAACAAGCAGATTGACCAGCATAGTTACAGTGGTCCCAAAAAGTATTTGGAATCTTTATTCACACATAAAAGGATAGTTCACCCAAAAATGAAAATTCTCTCATCATTCACTCTCCCCCATGCCATCCCAGATGTATATGACTTTCTTTCTTCTGCTGAACACAAACAAAGATTTTTAGAAGACTATCTCAGCTCTGTTGGTCCACACAGTGAAACTAATCCATATGACTCCAGTGGTTTAACCCATTTTTTTCAGAAGCAATATGGTAGGTGTGGGTGAGAAACAGATCAATATATCCTTTTTTTACTTAAAATTTTACTCCCTGCCCTGTAGGTGCTGCCTTTATATGCTTTTGACCTTCAAAGTTCTGGCCACCATTCACTTGCATTGTATGGACCTACAGAGCTGAGATATTCTTCTAAAAATCTTAATTTGTGTTCTACAGAAGAAAGAAAGTCATAAACATCTAGGATGGCATGAGAATTTTCATTTTGGGGTGAACTATCCCTTCAAAAAGGTATGAATGTCTTTGCATTATATGTAAAATATCAATCCAAGTCTCTTCATTTAAAAGAAAGATATAGCACAAACATATTTTATACAAAACATTTTGTACAAGATTTCAAGTTATAAAACAATATATGGTTCAAAATAAAGAGAAGATTTGGACACTTTTTGCTTGTAAAACTTCTTGGAGATGCTTGGTTCTATATTTTGGGTTAGGGTTAGGCAATAATTAAGCAATATCACACAAGAGTGCTTTTGTGTCATATATTTTGTTATTTAATGCAGGGCCAAAACCACCATAGACATTGAGGGGGGACATGTCCCTCCAATATTGAGATTAGTGGTCGATCAATGTGTTAGTTTTGAGTTTTATGTGGTAAAAGCAAGTTAGAATCCGCCACACAAATTGTGCCCATCCCAATCCTTCCTCTTCTCCTTGTCATTTTCTGCCATCTCTGTGCTATCCTATTAATGAAAAATGGCACAGAGGCCAACAAAATGTAATTCATAACACAACATATTTGTTTTCCAGTCTGATGGCACACTCAAACTATTCCTCCTCGAAAGTTTAGGCTCAGCATTGTCTGCGTGGGATGTAACTTGAATCGAGCGAGAGAGAGGGAAAGAGACAATGTTTCCTCGTTGAGCCTAATGCTTCTTGTGTACCTAACAGTCCAAAAAAGGTGCATCGCATGCCCGATCTGGCACTTTAAATTATTCATTTTGTGTTGTGGCATGGGTGTGGCAAAAGCAGCGGCACTCATCTGATACACTGCCGCTCATAATCTCTCGCTGTCCACGGGAGCAGAGACGAGAACTGGATTTGAGCAGCTACGGTGACTCCCAGCAGGATGGCACAGAATGCAAGGCTGGGGTGCAGAGGAAGGTGAGAGGAAGTGTGAATTCAATAACTCAATTTGCAAGAGGATGGGAGGGCCATTTCAGAGTCAAATGTTTGTATGTGCAGGCCATAGTTAGGTTAAAGGCTGCCTCTTGATGGTTCCTCAGTTCCATCAGCCTTAAGATAGCGAAGTGTTTTTGCAGATGAAGTTCATCATTTGTGTACTGTTTGGGTACTCATGAATACTGAGTATTTGTACATCCTACTATTTTCACTGCTTTTTGTATGCATATTTGGGTTGGTCGGTTGGTAGTATGCAAAAAAGTGGGTTAAAATGCAACCTGATGTCATGAAAAATATGTGACTGTGGCGACACTTTTGCTAAATAATATTATGTGGTTTATTACACATACCACAGCAGTTCCAAGTTGAAATGTCCACTCAGTGGCGCTAAAAGCAACTTTAATTCTCCCAAACATACGAGGATTAACCCAGGTAGCGAAGTACACTTGGGCCAGTTCCGTTTAGAATCTCACCTGCTGGAGCCTTTCCCTTTGGCCCACTTCTGTCTCCAGTAAACGGGCCAGATGCCTGTTTACTCACTCCCTGATTCCAAGCCGAATCAATCGGCCCAGATGTGGCAGCCGGTGACGCGCCAACACTGCCGGAGTTAAGACGGAATCGGCCCGAAGCTATAAGTGACAGCACGGCAGAGCTGGCCCGAGTTATGTAACTACTGTACAGTATTTTCGGTTAATAAATGTTACCTTTTAAAATTTATATTCAGCCTAAAAGTTCTCTTCTATGTTAATTATGGTTTATAATGCATAAATAATACATTTTTACAAATCTGTATAACCATCTCATTGTAATAAATGTACAAGAACTCACTTGAATGCATGAAGAACATTTATTAACAACCAGGGCCATTTCTAGGCATAGGCGAACTGCTCCCCAAACACCCCCTCACCCACCCAGAACAGGGGCACCAATAGGGATCTCGCCTAGGGCGCCAGAACGGTCTGAAACGGCCCTGTTGACAACATTTTACAAACATATAAGTGTGTTTACATGTGCATGAAAAAATAAAAACTATGTTGCAAACAGCAATTAGGCCCATATACATGTGCTTAAAATAAACTTTTTCAACTCACATTATTTTAATTAAGTAATCTCTAAATTGAGTAATAACTAAATAAATGCACTGAATTGAGTAATCTTATAAAGTACATATTATGACTTCAGAATATATGTTAAGTATTTAAACTTAAATGAGGAGTATAAACTTAAATGTAGTAGGTCTAAACAAAATTAATATGTTTCAAACAATACAGTTTGGTAAAAGGCAAAGCAGCTATTGTCTTTTGCATTTAATCAACTCGTTTAATACTGAGAAAAATTTACATATTTAAATAATTAAAAACATTTGTTGGAATTAAACTGATCAGGAATACTTTTTTAAAGTACTGTGCGTTGGCCTTTGCTCATTTTCTCCTTCCACCACCTCTATCGGGAGGTTTTCATGGTCATTGTGCAGTGTGTCTTTCCACATCTTCATCCCATGAATTCTTGGTTTGGGAATTTTTCTTTACTGTACCTGTAAATAGTAAATAAGTACAAGAAATGTAATAAAAGCAACATGGTCTAACTGAATGCAGACTTAATTAAATATAGTTAAAGTTAGGCTAATTTTTCATGTGTTGCCAGCATCTCAATGTTGTTTGATAGACCATTCACAATGCAGAGTCCAATGATTTAAAAATAAGTGGCTGTATCCAGCATTAGTAATACTGAAATATGTAACATCAAGTAAAACTAGTATATACACTTTTACCCTGATAATACAATAAAACAAGGCTTGTTTTAGCAGCAAAAATACACATTCAACATATATCTAAGTAAACATTCCATTCTCAGTCCATTCTTTCACCACAGTCTCTCACCTTCTTCCCTACTTGTACTTCTCTGAGCAATTTGAAACTTTGTATTGCAGCTCATGTTATTGCCTTAGGACAAATTGCTGTTGCTGTATTCCTCATTTGTAAGTCGCTTTGGATAAAAACGTCTGCTAAATGAATAAATGTAAATGTAAAAATGTAAGTAAACTAGAGTTACACTAACTCCTGTCTCATACACTAAACAAACATGTACATTTTTAGTGCATTAAGTTACGGACTACAAAAGTCTTTAGCCAATGATCTGGAAAAACCTCCACAGAAACCTTGAGATCACAAAATGTGATACTGATAGTGTTACACTTCTTGTAAGCAGATCATAGCTACTGTAGAGGATCAAATACAAAGCCTCTTCAACCTTACTGGCCTTTTATTGCCTGGAGAAAAAAAAAAATGGAAACGAGAACATGGATTAAAACCTGTTATTTACATGATTAAGACATGATGACATTTACTCCCTTTAACTTACATTTACATACACATTTACAACTTGTCAACTTGTATGCTTATTTTTTTTTCTTGAGTTCAGTCAGAGAATTTGAGGTTATTTTAAAAACAATATACAAAAGCCTTGATTAAATAAGAAGAATGACTGTGATACAGACAACAAAAATATATAAATATAAACAAACCTGACGGGGAGTTTTCTGATACGCTGCACCATCATCATCGTCATCCTCTTCCTCCTCATCGACGTGTTTCTCATCGAAGTTAGTTTCAGTGCAGCGTAGAGTTCTCAAAACACACCACTTTCAACAATTCATAGATTAAACATGAAAAATATATTGTTTATTTGTTGTAGGTAAAGTAGTACAGAAATGAGTCGCTAAACTTAACCAGAGACTTTGACTAAAGTAGACTATAAGCTAAGCTTACCACTTGCGGCACTCTCACGTGTAAAGTTCAAGCGTTTTTTGTCCCTTTAAGGGTGTCTGCTAAATAAATACACCAAATGTAAATGCGCCTCGATGCTTACCCAAGTTGTTTTCTTCTAAATTAGCCCATTTTTTGTATGCCTGCCTCCAAACAACACAAACACGCTGCACACACCCCTCTATCACCTGTACAATGAGACTCCTCCCACTGCTGTGAGTGAAACTCTTATGTACTTGAATGCACAAAATGAAGCACATTTTATAAAGTGCGCTTTTACAAAGCAAATTGCTGAAAAGTATGCATTACCCTCGTGCAGTCACGTCGCCATGTCCGTCTTACTATTTTTAAACATTTGTGAATTTCCTCTACTGTAGTATTTATATATATATTAGATATAATAAGCACATTTAACGTTTTCATGAATTCACGACAATAAACGTGTGGTTTACAAATTTTACGACATTACAAGTGTATTATGTTCATTTTATGATAGACATGCAGAATAATACAGCCTAATAAAGATCAATCCACGCGGAATCATTCCCAGAAGTGGTCCAGACCAAGTGGCCTGATCTGGCCCAGTTGTGTTGAGTCGGAATCGGCCCAGTGCTTTAACACCGTAACTAAAACACATGTGAGGCGACCGGCTGCAGATATCACTTGGCCTGGATCATACCTGCCGATGCCAAGTCTGAGCCGCAGGCGCTGCTAGGCTGCCGAGCTCGGGCCGATTACTACATGCTACCTGGGAAAGGTCAAAGGAATATTCCGTGTTCAGTACAAGTAAAGCTCAATCGACAGTATTTGTGGCATAACGCTGATTACCACAAAAATTTGTTTTGACTCGTTCCTCCTTTTCTTTAAAAAAAGCAAAAATCTGCGTTCCAGTGAGGCACTTACAATGGAAGTGAATGAGGGCCGATTTTTGAACATTAAAATACTCATTGTTTCAAACGTTTAGCCACAAGACATAAATGCATGTTTACATATGCATGTAAACATGATTTTAGTGTGATCCCTTACAAACCTTTTCTGTCTAAAGTTATAGCCAATTTTACTACTTTGTTACCATGACGATGTAATGTCAACAGACCCTAAAACCCTAAAGCAACTGTAAAAATGACAATTTAAACAACTTTGCAGCTCGAATAATTCTAAGTTTTAACAGAAGAATTAATTCAAGTGCTTTTATAAATTCTGTTTAAACCCTCCAAAAATGGGCCACATTAGCTTTCATTGTCCCCCATTCACTTGCATTGTAAGTGCCTCACTGTAAACTTGATTTTTGCCTTTTTTAAAGAAAAGGAGGAACAAGTAGAAATTTACTGTTGTGGTAATCAGCATTATGCCACAAATGCTGTCGACTGAGCTTAATTTGTACAGAACCCAGAACATTCCTTTAATGCTCTATCGAATTCTAAATCAACAAATATTTTATTATTCCCAAACAAGTTTGAAAATGTAGTTGGTTATGTGTAATATTCACCTTATGCACCAAAAAAAAAAAAAAAAAAAAAAAACTAGCGTGCAGCCATCTTGAAAATTTTGTCTTTAAACTTCAGGTCTAGCGGTTGCTATATAGAAATCTATAGTGTTGATGTCAGTGTGTAATTAGCTAGCGAAGTTGATTTACGGGTAATAGAGTTGCCAAAAGTTATCATGAGTATTTTAAAGTGTTCAGGGGATGTCATAACAACTGGAAGCAGAGAGGGGAGATTTTAAAACAAGAGTACTTCATTCATAAATACACAAGATTCTACCTTCACGATATGGACAAACTGATATGCCTCTGTGCTCATGAAACTCCAAGAGACAACACATAGTTATTAAAAATATCTCTGTACGACACTTCTGGCCATCTTCCCATGTCACGCAATCATTGCATTATAGTTAAGGTGAACAGATTTTTTGAGTGTTAAACCAGGACGGGGGAGGGGTGCTACTATATTTATACACATATACACACTTATACATGTGAAAGTGCATGTGTTATTTTATATTCTGTTTACAACTGTTTTAATCACATTCAAGCCTTTTAAAAATGTGGGGTGAAAAATGTATTTTAAAAATGACAAATGTAACTTCCTTTAAAGCTACATTATGTAACTTGTTTTTTTGTTTTTTTTTAAATAACAAAATGTTATTAATGGGAGAGTGCAACAAAAATCCATCTTCCAAACCATGTCTTTACTTTACCCAAATACACTTTGATAAACCTATAATAATGATATTATATTATAAATCTTTTAGAGCTGTCGGGACGGATTTCATGGGAAATGGCATATATACGTCGTTCGCCCGTGCGTGTGGACGTCATATCCATACACAGAGAAAATAAGATCCGGCTACTGTAGCGTGTGTGTGGGAGTAGCTGAAGCTGAAAGTTTGTTGTCACAACGAACAAGAAAAATTTACCATGGATCATTTAAAACGGCAAACCTCCAGGGAATCACTATGTAAAAACAAAGAAACCTCGAACAGAGCACAGTCTACAAGCAAAAAGGGAAAGCGACAGAGTCCGTAATAAAACCTGAATCAACATCGGCTTGGCTTTTCAGAGGTGGTGACAACTCTGAGATCTGAAAGGATTTAAAAGCGACACAGAGATGGCTTTTTTCTTACTCAACAGGTAAGATATTTTATTGATATGGTTTGCGTATAATTGTGACTAATGTTTTCAAACGTTGCCTAACTTTTGTAACGTCATTTATTTCAAAACATCAGTGTTTCCAATAAGTCAAAACAACAGCATAAGATATGGCACTTATCTGCTCAGATGACATGTTTTCAGATATCCGTCTTTTCTTTTCTTTCGTTATTTATTTGTCCATTCGCTCTGATAAGATGTCCTGTATTCATGTGTACACCGGTGCCTTGAACCACATTCATCCGCGCAGAGGAGCAGAGCCGAACTACAACCAAGATAATGTTCTTCCGCAAGACACATGCAGTTTTATTTTTAACTGCTAGAGGGCCAAATGTTACATAGTGTAGCTTTGATGTCATGATCTTGCATGTGAAATAATATGAGCTGTCAATGTTTGAAATTTCATATCAACTACACATTTTAGCTTGTGATGTCCTGATACCGATACTTGTATTGGAATCGGGTCTGATACCACGTTCATGTTCTCGTTCTCATAAAAATGGACCGATACCAAAAACCATCTGACGTTCGAATGTCATTACATAAACATTCAGCGCACAAATTAAAATCATGTTTTGTCCTAGTGATATTATTTTACCTTAAAAGCTGTGATTTAATGATATAAATATATAGTTTGCATGAGCGACACGCTGCAAATGTGAGCACTTTTGGTAGTTTGCAAATGGTAGGCCTACTCGTACTCGGTCTGAAAAAACAATGGTATCGGGACATCCCTAATTTTAACACAAATCATTAAGAAGCTGAAACGGGGCTTTTGAAAGCTTGACTCTGATTTGTTGTCAGATGTTTTAAGGTGTGCAATTATTTTTCAGTAAACGCATGGCTATGAAGTAGTTCCTGGTCCTGACCGCAAAATGGTTCCATATAACTTCACAAAATGATTTCAGTTATTTCAAAGAGCCGTACAAGCTAATCAGGGAAATTAACCAAGTTAAATACACATTGGCTAAGTAAATTGGATAAGAATGACAAACAATTTCTATAATATCTGTGGAAAGCACCCTCACGCTGCCTCTCTCTCTTTCCCACTCATCCACCCCCACACACACAGACGCACGCAAACACATAGACACTCGTGGGCAACACACATAGCCTTGATGTCAACGCACTCCTGAGATTTAAAGGTGCTGTAAGCGATATTTTCATGGAAAAGTATTGAAATAATTTTCCTACTCCCTTAAAGATATTAAAGACCCCCTCCAGTGAAAATAACGTTTTTAACCTTGTTTACATGTCCATATGGTGTTTTTTATATGCTAGAAGACATACCAAGACAACGCCATGGCTGAGCATTTTCACCTTGGAACTGCAGTTTACCAAAGACAATCTCAAAAACACAGATTCAGACAGCCAGGTTTTCATACATCACAAACCTAAGGAACCAATCCCGTCAACTTGCGGGGTGGGGCTTTCCATATCAAGAGCATATGCTACGGCGAAGCAAGGGGTATCAGGAGAAGCCAGGTGTAGCTATGCATTGCAAGACATGTTCTGTTTTCGGATGCAAAGTTGTGAAAGGACAAATGGTGAGCCTTCATGTATTACCAAAGTATATGAAAATCTGAGATAAATGGGTGCAGTTTATTTGGAAAAATCATAATGTCCCAGCAAAACTTCCAGAGGGTTTGCAGTAGTCATTTTTCCAGAGAACTGAAAATTTTACCCAAAAACAGATGGGTTTTGCCACTAAACTTATATTGAAGCCCAACACGGTTCCATCAGTTTATCTGGGGACACAGCGAGCCCGAGCTGCAGGCGAGCGGTGCAGGGTTGAGTGGAGATGGAGGCAGGGACTCATTTGCATATTCATAGATCTGCACATACTAAATGAGGCAAAGGTGTAGAGTTATAGCTAAGCCATTTTAAGGCATGAAGGGATTATTTTCATGGAAAAAAACTTTTAAATGTAATTTTGATTAACAAAGATGTGTTTTTAGGGGTTAAACCAGTGACTGGAGAGGGACTTTAATTAAATAAGTGCCCTGAGGTATCTCACTGGTTTCTGTGACAGCTGACAATACAGCAAACAAAAATGTGTCTGTGAACCACAGACATTGATGCTTTTCACCTATCAATACTCATTCTCATTTGAAGCGGCTCATTGAGGCTATGATATAATGTTTGTCAGTTGAGGGTGCTATTGTGCCACTATTGAATTTGACAGCCACAGGAACAAACAATGCTGCTGTTTTGCTTGGTTTTTGTCTCAAAATTATCTTTGGAGGGCGGGGGAATGTCTAATTCAATGGCTCAGTCACTTGAAAGCTTCAGAACGATAAAATCACTTAAAGCACCTTTAATAAAGCAGTTTAGCAACTGAAAAGCTACATACAAGAATGGCAATGCTACCTCCATGCTGCTGAGAAGTGTAGTTCAACTAACAGCTAATTTTAACTAATTTTGCAAAAATGTAAGTATGGTAACGTGATTCTTTGTGACCAGTTTGTCAAAATGGGCAATAATACAACAGAGAGACTCATGTATAAAATAGAGAAATGCTGCAGTGTTTCAATGTACCCAAACCCACCAGGCTTTCTACCAAGTAAGAAATGGCAAAAGTTTAATTGGAGCTTCTCCTGTTTTTCCTCACCTCCTTCGCTCAGTATTTCAGTTTATCACTCTTGCTAAGACACGGTAAACAACACCATAAAGCAAACTACGAAAAACAAAGAGGAGCTTTCATGCGGCCCAGCAACCACCTCCGCTCCTGAGGACACTTATGGGTAACTTTCTTCTCATTATTGCTGCTTCAAGCTGTAAAACTTAACAGGAATTGTATGGATTTAAGTGAGATGACCATCTTTAACCCACCTACACAGACACATACACTTACATGGATACTCACACTTACAGCCTGACAGCAGCTCTATGAACAGGAGGACAGGTGTCTGGGTCTCTGGGAGCCAGACACACACAGGTGTTAATTAGACAGACAAAAGTGTGTGCAGAGGGCTCCAGGTTTGACACAGCACACTCAGGTCCACCGCTGCCAAGATATAACGGAAAGTGTCAATGCCTGCAAGAACTTTCCATCTCTCGATCAGGGACAGGCAGACACAGGGACTGCAGACAAGACAAAAGTTGACTGAGCAAATGCTAACAAGCTATCAGGTACAGTTTTACTCAAAAGTCCAGTCAGCGAGTCAGTCCACTCGGTGGCCATCTTGGTAAATTCTCAGGGCAGCTATTTCTAGTCATATCTGACCTGAGAAAGACAGAAAGTTTTAGAAATGCACAGCACTGTGCAAAACTTAGGCTATGTTCAGACTACCACTAAAAATCCGATTTTTTGCATATCCAGATTGTATCCAGATGAGTTTTGATAGTCTGGACAGCAAAAAACCACATGAAATCTGATTTTTCCGAATCTGATTCAAACCACATCGGGAGGTGGTTTCAAATGCGATTTAAATCTGATTTTTTCAGATGCATCTCAGCTTCTCAAATCGGATTTCAAATGGTCTTTTGCGTCACTCTTAACGCGACACACAATGAACATCACAATATTTACCAGTCTCCTCTGTTGCTGAGTTTTTCTTGTGTACAACCTACATATTTAAAATGACATCTATGAATTTCTATTTTCTTTGTGCTGAATTATGGTTGTTGTTGCTGTTAATTATCACAATAATACCTATAAAAAAGTATTAATAATTAATAATACTATTAATAACAAATACTGAATGAATATTAATCATGAATTTCACTGAATTCATCCATATGCTCAACAAAGTCACACACAGTAATCACACACAGTAATGTAATTCTAAGGTAAACTGTTTGTAGCTTTTCCATCAATGAATAAAATCCATTGCGAGCAAATTGACAGTTCATTACGATTACCACTAGGGGTAGAAATGTCAGAGACACTGAAAAGGCAGCTTAAGAGACAGAAACAAATGAGGCAGCCTAAATACATAGAACTGTGGTAAGTTCTCCAAAATGGTTTTGTAGTATTTTATATGTAAATAATTAGTTTAAGAGTCTTGGCCATGTTCTTCCACCATTATATGTAGGATAAATGACAAATGATCAGATTAGAAATCTGAATAAAAATTCTCCACCATTAAATATGTAATACAACAGGCTCGTTGTATCTGCTAACAATTTATATGTAAGGAATTTTAGCTCAAGAATGGAATTATGACTAATTCGGGGAATATTGAAAGAATTAAGGTGTACGTCTGATAACTCGGCGACCAGCGCTGAGTTGATATGATGCATCTGTAAACTCTTTAGAGTAATACTATTCACGTGGCTATTGAAAATAATATCACAAATATGTTGAAATATTGTTTGAGCATGGAGCGTAGATTATTTACTCAAAATATACCACAGTCAAATTGTCTCTGAATACAAACAAGACCTTATTGCTAACTTACAACATAAAAACTAAACTAACACACATATACAAACATAAAAACAGGTTGGTGAGTGAGCTGTAACAGAAGGTGAATGGAAATGGCCTGTAAAAGAGAAAATTGAACTTTATGCAGTCTATAGGCTAAGCACTGAGGACCATTAATACTTCATTTAGTAAACACTGATTTGCAATCGGATTACCCGTATTAAAGTATTTAAATAAAACATCAGCACTTTCTAGTCTTGAGGTGTACTTGCGTTTCGTTGCGTTGCTTTGGTTCTTTGGCTGGATATGTAGAAAGTTCTGTTCGTGCTCCGTTGATGTTTTGGACCTCTGTTTAAGATCATGGAATGTCTTTGTCTGTTGCATCGATGGATGGGAGATGGAATGACCAGGCAGAGCTCCGGAGGCGAGGACTCCCGCAAGGGAGAACTCTGAACTTCCCGGGACAAAGGTCAGAGTGTGCAAAGGCCGTAGAGCAGAGAAGAGAGAGCGGGGTTGTCCAGGCTGGTCTTTTAACCATTTCTGTTTGGTCACACCCTAAAGAGGCTCTAAGCCTTTGTATAGTTTCTCTTACTCTTCTTCTGTTTCCGAGCTCCTCAGATCTTACACTTAGAACAACCTATCTGCAAACGTCCAAGAAAAATTGTGTGCAAGTGTACCTAAGATATTTGGTGCTATTTTAAGAGCAAAGGTTGTCACACCAAATCTGTTTTTTATATATGTTTACTGGACTTTGTATGATGTTAAATGATAAATAAAAATTATACATGGCATTATTTTGGAAAACATTGTCACTATATAACATTTTTCTGCCTAAAACTTTTGCACATTACTGTATGTTACCAATAAAATCTGACAAAATAATAATATAAATTTTGTCTTTTCAGGCCAGGAACAACAAGATTATAGACCCAGGAACATCTCCTACTTGGCAAAATTCTGATAAGCGCCAAAGACCAGGCGATGCATTTGCAAATAAGGTGATAAGCTTGTTAATTTAATTGAAAGGCAGGATTTATTTTGCTATTGCCGCAAAGTTGAACTCATTATACTGTTTTTGTTTTCTTGTATCCTCAAAATTCACCAACTTAACCTGGAGAGAGGTGAAAAAGGAAACCAAGAATCTATTTGCCAGTGAATTAATTTACGAGGGGATAAAACAGATTCCCTAAATGACGATAATGATAAATAAGCATCTTGAACGTTTCAGCAGCAGCTGCACTGATAGTTTCCTTCTGCGGTAGCGGCCCTAGAGAGGGAATTCACCAGAGAATAATTGGAGCATGAATTCGCTCATTTACTTTGACTTAACGAAGCAGGCCCGTGTACAGCAGCACAGTGCCGGTCCTCTGATAATAAATAATGACCTGTCAATTATTCACAAGACTTTCAGAGCGATCTGCGGTGCATTACCAAGACTCTGTCTCCTGCAGAGATGCACACACAAATACACACACGCTTTGTTCTGCCTCTCACATAGACACATACAAACATAGACAAACACACTTCTGCACTGTCTCTCTCACTCTTTATATCGCCATATCTCTCTCTTTCTTTCTCACTAACCCACACACTCATACCAGGGGTTTAAGAACCACTTTTAGCCTGCTTAACCAATTTTAGCTGGCTGAAATAAAAATTATGTGCCTCTGCTGCTTACTTTTATGTAAAGAAATTGTAAATTGGTGCGCCATTGACAGTTTTAGCTGTTTAAGTGATTTGTTGCATTTTATTTCTAATATCTTGATCTTTATTTGTAATATCTTTATGATAAATGAATGACATTTCTGAAGAGCTCTACTACAGACTCGATCTATAGATTAATTATTATTAAGGATTCCCACACCTTATGACCAATACATTTCCATGACTTATCCAATCGTTCATGATTTCTGAATACTTAAAAATGATTTCATTGATCACAAATAGCAATTACTAGGATAGATAAAAAAAAAAAAAAATATATATATATATATATATATATATATATATATATATATATATATATATATATATACACACACATTACCGTTCAAAGTTTAGGGTCACTTACTCTTTTTTTTTTTATTTATTTATTTATTTATTTTATTTTTTTTCACATTTTAGAATAATAGTAAAGTCATCACAACTATGGAATAATAGAAATGGAAATATGGGAATTATGTTGTGACAAAAAAAATCTAAAACTATGTTATATTTTAGCATCTTCAAAGTAGATTTTGCCTAGATTTTGCAGAAATGTACTCTTGGCATTTTCTCAACCAACTTCTTGAGGTATCACCCTGGGATGCTTTTTAAACAGTATTGAATGAGTTCCCATCTATATGCTGAGCTCTTAGTGGCTGCTTTTCTTAATTATTTGGTCCAAGTCATCCATTTCAAAAACTTTTTTTTTTTTTTAAATAAAATTTTAGTTTTGTAATTAAATAAATTAATATGTTGGCATAATTATATTTTTGTCTATAAAACTCATTTCAAACATTTAATCATATGCCTTCAGATCAAAAGGTTCATGAGAAACATTTCAGGCAAGTGACCCCAAACTTTTGAATGGTAGTGTAAATATATGATAAAGCTGTAAATAACTATTTTATATATATATATATATATATATATATATATATATATATATATATATAAATTTAGGGTTAGGTTAGAGTTAGGGTTAGTATTTTATGACTGTGGGAACCCTGTAATAATGAAGGGTAATGTAAAAAAATATATATCTGAGCAAATGTAAAACTGGCTTGATATTGCATCTCTATGTCTAATCATTGTTGAATGTCAGCACAGCTAATTGATATTCATGAGCTCCGCCTTCTCCCTGTAGTGGCATCACAACCCGCCTAAAAAAAGCCCTAAAGCTCGTTCCACCACTAACACATACACAGACTAAAAATAGTCCCCCCTACTCTGACAATGCCACATCCCAAAAATCCACATCCTCTCTCACATCAGTGTGTACAGATGGAGCTGTGTTTCCTAATTGAAGGTGTTAAGTGGACAGCTTCTTGCCGGAGGACACGTTTAATTAGTGGATGCCAGGGGAGGCATGGAGGCAGACAGAGACAATAAAATGCGGAAGCAGAGGGACACTTAAACTTCGCTTGCGTCTCACTCCGTGACCAGGCACAGACTGTTCACTCTCATGTACACTATTATATTTGCACTCTGTTGACAGGACTCTCATTCCACACTCCAGCCCTCCATGATTGAGCACTGAATCCTGTTGTTCACACTCCACTCAGGGAACACTCAGACTTTGTTTCCGACACCTATAACCCTGCTAGATTTGACTGGCTTTGATTAGAATGAATTTCCATGCTGATTTATGTTGAATTGGTGCTAGTCTAGCTGGTAAACCAAAATATTAGTTACCTAGTATGATCATTCTGGTGAAGCTGTGGTTGACCTAGAGGATGGATTCACAAAAAATCTTCTTAAAAACAACAATAAAGAAAGTTCTTAGGATACATTTTATGTGTATGAATATAAGATTGTAAGACTGTTTACGCTTGATGAGAACATTGAACATTCTTAAGAAGTTAAGTTAGAAAATAAGAAGTATTTAATTCTTAAGAATGCTTTGTAGGTGGAAAATAGACATGTAGCTTCCGAGAGCTCATGTACCCTGAAAATCAACCCCAATTACTGACAAGCACCCTTCCCCATCAGCCATTTTTTAATCAATTCAGAGCGAATATATTTCCTTCTAGTGCTACTGATAACACATTGCATGAGCAACCTAAGTAATGGTGTTCATAATAACTATGGTGAGCACAATTTGAAGGATGCATTTTCACTCAAAATAAATGTTTTACTTCATTGACGGTTAGTTTTAGGGCTGGAGTTTGGATTAGGGCATGTGGTGACCGTAATTCATCATTTACATCTAAAAACACAACTTGCTTTTGGCGCCACTCTGGACATTTCATCCAGAAACTGGAGCTCACACTTGCCCATATGTTCAACAACACTTCCAAATTCAGCCACTGGGGGCAGTGATTCGAATTTTGATAAGCATAGAACAATTTCAATCTACTGTTGATGAACAGGTTTTGTCAGTATGGCCCTAGAATCTTATAATCTGGTAAACAACATGAAAAACACAGCATATGCTTGTGACCAGCAATGCTGGTCTTTTCAAAAAAGAATAAACTGCAGGGTGTCGTAATGGAACTTAAAAGTTTAGCAATCTACCTTATTATCTGACAGATTAAACTGAGGAAAAACAAAGACAAAAAGATAAAGAAAAGGACCTACTTTGACAAGAGGTGCAAATTCTTTGACTTCTCCTGATGATAATCCTCCATCGCGGAGCTAATGTGAGAAATTTACTGCTGTGAAATCTATTATATTTCCCCAACGTTATCTATCTTTGAGTGCAACAGCAGTCTTGGCAAGTAAGTGTTTTTTTCTCTTTTTTTCCATGGGACAATTGGAATCAGAGATGGGAGACAGCTGTTTGCTCTGATCTGTCGGTCAGTGGGATACATTTTCACATTCCTCTTAACCATAAAATTGAAGCTACCAAGGCTTCACTGGCCTCCTATTACACTTCAACCTGATGGTGTTTTATCACATCTCTGCATCACTCCTTTCCTGCACTCTCCTCCCCTCCTATCATCTGCATATATCTTGGTTTTAACTGGGAGGAATCTTATCTTTGATAGGATCCCAACTAGTTTGACTCAATCAAGGATTCAAATATTTGAACTCAGAATAATTGTGGCAACAGTGATTTTCTGAGGCACATGTGGTCCTGATAAGCTCAAAATGATGAAAGACACAATAGTTAGGCCTTGAGAAATTCAATGTAATTTTCCCTTACCCCAGCATATAGAGTTTTCCAGACTTATCACACTGTGAATTCGGAAACAGTAGATTTTAAGTTTTGTGGCTTAAATGAGTCTGTGCTTAACGAAATTCATAGCACTGCCGCCAGTGGCCAAAACCGGAAGTGTTGTTGAATGTACAGGCACGTGTGCTCCAGTTTCCAATTGAAATGTCCAGAGAGAGGTGCCAAAAGCAAGTTGTATTCTTAGTTGTAAATGTCAAAGAGAATGCATATTTTATTAACTGTCCCCCCTAACCCAGACCCTACACCTAACTTTCAGTGGTTTAAAAATGTAATTTTAGAGCGAAATTGCAACCTTTGAATCACGCTCACAATTGTTTATGTGATCGTGATTACTTCCTGGTTCCCACAGGACCAGAACCTGTGGGAAATTTTCTTCTTTGGGTTAACTACCCTTGAAGAAGCCAAGAAAACTATTATACAATATGTTAAATGGTTTAATGCTCCATTTTTTGGATATCTTTAGTCAGTTATTTTACATCTGTTTGCAATGTTTTTTGAGACACAACAACTTTGCAATACAAAAAAATCATCTCACGTACATCAACACATGGAAATGCCTTAAGGTAACAGAGAACCATTAATGACTGTCCATCTGAGAAGAAATTAAGATTTTCACTCGCTTCAGACCACAACAACAAGAATGCCAAATGTTCTCTTTGTGTCGGCATCATTAAAGCTCTGTAAAGGACATCCAGTGGCTGGTGGTTCACGCTAACCCTCAAAGATACAAGGATCAATGAACGCCATCCTTGATGTTTGCATCATCTGTCTCCTTTCTTCCTCTTCATAAAAAAAAATCACCTTGGATACATTCTTTTGGAATGGAAATGTTTTATGACATCTGCCCATCGAGCGCAAAATGCCAGGGGTAAAGACGATTGAAACAAAGGCAGCAAATAAATCTAATTAGCAAAAAATATGCTCATGCGCCTGTAGGTCGAGGATTAGACAGATGTTATTATGTAATCTATCCTCGTCAGAAACTACATTTTGACTTCTGTTGCTAAGGACTGTGGATTGTACGTTAAACCTGGGGGTTTATCTTGCGACATATAGCAATCTGTTCTTCCCTTAATTTTTTCCTGTTCCCTCTCTCTTTCTGGCTCTTTTACATACTTTTGGTTACAGGCATTTGTTAAAGAAAGGTCAAATAAAGATGCTGATTAGAAACCCTGTCACTCAAAAATAACTTTCATCACTTAGAAGAACTGTTTCACATCTGTGGCCCCTCTCAGTGGCCCTTAGTTCTGTGTGTGTAAGGAGTATATTGTTTGTTTAAATACAACTGCAAAAACCACAATTTGCTTATAGTGGTATTTGACTATGCAAAATTCGCTGCCACAATGCTAAGGTGTTGTGAGTGGTTTCCAGGGCATTGCTATGCGGTTGCCAATGTGTTTTGAGTGATTTTCAGCACGTTGCTATGTGGTTACTAGGGTGTTCAGTGTGGTTGCTATGCAGTATTGGGGAAACAACTTTGAAACTGTAGCTTCCCAAACTACAAGCTACTTATTCATAACTAGTTAAACTACAGTCAAGCTACTCTTTTAGTACAGTAGTTAAGTAGTTTACTTTTAGTAGTTAGATCCACTACAAGTACTAACAAAAAGTATTTAACTACATTGAAGTTATTAAAAATATATATATATATATATATATATATATATATATATATATATATATATATATATATGTGGTGTAGCATCTATATATATATAGATGCTACACCACTACTTGATGCAAAATGTAGCTTGCTACTGGAAAAGCTACACTATTGGGAAAAAAGCTGATCTACTGTCATGCTACTAAACAATGTAGTTAAGGCAGTAGCATCACTACTTGTAGTAAGTAACTCCCAAACACTGTTGTTATGACATTGCTATGTGGTTGCTAGGGTGTTCTGGGTGGTTGCTAGGTGGTTGCTTACTGGCCCAAGTCAAAACAGCCCACCCCAAAGTCTCTAGGATATTTTGGTCCCTAGATATGAATTGGAGCCCTCCTTCAAATGTGCAATTTGAGATATTTTTCACATTCAGTCAAAGCACAGTGTGGGATGAGTTTAACCAAGATGGGAGAAAGGTGCTCCTGGTTGTTCCTTGCAGGGTACTTATGGTTAGGATTAGGTTTGTTGTGGAGTTAGGGCATCTGCTGCCTCCCAGGAACAAACTGAGAACCTTTGTACAATGAGCGAGTTTAACATTTATGGCCCAGGTATACTTAGTTTTTGCACATTCTGGATCGAATCGCGCCCAGCCAACCGCGTTGCATTTGTGAGTATACTTTTCTGACCACAAACGAATAGGAACGTATTTGACACATGCACACTACAACTGCTTTGTGACACTCTTTTAGTACAGTCAGTGGCCAGTGCATGCGCAGATGACACGCACAGATGAGGACCACGTGCGCGAGTCAAGAAAAATTAGGCGATGATGTGCAATCTGCATTTGCTATATGTACATTTAATGAGATGTCACCAAAAATCGATTGTTTTGGGCCTGGGTAGCTCAGTGAGTATTGACACTGACTACCACTCCTGGAGTCACAAGTTCGAATCCAGGGTGTGCTGAGTGACTCCAGCCAGGTCTCCTAAGCAACCAAATTGGCCCGGTTGCTAGGGAGGGTAGAGTCACATGGGGTAACCTCCTCGTGGTCGCGATTAGTGGTTCTCGCTCTCAATGGGGCGCGTGGTAAGTTGTTCGTGGATCGCGGAGAGTAGCATGAGCCTCCACATGCTGGGAGTCTCCGCAGTGTCATACACAATGAGCCATGTGATAAGATGCGCGGATTGACTGTTTCAGAAGCGGAGGCAACTGAGACTTGACCTCCACCACCCGGATTGAGGTGAGTAACAGAGCCACCACAAGGACCTACTAAGTAGTGGGAATTGGGCATTCTAAATTGGGGAGAAAAGGGGATACAAATAAAAATTAATCAATAAAATATTTATTTTTTTATTGTTTTTTAAATATTGAACAAATAAAAAAAGGTTTGGAAATACCTTTTCATAGAGTACTTTAAAGCTCATTGTGAAGGTGATCCCTATACACTCACGAATTACAACCATGCCTGACCATCACAAGAACGGTGGGCCTTTTTTAAATGGATCCGACTCTGTAAACAAAAGCCTCTAGGAATGTAAGCTCCAGAGATTTCTAGTATGAGAAGAGAACAAAAGCTATACATTTTAAATAGACTGGTGTAAACCGGAGGTGTATAAATTATCTATAATTGTAGGAAGAGCGGTGTACAGGCACATCATACAGATGAATGTGTTTCCTTTCTGATGGATCTCGGCGGAGTGTCAGACAGCGCCAGTGGTCATCAGCTGTGCCTTGCCGACACCACTCAATAAAAGCAGACGGTCTTATATTTACATCCAAATATGTTTAGATCAAAATGGACCCCAGGGAGACACGCACCGTCAGACTGAAGAAGTTTCAATTCTCACTTTGCCTTGGTGAATTTCTCCTCGGGCCCTCTTTCTCCATCAGTCCCTCTCTCCCTCCCTCCCCCCTTCCACACTGTTTTTTTCTCTCTGTCATTCCTTCTTTTGTTCTCACACTTCCTTAAACCCTTTCTTATTCCTCTTTTCTGAATCTATTAGTTCATCCACCCATCTATCATCCATCCATCCATCTACCCATCCATCCATCCATCCTTTTCTTTAAAAAGAAGTGAAAATCGAGGTTACAGTGAGGCACTTACAATGGAAATTAATGGGGCTAATCTTTGGAGTGTTTAAAGGCAGATCACAAAAACCACATATGGAAGTAGTCAAAAACGCATGTGACCACATCGCATTTTGAGGTGTAAACAGTAGTCCGTCCTAAATGCGTCTCGGACAGCAGCAAATCCCCGATCAGATCACAGAGACACATCTTAATACCAGGTGTAAATGGGGTCATATTGAGACATGGGATGGGCTCTTTTGATGTGGGCAGTCAGCACCCACCAAGCAAACACCCAGAACTCCCTAAAAACTGCCTAGAAATGCCCCAACAGCCACCTTTTCTTTAAAAAAAATCAATTAATTAAATCTAATTTACTATTGAAGTTCAACATCATAAGAGACAAAATGCTTTATAGTCATAGGTCAGCGATAGAAAAAATATTTCCCTCTTTCCTACAACCTCCATTCAGGCACCATCTCCAATAGCTGTCATGTTAAAATCAATAATTTACACCATTGAGGATATGAGGAGAGCTCTGTTCCTGTCAGGTGTGTGCTTGGCCAGTGACGGGTTTGACAGATGGATATGTGGGTTTATCAGACAGACCTGTGGACCATTCTCGACTCCCATATCAATTCCTTTTGCAATTAACGGCTGAACTGGGTGCTTAGCATGCTGGATCCGTGCAGATAAGGACTGATATGGACCCTGTCTCATTAAACAGGAAATTGTCAAAACACTGGCCCTCTCTTTACCCCCCACTCACTTATCTCATTGGTGTGTGTGTATGTGTGTGTGTGTGTGTGTGTGTGTGTGTGTGTCTTGACATGTTCATATTTGCATTCTTGATTGAAAAAGACAGATTATCTTTGCAAAAGAATGACTGAGCAAGCCCACAGCATTATTGTATTTTATTAGACTGAGTATTTGTCTTAAAGGAATAGTAAAAAAAAAAAAAAAAAGAATATTCTGTCATTATTTACCACCAACTTTCTTTCTTCCATGGAACACAAAAGGGAGAAACTTAAAAAGTCTTAATGTGTCTTTTTATTTCTGTATAATAAAAATGAATAATGATTTTGGGCTGCCAAGCTCCAAAAAAGACAAAAAGCACACCATAAAACTCCATTAATTGTAATCAATACAACTTGTGCACTATGTTCCATGTTTTCTGAAGATATATGATCACTTTGTGTGATGAATAGACTGAAATTTAAGTCCGTATTCACTCTCAAATCAAATCAGGGGATATAATGCATGCATAAATAATGACAGAATTTTCATCTTTGGGTGAACTATTTCTTTAATATTACTCTTAGGCCATGCACACACTACAAGACAGAAGCTTGTCGCCTTGCACACATTTAAAGACTCGCAGTTTCTTGTTTTCTGATGTGTTGGTGCACACACAGTATGCAGTTCTAGAGAGCGTTTTTAAAAGTCTCTGTTCTCAGTGCAGGAAAATGCTGTTCCAGTGTGGATGAGTGGCGTAAACATAGCAAAATCAATTCATTTTCAAATAAAAACATATTAGTATGGACTTGGCCTTAATCTTAGTCTTGGTCATAGTTTCAGTATTAGTTTTATTTCTATTTTTGTTGTTGTTATTTCATTTGTCTGAGGTGCAGATTCAATTAAACTGTCTGCATTCTCAGGATTATTGGAAGTTTTGATTCTCCATGCAGACTAAAGTCTATTTAGCCACTAGGTCTGCTCAGATAAAAGATGAGACAGCTGGCACCACAGCATCCAGAGAGAGATGGCCTTGTGTGATCTTTGAATGCCAAATCCTTTTATAATTCCTATACTCTTTTGCAACTTGGTCACTCTTTGCTGCATTTTATGATCAACATATTGAACCACACACTATGGCTGAGTTATTTATTTGGCAGGACAATTCCCTTAGCATCACAACACGCGATTTGATTGCACGGTTGTGGAAGAGAGTGGATTAATATTCCAGCCACAATGCGGATTGCATTTCCAGCATTGCCATTAGCGAGGAATTTAAAAAAAACAGGCCATCACCACCCGTTTCCAAAATGGCCCTTCCACATAGCTCTGGATGATCATATAATTTGCAGACTTAATTGGAAATATAAATCCCAATGCACACAACATTAGGGAGAGCTTTAATCCACACCTCTGCACTTGATGCATGATGACACATCGCAAATGTGCAGGGTCAGCCATGTCACTTTTAAATATCACAACCTCCTGAGGGGCCCAATTGGAACCAGGAGACAGTAAGAGTATTAAAATCCTGCTGCAGCCCCCTGTCTCCAAACAATTACTCTCTCTGTCTCTCTCTCTCTTGCTCTCTCTCTCTCGCTAGCTGTCTTTATATCATTCTCACACTCATTCTGTCTCTATTGCTATCTCTTGCTCACTCTCACTGTTGGTTTGGTGGTCCATTTCATAGCCTTTTCAAGTCACCAGCAGCTTACTCTTATAATAGAGACATTGTATTACGTTTTTTGTGTTACAGTGTTTTCTCCTGCACCATTAAAATGTCTCTCAGATGCCTTTTCTAACCTGGTTTCGAAGGATTCCATAAAAGCATCAGTTAGTGTGGCATAATTTTAATTACCACAAAAAATTTATTTCAGCTTGCTCTTTCATTTCTTCAAAAAAAGCAAAAATCTGGGTTACAGTGAGGCACTTACAATGGAAGTGAATGAGGCCAATCTGTAAACATTAAAATAATAATACGTATAGTCACAAGACATAAACAATATGTGTGTTAACATGATTTTTGTGTGATAAAATCGCTTACTAACCTTTTCAATGTAAAGTTATATCCGATTTTTATATCCAGCTTTGTTGCCATAACAATGTTACACCAAAAACTCTGTAATCCAGGTATTTTAGTAGTCCAGTGCAAAAACGACAACTTTACAGCACAAATAATACACAAGTATAATTAAAACAGAAGAATTCATGTAAATGCTTTTATAAATTAATAAGGTTCACATTTCTGTATTTAACCCCTCAAAAATTGGCCCCATTCATTTCCATTGTACCGTAAGTGCCTCACTGTATCTTCGAAGGAGGGATGATAATGCAACAAATGCTGTCGATTGAGCTTAGCTTGTATTTAACCTGGAATGTTCCTTACTTAATGTACTTACATTTAAAGCTATTCATTTACAACACAGGACTGCTAAAACATGCCGATATCATGAAAAATTCAGCATCAGGAGGTCGAATGTTTGTCTGCTAAAATTGATGTGTTCTCTGAATGTCCAAACTGCTCCTCCCAGTGTCCAAAACTGGAACTAGTTCTTAGAACTTACTTCTTTTAATGGATGTGACGTGAAAGGCACAATCCGCCCGATTTCCGGACACATTTGAGTAGTAATTACATTAATATACTCCTAACCCTAAACCTAAACTAACAGCTTTCTTTCACTTCTTTGCAAATGTAGTATCTGGGATGTGACATCAAAGACAAAACACAGGCAATTTTCAAAGCATGAACATTCGCTGGATGGTGGCACATCTCCAGAATTTGGCACATTAGGTCTGAATATGGATGGCAAAACATTCAGAACTCATGCGGATTTCCTGTGTGATCATGTTGGCTTAAACAAACAATGTTTACATTTTCTGAAAGCACCACAGCTTACACTTTTTGGAAGAAACAACCTACAAATGACTCTGCATGTTAACCTGGGATAGTAGAGAGAATTTTAACATCAAAAGAATTCACATAGAAACTTTATAAACACAAAATCACAGAAAAAGGCACAGTCATCAAAGACATATGAAGATAACCAAGGTTTTATGGAATCCTAACAGGGCTAATAACTAAGAAATGCTGTGTTGGTGCACAATTGAACATTGATAGAGTGATATTTCCTTGCTAGAATGGTGTTTGACTGTGTAGTCATTCTGAACCAAACAGCTGTGCTGGCTTCCCCTTCACATTAATATGTTTTTGCCTTCTTGTCATCAGAGCTGCAGGATTACATTGTTGGAACATAATGGCATTTAATCTGGATAAAGGCCTCTTTTTAAAGCCAAGGGAGAATCTATCTGATGTGCCACCAGCCCTGTGTACATTTCAACACCTCCACACACATAATGCCTTATCAATAAACCACCCAGGCATTGGCTGTTTTTATAATGGACTTGCGATTGCACGCTTTGGGTCCTAATTATCAAGGCAAACAGAGCTTGGCAGTCTTTCAAATGGAGGGTGGAAAAAGAGAAGGTTACAGGGGAGGGTGAGGGAAAAGACAGAATGGAGAGAGTAATACAGGGAATCGAAAGAAAAAAACAGCCCTTTTAAACTGCCCTTTTAATAATAAGGCAGGAAACTGGCATGTTTTGTGAGATCACGAGCAGGATTCTTTATTAGACCACCTGCAAAGACAATTCTTTGTTGAAATTCCTGTTAAAAACAAGAAAAGCTGGATAAAACATAAGCACCATATCTCATGATGAGTAGAATTGGCTCACATGTCGTTATATCACATTTACTGTGAAAATAGGATTTAGAATATATGGTTAAACATTACTGGCTTTAATCTAAGGAGATGTTCTTTTATCTAGAGATATGATTACATGTAAGACGTATTTGGATTAGCATCAAAACCACTATAAATAGAGATCATTTTCCATTCGTCTCATTATAATTCTTCGAACAAGGAAGAAAGGCTGCTGATAAGGTGTTTATTACCTTGTTGGATAGTTTTCAATCATTATTCAATCATCCAAGCACATTTCCAAACTATGGCTTTTACTTTACTTTACTTTTCTGAAGGAAATTTGAGAGGCGTTTACCTATGTAAAAGTCAATGCACTGATACTAGGGTTGTTTTGGGTGGTTGCCAAGGGTGTTGCTATGCAGTTGCTAGGGTGTTCTGGGTGGTTGCTAGGTGGTGGCCTACTTGACCAAGTCAAAAGGGCCAATCTCCAATTCACCTATGACAGTTAATGTTGTTAAATTAACACATATCACCAGTTTTGGGTAACGTTAGTTTTAAAAGTAACTCCTTAGAATATTGCGTTACTCCTTAAAAAAGAACTTAATTAATTAAAAAGTAATTATTTTGATGGAAAGTAAAGCGTTACTTTACTTTTTCTTGACTTTTTTCTCACAGCCTTTTTTCTCACAGCCTTTTTTCTCTTCTGCTATGCTATGCATTCCATACAAATAAGCTATGCATTCCATACAAGAGACATTACAGTTTATGCTAGCTACTGTACAACACTCATGTCAAAACAACATAGTAAACAAACAGATATTTAGAAAGTGGGTCTTCGTGTCATATTTATAATAAAGAATCAATAACATGAATATGCATGATTTGTTTTTCCATCAACATGGCAGCCAATATGAATAATTAAGTATAACTACTGTCTTGCCTAAAGCAGCAAAGTCCAACACTTTAACCTGCATCAAATATGTCATCATGTGCTGTGCCCATCGACAATGTCAGAGTCAACTTGAGATGTTCATCAGAAGTCAGGATAAAATTCAGTGGGGATTTCCAGTCTAACATGTTCAAGGAATAAGTCTGATGAATAAATAAATATTTTTTACTTAAGTCATCTCAGTGCACTCTTGTTTGGAGTTAATCCACGGTGTGTACAGATGCCACAACTTTTTGATTCAACTTGAATGGAATCAATTTTAATGCTACCAAAATGTCGTAAAAAATTTTGTTTCATGAATCAAACTACTTGTTTATTATTAAAAAAAAATGTAGAATATTTTTAGAAACTAGTCATGCACTACGTCTCCTCCCCGAAATTTGCACACTTTTACTCCTGATTTCTAGCAATACAGGAACAGCAGATTTGTACAAAAGCAACACATTATTTTATTTAAAGATATTATGGTCTAAAATAAAAAATATTGCATTACTTGTTACTCGAAAGTGTAATCTGGTTACATAACACGTGTTACTTTTATCGCGTTACCCCCAACACTGCATATCACTCACTTTACATAATAAAAAAAAGTCACGAGGTGCTTGCTACTTTTAAAAAAATTTAATAGATAAATACATTTATTGTTGCGATTTACCAGTTTTAAAGTATTGTATTTGTTGTATTAGACAAGGCAACCATTTTTTTAATTTTTTTCACCATTTTATCATCCACTAGGCAAACATCTTAAGTATGGTTACTTAGAACAACAATGGCACACATCTCCTCAATAAATCACACAATGTGAGGTATCATTTATGTCTTTAGGACAAATGGTGCAGATTTTGGACACACCAAAATCTAATACTTAGGAATAAGTGTTTCTCCTAAGGAATAAGTGTCTCTCCTAACCTTCCTGTCTGAAACTCTTGAGAGGGTTGTATTCAACCAGTTGTCTGCTTTTCTCTCACAGAACAATCTACTCGACAGACATAAGTCTGGCTTCAAAAAAGGACACTGAACAGAGACTGCCCTCTTGTCAGTAGCTGAAACCCTGCGACTGGCTAGAGCTAACTCCAAATCATCCATCCTCATCCTCCTTGACTTGTCTGCTGCCTTCGACACAGTGAACCACAAGATCCTCCTGTCCACCCTCTCTGACCTGGGCATCACAGGAACTGTGCTTGGATGGTTTGAGTCATATCTCACTGGCAGATCGTTCAAGGTCTCCTGGAGAGGAGAGGTGTCCAAGACACACCAGCTGATCACTGGGGTTCCTTAAGGATCAGTGCTTGGACCCCTCCTCTTCTCGATGTACACAACATCACTGGGACCGGTCATTGAGGCTTTTCCTACCACTGCTGATGATACGCAGCTCTACCTGTAGTTCCAGCCTGATGACCCTACTGTCTCAGCTCGTATCTCTGCCTGCCTCTCGGACATTTCAGCCTGGATGAAGGAACGACACCTTCAGTTCAAACTTGCCAAGACAGAACTCCTTTTGATCCCAGCCAACCCATCTGTTGGCCACAACCTCACTTTTCATCTTGGTTCAACTGCACTAACACCAACCAGAACAGCCCGGAACCTGGGAGTGGTGGTAGATGACCAGCTTAATTTCACAGCACACATCTCATCAACCACTTGGTCTTGCAGATTTGTGCTTTACAACATCAGGAAAATCAGACTTCTCTTGTCTGAATATGCTACACAGCTCCTGGCCCAAGCTCTGGTCATTTCAAAACTGGACTACTGCAATGCTCTGTTGGCTGGCCTTCCAGCTAACATAATTAAGCCACTGCAGATGGTCCAGTATACAGCAGCGCATCTGGTCTTCAGTCAGCAAAAAAGGGCTCATGTCACCCCACACTTGATTTCAATCCACTGGCTACCTGTAGCTGCCCGCATCAAATTCAAGGCTTTGACTCTGGCTTTCAGGACAGCCAATGGAACCGCACCCTCTTACTTCAATTCACTTCTTAAGGTCTATGCTCCAACTCTCTCTCTGCGGTCTATGAACGAACGACGCCTGGTGGGCCCCGCCGTGAGGCCCCACCTGTTGGTACGTCCGACGACATTGTCCCCTTGGTCCCCCTTGCGTGGAACTTTGATGCGTGGCTTGCGCTTTCCAATCCGTCGCGATGGCTGGTCCGGACCGTCCGACTCGGCTACGCGATTCAGTTCGCCAGGCGCCCGACAAGGTTCAGCGAGACTCAAAGTCTATTTCATGATCGTTCACTTTCTCTGATCCTCTGTGGTAGATTGAACTTCCAACCTCCACACGATCTGCTGTTACCTTCTCAACATTCAAGAACCAGCTGAAAACAAATCTGTTCCACGAGCACTTAACCAACCCACACTAATTGCACTTACGACTTGCACTTAATGTACAAAACAAAAACAAAAAATTCCTTGTCTGTCTCTTTCTTCTGTGCTAGCATATTTACTACTCCAGCCACTGTGAGAACTTGGCAGTCCTATACTGCATATGTTGTTAAACTTTGTACGACAAATTGCTTGCTATTTGTTTAATTTCTAAGTCGCTTTGGATAAAAGCGTCTGCTAAATGACTAAATGTATATGTAAGTGTGTGTTGAAATCCCTAAACTTTAAGTATAAGCAATCTGGTAATGCCTGTCTTATCAAACACCGCTAATTCACTAAACATGAGTGGAGGGCTCACGATATGGTGTTAACAAAAAAGACCTTTTAATAGCTTGAGTCAGAGTTAACCAAAGACCAAATCAAGATCCCCTGACATGCTTGATCCTGTGTTTTTTAACTTATTTACTCTCAAAAGGAAGCATTGGCATTGCTTTAGCTTAGCACTGCTAGCTGCAAATGCAGTTAAAGGCCAGTATAGCATGTTTACCTTTGAAAACATGTCCATGCTTAAGCCTTATAGGGGGCCTCTGTGTCATAAAAATGTTATTTTGTGTTGAGCTCTCACCTGAGGATGAGGTGACCTTATTTACCCTCCATTCAGGGTTGATGTACACATAATTGTGAGGGCATCTCTCTAAGCTCTCAAACTTTTTATGAAACAAAAATAGTTAAAAAGCGAAAGCAGCAGTTCAAGGAAACCTGGAACATTACATTTACTCTTAAAAAGGAGATGCATTTGAAAAATGAGAGCAGTTTAGTGAGTCATATTAGTGACAATTTTTTTTTTTTAATGTCATATTTCTCTGAAAATGGATTGACAGAGTATACATCAGCTCTCCAATATGGTACATTTAAAGGATTAAAGACTAAGTTAAAGTAAATACAACTTGGAGTTTTGTGGATTTTAGTCCCTGTCTGTTAGTTCTCTATCTGTCACTCACTCGACGTTGTGTCGATGTAGTGACACTAGGGATCACTCTTGGGAAAATTGGCGAGTGGTATTTACATGCCACTCACCCGGACATACGGGTGTAAAAGGAGCTGGTATGCAACCACTCATTCAGATTTTCTCTTCGAAGCCGAATGGTCATGCTCATTGAGCTGAATTCCTACTGTTCATTCACCTCTGCTGGATCTGACTGCGCATTTCAGCGGCTTCTCCCTCCTCTGCACTGGTGCACTGCAGAGAACGCCCCTTGGCGCTTCGGCAGAAAAAAGAGAGTATATTTTCTGAAAGAGTTTATTTCTCTAAAAGAATATAATTCTCTAAAAGAGTGGCACACACGGAACATCTTTTTAAAGACACGTCTTTTTAAAGATGCCTTTCCGACTATGTGTTATTCCTGGTTGCGGTCGTTACCTCTCAACTTCGAATGGTCACGATCGCTGTCTTTCGTGTCTGGGCGCGACCCACACGGAGGCAGCATTTGTGGATGGTTCATGTTCTTACTGGGAGAACATGACCATGGCAACGTTGTGGAGGTGGCGTGCTTTCATAAGAAAGCAAGCCACCCCAGCGGCTCCCCACCTCGTTCCTTCTACCTACAGGTTTGAGGCCAGCGCGGCTAGCACTGAGGGCGATTTGGGGACCCCAATGGGATCGCCTCCGCCGGGTGTCCCCCTGCAGACCTCCCATTCCCCAGCACGCTCGTCTGCCCCAATCAGGCTTCCGGATGAGTCCGCCGGCTCATCTCATGGCGAGTCTGGCCTCCTGTTCGGAGCCCGCGAAGATGATGAGCTCTCGAGCGCAGCATTGGAGAGCGGGCTTGTCCAGTCAGACGCAGAAGCCTCAGCTGGGCTCCCCCCTTCGGGGACGATTGCCCAGTCACAGGCTGATGCAGAGATGACAGACATGCTTTCCTGGGCGGCTGCGAGCGTCGGGCTAGAGTGGAACCCTCCGCTCTCCCCTGAACCCTCGTGGCTCGATGATTGGTTCCTGGGCTTGCGGCACCGCTCAAAGCAGCCACGCCCCGCTCCAGTGCCTTTCTTCCCAGAAGTGCACGAGGAGCTGACGAAATCATGGGGGGCACCTTTTACTGCCCGGTCCCGATTCCTCAGTTCCCCCGCCCTCACTACCCTCGATGGCGGGGCGGCCAGGGGCTATACGGTGATTCCCCCGGTGGATAAGGTGCTCGCGGTGCACCTATGCCCGCAGAGCGCTGCCACCTGGCGCGGACGCCCAAAGCTCCCGTCCAAGCCCTGTAGGTTCACGTCTTCCCTGACGGCTAAAGCCTACAGCGCTGCTGGACAAGCCACCTCTGCCCTGCATGCCATGGCTCTCCTGCAGGTCCACCAAGCCAAGGCGCTAAAAGAACTGCACGAGGGTAATTCCGGCCCAGATCTGATGCAGGAACTGCGCTCGGCGACCGACCTCGCTCTCCGAGCGACGAAGGTCACGGTGCGGTCTCTCAGGCGGATGATGTCCACATTAGTGGTCCAGGAGCGCCACCTTTGGCTTAATCTGGTCGAGATGGGTGAGGCCAACAAGACACGGTCCCTTGCTGCCCCCATTTCCCAGGCTGGCCTATTCTGCGACACTGTCGAGGACTTTGCCCAGAAGTTCTCGACGGTGAAGCAGCAGACGGAGGCTATCCAGCATATCCTGCCCCGGCATGGCTCAAGATCCCGCACCACATCTGCTCATCGCCAAGGGCATTCCCCTGCGGTGACTGCACCGGCTCCGCCGCAGCCCGCCCCTTCGGCCCGGCCTCGGCGTGGAACCCACCGCAGGAAGCAGACACCACTCATCTCACAATCGGCCGCTAAGAACCCATGGAGGTCGTCAAAGCGCCCCTGAGATGGGCGACCCAGGGTCAAAGAAACCCAATCATCTGGAGCTGGTAAGAAGACCACTCCATCCCCTGGTGGAGGGCCGGGAGGAGAATCTTTTGTTGCCTTTTTGTTTGATTTAGCCGCATGCCCAAATGGCTGCAGTACCCCCAATGTGACAGTCTCCACGGGTCACGAGGACAGGCCTCTTCCTCCCCTGTCCCAGGCTGTTCCAGGGGTGGTCACAAGGAGCCTAGATGTCCCTAGACTCAGCACGGCCACGATGAGGTGTGGCACCTCGAGCTCCACCCCACCGTGAGGCCCCACCTGTCAGTACGTCCGACGACATTGTCCCCTTGGTCCCCCTTGCGCGGAACTTTGATGAGTGGCTTGCGCTTTCCAATCCGTCGCGATGGCTGGTCCGGACCATCCGACTCGGCTATGCGATTCAGTTCGCCAGGCGCCCGCCCAGGTTCAGCGGTATCCACTTCACCTTGGTGAAGGACAAAAACGCTGCTACCCTGCGCACGGAGATCGCTACCCTCCTACGGAAGGGCGCAATAGAAACTGTCCCTCCGTCCAAGATGAAGAAGGGGTTTTACAGCCCCTACTTCATCGTACCGAAAAAAGGCGGTGGGTTGCGGCCAATCTTGGACCTGCGAATACTTAACCGGGCTTTACACAGACTCCTGTTCAAGATGTTGATGCAAAAACGCATTCTGGCGAGCGTCAGGTGGTAGACCTGAAGGACGCATACTTCAAAATCTCAATTCTACCTCGACACAGACCCTTCCTGCGGTTTGCATTTGAGGGTCAGGTGTATCAGTACAAGGTCCTCCCTTTCGGCCTGTCCTTGTTTCCTCGCATCTTCACGAAGGTCGCAGAGGCAGCCCTTGCCCCGTTAAGGGAAGTGGGCATTTGCATTCTCAACTATCTCGACGACTGGCTAATCCTAGCTCACTCTCGGGACATGTTGTGTGCACACAGGGACTTGGTGCTCTCACACCTCAGCCAACTAGGGCTTCGGGTCAGCTGGGAAAAGAGCAAGCTCCTCCCAGTTCAGAGCATCTCTTTCCTTGGTTTGGAGTTGGACTCAGTCTCTTTGACAGCACACCTCATGAACGAGCGCGCCCAGTCAGTGCTGGCCTGTTTGAAGGCGTTCAAACAGAAGACAGCAGTTACACTCTCATGAACCTGATGATCGGGTCGTGCTTCCCTAAGGACTTACCGTCGACTGCGTTGTGGTGTGCTGCTATGGCGGCAACGTACACCTTCAAGGTGGAAGGGGACAGCTGCCCTTCCAACCTTTCCTGCAGGAAGGAAAGCACCGATCCGACTGCGCATCTCTGGGGGTCTTCCCGTCGGGAAGAACACCACTTAGCGAACAGACGCCTCGTAGAGGGGGCCCTAGCCTGAGTCTGACTGCCCTCCTGACTGCGCTCACTTCCATCAAGAGGGTAGAAGACCTGCAAGCGTTCTCTGTCAGCGAAATGTGCCTGGAGTTTGGTCCGGGCTACTCTCACGTGATCCTGAGACCCCGACCGGGCTATGTGCCCAAGGTTCCCACCACCCCTTTTAGGGACCAGGTGGTGAACCTGCGAGTGCTGCCCCAGGAGGAGGCAGACCCAGCCCTATCGTTGCTGTGTCCAGTGCGCACTTTACGCATCTATTTGGATCGCACGCAGAGCTTTAGGATATCTGAGCAGCTCTTTGTCTGCTTTGGTGCACAGTGGAAAGGAAGCGCTGTCTCCAAGCAGAGGATCGCCAACTAGCTCATTGATGCCATAGCTATGGCATATCACACCCAGTACATGCCGCCCCCGGTAGGGCTACGAGCCCATTCTACCAGGGGTGTAGCGGCCTCCTGGGCCCTGGCCAGGGGTGCCTCTCTAACAGACATTTGCAGAGCAGCGGGCTGGGCAACACCCAACACCTTTGCAAGGTTCTACAACCTCCGGGTGGAACCGGTTTCATCCCAGTTAGTGGCACGCAATACAAGCGGATAAGCCCGGGATAGCCAGCTGGGTGTATTTGCACATAGCGTCTTTCAACTCTTCTGAGCTGAAGAGGTGCGCCATTAATTCCCAGTAGTGTTCACAAACTATGTTCCCTGGTTGACTTCCTCTGAGCCCTGTGGCAGGCGAGTTTTCGGAGAGACTCTCTGCCAGCCCAGTACACGTGCTAACTAAGAGCCCTGTTCTGGGTTAGGTGCTCCGCATGTGGCGGTTCCCTGTAAGGTAACCCCATGCAATAGATATCTTCCGCTAATTCATTTCCCTGTTGGCAAACTGCATCTTCCTTGGGCAGAGGCCCTCTGTCCCAGTCTCCATGTTTGTAGTAACTCCTCCCCCGTTGGGTAGGATCTACCTTGAGACTCTCCACATGGTCATCAAGACCATGTGACGTATTTTTTCCACTTAAATATTCCTCCCTCTCTTTGGATGAGGTGTGGTCTCCGCGGTCTCCTCCCCTTGGGAGGGACACCCCCCCGACTAGACCTGGCAGCTCAGTCAGATAATCCCCCTTCTTTTTTAGGGAGTGGAAAAAAAGAAGGGGAAAAGAGGCCACGACTGGGTTAACCTGTCTCTATCTTTTGGGTAGTAGACTTGTCCCCAAAGGGCCATTCGACACTCATAACTATGTTGGGGGAGGTTACGTGTCGGTCTGGTGTGCTGGCTATAAGGCACACAGTGGTCTGCCCGTCACACAGCGCCAGGTCACGTAACACATTTCAGCCAGTTGTGGGGTTCCGTATAGGGACCCCTAGTGTCACTACATCGACACAACATCGAGTGAGTGACAGATAGGGAACGTCCTGGTTACTTGCGTAACCTCCGTTCCCTGATGGAGGGAACGCGACGTTGTGTCCCTCCTGCCACAACGCTGAACTACCCGCTGAAATGGCCGGACCTTGTCTCGGCTCCTCAGCATAAAACCTGAATGAGTGGTTGTATACCAGCTCCTTTTATACCCGTATGTCCGGGGGAGTGGCATGCAAATACCACTCGCCAATTTTCATTGGCCTTTTATCAAAGACCAGAGGTGTCTCGGGCTCCCAAGATTGACCCCTAGTGTCACTACATCGACACAACGTCTCGTTCCCTCCATCAGGGAATGGAGGCTACGCAAGTAACCAGGATGTTTTTAAGCCATCTATATGCTTATGTATTGCTAAAAGGTGACCAGATTTACTTTTAGAATACAGTATATTCACATTTAAAATGTATAGACTTTATCTTCAGGCAACGTTAACTGTAATTTTTTTGGTGTACAATATTCTCATTAGAATTAGAATGTCCCCTATCTTTAAAATGTTAATTACCACCTGCCTCTGACTAGTCTTAGCAAGTAGCAGAAATTGGCCAGAATTTATTAATTTAAAGGGATAGTTCAGCCAAAAATGAAAATTATCTCATAATTTCTCACCCTCATGCCATCCCAGATGTGTATGACATTCTTCTGCAGAACACAAAGATTTTTAGAAGAAAATCTCAGCTCTGTTGGTCCTTACAATGCGGATAAATGGTGACCAGACCTTTGAAGCTCCAAAAATCATTTAAAGGCCACATAAAAGTAATCCATAAGAATCCAGTGGTTAAATCCATATCTTCAGAAGCAACATGAATATTTAAGTCCTTTTTTAAATCTCCACTTTCACTTTAAAAATGTGAAAGAATGTGAAATTGAAAGTGTATATTGATAGTAAAAATTAGGGCTGAACGATTCACCAAAATAAAATCCAAATCGCGTTATGACACAGTGCGATTTTCAAATTTTTTTGGCTGCGATTTAATAAAATAAATAAATAGTCTCAACGCACTGCCCACTGTGCTGCGCATATGTGCACAGCTGTTTTGTCTGTAATGTGTAGTGCTTTCTTAAATACAATGGGATCATTGTATTACACATGTGGTTTCAGAGTGGTTCTGTGCTCCATACACAAACTCTCTCTATCTGTGAGTGACAGATGTGCTCTGAGTTCTGTTAGGTATGCTATCGTGATCTGAGAGCATTATTAAAGGTGCTCCAGATTTACTTTAATTGCACATTTGTGCACATACCTCTATGTTCAGCCGCTACAATTTACTATACGCATTTAAAATAATCCTATGAGAGCGGGGTTTTTTGACAGCAAGGCAGATGAGAGCATTTCACTGCATTAAAAGGCTGTTATCAAACAACAGAAACTTCCATTACTTCAGTTTTCAAAATAAAAGCTTCCTCCAACATTGGTTTGAAAAAAGGCTTAAGGGTTTACCGGGACTGCATAGAAAGTTAAGAAATTATTAAAGAAATAAATTACTATTTAATAATAAGAATAATAAATTATAATAGTTATAATGATAATTATTATTATACAATAATATATTTCTATAATAATTTCTTAACATTAATATTATTGCAATAATATCATATTCAAGTTGACTGGGTTTCAAAAAAATAATGATGAAAAGTTAACTGACTCTTTCACAAATTGGAAAAAAATGTTTTTACAAATCAGACAGATGCAATGGAATGTGATGCTTTCCCCCACCCCCTCTGTTTCACTCTTTTATTATTTATTTAGTTTGGTTCTTTTAAGAGGACTCAGGTGTGAACACCCTTTCTAGAACAGCATTTCTGGTCGGCAGTAAAGCATGGGCAAAACATGGTTTAATTTTGGTTAAAAGGAATCACACATGGTTTTTGTTTTATGTTTATCATACAGCAGTTCAAATCACAATCGTAATTTTTTTCAAAATAATCGCAATCCGACTGTTTGTCCAAATCGTTCAGCCCTAGTAAAAATTGACTTAAATATTGATCTGTTTCTCTCCCACACCTGTCATATCGCTTCTGAAGATATGGATTTAACCACTGGAGTCTTATTGATTACTTTTATGTGGCCTTTATGTGATTTTTGAAGCTTCAAATGTGTGGTCACCATTTACTTGCATTGTAAGGACCAACAGAGCTGAGATATTCTTCTAAAGATCTTCCTTTGTGTTCTGCAGAAGAAATAAAGTTATACACATCTGGGATGGCATGAGGGTGAGTAAATGATGAGAGAATTTTCATTTTTGGGTGAACTATCCCTTTAAGTTTCTTCAGTACTTTCTAACAAGGTGTGGTTGTGCCAGGCCAGAGGTGCAAAAACTATATATGCAATATATGCAATGCATAGCGCACCACACAATGCAAAGGAGCACCATACAAAGGGGGCGCAAACAGGTGACAAGGAGAGAGATAAACGAAGGTTTTAAAATTCACCCACCCACACCAAAAAAAGCTCTGATGACACTTTAAGTAGTGTAGTAGTTTCCTTTTAAAATGATAGTATGATACTACTCGACAAAGATACAGAAACACATAATATTTACTGGAATACAGAAAATAACGTAAAAAAACAATGCAGTGTGTAGAGGTAGTTGCAAGTGTAGGTCAAGAAAACCTCCCACATCACTTCCAGTTTAAAATGGTTGCCTACAGAAAAAGCAAAAACAGGTGCAATGCATTCTATTTACCACAGCAAGCTAAGTGAAACAAATCATACATATTATCTGATATTGTTATACTCCCTCTAGGGTGACCATACATCCTCTTTTTCCCCGACATGTCCTCTTTTTTGAACCTGAAAAAAGCATCCGGCTGGGATTTCAAAATTGGCTATAAATGTCCAGGATTTGTCTGTCTTCATATTGAAATGCAGTTAGGACTCTCATACATTCTGTGTATTTGAAACTACACACCAGTTTTTGTGTTCACGTGTCCTTACGTGATTATTCTGACAGAGAGCGGCAGACTAAAGGTGCTTGGCTACAGCCTCGTTAGGCTGGATATCTCGGCTGCCACGTCATCAAACACCGTTGAAGAATGTTTCAATTGTGAGGACACTTGGAAGCCAGCCTCGTTTCACAGCCTTCTTTGCCATATTTTGGAGAATGCATCGGGTGTATCCTTTGTGGCCTTCAATCACCCACAATCCTTTGTACATGTCCCAAATTATTTAAAAAAAGTGTGGAATACGAGTTTCCTAATCGCGGAGGCGGAAACCTTTATGACGCTGCTTACTTTTTTTTCTTTCTCTCTTTTTATTCACATTTGCACCAAGACAGTATGTAGAAAAATACAAAATGCAAGTAGTTTAGACAATACAACAAATTAGAAGATACAAAGCACAAAAAATAAAATTAATAAAAGGGCAATTATATGAATCTAAGATCAGTGTTGCAAAATGTATTATATAAAGGCTTTTTTGAGTGACTCTAGCTTTGTGAATAAAAATTTTTGCTAAAATAATTAATGGATTAAGGACATATCTCTCGTTTTCTGAAGTATATGGGTTTTCTAAACAAAGTAAAATATCACATGGTTCTAAGCTTATGGTTCACCATGCACACTTACTAGACTGTCTCATTCTATCACTGAGTGCTGAGGAGTGCTCTCTCTCTTGCCCGCCCGCTTGCTTTCTGCACGCGCAGCCACGCACTGTATGTGTGTAGGCAAAATGTCACCAGACGTGCTCTGCGCTCTCAACCAGAATCATAAATAACGTAAGTTGCGAAAAACATTTTGACTTTAAAATATACTACTTATCAGGGAAACGTAAACTAATAGGATGGATAAAATAGATCATGATTAAAATTTTACAACCCCTTCCTCTGATATTTGTAGTGACAGATCTGTCCTTGACCTGTAAAGCTGGTACTTCAATGCTAAAAAAATTCAGAAAATACAAAAACAAAACACAGATCCGGTCATGTGAGGGGTGAAACAAGCGTCTACATTTTTAAGATTTACACATTTTAAATGTATCAAAATATTATAAATATTTAAATACATACATGTTACAATAAATGTAATATATTGTAAATAAATTACCCCTCCACAGTGTCCTCTTTTTGGACAACCACAATATGGTCACCGTACTATACAGTATATCGTTATGGCTCTTACAAGTGGGTCTCAACAGTAGTCTGTAGTGGTGGATTGTGAGATACCTCAGAGGAAGAGGCATATTAACATGTCATTTAAAAGCCAAATCATATGGCTAATGGCTCCATTTGCACTCACTCATCTTTTCCATCTAGTTTCAAAAAAACTGAGTGAATATAAGACAGATTGAGGGAATTTACACAAAAACAGAGGGAGTGAGAGAGCACCCAGAGGACAAACTGCTATATTCTAGAGTTTGGCAGAGGGAGGAAAAGATGGATTTAAAAGCAAGCTTCCCTACAATGCCTGTGCATTTGAGAAAAGAAAGACACAGCCCTTTCTAATAAAGTTTGCCTAAAGGCTGAGGAAAACAGGAGTCTTCTAATTTTGAAGAGGAAAATGAAGGTTGTAGAGGTGATTTTGGACTGGTGTGTTTGTAATTATGGGTCTGTTCCAACAGTGGCATCTGCAGCTGTACGGCCGTACGCACTCTGTACGTACCATGAGCGCTCCGACTGACCTGAGAAATTTTACTCTCAGCATATTTCACCAATCATGAAATGTGTCCCAATTTGAGAATGAATAATTATTTTGAGTCTGTTCTTTTCAGTGAATTGGCCAAACGGGCTTGCAAAATGGTCTGAATCGATTCGTGATTCAGTACAATTCGTTCGGACTACTCTCTCGTGGAATAATTTGGAGCAGTTTCTCACACAGTAAAACAGTATAGGGATATTTACGAATTCAGAGAACAGCGCTGGATACAGTGTCAATTTACCTACAATCAACTGAAACAAATGTCTGTCTTTTTGAGAGGTAACTTTGATGTGAACAAGGGGCTGTTCAAAATGGAAGTGTTTTTGCATCTGCACATGTTGTTTTTCAGTCGTTTTCCATGTAAACATTCGCTAGATGGATGTCTTTTGACAACTGCATCACGTTTTACTGTGTTTTTAGTATCTCTCACGGCAGCGCTGCATTTTTAGATGCTCTGTCAAGTTAAAAAGAACTTCTTCAACTGATAAAAACCCATCTTGAGACACCTGCGTTCTGCTCTATTTGTTGTGGTGCGTTTTGTTTTTTTAGCGCGAAAACGTGTCTGTCTGAACGGTTACTGGAAGAAATGCTTTAGAATCAGAATCAGCTTTATTGCCAAGTATGCATACACATACAAGGAATTTGTCTTGGTGAGAGGAGCTTCCAGTGTACAACAATACAAAAACAATACAAAAACAGCAGCAAGACATAGATAATAATAAAAAATAAAAAATAGTTATACACATACGTACATACATACATACACACACAGACACATACATACATACATACATACACACATACACATACGTAGTGTAATCTAATACAAATCTGTTATCTGTTATGTACAGTGCAAATGCAAACCTGTAATGTACAGTGCAAATGTTTTTTTTGTTTTTTTGTTTTTTTCAGAGGAATGAAATGGCAGAAGAGGTTGGATGTGTTGGATAAATATAAAAAAAAAGACTAAACTGTGCATTGCACATAGTTATTGCTCAATGGGGCAATTTAACTGTTCATGAGATGGATAGCCTGAGGGAAAAAACTGTTCCTGTGCCTGACGGTTCTGGTACTCAGAGCTCTGAAGCGTCGGTCCGAAGGCAACAGATCAAAAAGGTAGTGGGCAGGGTGAGTGGGGTCCAGAGTGATTTTTCCAGCCTTTTTTTCACTCTGGAAGTGTATAGTTCTTGAAGGGGGGCAGAGGGCGATCAATAATCCTCTCAGCAGTCCGATTTGACCTTTGTAGTCTTCTGATGTCTGATTTCGTAGCTGAACCAAACCAGACAGTTATTGAAGTGCAGAGGACAGACTCAGTGACAACTGAGTAGAACTGTATCAGCAGCGCCTGTGGCAGGTTGAACTTCCTCAGCTGGTGAAGGAAGTACAACCTCTGCTGGGCCTTTTTCACAATGGAGTCAATGTGTGTCTCCCACTTCAGGTTCTGTGAGATGGTAGTGCCCAGGAACCTGAATGACTCCACTGCTGCCACAGTGCTGTTTAGAATGGTGACGGGGGTCAGTGTTGGGGTGTTCCTCCTAAAGTCCACAATCATCTCCACCGTTTTGAGCATGTTCAGCACAAGATTGTTTTGACTGCACCAGACAGCCAGCTGTTCAACCTCCCTTCTGTATCTTGGATGAGGCCGATGACAGTGGTGTCGTCTGCAAACTTCAGGAGCTTGACAGAGGTGTCCTTGGCGATGCAGTCATTGGTGTAGAGGGAGAAGAGTAGTAGGGAGAGCACACATCCCTGGGGGGCACCAGTGCTTATCGAACTGGTGCTGGAAGTAAGTTTCCCCTGTCTCACAAGCTGCTGCCTGTCCGTCAGAAAGCTGGTAATCTACTAACAGATAGACATGGGAACAGAGAGTTGGTGTAATTTATTCTGGAGTATAGCTGGGATGATGGTGTTGAAAGCCGAACTGAAGTCCACAAAAAGGATCCTTGCATATGTCCCTGGTCTGTCCAGATGTTGCAGCATATGATGCAATCCCATGTTGACTGCACCATCCACAGACCTGTTTGCTCGATAAGCAAATTGAAGGGGATCTAGAAAGGGTCCAGTGATGTACTTCAGGTGGGCCAACACCAGTCCCTCAAATGATTTCATGACCACAGACGTCAGGGCAACAGGTCTGTAATCATTAAGTCCTGTGATTTTTGGTTTCTTTGGGACAGGAATAATGATTGAGCATTTGAAGCAGCATGGGACTTATTCACACTGCTCCAGTGATCTATTGAAGATCTGTGTGAAGATGGGGGCCAGCTGGTTAGCACAGGATCAAAGACACGCTGGTGAGACGCCATCTGGGCCTGAAGCTTTCCTTGTCTTTTGTTTCCGAAAGGCACGGCTCACATCATCTTCACAGATCTTAAGTGCAGTTTGAGTAGCAGGAGGGGGGAGGAGAGGAGTTGCAGGAGGTGTTGGTGTTTGTATGAAGTGAAGGTCAGAGTGGGTGTGGGGTATGAGATTGGGCTTTTCAAATCTGCAGTAGAACACATTTAGGTCGTCAGGCAGTTGTTGGTCCACCACAGGGTTGGGGGTAGGAGTCCTGTAATTTGTGAGTTGTTTCATGCCACTCCACACTGATGCAGGGTCGTTAGCTGAAAACTTGTTTTTCAGCTTCTCAGAGTATCTTCTTTTATCCACTCTGATTTCCTTGTTCAGTGTGTTCCTAGCTTGATTGTACAACACTTTATCCCCACCCTTAGCCAATGGTTACATGAATGCTACTCATACTCAAGAAAATAAAACAAATGCTTATCTCAAAGTCACCAGAATTGATCGCTTTGGTGTTGTTTTTTTGCATAAAAATAAAATAAAAAAAATATCGCCGGACCCCCTAAGATATAAGGTTTATTAGGCAGATTTCTGTGCATACCCTCAAATTAAATCTTGCAGGCGCCCATGTGTTCCAAAACCTAGTGAGCTTCCTCCAGAGGCAGCATCTTAAGACAACATAGGCATGCTCGCAATGCAAAGGCTGTTCCAAAAGGTAGGTATCTTAATTATGCTCCCTTCTAAGACATATTGTTTTGGCCGATTTTTAAGGTAGCATTGTATGTATCCTTCCCTGCAGGTGATCCCAGAATGCACTGTGATGAGCTCAGTGGAAAAAATAAATCCAAGATGGCAGATGAACAAGAGAAAGTTTAGTTATAAATATACTTATAAAACATTCAATACTGGAAAGTTTAGATAAAAAATAGGTTAAAATGCTAGAAAACGGGAAATTTTACCCAAAATGTGTGTGCTATGTATATTTATGGTAATTACAGTATCATGCCGAGTATAAAGTCGAGTCTCCTCTGCGCTGCATGTTAGAAGCACTATTTGAATGACGCATGGAGTTGCTGCCTTTGTAAAGTGTTCCAAATCGTTCTATGTCAGTTAGGATGCTGCCATAGAAGACAGCTGCCTATGATAGCTCACTAAGTTTTGGAACAGAACGTATGTGTCACTTTTATGATAACCAGAGCAGTGACTGAAGAACTACTTCCAAAACTAGAGATACAGTACAGACATAAAAAGGAAACTTACCCTGATAGCACATGTATGTTACAAAATGTGGGCTTTTCGTCTAGAAATGTGCATTTGGTCAAATTTTTGTGATGTATTTGTTATGGCCCTGGGTGTTGATGCAAATTTTTATCCATCAGATGGCATTGTCTCTTTTCCAGGGTGGAGTCTAGGAACAGGTGCAATGAGTTTCCTGGAGTCCTGGATTGAGAGGCTTATAAAAAGGCCCTTCTCCCCAGTATGTTTGCATCCTCTCACCAGCACCTTGATTTGTTTCTGTTGATTTTTTTCTGATTTATTGTTCTTTGTTTTTTCTTTCTTTTTTTTTTTTTCCTTTTCTTATTGCATATTTTGATTATGTTTCTTTTTGGCTTTAAAATAAATAATATTTTTTGTTTAAATCTTATCCATGTGTGACCTCCCTTTCATGTTACTCTGCCTTGAGTGGTTTGTAACATATTGAATAGTTATGTGATGTTTATGATGTATTGTAGAATGATCTTTATCAGGTACTTGTACACAGATATGATGCTTAAAGTCAACATGCAATCATTATTGATCCAATTTACCTTTCTACAAATTCTTAGTCTAACTGTGAACAAATCATTGGTGCATGTAGTTCCAAAGAAAGAACATGTTTCTTTTCATATTCTTTAATCGAAATGTAATCACTTGCTCCAACTCTGAAACAACTTTCCTTTTTGGCTGATGTCACCAAGTCCTCTTATTTTTCAACTCCTTTCCTCCAACCACCTGTTAAACAAAGACCGCAATTCCAACACATTTTTCATAACAATGCATCATTATAGATACTTGTTTCATACACCACGAAAATGTCCCCCCTGCTCTGTATTTTAAACGTTACTTTGATGCTGTACTAAGTAAGGCTACATTTTAAAACTCATAATTTACTAATTTCTGTATTATTAATTTAGATTTTTCAGTGGGACACAAAGAGATTTTTTAGAATGTCTGAGCTGCAGTTCAAAATTAGAAAAGTATCCAGTTCTTCATGGAATACTTTTGTAGTGCTTTTTATGTCATTTTTTGGATTAAATTATTGTCTGAAGCTATTTTTATCTGCTTATTACGTCTTTTTTTATTGTTAAGAATTGATTAGATTTAGACAAAGGGCTGGGGTTAGGTGCTCAAAAATATCTATATAATAGTGTAATGTAACTAAAATGATTTTGACTAAATGTACCTGCAAGTTACATGTTTTATATTGTTTATAAGCTGTTTGGTGTAGGGATGGGGCTGGGTAAGAGGATCTAAAATAACAATATTATAGTATAATGTAACAAATTTATAATATTTTTAAATGAATAAATGATTAATTAAAAGTAATAAAAAACATACTGCGGTTAAATATACAATTAAGCCGAAGATTGCCGAGCCTGTGACAGAATCTTCTGAAATTAGGTGAGAACAGAATGAACAGTTGCGACGGTGACACCTCCATCATGAGACTGCCTGGCTTTTCAGTCAACTCCTGATGAATAAAATACTTTTGATTTAATTTCCTATTTCACCTGGAAATATGTCACATCATGGAAGTAAATTGGGTTGTGCACACCGTTTCATGATGACTTTAATCTTCTTTAGTAAATGTCATAACTGAATAATGTGGGTTATTTATTAAATCTGTTTTGGGAATGCAAAAGACAAAAACATATCACGGATATACAGTGCATCGCAGGTATGAAAACACATATGCACACACAATCTATGGATCCAGGTACAAATACAGTAAGCATTCATTCTAAAAGCATGCAGGATGTGTTTCTGGTGTTTGGTCATAGCTGGTCGATGGAGGTATGTGGGTGGACATGTCGTGTTAATGGAAACCTAATAGGAACTGTGTGAACATCTGACCCGGCTGGCATCCTCAGCTTTAGCCATGTGACAGAATGCACAGAGAAATGGCACATAGCAGCAGGGAAGGATGGGCGACAGGGAGTGAGGTGTTAAAAAAGGAAGGGAAAAAAATCAACATGACACCTTTGACAGTGACCATGGAGCCCGTCCTAATCGTGACGCACTTTGTTTGTTTTGTGTAAGCCATGGCAGACTGCACCCCACCGCTTTCCTCTTCCCTCCTCTGCCTCACCACAGCGAAGATCTGAGGGCATGCGTCACTATTCTGTGTGTGTGTGTGTGTGTGTGTCTTCTCCACAACTTTCAGAAGAGGTGGAGGTAGATAAAGGGAGAGAGAAGGGTGCACAAACAGCACAAGGAACTCAGGGAAAAAAGAAATAGCTCACACCTCCGTTAATTAAGAAACTGAGAGACTAACCAGATGAGAAGATCCAAGACAACAACGTGCCAGCCATTGGGTGACAAACATCTGAGGAGCTATTTTAAGGAGGGATCAGAGTGGTGCTCCCTCCAAGCCGAGCGAGTAGGAGCCCACGACACTTGCAATTAAAGTTTCCTCAGAAGAGAGAGAAACTTTTGTCTCCTTGTAAAAGGCGCTCTCTTAAGTTTGGAGGAGAGGGGTCTTTTATTTTACTCTCTTTTCATTCATATATATCCCAACAGCTAATGGGCGACCAAAAGAGCACCAAAATGTTTTAAAATGTATCTTGATAAGGCTCAATTATAATGATGGGAGTTGTAAAGAAAGGGTGTGCAATGCAAATGTAGTTAAGCCTAATTGTTTTATTTTATTTTTTTATTTCTCTCTCTCTCTCTCTCTCTCTCTCTCTCTCAACATTTTTACTTTAATACACTTTGAATATGAATACATAAATTGTTGTTTCTTCCACTTCGGGCACTTTTAGCACTGCAGACTTTTAGAAAGCAAAGTCTCGTTAAAACATTTTTCACACTCTAGCTATTTTTTTTTTTCTTCTACTAACAATGTCCAACAGTGTACTGTATGTACATGCATTACATTCTTCCTTACAGAACTTTTTCAGCTCAGCCATATTCTTAGGATTATTCTCTTGAGGTCATTCCACAGCATCCCTATTGAGTTAAGGTCTGGGATCTGACTGGGCCACTCCAAAAGGTGGATTTTCTTTTTTTTTTTTTTTTTAAGACATTCTGTAATGGATTTACTTTGATGTTTAGTGTCATTGTCCTGCTGCATCACCCAACTTCTACTGAGCTTGAGCTGGCACACAGCCACGCTGACATTATCCTGTAGGATATCTTGATACACTTGGGAGTTCATTTTTCCCTTGATGATGGCAAGCGATCCAGGCCCTGAAGCAGCAAAGCCACCCCAAATCAAGATGCTCCCTCCACCGTTCTTCACCGTTGGGATGATGTTTTCATGTTGGTATGCGGTGCCCTTTTTACTTAGCACTGCATGTTCTTCCCAAACAATTCAACCTTAGTTTCATCAGTCCACAAAACATTTTCCCAGTAGCATTGTGCAGTGTGTTGGAAAGCACTTCTAGAGAGAGTAGCCACAGTACTAAATCATCTCCATTTATAGACAATTTGTCTATAAATGTTTGGTGCCTTTTATAAGTCAAAGTAACTCTTAACCCACACCAGGGTCAGGGCTTTCCAACTCCTGACTCTAATTAGCTTATCTTGATTATCCTAGGGGTTCACATGCTTTTTCCAACCTACACTGTGAATGTTTGAATGATGTATTCAATATGTACAAGAACAATACAATAATTTGTGTGTTATTTGTTCAAACAGATTGTGTTTGTTCATCATTGTAACTTAGATCATGATCAAATTAGATTTTAAAACAAATTTATGTATAAATGCAGGTAATTCCAAAGGGTTCACATACTTTTTCTTGCCACTGTATTTTAAAAAGCACACAAGACATATGGACAACTTTTATGGCACCTTTTTGTCATTTTTGGAGCTTGACAGCTCCAGTCCCCATTTATTTTCATTGTGTAGAAAAGAACAGCTAAGACATTCTGCAAAAATCTTCATTTTCGTTCCGCATAAGAAAGAAAGTCTTATGACTTTGGAATAACTATTTCTTTAAAATTTAAAGTGGATGAAACAAAATTGGGACAAAGAAACCAGGGGAGTAATGATACATCAGATTACTTATAACAATGTGTTTGCTGAAAGATAAACCTCTTTCAAGTAATCAGCAAATAATTTAGTGTGTGCGCACACTTGTTTGGTAATAGAGAGAAGGGGTGGAGGAGAAGAGAGAGAGAGAGAGGATGGGGTATGAGTAAAACTGAAGACTAAAAATTATATCAGTGAACATCTCCAGGGGCCAGAACAATGCCACCGTGATCGAGGATGACAGCTTCCTGTTTTTAATTGCCATGGTTGCTGTTGCATAGCACCTAGGGGGACAGGAATGAGGCTGATAAAGATAGTCCCTAATGAGAATTAATCTAATCATGCACTGACACAAGTACAGCCTGCACTCATAATCACGTAAAACCCCCAAACCCTGACAATTAGGAAGGGGGTTATTAACGGATCTTAAAAATCACACTGCTAAAAAAAAGAAAAACTCTCTCTTTTAAATGAGGAGGGAACCTGAGATATAGGTGAAAATATTTACCTAATACAGTTCAAAATAACCAATAATTAATTACAGTGTCATCAAAGTGACTGTTCTATTGTTGCTGAGCAACATGGTTACAGAGTGAAAACACCTTAAAGTAAAAAAAACAAAAAAACAACATAGAATAAACAGTGTTTGGAATTCAAACTATAATCCAAAACACCAAAATCACAAAATGTCATCCACTATAGCACAGTCTCTAATCAAAAGTGGAGAACACATACTGTAACATCCCAATGAGGTATTCTGTATCTGCAGCGGCCTTGCAGGTCTTTTCAGGTTTGCTGTTACTCTTGCAGAAGTCTAAATATCCTTTCAGTCACAATGATCTTCCGGAACACCGGTCTGCAGGTCTAAGCGCAGTAGTTTGTGCATGCTGAGGTTTTATTTCTTTATACACCGATCAGCCACAACATTAAAACCACCTGCCTAATATTGTGTAGGTCCCCCTCATGTCGCCAAAACAGCACCAACCTGCATCTCAGAATAGCATTCTGAGATTCTATTCTTCCACAATTGTCAGTTTGAACCAGTCTGGCTATTCTCTGTTGACCTCTCTCATCAACAAGGCATTTCCGTCCACAGAACTGCCACTCACTGGATGTTTTTTGTTTTTGGCACCATTCCGAGTAAATTCTAGAGACTGTTGTGCATGAAAATCTCAGGAGATCAGCAGTTACAGAAATACTCAAACCAGCCCATCTGGCACCAACAATCATGCCACGGTCCAAATCACTGTGATAAAAAATGTTTCCCCATTCTGATGGTTGATGTGAACATTAACAGAAGCTCCTGACCTGTGTCTGCATGATTTTATGCAATGATTGTGCAAAAAACAAAAACCATCCAGTGAGCGGCAGTTCTGTGGATGGAAATGCCTTGTTGATGAGAGAGGTCAACAGAGAATGGCCAGACTTGTTCGAACTGACAAAGTCTACAGTAAATGTAAGCGCAGCGTAGTTCTAGCGGGAAGACTAGCAGCTGTAAATCGTCGCACCATTAGCTAGGTAACTCCTAGCCAATCACATGTAAGCCATTGCTTTATAAGTCTGCTCACATTCTACCACATTGCTGTTTCAGTTGTGCTAAAACGGCACCCTCCACCACCCCACCACTACCAGTTGAGTCCCGTCCTGCACAGGGGTAGGTTCCTCGCCCCTGCCTCCTATCTCCGGCAGGATATGACGGTTCCGAGTACAACTTCTTCGGCCCGCCAGAGAGACATTACATTTTCTGTTTTATATTCATCAAATAAATGTCATCTTGAATTTCACTCAAGTCTGCAAGTCTTCCTGATAGAACTCAAATAACCGCTCTGTACAACTGTGGTGAGAAGAATAGTATCTCAAAATGCTATTCTGAGATGCGGGTTGGCGCTGTTTTGGTGGCACGAGGGGGACCTCACAATATTAACAATATAACAATATTAGGCAGGTGGTTTTAATGTTGTGGCTGATCGGTGTAAGTTTTATTTACTTGCATTGGTGTATTCATAACTTTCAATCTTTTGATTTTTATGAGAGGACAAAAAGCTAAACAACCAGGAGGAATATCACCCAAAATACCCGGCATGTGTTATTGAATTGTAAATAACACAGTATAAAGCCAGTTTTGCCAGATCTCATTAGAAAAACAAGCAACCTGGGCTGATAAAACAAGCTAAAAATAATATGCTTCACTGATATGTTTCACCAAAATAAGGGGATAAACAGAGCTACTGTACATGCATTAAATTAAACTAATTTGCATCTTGCTGCAAAGAAAATCTTTTCAGTAAAATCTTTTTACAAAAATAATTCAAATGTTTCACTCAAATGACAGCTGGTCATTAAATCAATGAATAAATCTTTCCCTGCTAAAACAACAACATTTTAAACTAGCCAACATGGTTTGCTGGTCTTTTCTAGTTAAACTGGTCTAGCTGGTTTCCTAGCTGTTTTTTTTTTTTTTTCTATCAACTCAGCGCAAATCTGATTGGCTGGTTTGATGGAACTTCCGCAAATAACACAGGACGTTTTATCAGTCCGCCTGGAAACTGAGTTGTGTTCACAATAGGGTGGGAAAATGCATCGATGCATCGTGGATCTTTCAAAGAAATTTCGATGCATTGATTATGCAATTTAAGAATTGATTATCATACTATATTAATACCCAATGTGACCGTCTCATATTACACAAACCTTCTCGGAACAGACACGGAGTGGAGTATGCAAGATTAAAGGGAAAGAAAGCGCACTTTGAAATAAAGTTTATGATGCCGAGTTCACTCCACGAACCTACATAAGATAAAATGGATGAATGGATAGACAGATGCTCCCGAGTTTGGCTTTCTGTGTCGTTATTCAAAACTTTTTGCATCCATTTGACAAAAGTAAGTTCATTGTTGTGGCCTTCTTGCCCAATTACGATCCATTATGTTAGCCTAATATTGCTTTTGTAAGCATAAAATGTGTTATATCTCCATAAAACAGTTAAAACCTGAATAGAACTTGTGATAAATAAATGTGATAGGTGGGCAGCATTGGCTGTGAACAAAAACACTAATTCATTCATTCATTCTCTTTACAGTTATTAGTGACTGCTACAGGGAATAGGAAACGATTTCAGACTGTTCTGAAGGGAACCAGTTGATTACAGTCACCTGTGATTGATCAATGACACACGGTAGCCGTGAAAACATAAAACATTTTTACCTTTTGCAGTGTGTGCCGCAAATACTCCTGCATGAAAATACGATTGGATTCTCGTAAACCAGCTTGACAAGTGGAGACACCTCCGTTTAGCAGCCTTGCGCCTCTCTCCCTATCCCAAAATGAATAGGGAACTCACGGTTACCACATCCCGTGTAACCGCATTTAACTAATAGACAGTTTTTTAATCAATGGCACTGCTCGATTTAAACATAGATCTTATATGCCTTTCATCTTTAATTATTGGTGCAATATCTTAACGTTACATATGTAAATCTATTACGCATATTTAACGGTTTACCATCTGTTTGTATGTTGCATCAGACATTATGTTATTCTTTATTATTACCGGATATCTATTATGCATGTAACATATCTATATGTACCACATTATGTCTAAATGTAACATATTCATAATATCTATTGTGCACATTATGTAATGCATTTTTTGTTAATATATGCAGCCATAAATATAAGTCAAACCTAAATCCTAAACGCATCTGTGACTCTAGTGCTCAGGTCTGGTACCTTTTTGTGCTGTCTGAATTACGAGTGTTCAGTAAACACTTTGAAAAAGATATTTTTTGTAATTATTTTTTAATAATTATGAATTGTTCCAAAATAATCTAATCGGATCGAATCGAATCATGACCAAATTTCAGATATCATTATGCATTAATCGTTAGGTAAAGAATCGTAATCTAATCGAATCGAATCGTGGTCAGAGTGAATCGTCACACCCCTAGTTCACAAGGTTCCGCATTGATAGACTTAGTGCTTTTGAGGATGAAATAATCACTGAAGTTTTTAGAAGTTTTCCAGGTTAGTGACATCAAATCTTTTAAAGATTTAAAAAAATTCTGAGTTTCGTTTGAGGCACGTAGCAGAAAGTGAAGTGGATATCCATGAGCAGAGCTGCATTTTCTGCTTTGCTTACTTAGTTATGTCAATGAAATTCTATATAATGAGGTTTTCTGTGCTGTAGACACTCTACACATTTTTTGAAACACATGTGTGTTTTTTGAGCAATCGCTCACAGAGATTCGGGCACCATTATATAAATTATTTTCTTTTATTTTGGAATGATACATCTCTGATAACCTTGCTCCTAAATACCCCATAATGACAAAACCGTCTGTGACTGGTCGATTAATATGTCAGTTAGATGGCTCTTCTTGTCTAAATAGGTGGTTCTTGGCCAACTCATAGGTCGCAGTCATAGGTCTGGCTTTGTGCGACTATGCACACACACACATCTATCGGGAAAGGGAGAAAACTGTGCATTTATTGATCATTGGGGTACGAGAGGGGCAGAGATAGGCAAAAATACGTGAGGAAAGTGCAGGGAAACTATGGTGATTAGTAATTGCGTTATATAGAGTGTGTCTCGTAATGTATGTGGGAATATTTGCCTGATATTGGTACTGTAGTCAGTCATACTTCATTGTGCTATGTGGGCCATGCACTGGCAATCCCTAATATGTGCTTATATTCTGTAAATAAGCCCAAGAAAAAACAACCCACAACTGCCTATATTTATAAGTGATGTTATGAAAAAAACAAGCCCAAATTCCCTTATAACAAGCAGACATGGCAAGACATGATGAGGAAAGGATGTATACTACCCAACTCCTGAAACCGATCAAAAGTGAGTCCGTTATCGACCTGTCAGGCATGTTAGGTGTGTTTTTCACACTGTTAATGCATTTACAATGCAGATTGAGGGTCTGGTCATTAAGGTGCTGGCAATACATGAGTAATGCACCACATCTGTACCTGTTCCCATGTCACAGAACTCTGGAAACAAGCCTTCTAATTATAGCGATTAGTATTTTGGAAGCAGTCCGGAACCACAGTCCAGCCTTAACAAATAGAGCCTGGGATTATCCAAACAAATAGGATGTCTCCCTTCTTGTTTATCATATCAATTCTGTTAAAATCACAATAACAATGGAATATTTTAAGCTACCCTTAAATATGCTTTTTCCAACATATAAAAGCATACTAACCTGAACCAACAAGTGCACCCTTCACTTTTTGTACAGTCAACAAGTTTCATTTACGCTTCTATTAGCGCTAGCTATTTGGCAGTAAGCAACCGTATCTACACTTGTTTATTGCCTCTCATTTTACTTCGTTTCCAATTGTGTTATTTACCCCATATTAAACCAAACCCCCCTCCCATCCGTGGTGTGAGAGCTCACTTTTTCATCTTTATGCCCCATCATCGTGAGGGAGTGGCTAATTGGTAAAAAGCACCACTACAGCGGCTAATCTTAGCAACGTTTAGCCTAAAACAAAGGGCCCCATTACAGAACGATTGGTTAAAATGATACGGTCGCACAAAGTGCCCAGATTGCTTAACAGGTGTATTTATATTGATTGTGCAACCTCAATTTCCACCCAGGAAAAGAAAGAAGTAAACAATAATTGCTTGCACTTTTTTAGTGTGTGTCGCTCAGTCGATTATTAAATAGCACTTTAGCCACTTGGTTAGAGGGAAAATAGCACTTAGGACAGCTGCTTGGTCACCGCAATGGCCCCTATAGGGTTGGGATAATCTCGGCGATGAGCCTTGTCTATGCATGTAGTTTCATTCCATGGTCATTTCTTTGTTGTAGACCATCCATCTGCCTCTTTCATTTCCATAATTGTTTTCCAAGCGCAAGGCTGTTCTGCTCTTTGCAGAGGACTAGGTGTGGACTAATGGACACTAGATTGGATTCTGCCTTTATACATGGTGAAATGCTTTCTTCTTCATTTGCTGTGCAGGATCACGTCTCTCTTTGGGCCTCATGAATAATGCATGGTTTTAAAGTGTTGGCCTGCCTAGACTCTCTCTTATTGAAATCTGTGCTCAGAGAGGTGCTTATTTACTGACACTGATCCCACATCATTTGAGTCAGTTTCTATGCTTTTCTGCTCTGCTTTCACATTCTCACGCTTGGTCTCTCTCCCTCTGTTGCTCACCATCTCTTTCTGTGACTTCCTTTCCATCTATGACCCCTTCATACCCCTGCAGTCTCTTTATAGTCCTTTCTCTCTCATTAGAGTGCCACAAGTCTTTCAAATGTGTTCTATCCTTGTTAGCACAATTATAGTAGGACTTTTGTGGCTTTTAGTCCATGTCTAATAGCTTTAAGGCCATCTGTATGCAGATACACATTTAAAATTTACAGTTTTTCTCTTCCAGATCAAAACAGACTAAAAATATTGATGACTCATCTTGCACTCAGGGGTGTATCCAAATTGATGGCATATGAAATGCTATATAGAATGAAAATGCCCCTCCCACTAATACTTAAAGTAATATTGCAGGCTCAATAGAAGTTAAGCTCCATTCACAGCAATTGTGGCATAATGTTGTTTACCACAAAAAATTATTTAGACTCCTCGCTCCTTTTCCTAAAGCAAAAATCATGGTTACAGTGCGGCACTAACAATGGAAGTGAATGTGGCCAATTTTTAGCGGGTTTAAAGGCAGAAATGTGAAACTTCTAATTGAATAAAAGCTCTTAATTAATTCTTCTGTTAGAACTCGTGTTTTTAAATAAAAAAAATGTTTTTTAATCGTCGTTGTTGCAGTAGTTTTAGGGTTTTGGGGTGTATAGCATTACGTCGTCATGGCAACAAAGTTGTAAAATTGGATGTAACTTTAAACAGAAAAGGTTTGTAAGCGATTTTATCACATTAAAATCATGTTAACACACAAATTGTTTATGTTTTGTGGCTATACTTTTGAAACTGTGAGTATTTTTAACGTTTACAGATTGGCCTCATTCACTTCTATTGTAAGTGCCTCACTGTAACCCAGATTTTTGCTTTTTTAAAGAAAAAGAGGGACAAGTTGAAAGAAATTTTTGTGGTAATCAACGTTATGCCAAAATTGGTTATGCTTGTATTGAGCCCAGAATATTTTATTAATACTGATTTGCAACAAGCAATAGAAAGAAGAGAATCATGATTCATGTCTGTGACATAAATTAAAGTCTATTATTTTGGCCTGTAAATAATATGAAGTATGTATTTTACACAATTATGCATGCTTGATTTCTTGTAAGCAACAGAAGTCAATGTAAGTTTTGAAGCAATTTGATGCACAATAACCACATACTGCTCTTATATTATGTGACAAATTCAGCATTGTGTTTTTATTGCAGATTTAGTCTTAAAACATAATTGAAGAGCCTCTGCATTGAAGTTTTACATGTTGTTTTCTAATCGTGTGATTGCTTATTTCATGCTCTTCAAACACTTGCATTTACCCCACTGAGTATGCCATAAAAGTAGACCATATCAATAAATGGAACAAGATTTGTTCCCCGAGAAGCCATTGTTATCAAGTCACCTTCCCTGGGCATATCCCCATGAACTATGTGTGTAAATGGACTACGCTAACCTGGGAATTATCTTCAGGAAAATGTACCACAACATGATGAGCCCTATCTCTTTAGCTGAAGCTCTTAATGTTTTTTTTCTCTCTTTCTTTCTTTCTTTCTTTCTTTCTCTCCTTCATTTTCCCTGGAAATAACAACTTCCATTTAGTCTGCCCTGCTCTAATGTAGAGTCGATCAGATCCGGCTTTAATGAAATGCTACTATCCAGAATCCCTCTCACTGGTGGAATCGAGACCCAAGGCCATTACTTGGCTGTCTTCGGGAAAAAGGCACATCTGCATAAGTTATTTCATTATCTCCCCAGGCTGTGAAAGAGGCAGCAGTGCACTCACTCTCTCTATCTCTCGGCATGGATTGCACCATGTGGAGGTCATTGGAAAGCCGGTAGAATTATCTGAAAAATAAGGGAAGGCATTCTTTAATGGCGTCCAATCCAAATATTTTTAAAATGATCACCTAAACTTCCATTCGGTTCCTCCAATTCAGCTGATAGAGGCTGAAGTGAGTTTGTCTTTATCATGCCAGCGGCTTACAAAAGAAATTGGTGTGTGTGTGTGTGTGTGTGTGTGTTGTGCATCATACCACCAGATACAAAACCCTGTATTGCATTTTCTCATGAGACTCAGCAATAACAATACAGTGGAAAATAGATGCCAGAGTAACCTGTCATGAAATAAAATAACACAAGTTCTGTTCATTTCATTAGATTGAAATATATACAGCTTGACACACTTTAAATGGTTTTTACCTATATTTTGAGACAACTTTTGAAATTTTGCATTGAGGCACTGCTAATATCAATCTGGTCTTATGGAATTGCATTACTATACCTACATTCTTGCATAAACTTACTTTTAGCCTTGTCTCTTACACAATGCTTTATGACATAACAGTTTTTTTACTATAGTGCATGACTTGTAAGGTGATACATTTTAATGTTTCCATTACATAACCAACAACATTTGCAAGCTTTTTCAAGCAAAATAAAGTTGCGCACTAGCTCTGCAACGCAAACGATTGGGGTACAAGTCCTGAAGAGCACACGAGTCGACACGTGAGCCGAAAGTGTCATTGAAGCCTCACAAAATGACGTGATTGCTTCAGCAAAAAAAAATATGATAGAAACTCGCTTTTATTGGACATTTCACCTCCGAACTGCTGTGATATGTGCAATGAATCATGTAATATAATTTTGCAAAAATGTAATTCCAGTCACATTATTTTCATGAGATCAGGCTGGCTAATATCTCCGTTTAAAGAATTACTTGAGTTTGTATTTTTACTTATTTGTAAGACTGAAAATGTTGAGCATGACATTAGCAATGCCAAGGTTATGGGTTCAATTCCCAGAGAATGCATGGACTGATAAAATGTACAGTATAGCCTGAATGCACTGTAAATTGCTTTGGATAAAAGAGTCTGCCGAATAAATAAAAATCTGTTAAATGAATAAATGTAAAATAATGTTGGAGCTGTGGTTTAACATATGTGTTTTAGAAATGTTGAGCTATGGTGCTTGTGTAAGAAATGCAGATTTAATTATCCCTTCCTACTTTCTACTGTGCCAAAAATAAATTGCCAATATATGCAATGTAAATTTATGAGATGATTCATTTGCTATGAAACTACAGTAACTACAGTATAGTTACATAGGAATGTGGAACTCCATTGGGCAGTAGGTGATCAATGCGCCAACTCCTTTAAGACCTTGAGAAATTCTCACGCAAATGGTCAAAGCTATATATCTACAGCATGACTGAGCCAAGCATGGAGCTAAAACAGAATCCTCCTTGTAGCAGAGAGAAGCAGCATGTTTTGCACTAAGGAGAGTGGAGGCTGGCTCAGCTGCAGTTGGCTCTACAGATAAGTGAGAACAGACCCATCAGATAGTGAATGCCAAGAGCAAGTTCTGCCGTGAAGCTGGCACTTTCTACATGTACGCCTGAGGAAAGACATAGAAGGCATAACCTATGCAAATGAGAATTCATTAGTCACTGTATGAGGAAGTGTTTGTGTACGTAGAACAAGCAAAGAGTTTGTGTTAAGGTATAACTGCATGCACGAGTGGGTGATCTTTTTTCCATGCATATGCCTGAGCGGCTGTGCATCCTTGTATGTGTATGTCTCCCTCTGCCTCTGGTCTGTGACCATTCCCTTTGATTTGGGCACGGTGATCTAGCTTAAACGTGAAGCAAACACAGGATTAGGCCTCAGCCTCAAAGATAACACGCTGATCAAAGTGCCCTCTGAGCGCCTACAGAGAGAGTGAAAATATGTTAAAGAAAGTGGCGTGCTAGCCTCAATCCCCATTTTATCTCCACTCAACCAGGTGGAGATTGCCTGCCCCCACCCCCCTCATTCCAGAACTTTCAGTGCCTGGTGTAAAATACATCCGCAATCAATCTTTTCATGCCAAATCTCTGGCAGCTCAGGATAGAACAAATATAATGTGATTTCTGATGAGCTTCTATTTTAGCCTTGTTGTCTTTGCTTTTCTAGCACTCTGAGAAACATTCCCACTCAAGTGGAATCATACTTTTGATTCAATTACAGGCCCTATACAGTACAAACTGCATTTCCTGCTGTGTGGTTTATATCGAGACAAGGCGTTAACAGCTACTGTGTTGTGTTTTTCTATTTCTACTTAAGTGGTTATGTGAGGTCTTGGAACTGTCCCAAAATGGTGCACTTGAGCATGGAGCATGATGCGTTTGCAGATGTCCATGAAGTCCCTGAAAATGAAGGGTGTCCCAACTGTCACTGTATGGTTCAAAGGGGTGCCCACAAGTGCCCTCTATGTGCCAACAATGTGAAGATCACACTACGCTGCTAAAAACAGTGTATGCCAGGCTAAGGTTTTTCTAGTTGCAGCTGTGTTAAACTGGTCTACGTCGCTGGTCAACCTAGTGTATAGCTGGTTTAGCTGGTCAGCCATCTTATCTCAAAAACCCTCTAAAAAGTGCTCAAAACCCCTCTAAAACCATCAAAGCAGACCAGAATGACCAGACTTAGAGACAAGTTGATAATTTTAGGCTGGTTTAAGATGTTGTTTTCAACAGGTTAGTTTGAAACTCACCGCATGCTGCTGAAAAAAACAGCTAAAACAAGCCTAAGCTGGTTGGCTGGTCAGTTGGCTGGTTATAGAGGGGTTTATGACACTTTTCAGTGCCAGCCTGGCCAGGCTGGGTTACCATCTTAAACCAGCTAAGACCAGCCAAGCAGCCAAGTTTTTTTGTGTCACCGAAATGTGGACTCAAAGAAGGACAAGGTCCTTGATTTATACCCAGCCAACATTCTGCATACTGACCTTAGCAAACAACCTCGCTCAGCCATGTTTCTAATGTGGTTGTGTACAAATCAAGGTCGGACGCAACTAAATATGCGAGACTGTGCTTACAAGTGTTTTTAAAATGAATTTCTGGGCAACCATCTGGACAGAGCACCAAGGCACGGCATGGGCACTCCTTTCTCTGCCTCACTGATTGACGTGTCCATCACTGACATGGACTGGTCCTCCTTTACGCTGGTCGACTTCAGCCTAATTAAAATATTTCCTCTACGCAGCTCAAACACGTTTGTTGATGTGAAGGAGAAGTGATGTGTGACGACCTGCTTCGCAAGTGCTCATGACGCCTTGACATGAAGCCTTGTATCCATCCAAGAAACGCTAACTTTAGCTGAGTTCCTTACCTACCAACTTTGATTTCAGCACTTCTTCGTGCAGTGTCAGGAACCTCAGCCAAAACCAGCCCAGCTGTGAAGACAGGGAGGGGAATATGCTATAATATTATTATAATTAGCAGTGCTTGCAAAGGCTAGCATAACTATTATTATTAGTGCAAAACTGTTCACGTTAAGACATGAATTTGTTCGGCTTATTGGGGAAAGGTGTGCTATAACTTTTCTAAGCAATCTGACTTTCGATTTTCACCTCAAGGATGATAAACTGGGCAAAAAAAAAATTGTGACCCATTGAGTTACCTTGACAGAGGCCCCCGTCATTTCTAGGGACAGAAAATCATAGTGTCTTAAGAGTGGGCACTTTTTAATTTAGGGAAGAAAGCAACCATCTAGCAACGCCCTAGCAACCACTTAGAACACATTATCAACCATCTAGCAACACCTTAGCATCAACCCAGAATACTCTAGAAACCACTCAGAATACAAGGAAAGTTGTCAGGCCTACTTAAACACTGTAGTGGTAAGTTTTGCATAGCCAAACACAGCCTATCTAGTTTTAGTATTTCAATGACATCACATCAGATACGTACGGTACATGATATTTATATGAAAAGCATGGCCAAATTCTAAATATGGTGCTTTGAGTTTATGGGTGACAGGTCTGGATACATGGAGACTTTGATCTTTTGTCAAACTGTAAGAAAATCCTAACATTTCAACATACATTTAGTAGTCCGCTAGAGAGCAAGACATTTTATTTTATTTTTTTTTTTGAAAGCTTACAGGAAGCAAAGCCTACAAATACTGTTTATCACCAGTATCATCAAAGTAGCTGTAATTTATCATTGTATTCATTGATGGTCACATCTTTACTATTCAGAACAATTCAATTCTCATAATAAGCAATAAGAGAAAAAATCAGGAGACAGAGGAAAAAGCAATAGAGGGAGGGAGAGAGTAACACTGCTGTGATATCTTGAGCTGCAGAGCCACTTAGCAGACAGAGAGGGAATAGCAGTGGTTCTGTATAACACAGAGAAAAGTTGGAATCACAAGAAGGAAGGAGTTGATTAGCAAAAAATCATTTTGAAACCCCAGCAGTTCTCTTAGAGGTCATTTCATTGTTTATACCTGTCACCAATTACTTTGCTGCTCTTTTTTATTAACAAGTGTTCACAAGTCAATCTCACTGTTGGTCGCACTCTTTCTCTATAGGATTTTTCACTTGACTCACATCTGGGATTAAGTGCACTGCTCAGCGCAAGTGTTGTGTGCCGTATTGACCTCCACCTGAAAAGCATTGCTGTAGGTGTAATGGAAAAGGCGATTTTACTAGTTTGCTAGGTCGCAAGAAAGTGGAAAGAGTACAAAATAAACAATGAAAACGTGTTTGAGTCCTGCTTTGATACAATACATCACAAAAAAAAAATATTTAAAGGGATGGTTGACCCAAAAATAACAATTCTTTAATTTTACTCACCCTCATGCCATCCGAGATGTGTATGACTTTCTTTCTTCAGAATCAGAATCAGAATGAGCTTTATTGCCAAGTATGCTTACACATACAAGGAATTTGTCTTGGTGACAGGAGCTTCCAGTACACAACAATACAAAAATAGCAACAAGACTTTTAAAAAATAATTAAAATTGAATAAAAAATAGATAAATATTGAAAAGAAAAAGCATACATAGAATACACAATAGACAATATATACATATACATACATATACATACATATACACACACATGCATACACACACACACACACACATACACATACGTAATGCAAATCTAAATACAAATCAGTTATATACAGTGCAAGGGAATGTAATGGCAGAAGAGGTAGTATGTGTTGGATAATATAAAAAGACTAAGCTGTGTATTGCACATTAATTATTGCTCAAAGGGGCAGTTTTAACTGGTCATGAGATGGATAGCCTGGGGGGAAAATCTGTTCCTGTGCCTGACGGTTCTGGTGTTCAGTGCTCTGAAGCGTCGGCCAGAAGGCAACAGTTCAAAAAGGTAGTGGGCTGGGTTAGTGGGGTCCAGAGTGATTTTTCAGCCTTTTTCCTCACTCTGGAAGTGTATAGTTCTTGAAGGGAGGGCAGGGGACAACCAATAACCCTCTCAGCAGTCCGAACTGTCCTTTGTAGTCTTCTGATATCCGGTTTCGTAGCTGAACCAAACCAGACAGTTATAGAAGTGCAGAAGACAGACTCAATGACTGCTGAGTAGAACTTTATCAGCAGCGCCTGTGGCAGGTTGAACTTCCTCAGCTGGCGAAGGAAGTACAACCTCTGCTGGGCCTTTTTTGCAATGGAGTCAATGTGGGTCTCCCACTTCAGGTCCTGTAAGATGGTAGTGCCCAGGAACCTCAATGACTCCACTGCTGCCACAGTGCTGTTTAGAATGGTGAGGGGGACAGTTTTGGGGGGGTTCCTCCTAAAGTCCACAATCATCTCCACCATTTTGAGCGTGTTCAGCTCAAGGTTGTTTTGACTGCACTAGACAGCCAGCTGTTTAACCTCCCTTCTGTATGCAGACTCATCGTCATCTCGGATGAGGCCGATGACAGTGGTGTCATATGTAAACTTTAGGAGCTTGACAGAGGGGTCCTTGGCGATGCAGTCATTGGTGTAGAGGGAGAAGAGTAGTGGGGAGAGCACACATCCCTGGGGGGCACCAGTGCTGATTGTACAGGTGCTGGAAGTGAATTTCCCCTGTCTCACAAGCTGCTGCCTGTCTGTCAGAAAGCTGGTAATCCACTGACAGACAGACATGTGAACAGAGAGTTGGTGTAATTTATTCTGGAGTATAGCTGGGATGATGGTGTTGAAAGCTGAACTGAAGTCCACAAAAAGGATCCTTGCATATGTCCCTGGTCTGTCCAGATGTTGCAGGATATGATGCAATCCCATTTTGACTGCATCATCCACAGACCTGTTTGCTCAATAAGCAAATTGAAGGGGATTTAGAAAGGGTTCAGTGATGTCCTTCAGGTGGGCCAACGCCAGTCTCTCAAATGACTTCATGACCACAGACATCAGGGCGACAGGTCTGTAGTCGTTAAGTCCTGTGATTTTTGGTTTCTTTGGGATGGGGATGATAATGGAACGTTTGAAGCAGCATGGGACTTCACACTGCTCCAGTGATCTATTGAAGATCTGTGTGAAGATGGGGGCCAGATGGTTAGCACAGGATCTAAGACATGCAGGTGAAACACCATCTGGGCCCTGCGCTTTCCTTATCCTTTCTTTTCGAAAGACACAGCACACATCATCTTCACAGATCTTAAGTGCAGGTTGAGTAGCAGGAGGGGGGAGCAGGGGGGTTGCAGGAGGTGTTGGTGTTTGTGTGAAGTGAAGGTCAGAGTTGGTGTGGGGTGTGAGATTGGGCCTTTCAAATCTACAGTAGAACACATTCAGGTCATCAGCCAGTTGTTGGTCCACCACAGGGTTGGGGGTAGGAGTCCTGTAATACGTAAGTTGTTTCATGCCACTCCACACTGATGCAGGGTCGTTAGCCAAAAACGTGTTCCCTATCTGTCACTCACTTGATGTTGTGTCAATGTAGTGACACTAGGGGTCACTCTTGGGAGCCCCAAACACCTCTTCTTTTTGAAAAAAGGCCAATGGGAATTGGCAAGTGGAATTTGCATGCCACTCCCCCGGACATATGGGTATAAAAGGAGCTGGTATGCAACCACTCATTCAGATTTTCTCTTCGGAGCCAAGCAGTTGTGTTTAGCGAGCTGAATTACTCTGCCGATCCATTCACCTCGAAAAACTGTTGGATTTACGGCGCATTACAGCGGCTTCTCCCCCTCTTGCAATGGTGAAGTGCAAAGAACGCACCTGGGTGCTTCAGCACCTAAAAGAGTATATTCTTCCTTTTAAAAGAGTATATTTTCCCTTCTTAAAAGAGAGGCATTAACAGAGAGCGTCTTTTTAAAAATGCCTTTCCGTTTGTTTGTATTTCCAGGTTGCAGTCATTACCTCTCCGCTTCCGATGGCTACGATCGCGGTCTTACGTGCTTGGGCGCTGCCCACACGGAGACAGCATTCGTGGACTGGTCATGTTCTCACTGTGAGAGCGTGACCATGTCAACATTGCGGTCGCGGTTCTTCCTTCGTTAGAGGGAAAGACCACCATAGCGGCTCCCCGCCTCGGTCCTTCTACCTACGAGTTTGAGGCCACGTCGGTTAGCACTGGGGGCGATTTGGGGACCCCAATGGGAGCCACTCCGCCGGGTAACTCCCCACGGACCTCCCATTCACCTGTACGCTTGTTTGCCCTGCTGGATGAGACCGCCGGCTCGTCTCAGGGTGAATTCGCAATCTCGTTTCGGCGCTCGCGAAGTGGATGAGCTCTCGATTACAGCATCGGAGAGTGGGCTGTCCAGTCTGATGCTGAGGACTCAGTAAGCCAGGTAAGTGCTTCAATGTCTCTGAACTCAGCACAGCCACGGGGTTCGAGCCCCCTCAACGTGGTGCCTCAGGCTCTGCCCTGCCGCGAGGCCCCACCCACTGGTATGACCGACGTGATTGTCCCCTTGGTCCCCCTCGCCTAGAGTTTGTACACGTGGCTCGTACTTTTTTTACAACCCGTCGCGATGGCTGACCCGGACCGTCCAACTCTGCTACACGATTCAATTTGTCAGGCGCCCGCCCAGGTTCAGCAGCATCCGCTTCGCCTCAGTGAAGGGCGAGAATGCCGCTACCTTGCGTGCGGAGATCGCTACCCTTCTACGGAAGGATGCGATAGAGCCTGTCTCTCCAGCCGAGATGAAGAAGGGGTTTTACAGTCCCTACTTTATCGTACCGAAGAAAGGTGGTGGGTTGCGGCCAATCTTGGACCTGCGAGTACTGAACTGGGCCTTGCACAGACTCCCGTTCAAGAAGCTGACGCAAAAACGAATTTTTGCGAGCGTCCGGAATCAAGATTGGTTCGCGGCGGTAGACCTCAAGGACGTGTACTACCACGTCTAGGTCTTACCTCAACACAGACCCTTCCTGCGGTTTGCTTTCGAGGGCCGGGTGTACCAGTACAAGGTCCTCCCCTTCGACCTGTACTTGTCCCCTCGCGTCTTCACGAAGGTCGCAGAGGCAGCCCTTGCCCCGCTAAGGAAAGTGGGCATCCGCATCCTCAATTATCTCGATGACTGGCTAATCCTAGCTCACTCTCGGGATGTGTTGTGTGCACACAGGGACCTGGTGCTCACACACCTCAGCCGATTGGGGCCCACTAGTGTCACTACATCGACACAACGTCGAGTGAGTGACAGATAGGGAATGTCCTGGTTACTTCCATAACCTCTGTTCCCTGATGGAGGGAATGAGACGTTGTGTCCCTCTTGCCACAATACTGAACTACCCGCTGAAATGGCCGGGACCTTGTCTCAGCTCCTCAGCACAAAACCTGAATGAGTGGTTGCATACCAGCTCCTTTTATACCCGTATGTCCAGGGGAGTGGCATGCAAATTCCACTCGCCAATTCCCATTGGCCTTTTTTCAAAAAGCAGAGGTGTTTGGGGCTCCCAAAAGTGACCCCTAGTGTCACTACATCGACATAATGTCTCTTTCCCTCCAACAGAGAACGGAGGTACGAAAGTAACCAGGACGTTTTTCAGCTTCTCAGAGTATCTTCTTTTAGCCACTCTGATTCCCTTATTCAGTGTGTTCCTGGCCTAATTGTACAAGACTTTATCCCCAATTCTGTAAGCTTCCTCTTTGGCCTGGTTTGTCATTGTTAAATGTTAAATAAGTCCTAGTAGGAATGCACATATCCTCACAGAAACTGATATATGATGTTACAGTATCTATGAGCTCATCCAGATTGGTGTCTGCAGCTTCAAAAACACTCCAATCAGTGCAGTCAAAGCAGGCTTGTAGTTCCAGCTCTGCTTCATTGGTCCTTAGCAGATTTTAATTTCTGTCTGTAGGTTGGAAGAAGATGAACCAAACAGTGATTAGATAGTCCCAAAGCTGCTCTAGGAACAGAGCAATATGCATCCTTTATTGTTGTGTAGCAGTGATCCAGTAAATTTCTGTCTCTGGTTGGGCATGTAATGTGCTGTTTGTATTTGGGCAGTTCACGTGTGAGGTTTGTTTTGTTAAAATCCCCAAGAATAATAATAACTGAGTCCGGGTATTGTTGTTCTGTGTCTGTGATTTGATCAGCCAGCTGTTGCAGCGCGGCATTCAAACACACGTTTGGCGCGATACACACACTCATCAGAATAAATGAGGAAAACTCCCGCAATGAGTAGAAAGGCTTACAGTTAATAAAGAGCGCTTCCATATTAGGACAGCACATCTTCTTTAACATTGTTACATCTGTACACCAACTTTTATTGATGTAAAAGCATGTTCCACCACCTCTCGTTTTCCCCGTTAACTCCGCAATGCGATCCGCTCTGGACAGCAGAAAGCCCGGCAAATGTAATGCGCTGTCCGGAATGGCTTCACTCAGCCAGGTTTCTGTGAAGCACAAGGCAGCAGAGGTTGAAAAGTCCTTGTTTGTGTGGGTGAGGAGATGTAGTTCGTACATTTTGTTAGGGAGATAGCAGAGATTCGCTAGATGAATACTCTGCAGCGCTGTTCGAAAGCCGCACCGACGGAGCTTGACCAGCACGCCGGCTCATCTCCCTCGCCTGCGTCTCATAGTGCGTTTAAGCGACACAGCCGTGCCTCTGACTAAAAGGTCCAACAAAACGTCTGAATATACAAAATCCGGGAAAAGATTGACTGGTGTATGCTGTTGAATGTTCAGCAGTTCGTCTCTGGTAAAACTGACTGGAAAAAGATTACTAAACACAGGACAAACAAACAAAAACAACAAAACAATAGGAGCGCTCCACACCGAGGTGGCCATCCGTGGCGCCATCATGATGTATATTTTTTTTTCTTCTGCTGAACACGAAGAAATGTTACCTCAGCTCTGTAGAATGCAAGTGAATGGTGACCAAAATTTTGAAGCTCCTAAAAGCACATAAAGGCAGCTTAAAAGTAATCCAAAAGACTTTTGAAGCAATCCCATCGGTTTTGGGTGAGTGCATTGCAAAATGTACCTCCTTTTTCACTGTACATCTTGCCATTGCAGTCTTTATGCACGATCATGATTTCAAGCTTGATTAAACTTCCTAGGACTTCATGCAAGTATAGTTAGCTAGATGGCCCTAGAAAGTGTACAGACATACAGGGATGGTGAGGTGGTGAACAGTTGGTGTTTGTGAGTTGTTTATTTGCAATGATCATGTGTGGCACTGCGTCATCCAGAGATACTGTACTACTTATGCAGTATGGACCAAGTTGTGTATTTATTGAGACATTACTTCAGTCTCTATTGTACTTTTACAATGTTTACTTGATCACTTATGCCAAAACCCTGACCCAATTTAATGGCAATCTTTATATCAATCTATATTCAACCACAACTCTGCATGCACTGATCTCAGCTTGAGCCCCAATTCAGGGCCCTCAACCACGTTTCTGACCTGCTTGCGTACAAATCAACAGCTGACTCAACCAAATGAGTCAGACTGTGCAACGGCAGAGTGGATTTATTTGTGACTGTAGAGAGGTTGAAATTGTGGGCGTTATTTGCAAGTATCTTTTTTTATTATTCATAATCACTGCATGCAACCGAGTCGTCTACAGGTACCATACTCCCCAAGGGCTTGTACTTTGTGTCAGATGTGATGTGACTCTTACAGCGCTTTCCAATTAGGAATCAATAGCATTACATTAACGGCCAGCTGGGCAGACGAAAATGAAGTCTTTCAGTGGGGATTCGTTTTAGTGCCTTAAGTAATCAATCACAAGGGAAAAGTGAGAAATTAATGTTATGGTATAAATAAAAAGGGGTACTGAGTTTGTTTGTCCGTTATTGTGTGAATACATGTCAAATTTGCATAAACATGGATGAGCCATATCAAGAAGCTGTTGTACATGAACAAGCCCTTAGTAAAGTCATGTCAAAGCAAATCGTGATACCCAGCACCAGATGAATATGCAAATCAGTATATTTTTGAATACATTGGATGTGAATGACATAGAAGACCCAATTAAATTGCTTGGGTGAGCAGTTTTCTTTCCTGTGTTGACATATTTCCAATTGAAACAGGAAATTTGGGCAGGACTTATCAAAAGGCTCATCCTTTTTTTTTTTTCTTTTTTTTTTTTCTTTTTTTTTTAAATAGCCACAAGGCTACATCACAGCCTTGAGCCATGATTTGCTACTTGCTTGTCAGTTGCAGTGGGAATTATAGGAATATTCCATATTCAATACAAGTTAAGCTCAATCTACAGCATATGTGGCATATTGATAATTACCATAACATTTTATTTTGACTGGTCCCTCCTTTTCTAACTAACAATCGAAGTAAATGGGGCAAAGTTATGGAGGGTTTAAAGGCAGAAATGTGAAACTTATTATTTTATAAAAGCATTATAAGTAATTCTTCTGTTAAAACTTGTGTATTTATTGAGCTGTAAAGTTGTTTAAATCGTCGTTTTTACGGGATTACAGAGTTTATCAGCGTTACATCATTATGACAACGAATTGGATCTAGCTTTACACAGAAAAGGTCATAAAGCGATTTTATCACATTAAAATCATGATAACACGCATATTGTTTACATCTTGTGGCTACACTTTTGAAACAATAAGTATATAAAAAAATGTATGGATTGTTCCCATTCACTTCCATTATAAATGCCTCACTGTAACCCAGATTTTTGCTTTTTTAAAGAAAAGGAGGGACGAGTTGAATTACATTTTTGAGGTTATCAACATTATGCCACGAATGCTGTCGATTGCGCTTAACTTGCATTGAACACAGAATATTCCTTTAAGGAGAGAGACATTCTTATTCTAGAGACCATTTAATTGGACAGAAATCTGTGTAGTGTAAGATGAGTAATGTTTGGTCCATTTTCGAAAACGAGTAAGACTGTACATTTTAAATGTGTATATCTGCCAGCTTTTAGGATTACTCTAGCATTTAGATGGCCTCAAAGTTAACACATATGGACTAAAAACCACAAAACTCTCATTATAATTTAATAGGGTCTTAAAGGCTAATATTAGTCATTTGGATTACATTATTTATATCTGACTGCACGATACTCAACAATACCTGTACAGACATCTTTGGTAACTACAGAGCTTATCCCTACTTTCGGCTTTGAGAGTCATTCACTGCTGTCTTTTCATCCAGACAGGAAGTTAAGGTGCTTTAAATAAAATATACATCCCTTACTTCAACAAATTTATACGGGGGCCCAAAGGCTGCGGCTATTTGTAATGCAAAGTCTATTTAAGGCTGAAATGTGTTATCTCGCTGGTGGACGCCATTAACGGGATCCCAAGCCATTTGAAAGGCAGCTGATGTGTATGTATAGGTGCGATTCAGGCAGATAATTCACGTTTACTGTCCGGCCCATGCTATTACAGAGCCACGAGGGATAAGCAGCCTAAGGCGAGGACGAATGTCAAATCAATATATAGAAGAATAATATGTCTTAAGGGAGGAGATGAGTACAGAATGGCATTTCATTATGGATCGATGTGAAAGTGCTTTTCATTGCCTTGATACTATAGAGCATCCCACTGGGTCCACAGAATCAGACTCACTTCCGTTACACTGAATGCACAATACGGTTATGCTACGGAGAGAGTGTTGTGGGAATGTGTATGTATTAACTGATTATCCCAAAGCAACTTAGTCCTTACAAAAATGCACCATGGTAACCATAGATTCCTCCAAAATGCCATAGTTACTACAGTTGTTGTTATAATATTGTCTTATTGTTCAGTAAAAATATCTAAACATCCTTAAAAAAAAGAAAAAACTTCACTAACTGAACATTTTATTAGGAACACTATGATCCTAATAAAGTGCCAGATATGGTCTTCTGCTGTTGTAGCCCATCCGCCTCAAGGTTCGACGTGTTGTGAATTCTGAGATGCTATTCTGCTCACTACAATTGTACAGAGTGGTTATCTGAGTTACCATAGCCTTTCTGTCAGCTCGAACCACCAGTCTGGCCATTCTCCGTTGACCTCTCTCATCAACAAGGCATTTCTGTCTGCAGAACTGCTGCTCACTGGATGCTTTATTTATTTTTATTTTTTTTGGTACCATCAGCAGTTACAGAAATACTCAAATCCGCCCATCTGGTATCAACAATCATGCCACAGTCAAAATCACTGTGATCACATTTTTTCCCCATTCTGATGGCTGATTTGAACATTAACTGAAGCTCCATTTTTTGGTAAATTTTCCCACAAAATGATGAAGATTTTGAAAGCTTCTTACACTTTGATGGAATTCTCATATTAATTAATCATGGTTTTACAGTAGTTAAATCTTATAGTAGTACATTTTCAAAAGAGTAGAAATTAATGTCCAATCGAGATTGGTGAGCCATATACCATAATAGAGCAGTATTTATGTGTAAACTCCAATTGCTGACTTAAATGGGCAAATGTTGACTGACATGCTCAAACCTTTGTTTCATCTTCTCTGAAGAAGGCAAACCCTTCTCGGCTCTTTCCTCTGCTGCCTACCGGTTCAGTGGGGTTTTCCTTCCTCCCTCTCTTTAATTGCATGCTTAAACCCTCCTGCTACCTCAACCTCTGCCAAGCCTCTCCCCATCATCCTCAAGGTGATGGAACAGTCCACAGTTATTAAAACTTCCTCCTTTACCACTCTCTCTCTCATCGCCTTGGCCTGGTACAATGAGAACCACAGATAAGAGTTTTCATTATCTGGCCCCCTCTCTTGGGACTCTCCCCTCTCTCTTTCTCTCTCTCTCTATCAGGCTCAAAGGCCTCTTTTTAATAGGGAGACAGTCCAGTTGATGGCCATGCCATCTTTTTGTCTTTTGTTTTGATTTCCCACTCCCTTAATTTTTTTTTCAAACAACCAGAGAGAGAGAGGGCATGGGAGGCCTCTACACTCCATTGCTTGTTCTGCCTTCTTTCTAATTCTCATCCCCCTTTTCCTTTTTCATTTTCAACAAAGTGGTGAACGTTCGAGGGTGATAACTGCATGCAAAATGGACAACTCCCCTGTTTATGCTCCTTTGAAATTCACTCCATTGTCTGGGCCGTGGAGTGATAAAGCCAAAGCAAAGGCAGGCGCTCTTATCTCGCTCTCTCAGTGAAAGGGACTTTTCCTCCATTTGTTGCGGTTGTTGCACGTGTTTGTTGTACACACGCCACTACGTGAGGATAATAGCCTCAGACAATGTCTCTCTATTCAAAAGACTGTTTGGACCAGGTACTTTGACTCACTCTAAGAGCAAAGAAACAATCAAGAGCGGCCAACCTCATTGCATTTATTTTGAGTATAATCAAGGTATTAGAATAATAATAGGAGGCTTGTTTTGAGAAAGTTTACTGAATTGGAAAACGACAGGAGGCTAGTTGGTGCAGCAGGGTAAAAGCATCTGCTGTCAGTATAGTTGGCCTTTTTGTAATGGACGTGACTAAAATAGTGCGCTCTGCCATGGAATGTTACACTATATGGCCAAAAGTTTGTGGACACCATATGTGCTTGATTAACATTTGATTTCAAAAACTTAGGCATCAATTTCCCCCTTTGCAGTAATAACAGCTTCCACTCTTTTGGGAAGGCTTTCCACTATACTGTATGTAGTAACATGGCTGCAGGGATTTGCTCTCATTTAGACACAAGGCTGTCAGTGAGGTCAGGAACTGATGTTGGTCGATGGGGCCTGTCTTACAGTTGCTGTTCCAGTTCACCCCAAAAGTGATCAGTGGGGTTCAGGTTTGGGCTTTGTGCAGGCCAGTCAATTTCTTCCATGCTAGACACAGTAAACCATTTCTTTATGGACCTCACTTTGTTCACAGGGGCATTGTCATGCTGGAACAGAAGAGGGCTATCCCCAAACAGTTACCACAAATTTGGAAGCACACAAAGCCCAAGCCATTACATAAAGAAACATTAAGATTTTTCTTTACTGGATTTAATTGAGTAACCAAATGCGTTAATTAGAAGGGGATGTCCACAAACTTTTGGCCATATAGAGTACTTGAGAATTTGCATCATGGGTCAAATGTCCAGATGACTCTGCAATAGAGCGCAACTCAGTGACCGCCAACTTTCTCAGCATTTCCCATTCATTTCATAAAGTTATAAGCTTTGAACCAAACCAATTAGCTCCAAGATAAATTACATCATAACAATGTTTGATTTGATGTTCTATGCAAAAATTCTATGATAATCCAGCACAGCCAAAAGCTACTACTGAGCCACCTGTGAAGCCACACAAACCACGGCCCAAGCGAAAAATGCACCGACGGAAAAACCCCGGCCAGAAACATTCCTGACATGACCAGCTCAGTGAAGAGGAGCCCAGAGCTGAAGAAGTCTTGATTCGAGGCACACAGTGTTTCTCCCCTTTTCCCCAATACTGTTCATCGGGAATGGGACATTGTTCAAATTGTTGCTTCTGTGTGTATTACTCAAATAAAGACTGTTCTAACAAAAGAGAAAATCGGGGGGATATATACAAAAAGACAAGAACATTTTATTAAGTACTACAAATGACATAATAAAACCATTTACTTATAGTCATTAAATATAACTATTAAAAAAGAATATTTTAAGTTTATTTTAGAGGGATAGTTCTCTCATCATTTACTCTTCCTCATGCCATCCCAGATGTGTATGAGTTTCTTTCCTCTGCTGAACACAAACAAAGATTTTTAGAAGAATATCTCAGCTCTGTAGGTCCATACAATGCAAGTGAATGGTGATAAAAACTCCAAAAGTTCCAAAAAGGAGATAATGTCAGCATAAAAGTAATCCATAAGACTCCAGTGGTTTAATCAATATTTTCTGAAGCGATCCAGTTGGTTTTGGGTGAGAACAGACCAAAATAAAACTCCATTTTCACTGTACATCTTGGCAGCCGTCTCCTTGGTGATCAAGATTTCAAGCTCGATTACACTTCCTATAACACCATCTAGCGCTCTGCGCATGTGTCAAGTACTAGAAAGTGTAATCAAGCTTGAATTGTGATCGTGTCTAGAGACTGCAATGGCAAAATATACAGTGAAAAAGGATTTATATTTTGGTCTGTTCTCATTTTTGGGTGAACTAACCCTTTAAGTATTGTTAGTTAGATTTGGCAGGTAGCCCCTGCTGGTAGATGGTGTAACTACATCATTATATTTCTCCATTTATGTTTTTTGCAAGCAAATAAATTGCATATATATATATATATATATATATATATATATATATATATATATATATATATATATATATATATATATATATATATATATATATATATATATATATATATACACGTCTATATATATATATATATATATATATATATATATATATATATATATATATATATATAAATCATTATATTATAGTAGTTGTTTTACTGATTGCCAATCTTTAGGAAGGGTCTTAAGCCCCGTTCACACCACCAGCGACTTTGTGTATTGGTGTTGCTGGACTCTGTGATCTGTGTCGCTAGTGGGCATTCCTACTGTTTGTTGCAGTAACGTTATTGGAGGACTGCACGTCTGGCCATAGCTTTTGAAAATTTGATCACCGATGAGACCTAATACCGGTAAAATTAAGATATCATTACAATTTGACAAGAAATCAGTTCTCTTGTCTCTAAAAATAGTGTTTTATAAAATGTGCAGCAGACAATCAATCTATCATGAATGAATGAATCAAAATCACTCGGAATGTGGACCATTTCTGACACACTTTTCCATTCATCGTATTATTATATCCATGCATGTGGTTACAGACAAATGATATAGAACAGTAAAAATCCCTCACAATGCTGAAACTTCTCCTCCGTCTTGCCTGCACTCGACTCCAGTCTGCCAGGAGACAGGTGATGTGAGCTCTGCTGTCTTCATTCTCATTGGTAGTCGCTTGCGAATGTCGTTTATCATTTGCATAAAGTTGAAATTTTCCCAACTTATCTTGTCGCTCTCCACGGCGATCTGTCGCCAAAGGCCGCAGGAGCTCGTGTCACCGGAAGTCGCTGTGCTCTCATTGAAAATGAATGGGATCATCATGCTGTCTCGTGTGATGTCACTGGCGGTGTGAACGGGGCTTTAAAGGGATAGTTCACCTAAAAATTACAATTCTGTCAAAATACTCAACCTCATGTTGTTCCAAACATGCACGACTTTCTGTCTTCCATTAAACACAAACAGAGATGTTAGCCAGAATTGTATTAACTGACAGCCTCAGTCACTATTAACTTCCATTGCATTTTTGTTCCATACAACTAAATGGTGACTGGGGTTAACAATCTGCCTTACATCTTCTTTTGTGTGCCATGAATGAAAGAATGTCATACAGGTTTGAAACAAAATTAGGGTGAGTAAATGATGACAAAATGTAAATTTTTGGGTGATCTATCCCTTTAAAATCACAGAGTGAAACAGACTTTTTTGTTGTTGTTTTTCTGTCTGCTTGATGATGAGTAGTGCAGTTCTTTACAGGGAATTTGGCAATTAAACGCAACTAAAAATTTGACTTTTACCTCTACAGAAGCATTTATCATCGCTTAACAATCTCAGAGCTCATGGTAGGTCTGTCTTGAAAGGTCTATACATTATAATTAAAAATTCATTTCTCTATGAAGAAAATTAATGGGATTTGTTTTACTTCCAGAACCCTGATGTTGCGCTCTATTGTATGAAACTTGTTAGATAGTTATTTCAGCCATTATCATTTTGAAACAGACAAGAAAAAAAAAGTTTGATTATGCCCAGAATATCAAAATTTCCCATTCCCATTTTAGTATCTAACGCTCTGTGTTTATTCTGCTACACTGGGTTTAATGGAATACCCAGTGATCCCTGAAAGAACGTTCTCAAAATCATCCGAAGCGCAACAGCACACAGTGAACGATAACAACATATGTGAACTTCAAATGAGCCGAGCTCCTTTGGCGATAGTCATGTGCGCAACCTTCTGTCATTAATTTCATGTTCGAAAATGTCTCGATGGTAAATGAGAGATTTCTTCAGCCCCATTATTTAATCCGCAGATACGGAGGATCTTGTCATTTATTAGAGTGTGAGTTGATTCCATCAGGTAAATGTTTTATTATGGAATCAACTCTAACTTATTAGGCTTTCAATCGTTTTCAGAAAGCTCAGAAGCGCGAAGGTGATTAAGAACAATTACAGAAAACAATCAGCACTTATCATGCAAACAAGAAGGTATAGGCCCGAGGAAACATACTGTAGCATGTGTGTGTGTGTGTGTATGTGGCACACAGTCTGTTTTGGGCTAATGAATCTCTGTGCTGATATGTCTAGAGATGGAAGGTGACAGATCATAAATAATCATTTATGCCATTGTGTCTCTGTACTGCATAGCAGGCCACCAAGCGCTGACACACAGCAACCAACCACAGCTGCTCCAATAATGCCACCACACCAGAGAGAATAAATTAATTCCAATAACCAATGGAGCTACCCAGAATTCAGCAACCTGACACTATTTTCCACACAGTACAAACTTTACACATTTAAAGGAATATTTCGGGTTATTTTCCATTTGAAGGAACAGTTCACGAAAAAAATGAAAATTTTGTCTTTATTTACTCACCCTCAAGTAGTTCCAAAGTTGTTTGACTCTCTCTCTCTTTTTTATCCCTTTAAGTTTAAAATCACCCAGAATATGAACTTGGACTCATAGAATCACGTTGCTATACCTACATTTTTGCAAAATAATTTTTACGTGGCTCATTGTACGTATTGTGGCATTTCCTTGTTAAATTAACACTAGAGGCGATGAAACAACAATGACTTTTATTCACTTTCACACAAATCTCGTGATTTGAAATAAGATAAGATTATATGTTCATAACCACTTGCTTTTCACCATGTTTCTTACACAATGCTATCATATGACATCAAAACACTTTTATTATAGTGCATGACTTGTAAGGAGATACATTTTAACGTTTGCATTACATAACCAGCTACATTTACAAGCTTGTTCTAATCGATAGACTGATAGGACATTGCACTTGTGATGCAAAGGACTGGGTTACGAGTCCTGAAGAGCACGCGAGTTGGCACATAAGCCAAAAGTGTCATAGAAACACCACAAAATGACATGGTTGCTTCAGTATAGTGTTTTACATGTCACATTTGTTTTTCATGACACGGTTTGCTAGATTATGTTGATGATTATGATTTAAAACTCGATACAGCATTAACCTTCAAAACCTCAACTGTTTGGGAGAAAATTTAACTCGGTTTCCCTATCTGTCATTCACTCGACGTTGGTGTCGATGTAGTGACACTAGGGGTCACTCTTGGGAGCCCGAGACACCTCTGGTCTTTGATAAAAGGCCAATGAAAACTGGCGAGTGGTATTTGCATGCCACTCCCCCGGACATACGGGTATAAAAGGAGCTGGTATGCAACCACTCATTCAGATTTTCTCTGCGGAGCCGAACGGTCATGCTCATTGAGCTGAATACTACTGTTCATTCACCTCTGCTGGATCTGATGGCGCATTTCAGCGGCTTCTCCCTCCTCTGCACTGGTGCACTGCAGAGAACGCTTTCTTTTCTGAAAGAGCATTTTTCCCCTCTAAAAGAGTATATTTTTCTCTAAAAGAGCGCACACACGTAACGTCTTTTTAAAGACGCGTCTTTTTAAAGATGCTTTTCCAATTGTGTGTTATTCCTGGTTGTGCTCGTTATCTCTCGCCTTCTAACGGTCACAATCACTGTCTTTCGTGTCTGGGCACTGCTCACGCGGAGACAGCATTCGTGGATGGTCATGTTCTCATTGCGAGAATATGTCGTTGGCAACGATGCGGTCGCGGCTCGCCTTCGTAACTTTTATCCACGGGTATGAGGCCAGCGCGGCTAGCACTGGGGGTGATTTGGGGACCCCAATGGGACCGCCTCCGCCGGGTATCCCCCCGCGGACCTCCCATTCCCCAGCACGCTCATCTGCCCCGATCGGGCTTCCGGGTGAGTCCGCCGGTTTGTCTCACGGCGAGTTCGACCTCTTATTCGGAGCCCGCGAAAGTGATGAGCTCTCGAGCGCAGCATCGGAGAGCGGGCTCGTCCAGTCGGAAGCCTCAGCTGGGCTCCTCCCTTCGGGGTCGACTGCCCAGTCACAGGCTGACGCGGAGATGACGACATGCTTTCCCGGGCAGCCGCGAGCGTCGGTTAGAGTGGATTTCACCGCTCTTCCCTGAACCCTCGCGGCTCGGTGATTGGTTCCTGGGCTCGCGGCGCTGCTCAAAGCCACGCCCCGCCCCCGTTCCTTTCTTCCCGGAAGTGCATGAAGAGCTGACAAGGTCGCGGGAGGCACTTTTTACTGCCTGGTCCCGATCTTTTCAGCTTCCCCGCCCTCACTACCCTCGATGGTGGGGTGGCCAAGGGCTATTCGGCAATCCCCCAGTGGATAAAGGCGCTCGCGGTGCACCTATGCCCACAGAGCGCCGCCACCTGGCGCAGGTGCCCAAAGCCCCCTTCCAAGGCCTGTAGGTTTACGTCGTCTCTGACGGCCAAGGCCTACGGTGCCACTGGACAAGCTGCCTCTGCCCTGCACGCCATGGCTCTCCTGCAAGTCCGCCAAGGCGCTAAAGGAACTGCACGAGGGTAGTTCCACCCCAGGATTGATGCAGGAACTGCGCTCGGTGACCGACCTCGCTCTCCGAGCGACGGAGGTCACGGCACGGTCTCTCGGGCGGACGATGGCCACAGTAGTGGTCCAGGAGCACCACCTTTGGCTCAACCTGGTCGAGATGGGTGAGGCCGACAAGACACGATTCCTTGCTGCCCCCATTTCCCAGGCGGGCCTATTCGGCGACACCGTTGAGGACTTTGCCCAGCAGTTCTCGATGGTAGAGCAGTAGATGGATGCTAGCCGGCATATCCTGCCCCGGCGCGGCTCAAGATCCCGCACCCCATCTACTCATCACCAAAGGCGTCCCCCTGCGGCGACTGCACCGGCCCCGCCGTAGTCCGCCCCTTCGGCCCGGCCCCGGCATGGAGCCCACCGCAGGAACCAGACACCACCCGTCTCGCTGCCGCCCAGAACCCGTGAAAGGCTTCAAAGCGCCCTTGAGACGGGCAACCCAGGGACAACGAAACCCGCTGCTCTGGAGCTGGTAAGCAGATCTTCATCTTTTTGTTATCTTTTGCATTTTGCACTGCATGCCCAAGTGGCTGCATTACTCAAGAGCTCAGCAAGAGCGGTTTCCTTATTCCCTGGGTCACGTATCCGGTGTGTACGGCCGTCATCACGACCACCGTCCACCACTCCATTTGGCAGGTTTGGCGCTCCAGCGGCGGTCTCCCACCCCTGAGTGCCCAGCTGTGGCACAAATCCACCCCCGATGTGACAGTCTCCATGGGTCACGAGGACAGGCCTCTTCATCCCCCGTCCCAGGCTGTTCCAGGGGTGGTAACAAGGAGCCAGGTAATTGCTCCGATGCCGGTACATCCGATGACGTTGTCCCTTTGGTCCCCCTTGCGTGGAACTTGGACGCATGGCTTGCGCTTTCCAATCTGTCACGAGGGCTGGTCCAGACCATTCGACTTGGCTGTGCGATTCACTTCGCCGGGCATCCGCCCAGGTTCAGCGGTGTCCACTTCACCTTGGTGAAAGACGAAAACGCTGCTACCTTGCGCGGAGATCGCTACCCTCCTACAGAAGGGCGCGATAGAACCTGTCCCTCCAGCCGAGATGAAGAAGGGGTTTTTTCAGCCCCTACTTCATCGTACCGAAAAAAGGCGGTGGGTTGAGGCCAATCTTGGACCTGTGAGTTCTGAACTAGGCTTTACATAGACTCCCATTCAAGATGCTGATGTGAAAACGCATTCTGGTGAGCGTCCGGCATCAAGATTGGTTCGCGGCAGTAGACCTGAAGGATGCGTACTTCCACGCCTCGATCCTTCCTCGACACAGACCCTTCCTGCGGTTCGCGTTCGAGGGTCAGGCATATCAGTACAAAGTCCCCCCTTTCGGCCTGTCCCTGTCTTCTCACGTCTTTATGAAGGTCGCCGAGGCTGCCCTTGCCCCGTTAAGGGAGGTGGGCATTCGCGTTCTCAACTATCTCGACGACTGGCTAATCCTAGCTCACTCTCGAGACGTGTTGTGTGCACACAGGTACCTGGTGCTCTCACACCTCAGCCGACTAGGGCTTCGGGTCAACTGGAAAAAGAGCAAACTCCTCCCGGTTCAGAGCATCTCTTTTCTCAGTTTGGAGTTGGACTCAGTCTCCTTGACGGCGCGTCTTACGAACGAGCGCGCCCAGTCGGTGCTGGCCTGTTTGATGCATATGAGGCCGCTTCAGCACTGGCTCCAGACTCGAGTCCCGAGATGGCCATGGCACGACGGGACACACCGCGTGACCATCACGTTGGTCTGTCACCGTCTTTTCAGCCCTTGGACCGACCTCTCGTTCCTACGGGCAGGTGTTCCTCTAGAACTGGTCCCCAGGTGCGTCGTGGTCATGACAGACGCCTCCAAAACGGGCTGGGATGACATTTGCAACGGGCAAGCAGCCGCCGGCCTCTGGACGGGTCCGCGACTGCATTGGCACATCAACTGCCTCGAGTTGTTGGCAGTTCTGCTCGCACTGTGGAGGTTTCGGCTGTTGATCCAGGGCAAGCACGTGTTAGTTCAGACAGACAACACGACAACGGTAGCATATGTCAACCGCCAAGGTGGTTTGCGCTCTCGTTGTATGTCACAACTCACCCGCCGTCTCCTCCTCTGGAGTCAGCAGCACCTCAAGTCGCAACAGGTTACCCTCAGGGGAGAGTGGAGACTCCACCTTCAGGTGGTCCAGCTGATTTGGAGTCGATTCGACAGGCACAGGTGCACCTGTTGGCCTCCCAAGAATCCTCCCCACTGCCCGCTCTGGTACGCCCTGACCGAGGCCTCCCTCAGCATAGACGCGCTGGCACACAGCTGGCCCCCTGGCATTCGCAAATATGCGTTTCCCCCAGTAAGCCTGCTTGCACAGACCCTGTGCAAGGTCAGGGAGGACGAGGAGCAGGTCATCCTGGTAGCACCCTACTGGCCCGCCCAGACGTGGTGTTCGGACCTCACATTCCTCGCGACAGCTCCCCTCTGGCAAATTCCCCTGAGGAAGGACCTTCTTTCTCAGGGAAGGGGCAACATCCCGCACCCACGCCCAGACCTCTGGAATCTCCATGTCTGACCCTTGGATGGGACGCGGAAGACCTAAGCTGTCTCCCACCTGCGATGGTAGGCACGATCACTCAGGCTAGGGCTCCCTCTACGAGGCGCCTGTATGCCTTTAAGTGGCGTCTGTTCGCTAAGTGGTGTTCTTCCCGTCAGGAAGACCCCCAGAGATGCGCAGTCAGATCAGTGCTTTCCTTCCTGCAGGAGAGGCTGGAATGGAGGCTGTCCCCTTTCACCTTGAAGGTGTACGTTGCTGCCATAGCAGCACACCACGACACAGTTGACGGTAAGTCCTTAGAGAAGCACGACCTGATCATCAGGTTCCTAAGAGGCACCAGGAGGCTGAATCCCTCCAGACCGCCCCTCGTTCCCTCATGGGATCTCCGTAGTTCTTCAGGGTCTACAGAGAGCCCCCTTTGAGCCTTTGCAGTCAGCCGAGCTTAAGGCACTCTCCTTGAAGACTGCCCTCCTGACTGCGCTCACTTCCATCAAGAGGGTAGGTGACCTGCAAGCGTTCTCTGTCAGTGAAACGTGCCTGGAGTTCGGTCCAGGCTATTCTCACGTGATCCTGAGACACCGACTGGGCTATGTGCCCAAGGTTCCCACCACTCCTTTTAGGGACCAGGTGGTGAACCTGCAAGCGCTGCCCCAGGAGAAGGCAGACCCAGCCCTGGTGTTGCTGTGTCCGGTGCGCGCTTTACACATCTATTTGGATCGCACGCAGAGCTTTAGAGTCTCTGAGCAGCTCTTTGTCTGCTTTGGTGCACAGCGGAAAGGAAGCGCTGTCTCCAAGCAGAGGATCGCCTACTGGCTCGTTGACGCCATAACTATGGCATATCTCGCCCAAAACATGCCGCCCCCAGTAGGGCTACGAGCCCATTCTACCCGTGGTGTAGCGGCTTCTTGGGCCCTGGCCAGAGGTGCCTCTCTAACAGACATTTGCAGAGCAGAAGGCTGGGCAACACCCAACAACTTTGCAAGGTTCTACAACCTCCGGGTGAACCGGTTTCATCCCAGGTAGTGGCACGCAACACAAGTGGATAAGCCCGGGATAGCCGGCCGGGTGTATCGCTTGCACATAGCGCCTTCCACCTCCTTTTGAGCTGAAGACATGTGCCGTTAATTCCCAGTAGTGTTCACAAAATCTGTTCCCTGGTTGACTTCCTCCGAGCCCTGTGGCAGTCGAGTTTTCGGAGAGACTCACTGCCAGCCCAGTACACGCACTAACTAAGAGCCCTGTTCTGGGGTAGGTGCTCCGCATGTGGTGGTTCCCTGTAAGGCTAAACCCCATGCGATCTATATCTTCCGCTAGTTCGTTTCCCTGCTGGCAAACTGCGTCTTCCTTAGGCAGAGCCCCTCTGCCCCAGTCTCCATGTTTGTAGTAACTCCTCCCCCATTGGGCAGGATCTACCTTGAAGGCTCTCCACATGGTTGGAAAGACCATGTGACATATTTTTCCACTTAAAAATATCCCCCCCTCTCGGGGTGAGGTGTGGTCTCCGCAGTGTCCTCCCATTGGGAGGGACACCCCCCAACTAGACCTGGCGGCCCAGTCAGATAATCCCCCTTCTTTTTTAGGGAGCGGAAAAAGAGAAGGGGAAAAGAGGCCATGACTGGGTTAAGCCTATCTCTATCTTTGGGTAGTCAACTTGTCCCCAAAAAGGGCCGTTCGACACTCATAACTGATTTGGGGAGGTTACGTGTCGACCTGGTGTGCTGGCTATGAGGCACACAGCAAGTCTGCCCACCACACACCGCCAGTTCACGTAACGCCATTCAGCCTTGTGGCGTTTTGTATAGGGACCCCTAGTGTCACTACATCGACACCAACGTCGAGTGAGTGACAGATAGGGAACGTCATGGTTACTGGTGTAACCTCCGTTCCCTGATGGAGGGAACGAGACGTTTGTCCCTCCTGCCACAACGCTGAACTACCCGCTGAAATGGCCGAAACTTATATCGGCTCCTCAGCGTAAAACCTGAATGAGTGGTTGCATACCAGCTCCTTTTATACCCGTATGTCTGGGGGAGTGGCATGCAAATACCACTCACTAATTTTCATTGGCCTTTTATCAAAGACCAGAGGTGTCTCGGGCTCCCAAGAGTGACCCCTAGTGTCACTACATCGACACCAACGTCTCGTTCCTTCCATCAGGGAACAGAGGTTACACCAGTTACCATGACGTTTTGCGCCACTCAGTGGACATTCACCTTGGATCTGTTGCGATATGTGTAAGCAGACACAAAATATTTTGCAAACCACTACAGTCATCTAATTTCATGAGATCAGACTACAAAATATCCCTTTAATCTGAGATATACACTACACATCAGGAGAGCAAAATCTTCAAAGACACGCTCTACAAAACACAAAATATTTCCACAGGTCAAAAAGGTAACAGGCCGGAGAGAGCTGACAACAGAGCAGAATACGGAGACAAGAAAGAGCTACAAAAACAAAGAAGGTGAGATTGAAAAAAGACAAAGGCACTATAAAAGTCGGCTAGAAAGGGGGCGTAATGAGAGGTAAAAGAAAATCAAAGGCTGCTGTATTGAAATGCAGGTTATTTACACTATAATCAATAGCTGACATCCCATTAACGTTTAATGTGGACCTCCAATAAGAGGGCAGAAATTGAAAATAGCACAGTGGATTCCCCAGCGCTTGGTCATTATGCACAGAAATGTGCTCCTCACTACTGTACACTACAATAATTAATTAAAAGCGAAATAGTTTTAAATGCCTGTTTCTAACCAGCAGCTCACAAAGCATTGTACTTTTCTTGTCAAATATAGCAAGCCCCAAAATTAAGACACAGCTTTAATATAATGTAATGAAGGATGACTTTAACACAAACTCTGTTTTCAGCACAAGGGCAAGTTGTTAAATTTTTATTGGGGAAAGATGTCACATGTGTTTTTTTAATATAAAAAATCTATATAATGTATTAATTACAATATTTGTTTGCCAAAATAATGTTTTGATTGTATGTGGCTTGCTCCTTCATTTTGAGTCACTTTGTACCTAAGACAAATTTTGAGTTCCCTTTCGATTAAGTTCACTTGACATTGCTATAATCACTATGGAGAGTTTCCTTCTACTTGACCTTGCTGAAACCCTTATACAATCACGGCAGTCCTCTGATTGGCAATGGTGTCTGAGTCAGGTGCGCAGTTGGCCTATATAAACAGGCTTTCAATCTCCATTTATCCAGAATTTTATTCCTTCAAGACTGCAAACTTCGTCTTCGTCTTGAAACCCTCTCTGCTTTGCCATTGAGATACACTTATAGCAGATGGAACTTCTCGGCAAGACGCAAACAGGATGACTCGTCGCCTGTGCTCAGTGCCTGCACCGAGAGACTTATCGCTCCCCTGTGTGTTCCAGAGAAGAGTTCACCACATCACCGTCGAAGACGCTCTCGTTGAACGGGTTCTTCGCTTCATACGCTCTTCGCTGATCAACACGGCGCTTCAGCAAAACTCCTACCTGCTTCCCACAGCGAAGGGTGGTAGAGAAGTAGCACTTTCCCTTTCCCGGCACGCTCCGGATCTAATTCCGGTCAGCAGCCAGCAAATAATCCATCTCTCATTGCCCCAGTGCAGCCAAAAGCTACTACTGAGCTGCCTGTGAAGCCACACAAACCACGGCCCAAGTGAAAAACGCACCAACAGAAAAGCCCCGGCCAGAAACGTTCCTGACATGACCAGCTCAATGAAGAGGAGCCCAGAGCTGAAGAAGTCTTGATTCGAGGCACACAATGTTTCTCCCCTTTTCCCCAATACTGTTCATCAGGAATGGGACATTGTTCAAATTGTTGCTTCTGTGTGTATTACTCAAATAAAGATTGTTCTAACAAAAGAGAAAAAAGCGCCTGTTGTACAAACACAGGACGCAAAAACATTCTCAGAAAAAGGGCCATTTCCTCTTCATTTATCACACACCCCACACATTATGCTCAACCACTTCCCTATGGTGAGCGGTGCTCTATCTCCAATAGCGAGCGAATCAATAAGCCCGCTGTCCCGCTGCACAAATGCGTGGCAAGCCCTCAGGGGTGTGTCAGACTTGGTGTTAAAAACGATGAAGCACAGTTGTACGATTCAGTTTGTACACCGGCCATCTCGCTTCAGGAGATTCACAGTCTCCTTGCAAAAAATGCGATAGAGACTGTCCCAGACTGCGAACACAGTGAGGTTTACAGCCATTATTTTCTCATTCTGAGGAAAGACGGCGGGCTTCGGCCCATTCTAGATCTGAGACACTTGAATTGCACGCTCGCGATGCACCCATTCAAAATGTTAACTCAGAAACAGATCTTATCGCACATCCGTCCTCAGGACTGGTTTGCGTCAATAGATCTGAAGGACACGTACTTTCACATACCAATTGCACCACATCACAGGCGGTTTTTGATATTTGTGTTTGAGGGAACTGCGTATTAACTCAAAGTCCTTCCTTTCGGTCTGTCTCTGGCTTCTCGCATGTTCACGGAATGTATCGATGCGGCGCTCGCTCCATTGAAAATGAGCGGTGTGTGTGTTTTGAATTACCTCGATGATTGGTTATTACTAGCCAAATCAGAGGCCCTACTGAGTGAACACAGAGACTTGCTGCTTTGCCATCAGAAAAATCTGGGTCTGAATATCTACTGGGCGAAAAGCACACTTTTTCCCAGCTAGCAATTCTCCTTTTCAGGATTTACATTGCCACTGAAGTAATTTCAGAGAATGCTGGGTTTTATGGCAGCAGCATCTGCCGTCATACTGTTAGGTCTGTAACACATGAAACCTCTCCAGTATCAGCTCAAGCGACATGTTCCACATCATGCCTGGAGCCACGGGCGCATGCGCATTGTGGTGAGTCGCCACTGCCCATGGACAGTGCCAGCCTTCTACTAACAGGATGTTATGCTGGGTCAAATTTTCAGAAGAAAATTGGTGACCACAGATGCATCCAACACAGGTTGGGGCGCAGTGTGTGATGGATACCCAACTTTCGGCACCTGGACAGGTGCGATGAGGGCGTGGCACATCAACCGCCTAGAACTACTGGCTGTCTTTCTAGCTTTGTGAGCTTTTCATTCTGACATTGTGAATCACCACGTTCTGATTCGTTCTGACAACACAACAGTAGTGGCATACATGAATCACCAGGGTGGACTCCGATTGCCACACGGGGTATAATCTGGACGTGGCATCCATCTCCTCACAAGTCCTCTCTGTATAGAGCACTTCTTATATTCAAGCAGGTGAGCCCAAGCCCTTAATACGGTGGGCTACCGACTATAATCAACACAGCCACCTTATTATATGCTGTTGAGCAGCCCCTTTAAAAGTCATAAGCATTCCTATAAGAAATAAAACCTACTTTTCAAACCATGTTGTGAGAGGGTTAATAAACCATACTATGTATATCTATATGGTTCATTTAAATCTCAGGCTACATTCAATTCCATCTGGCAACCGCCATGTGGAACTATTCATATACACTTAAATATGACTTAAAAGTCATCGGCCTATGGACTGTGACTCCTTATGAATATCTCTATTTAGTGTTATAATATTGAGAGTGTGATGTCATGTAGTGCAGCGTGATGGGATATCATTCCCCATAGTGCTTACAGCGATGTCGAGTGAACTGAATTGAAAGGGAACGTCTCCGGTTGCACATGTAACCTCGGTTCCCTGAGATGAAGCAAACGAGACATTGCAAAAGCTGGCCACACTACTACTTCAGGATTTCATAATACGAGTGACTCACTCTTTTCCCTCAGTCAGAAAATTCTGAAGAAATGGTGACTGAGCGCTCGCTTATATAGGCCGACTGTACGCCTGAAGGGGCGGGGCTCAGACACCATTGCCAATCAGAGGATTGGCGTGATTGTATAAGGGTTTCAGCAAGGTCGTGTAGAAGGACACTCCCTATAGTGCTTACAGCAATGTTCCCTTCATCTCAGATAACCAAGGTTACATGTGTGACTGGATATGTTTTATGCACTAAAGCATTTTAATAATTGTATTAGCCAACATTTAAATGATCAAGACAATGTATAGAAACATAATAATTATAACTTTAGAAATCTTATATTTTCCCTCTTACTATAGTGCAAAAAAACTCAAAATGTGTTTCTGGGTCAAAGAGACTCAACATGATGAAGCAGGTCAATACATTTTCAAGCCACCTTACATTTACATTTTTGCTGTTTCATGAAATGTTTTGTGTTTCAGAATTATTTAGCTGTTTATATATTGCTAAAAAGCCAAAAACTGGGATGTTTTAGGGGGCATATTGTCACAAAAGGTCAACGTGTGTTTAATGAACTGTATCTTTATTCCTGGGCAATAATAGTGGAAACGTTTTATAGCTTTTTTTGTAGCCAAGACTTTAAATTATTTACCTTTACAGATATTGACTTTCAAAAATAAATGTAGGGCCTACTTTAAAAAGTGAGACAACTAGCCCCTGTCTCCCCTATACCTTTTTATTTTTCTCCTGCCAAGGGAATATATTGTAAGTTAGTTCTGGAAGAGACGCCACAGTGTGATTCAATCTGAAAAACTGGATCACTCTACAAAGAGACTTTAAATGAGAGGAGTCACGCTGTATGAAAGAGAATTGCAAAATTAAGTGCAGTCAGGATTCATGAATATATTATGACAAGAGTCGCAGAGCCCAGATCTGTATTTGGAAAACCAAGTTTATGCAACAGATCTCTCTCTATCTCCCCCCATCGCCCTCATTCTCATACATTTATTTTGAAGACAAAGCACCATCATTCTCCTGCATTAATAAGCTTTCCATTATCTACTTTCCTCTTCATCGAGTGAAGTGAATAAGGAAAAGAGTTCAGACAAGAGGAAACATTCCTTTTTAATTTATAGCTTCCACCACAGTGGTGGAGCACGCCTAAATGTGGCGCTCAGTGGCGTTTTATGATGTATTAAATTAAATTACACAGGAACACTGGAGTGCACAAAGCCCAACACACATTCTTACTGTTTTCACTTTGCTAGCTTTAAAAAGGTGTCTTGTTATTGTGTATTATCAAAGACATCACTTTACCACATTCTTTTTTTCCTTAGTACACACACTTGCTTACAATCTGAATGAACCAATCAAGAAAGAGGGAGTGAGAAGTGGGCAGAGCTTTCTGGTCATGGCTTACTTTTGCAGTAAGTTGTTTTTAATGAATTTGTAGCGCGAATTGAGAAAGCCAAGTGTGGAAATAAGTGTGAAAATGACAACTAAACAATGGATGACTTATAACAACATAGTCTCATGTAAACCAGATTTTTTGAATATCAGCATAAAGTCTGGTACACTCTGAAGCTTATTCTGACCAAAAACCACCCACTTCAGAAAAAGACTGACCAACTACCATTTGTTGTACTTATTCATGCAGTTTTGGGGCAAGTTTATTTGAAAAAGTTGATACCATCTAATCTACTTCAATAGTTGTACAGAAAATATTAAAGAAATAAGCAGAACAGTCTTTCAGACTGTTCATGTAAATTAAGTAGTAAAATATTAAAGAAATTAGCAGAAACGTAATCAGAAATTATTTCTGTCCAAAAGTAATGAGCACTGATTATTTCACAGACAAAACAAAGAAAAATAGGCAATGAACAAATCACTTCAAACAAAACTTTGATTTGATGCCACTTGCAAACTTGATCAAATCCAGCTATTAGTTCATCCCAAAAGCGCTCATTTTCCCAACCCAGTACCTTTCAAACAGACCAACTCTGGTGCACTCCTGACTCAATGCGGCGCTTCAGCGAAACTCCTACCTGCTTCCCACAGTGAAGGGTGGTAGAGAAGTAGCATGAGTAGCTTGCAGCTTGGGAAGCTATAGTTTCAAAATAGCTTCCCTAAGTTTCGTAAAGCCAACCAATCAGATTGAAACTGGCGACTTCAGCCAGCTCTTGCTATTTTCATGTGCAATACACATCAGATAGTCATTCAACGGACTATGGGCACACCAAAACAGCAACAGTGTAGGAAGTCCTGCAACATAGAAACAATGCCATTTTCTACAGCTTTCAGGGTTTTAGTCTGTACTATATCAATGAGACCTTCTGGCAGGGTGAAACCTCAAACCACAATCTAATAAAACGAACCATGACGGATCGTAAATATTTTCGATTGTGTAATTGCAGGACAGGGAAGCCCCACAGGTCTCTGTATCGAGCAATATAGCAAAGCATTAGTTCTGACTCAATTGACAGCTCACATTGATGAGGATGCCAATGCAATGTTTGCAGATATCAAGCCTGAGCTGTGAATACATCACAACTGAAAATCAAAAATCCACTCCACTCTTCCCCTAAATGTATATTGTTTTATTGGGGATATGTAGTAACATGAAAAAGTGAATATCTTTAACAGTGTTACATTTATTTATTGCATTTAACACATTTACCTAATT